>NC_090444.1:4474750-5114000 GCF_031143425.1 Pleurodeles waltl | reverse complement strand
CAAATTTTAAACATGTTTTTGCATTTTAAAAAAACAAATTCCCAAAGCATGATTTTTGATTTTAAAACTACAAATACTATTGACCCCACACTATCGGATTTGTTTCCCTTTGTATAGGTTCATTTTGCAGTTTTCAACACCTTGAACCACCAGGATTAAGTTGCTGACATACTAAAGGTCCACCCCTCTGTAAATTAGGACAGTGGACCTTCAGTCTGTACTGGGGTCACTGTTGTGATGGAGTACCTTCTCCGTTATATTCTAAATTACCTCCTTAGTCTCTAAAATGAAGTAGAATCTTCCAGCAGGACAATGTTGTAGGCTGTATCCACCAAAGACCGCTCAAAGCTGGATAAGTTCCTGCTAAAGCTGTTGGTTTTGATGAGAAAAGCTCAGAGAGAGAGGACTTCAGATTTCGCTGATGTTGACGTACTTAAGTTGGGCAGATATGCCAAGTAAAGATTTCTACCTTTGGACTTATGGCATGATTCACAAAGATAACTTTTTACATTTTCCCTATGCTTTATAAAGTAGAGATTTCAGTCCTAACTGTGGAGTCTCCCTATGGTAGGAAAGGGATTTTTTTTTTTTTTACTGAACTCAAAAATAAATACTAAAAATATTCTTATCAACTTCAAATTTTAAATTGAAAATAGGATATTAACAACCTATAGTTAAATGATAAAGATGACATATTGATTAACATAACATTTCAGCTATTATAAATTATTTAATTTATTAATTACTTTAATTTTCTAGTGGCTTTTATTTTAATACCCAGCCTCCATTAGTTTCTATGGGGAGTGTTTCTGTGACAATTGTTGCCCATGGAAGGTGCTGGACTGATTGCTCATTTTTTTACTGGTAACTTACATTCAGATTTTCTGAATATTAAAAGAAGTAGTAAATATACTCAAAAATGTAAATTACTCATAAGTATGAGTTTTTTTCTTAATCGGGTGCTGTGTCTTTTTATTGAGATGACAATCCTCTAGCAGGACAAGCCTGCATCTGACAAAGTTGATTTGGAAATTCAACACCTTTGCTGTGAGGTCCCTCTGATGTTCTGGAGGTCTGGAAAACCTAAACTTTTCAGAGTTTCTAAAGTTGCTCCTTTTGGTTAATGGTAAGACTTCTAGGACCTCAGAGATTGCATTTGGGGTCAAGTGTCATTCCAGTGAAGTCCAGTCCATTTCCAATTGCTACTGGTCATCTGGCTACTTCAGGAAGAAGGCCTCTTGTAGCTTGTTGTGTTCCTGAAACTACTGGGACAGATCCTTGGAATCTGCTTCTTACTCCTGGGTACAAATGGGAGCAGATCCAACCCTTCAGGTCTCCACACAGGTCTCTAAAAATAGGTCGAGTCATTTCCCATTCTTCCACAGGTCCAAAAAGTGGTCTGATGAGCTATAGGTGAGGTGCCACTTTTCCAGAATTCAGTGGTTGGGGTTGACTCTTGGACACTTTCTAACCAAAGAGGAAATCGACCCATGGGGCAGTCTTTACTACATTTTCAGCAAATCCTATTTGTATTATTTCAAACCGTCCCATAGTGCAATATTCATAGGCAACTCCAACATGGCAGAATCTTTCTCTCTCTGAAGTGAGCCTGTGTGCCAGGCAGAGTCGGAACTCTGTAAAGTACCGGAAAATCTCTGCTGCGCTATTTGCAGTTCCGAGAGCAGCGGCGTTTGGATAGGTTGTGCTGTTTGTACTGATTTTCTACTGATTTTCAGCACCAGGAGTTTCTCCTGAGTCGTAAAATCAGCTCAAACAGCATCACGCAGAACGCCAGGGGGCACTAACTTCTTTCTGCCCGCTTGGGTAGATTTTCTACTTGAGTGGCAGCTTCCTCAATGTGAGCAGTTACTTTCTTAACACAGGCCATAGTGACCTGCAGTGACAGCCTGCGTTCAGAAATCTCTCGCGCCAATATAGCGATTTCTCTTGCTTGCGCTTGCCAGTTTAACATTGGTGAGCTGAGAGAGAGAGAAAACTCCACTTTGTGATGCCTTGCAAAGTTTTTCGGAATGGCAATACTCTGTGAACTCTGCTGGCGGAGCAGAATTCTTCACCCAGCCCTAGTGTTAGGTGTACATTCAGCGAAATGAGCAGTACTCTCTCCCTCAACTACACCTGGTTGTGGGACCTGGCTCCTACTGGATTGACACCAAATTGGTAAACCAGGCCTCTGGAACAACCGGCTTCTAGTTGTTAGGTCTCCCATCCCACATATCTAATGTAGTAGGCAGGCCTCATCTGGTTCCTTTCAAGTTAACCACATTCCTAAACCCTTCCCAGCTGCTCCTTGTAAGCTGAGATATGGCACATATTTCACTCAGGTCTTGCTGTAAAAAGCCCTAAGCCCTTGTTATTGCTATGGGACCAGTTTATAACTCATTATTAAGGGGAAGCAGTAGAAGGTTTCTCTGCTAGCAGGCAACTAATAATTTGCCCATTGGAGGCTCAAGGAGCTAAAGTCTAACTCTTTAAATGCATTTTATCCTAAATATTTAATTCAAAATTTCCTGATGAATTGTAATTTTCATCAACACTGTTTGCATTTTTCCAGTATTTTTTTCCCAAACTGGATATAGCAGGGTTAAGAGTTTATTCTAAAAATCTAGATTTTCACAACTACAACAGTGGAAATAACTTTTGGTGGCTTGTCACTGTAGGTGTATGCCAACATTATATTCTTGCAGGTACCCAATACTCGGCACACACGTACTGAGGGCCTACCTTAGGATTGCCTCACATGTATAAAAACAGAAGATTTAGGCTTGGCAAGTGGGTACACTGGCCAAGCTGAATTGGCAGTTTAAAACTGCCCACACAGATACTGCAGTGGCAGGTCTGAGCCCTGTTTACAAAGCTACTCATGTGGCTGGCACCATCAGTGCTGCAGGCCTACTAGTAGCATTTGATTTACAGGCCCTAGGTACCAATAGTGCACTTTACTAGGGACTTACTAGTAAATCAAATATGCCAATTATGGAAAAGACAATTACACATGTGATTTCACATAGGGAGCACTTGCACTTTAGCACTGGTCAGCAGTGGTAAACTGCCCAGAGAAACAAAAACAGCAAAACAGAGTCCAGCACATAGCAACAACCTGGGAAGTAAATGCAAAAAAGTTAGGGGAGACCACACCAAGGATGCCAGGTCTAACACATGTCCCACCCAGCTGAAAGTGGGGAGAACTACCCAACTTCATGGGAGTTCTCATCACTAAGGCGGAAGAATTTGAACAGACCATCAGCATTGGCGTGTTCTGTTCCAGGGTCGTGTTCCACCGTAAAGTCCATCCCCTGTAGGGAAATAGATCACCTCAATAGTTTTGGATCCTCATCTGCATTAACCATCTGAGGTACCTGTGGTCGATCTGAGAGTCCCAACACAGGGGCATCTTTACACCCCATTTGCACTGAATTTGGTTCAATTTTTTACACAAATTCGGGGCAAAACTAATTCCATATTTATATTTTGACATTAGACCACTCTAACGTAAAAATATTGGAGTTAGCACCATTGTTTAGATGTGTGAACCTACCTTGCGTTAATGATATGCAAGGTAGGCATTCCCATCTAAAAAATGACGCAAAGGGTGGGAGAAGGGGCTAAATAATGGGGCAAAGCTTGCTTTGCCCCATTATTTAACGCCTGGGTCAGACCAGGCGTTAAGGGACCTGTGGACCCATTTCCATGGCTCAACACCATGGAATGGGTCCACAGGCGCCCTCCTCAAGCCCCAGGAACACTCCCACCCACACCAGATGGACATCGGAGGATGGGGGACCCCATGCCAGGTAAGTAGGGTAAGTATAGGTAAGTATATATTTTTTTAAATTAAAGTGCCATTGGGGCCCAGCTTGGGGGGCCCTGCATGGCACTGGATGCTATGGTCATGCCCAGGGGACACTGGTCCCCTGTGCTGGCCATTGGGGTGGTGGGCATGACTGCTGTCTTTCTTAAGACAGGAGTCATGTGGTATGGATGATTTTGCACCAGAAAATGAAGCTAGGTTGGTTAGAGTAATCTTTTTTTACTCTAATCAGCCTAACGTCATTTTTTGTTCAAACCCCCTTCTCCCATACCCTCAGCACCACCCAGCTAACGTCATTTTTTTTACGCTAGCCTACCCTTTGCACCGGCTTGTGTCATTCCATAAATAGCCGGTACAAATCTGCGTTAGGGAAGTTTTGCACCAAAAAGTATAAATATGCCCCCTAGTGTCTTAGCTTCTTCAGCACCCAGACAACAGCAAAAGCTTCATGCTCAATTGCACTCCACCTACGTTCCCTGGGAAGTAACCTCCTACTGATGAAAGTTACAGGTTGATCTAGGCCCTCTTTGTTTAACTGACAACACTGCTCCTACACCATGCTCTGAAGCATCAGTCTGTACGTTGTATCAACTTTGTTGGATCAACTTAGCGTTGCCCCTCTGGGCCTGTTCCTGTTTCTCTCTATTATTTTCCTGTTGTCGTTTGTGGTAATGTCATATGTGCACCTGTATCTACGGCACGGTTTAGTGTCTAACTCTACCACGCTGTCCAAACCACTTTATATTTTGGTGGATGGCCCCCTCTTGAGGATGTTGTAGAAGAAGATGACTTGAGGGCCTGCATCTGCCTCCTGACCCCATTGTTCTCTCACCCTGTCTAGGAATTCTATTATGGACTCCCCAAGTTTTATGGATTCTGCCATCAACCCACCTACATCTGGGCAGTCAGGGAATATTTCCCCTTAGGGCCATCAATATCTGGAGCCTGTATGAATTAAATGTGGCCCCATAGTGCTCCACATTGGTCAACAAGACCATTGGGATGCTAGCGCAGGCAAATGCCTAATTGGTCTACTCACAGATAATGTTGCTCAACAGATTCTTAATATTGCATATCGCTAGAGTGATCCCTGCAGTGTTTTTCTCAAAACATGAGATCCATTACCCGTCCCTACTCAAAAACAGCAGCAGCTTGGCTGTTAGCCCCTCCTTATCCATCTGGGCCCATGGCACATATATGGTTCCTGATATGCACTTCTGTAGTCATGGGCATATTCTCGCTTTGGACATCCCTACTGGTTTTCCCTCTACATAGCATTCCCATTTTCTCAGACACTCCTACATGTAAGGAAAGTTCCACTTGGGATGTCCCCCTCTGTGCCAGATGCTTCTGGTTCAAAGGATCCCTCCTCTGTCCAGAGCCTGTCATATTGATCACTGCTCTCCGTCCAGTGGACTAGTAGGTGGTAAAAAGGTCAGGCAAATATTTTGCCTTTCTTCTGAGCTACTATGTCCCTTGGAAGGGGGAGCAGTGGATGTCTCTGTGTCTAATCTGGGATTGCACCAGGCTGCCATGCTCCATAGTATCCTGCTCAGCCCCTCGCCTTCGCTGGCACTCAGGTGAGACACAAATCCCAGTTAAAGGCCTCCCTTCTGACTCTATCTCAGATTCCTCTGTGACTGGGACTCTGTGACTACTCTTGCTCTCTCAGGTGGATGAGGTGGTACTCTATTCTCCCACTGGGCTTCCAGAAGTCTCTCTTTCTCTTTCTCTCTTCTTTTCTCTCTCTCCCTTTCTCTAGCTCTCTTTCATTCTCTTTTTCTCTCTCTTCCTCTCTCTCTTCAGTTCATCCCTTTCCCCTGACTTCCATCTAGTTTCCCTCCTTTACTCAGAGCTATGCGCTGTCCTTCTAAGTCGGGACTTGCTCTCATGCTCGCTCTCCATGGTCTCCTCGGTTACCTGGGTGTACCTTGTAGCTCCCTCCTCACTGCCAGATCTTGGAGGACTGGGACCTCTGCTCTGTCTCTTGCTAGCTGTCTTGCTGTGCAAGACTGCTATAAATCCCTCTTTCACCCACATTCGTTCCCTGTGAATGAAGGGACTGGGTGTTCTCTAAGCCTCTAAGGCCCTGTCCACCGACCGCGATGGACAGGGTTTAAGCTGCAGGGTGCTCTAATTCTGAACTGGGGTGGTGCAGGCACCTTTCAGTCCACTAAGTCTGCTGTTCGATAGGGGTCCCTTGAGTTCCCTCAACTGGTGGGTTAGTGTCTCCTTACACAGGGATTGCAGACATTGGGGAAAGTACCGCCATACCTTAATATGGTAGGGATGTGCAGATGCCGTACTTGCCTCTGGTGGGTTAATGCCACCAGTCTGGACTTACTCAAAAATGGCCCAGAGCTCTAGCAGTGCTTCATCTTTGTCCTTCTTTTGCTCTGTATGCTTTGTTTGTACATATGTCCTTGTGTGTGCGTGATTATATTAGTGTTGAAGGTTCCCTATTTTGGCCAAGCAAACGTGTGAGCCTTGGTTTTTTCGTGTAGCTCGTGGCAACGTTTTCAAAGCTATTTGGCCCGAGTGGGGAACTTACTCTGCATGTTTTCTAAAGGTGATCCCATGGTGGTAATTTGGTAGTCTTTTCAGGGGACAGTTATTCTACTAAGTTTATGTTCTTTAGGGGATTTTTACATTACACAAGTTCTAGCTTTCTCTGTTGTTATAGGGATTTCACTCTTAACTTGCTAACTTTTCTGTTTTTATGGGTTTCAAAACTTTACTCGGGTGAGGGGAAAAAATGTACAGAAGTATTACTGGATGTTTCTGGTAATAGGAATTATATACACAAGGGGTTTAATGAAACTAATCTTTTTGGGAGGATATACACACAGGGATTACTAGATCTAATAAGCTCAATGCACTGATGCATCATGTCTTATCCAGGTGACTGATTGACACCTGATCTGTTCGACGCTCAATGAATGACCACACGCCAATTATGAACAAAATTTACAGGTGCGGAAGTAACTCTGATAAATAGGAACCCTAAGAGGCTGCCAGGAAAAATCATGATCATTATGGTCATGGGGGTGCTGAGACAGAGGCCAAACCTGTTAAACTCAAATTGTCAATTAGTAAAGGACCCCCGTTTTCGGCAGAGGTATTAATAGCTGAAGTACCAGAATACATTATTGGGATGGATTTGTTACTAGGCAAAACTATTGATATGCAATGTGGAACATTTACTTTTGGTGTGATGAGCGTACATATGAAAGAAATCTATGACAGTTCTGATTGGGCATGCAAAGTGGAGCCCATTACATGTGCCTCCTCCAAAGGAGCCAGTGTACATTAAACAATACCGCATACCTGGAGGTCATAAAGAGATTTCAGAAACCATTCAGGGGCTGCTAGATGCAGGTGTGTTAAGGCCGGCTGTGAGCCCATTTAACTCTCCTATATGGCCCATAAGGAAACCAGATGATACATATCGAATGGCTGTTGACTATCGACAACTGAATAAAGTGGCTCCACCTTTGGCAGCCACAGTCCCAGACATCATCACGCTAGTGGAACAGTTGAGCAAAGATGTGGGGGAATGGCATGCTGTAATTGATTTAGCAAACGCCTTTTTCTCAATTGACATTGATGAGGCCAGTCAGGACCAATTTGCAATAAGCTGGCAGAACAGACAATTCACATTCAGGAAGTTGCCCCAGGGATACGTGCATAGCCCCACCTTGTGTCATGGGAGAGCCAGAGATTTAGCCAACTTCTCGGCAGGAAACACCCGACTTGCACATTATATTGATGACATCATGATCACTGGGGAAACCAAAGACAGACACACTGGAAAGGTTAATCGAGTACTTACAGCAGAGGGGATGGGCTATTAACCTGAAAAAGGTCCAAGGCCCTGCACAAGAGGTGAAATTCCTGTGCACTATTTGGTCAGGGCCAGTAAAAAGAATACCACAGAAATTGATTGATACGGTACAGCAGCTAAAGATTCCTACAACTAAGGCAGAAGCACAACGATTTATTGGTTTGATGGGGTTCTGGAGACAACATATCCCTCACTTAAGATTAATACTGAGACCATTATTTCAAGTCACACGAAAAAAGCACGCTTTCCAATGGTGACCTGAACAGCAAGAGGCCTTTGAGGGGGCAAAAGATGCATTACAGACCTATTTTGTGTTAGGTCCCATCACAGAAGGAGACCCGTTTGAGCTGGAAATGATAGTACAGGATGATGTAGTGATTTCGAGCCTATGGCAGAGGCAAGGGAAAAGGAGGGTGCCACAAGGATTCTGGTCAAAGAGATTAACACTATCCATGAGCAATTACACCCCGTTAGTGAAAGAACTAGCAGGGGCATATTGGGCATTAGTGGAAACGGAACGCATAACTGGTGACCGGCCGGTTACCTTAAGAACACAGGTCCCCTTACTAGGCTGGATAAGAGAAGGAGGGGTTGGCACTAAAGTAGGGAGGGCACAGGAGTCTACCATCGTAAAGTGGAAATGGTACCTGCAGCAGAGGGCAAAGCCGGGACAAGCAGGAGTGTCGAAGTTACAAGAAGATATGCTAGGGGCAGTGGACTTGCAGGCAATGGCCCCCTCGCTAGAACCTTCTGAAATGGAATCTTCACCGTTTAAAACAACCCCACCTTTTGAACAACTTACTGAAGAGGAACGACAAAATGCAAGGTTCACAGATGGCACTGCCTGGTACCATCAAGGAAAAAGACAATGGCAAACAGTCGCATTCCAGCCTGCTACAGAATCGCTGTTGCTGAGAGGAGGAGATAATGGATCAAGCCAGCTTGCAGAACTGCAGGGGGTAGCAGCAGTGATCGAACAGGCCCCCATCGGAGACAAAACATTTGTGTACACTGACAGCTGGGCCACTTACCAAGGACTTGTAAGCTGGGCCCCGAGTTGGCGCAATGATGAATGGTAAATTAAAGGCACCCCCATCTGGGGAGGCGAGCAGCTATGGGAAGAGATGTGGGAGAAAGGGCAAAAATGTCAAATCTATGTGGGACATGTGGATGCCCATTGCCCATCGGACGCCTCGCTTGCATCTCTATCCAACAATACTGCAGATCCAATGGCTAAAACATGAACAGTAGTCCTCAATGAGGAAGCTGAAGCTGCTTTAGCAAACTGGGCCCATGCAACATCCGGACATCTAGGAGAGAATGACACTTATGCGTCGGCACAGCAACGACAAATTCCAGTTACTAAAGAACAAGTGCAACAAGCAGTAAAGGAGTGCCCCACATGCAACCAGATTAGACAAATGCCCCTGCAAAAGAGACCTAGCGGTCATATTAGAAGAGGAACTGCAGCTGCTACGGTGTGGCAATTGGACTATATCGGGCCGCTACCAAAAGAAGGAGGAAAAAGCTACGTATTGACCATGGTGGACCCCTACTCTTGCCTTATGCTGGGTATGCCTTGTAAGTCTGCAAACCAGAAGTCCACTTTGCGAGGGCTGAACTACCTGATAAAACATTATGGGGTACCTGATGAGATCCAAACAGATAGGGACACACATTTTTCAGGGAAAGCAGTGCAGGATTGGGCCCAGGAACAGGGAATTCGGTGGATATTACACCTTAGTTATTATCCACAAGCTGCAGGCATGATTTAGAGATATAACAGATTGTTGAAAGAACAGCTAAAAAAGTTATCAGCACATCAGACCCTAAAAGGGTGGAGTAGCAATTTAGACAAAGCCTTATTCGAATTGAACAACAGACCAGTTGGGCAGCAGACTCCTTTCATTCGGATGACAGGGCATGATAGAGAAACCACCCATACAATGATTGTCTGGAAAACGAACCCTCAAGCTCGATTACCTTTGCAGGCTACCTCTGGCAGTATAGGACTGGACCTGTTTGCTCCAGAAGATGGAGAAATACCTGTGGGACAGGTGAAAACTGTTTCCCTAGGAATCGGAGTAAGAGTACCACCCGGAACATATGGTAGAATTGCCCTTCGATCCAGCCTAGCCATCAAGGGAGTGTCGGTACTAGGGGGAGTCATAGACCCAGATTATAGAGGAGAAGTTAAAGTAGTATTGTTGAACCAAGGAGATGCTGCTCTATCATATCAAGCACATGACAGACTTGCACAATTGATTTGTGAACAAGCGTACACCCCCCACATTGAAGAAAGATCTGCCCCCTGATAACACCTAGAGAGGTAAGGGAGGATTTGGAAGCACAGGAAGAAAAGTATGGGTGCATCATCCAGGGAAAAAGCCAGAGGCAGGAGAGATATTGCGTCAAGGGGTGGGGAGTACGTATATTGTACTTTTAAAGAACTCTAATGTACCTGTGTTTGTACCTGGAGTGAGACTTACCCCACGGTCGTAAATGATGACATCTGAGTTGATGACGTGGTTCCTGTTTGCGGTCATAATTGCAACCAGAAGAGGTGTTTGGGTTCGACCGAATGTAGCAGAGAATGTCGTTACAGACCTTCATGTCACTTGTGCACCTCAAGCTGCTAACATAACTGATGACCAGGGAAAGATTTCACTTTGCAACGTAAAGGTACCTGGAGGCAAGTGGATGGCTGCCAAAGCTGTGACCTGGAAGGTAACCCTACAACAAATCTGACATGCTAATGGACTAAACGAGTTGCAAGGGACGCCAGCAACAGTACAGGATTTGAATTATACCCTGAACATGATATGTAAATATTGTGATACCATTGTACCTTTTACACCAGCACAGGCATATCCATGCAAACCCTATGATTGTTCTGACAAACAAAGTATGTCACCAGGACATATGGTGGTTGTTACAATGAACAATGGAAACAAAGGAGCTCAATATTCCAAACCACCAGCCTTCATGTTTTATGTAGCTGAAAGACGCATGGTTAGCAACTTAGGCAACGTTTCCATAGTTCGATATAGAATAGGATGTAAGCATGCTTTGCATGCAAGCATAATTAACCATATTGTGTTTCAGATAAATATTGCCAAGGGGAATGTCTCAAAGTATGATCCATTATGCGCACCATGGACCTTGATAGCCGAGGCCACCGGAATAGGGGTAGGAGCCCTGAATTCTTTTGATTTTGAAGCCATTAGGAATAAGCTATCCTCTACAGGGTATAGTACAGGAGAGGCCATAAAAGTGATTTCTCAATGGGGGCCCACACACTCACAAGAAGTATGGAAGATCCTACGAGGGTTGTATCGTGATTGGCAATGGCATACCTTCACTTATGAGCAATTTGGAAAAAGCTTTCAAAACACACACGCAGTGTCCAAGGGCATCCAGTGCATACTATGGCATAGTATTGTTAATCAACAATACGCAGACTTTAAAGCGGAATGGGGACAGCTTCAGGGTGAATATTGGAGACAACAATTTCATTTGCCCGAGGAATCAAGCAGTGTCATAACATGTTGTGTTCCTTTTTGCAATAAATAATAAGAGGTACATATGGCCGCTTGTCCCCGGGGCTTACCTCTTGCACTGCTCTGACTCCCGGGGTTTGGCCTGACCTTCATAATTAGTGGTCTGGGACTTCCCAGCCATCGCTGGACGAGTCGGGATGTAGAGTTGAGACAGGCACCTTCCTATTTTTCCCTGACTCTGTTTTTTCTTTCTCAGACTCTTCCATTGGTGGTGCTGAGGGCTGCTTTCATCGAATGCCTCCTTCTCTTTCTGTCTACGCTGCAATGCTTTCCATTCATTAAGCAGATAAGGGGTAGGCTTCCCGACTATCTCCTCTTTCTTGGCTAACCACATCTGTTGTCTTGCCACTTTTATTGTAGACTCTCCTCCCTTATACTTATTGTCTTGCCCCACGGCTCTTGCTGATTTTTGCCTGTCAAGTCCTTCCAGTTGTGCCATTAATAATACCACATCCCCCACTGGTCTTCCCTGAGCAGGTCCTAGAAGAGCCAACAAGGCACCTTTCATAAGCGGAGGGGCATTCCTGATCAATCGTGCCCTGATCCCTGCTGTCACAGGTTCAATATCAGGCCCAAAAAAGTGTTGGGAATACGCTGCGTTCTGCATCCCCATTTCTCGTAGTTGTTCATTTGCCTCCGAAATTGTATGCCAAGGGCCCCAACTCTCTTCCACATCTATAGCAGTTGGATACAATTGCTTCACTCCTTCCATCAACCAACCCATTAGAGAGAAAGCTTGTTGCCCCTGTGCACCTCGTAACCATTGCCCTAACATGGCATGTGTAGTTACTGATCCCATTTTCAAAAGTTCAGTTGGTGATAAATATGTACCTTCTGCTCCAGTGTCCCACAATCTCACCAACCATTTAAACAAAGGCTCTGCAGGCATTTGTCTAAACATATGGGTGATCTCCAACAACTCACTCTGTGTATAATCTCTTACTAAATGAGAATTCTGTATTTGCCCACCATTCACTCCCTTTGATTTGTTTTGCACGAGTGGAAGAACCTCCATTACATTTTCCCTTCCACCTTCAACTTCACCTACACTTCCCTCTCCACTTTCAACTCCACCTAGTTCTGCTACACATACTTCCACCTCATCCTCCCAATTCCAGTCATCATCATTGTCCAAGACTGTTCCATTCCAAGTATAAGGATCCCAGTTTCCTTTGCGTACCAATGCCCTCACTTGCACAAATGAGGGTATTTTAGGCTTCTGCCTACTCTTCTGTTTTGCTACACGTACTGCTAATGCTGTGCACCTTGCCTCCATTTGGTCTACCCGAGTCACTGCACTTTCTATAATCTCTTTCATAAGTAACTGCCTTTCCTGCAAGGCTGCAACCTCATCCCGCAGCTTTCTTATTTCTGCATTGTGGGTTAATGTTTTCCTGTATACCGTACGGAGCGCAGACAGGAAAAGCCATCCCACTTGCCCTGCTGCTTTCAGTTCCAGCTTCGCCCCTCTTAGTTTTACACTCTCGACTGCATCTTCCACTAAGCGAGGAGTCACTCTCTCATCTAGTGCTTCCCATAAAACCAGCACTGCCCACCGGTTCAGGAGTCCTGCCACACCAGAGAACGGGTCAATTGCTAACCACCCGGGAACGGACCTGGCTTCTGCCCCATGCTGCCTTCCGCTTTCTGCCCCACTTTTCTTATGTCTCCAAAGAGGCATTATTGACTTATACCCCACTCCTCGTACCAAACTGTCTTATCCAGGTGAATGATTGACACCTGATCTGTTCGATATAAGTCAATAAGGACACTCAATGAAGGACCACACGCTAATTATGAACACAATTTAGCTTTACTAGAATTTTTCAGGAAAATGTATGCATTTGGCACATCAACGAAGTAGAATGAAAACTAGCAATAAAGAGCATCTATTTATATATGAGCAAATAATTTATTGACAGATATAAGCTTTGGTTAACTGTATACGAAACGCATATTTCAATTACTGCAGCATGCTCACATTAAGACGTTCAGGAAACAAAATATAAATGAGCAAAATACTTCAGATTATAAACATAGTGAAAGCATAGTAATCAATCATAATAGAGCAGAGAAACAAAGGCCTTTCATCCCTGGGTGGAACTTAACTTAATCCACAAATGCTGGGAAGCCCTCTACCACCCGCTTGGACCTCTCTCCCCCTCCAGCATCACGGTCTCTGAACAGCAAAACCAGGGAGGCAGCGCTGTGGGCTTGCTTTCACAACCCCATCTGCGAGCTTCAATCCCCTCACCCGCGCTTCAGTGCTTAAATAACCTGAAGCTTGGATTCTATCCCTTTTTCGCATCTTCTAGCTTTGTTATCAGCACATGTCCCTTGGCTGCTCTGCCAATCCCTAGCCATTGTTTTTTTTCGTCTTTTTCCTGTACTCCCCTTACCAGGGTTAGGACAACCTTCATGTCTCTCTCCTACACATCCTGCTTCTTACACATGCAGCTGTGAATAATTTTATCTATGGAATGTTGGAAAACAAACTTGAAAACGACATTGTGGACTTTTCCACCTTGTTTCAGGTTTCAGCAGGCATCACGCTCATCTACACTGTTCAAGCTAATTAACCCTTTGAGTCACAATGTCTTCCGCACCTTTCCCTATACTGATCACATCAAAATAAACATTCAACAAGAAGAGTTACCATCCTAGGAAAAAGTGAAATTGTTAACTCACAGCAATTTTGAAATTTGGTGACAAAATAGCAAGCCTTACTTTGGCATCAAACAACAATGTGTGTGAATCAGCCATTTCTTTATTAAAACATTTAAGACAAACAGTCACATTGGTTTATCAGCCTCATAATATCACTGTAATATATTTTCAAAAGGCAGGGGAAATATTGACTAGGCCCACAAAAATTAGGGGAATGGCACGTCAGCAAAACCTTAGCCCTGCCCACTTCTAGTGCACGTTATCCTGTGACAAAGGGAAGCGCTGCACTTTGTGAAGCTAGGGGAGCCTGATATTCTTGTTGACAACAGCTCGGAGGAAAAGATTGCAACAATTTATGTGGCGAAAGAAAGGACTTACCTCAATGATCATAGACCCATCTTGGCAAAAAACACATGCTATGCCTAATCTCTGGGATCCCGTTTGCTGTAGAACCCTAATGTCCAAATTCTCCTTATGTCACACCCAGGGGCTCTGCATACCATCTGTGTCACGCCTAATGGTCGAAGCGAACACACCTCTCACTTCTTACAAATACCCCCAGTGTTAAGAAACCAGCGGCACTGAGAAAACCAGGATATCCTAATAAGATTGAGATACGGGCCCTGTAGCACACCCAGAGCCTGTGTGTACAGAGTGCATCACGCTCAGCACTTCAAGCAAAGACACCTCTTACTACAGAGGTGCTAACACTATGTCACACCCAGCGGCTTATGTGGACCAGCTGTGTCACGCCCTGCAGTCCAAGTGGTGAGCCTCCCTAAAATATAAATCTTCTGCCTAGTGGGCATATGTTTACTTGTTCTTTTCCTAGTTTGCCACATGCCAAATGCTAGGACTATGGCTCTGATGTAGTCTCTTACCCTTATGACGCCGGTTTCAGGATGCACCTCTGCCCCACAGATTCAGCAGAACTTACAATCAATTACGGCGACTGCTCACCTTTCTTGTTGCACAGATGTGAATCCATCCAGGCGGGGTCCCCTTCCTTCGGTCGCAGTCAACCAATCAGCTCCTAACCGGCTTGCCAAAATGTTGCTCGAATGAGATTATACTTGAAAAAACAAAAGACAATAGGCATCTGGCAAAACAGGAAACGGTTTGTTTAATATAACATTACGGCCAGATGAGCAGTTACAGCACCAGAGACTACATGTGGCATCTATCTTTATGGTGTTTTGGAAATGAATGTGTCCCTTTGGCCATTTGTGGTTTATTGGGGCCAATATCCGGGGATCATTGTAGTGTTGCTGCCTATATGCGGGATCAGATCTAAGATTGTGTGTTTGGCTGTTGGTAAGTGTCACCCCACCTGTGACCTGTCAATTAACCTTCACGCCTGGGTCCCAGAGCCTGCCTGACAGTGTACCTATGTGTGGTTGACAAGAGTTCTTGATGGGGGAATCTAGCAGTGGTGATGCCATTCCGTTCGTATATGAAAATGTATTTTTCATAGATGAAAATGTCATGTTGTCTTGCACATTGTCATTAGTTAATCCAACATTAACAGTAGTGTGGGACAAACCCACATCTCAAGTTCATAAAAACCCTTGCATAAAAATGATTACTGTTTACTTGATATGTGTACATTATTGTATCTTCCAGTTACAAGCCCTTCCTGGTTCAGACCCTTGTGGATCCACTTAGCTTTTCATCTGCCTTTCATCTTTCGGAGGTTGCTAAAATATGTACTATTGAGTTGAATAACAATAAACATCTGTTATTTCAATGATAAGACATTCTTCGGGATGAACAACCACTTCACAAATACACATGTTAAGTTATGTTGTTTGGAGCATACGAATCAATGTATACCAGAATCTCTTCTACATAAGAATTCATGAAAGCTGTGGGAAGCATACTGAAAGACTGATATTTCAGATATTCGAGGAAGCTGTGTACCACATGAATTGGGTGCAAATAAGCAGATTAATGTATCCAAACATTACTGCAAGGTTTATAAGCACTAGAAACAGTCTTGTGTATTTGTTGGAAGAGGGCTGAATAAGAGATGATTTCCAAAAATCATGAAGGCACTGGAAATATATTGTTGGAGTTCACTAAAACCAAACACCTAATAACAGTAAAATACAATTCCAGTTCATGTGCTTCCCAGCTCAGTGATAAAACATTAACAATCCTCCAAAAGTGTGTACTCTTGCTGCAACTATTTACCTTCAATTATTTTTACATAAGAGTCCGGGACTGGCCCGGTTGCAATTGATCAGTTGAGCTGAGCAGCATCTTGTGGCTTCTTGCAGCATTTTGTGACAATGTAGCTTAACAGTAGGCCAACCAGCTCTTAGAGTCTACTTTTCTGTCCTGGGATGAAGTGGGAGCAGATCAACCCATTGGGGTTTCTCTCCACAGTTAAAAAAGCAGGCTCTGTCCTTCTTCTCAGCTCCAGACCTTTGGTTCGGCAGGTGCAGTTCTTCTTCTATTTCCCACAGGTCGAGTGGTGTTTTCAAGCAGTTGTGAAGGTTTGCCAACTTTATGTTTTGCTCTAACTTGTGGGTAGGAGAGGCTCTCTGTAAAATATTGAAAAAGACGCAGGGTAACCTTCCCCATTCTAACATGACTCTCTGGGGGTTTGGCCTCAAACTATCCCAGAATACATCCCGCTATCTGAATCCAACATGGCAGAAACCTTCTTGCCCTGGTGAGAAATCTCCAGCACAACCCAGAGGAATGGCTACTGACACCTTTCAGGTCCAGTCTTAATTTAATTAAGGTAGAAGCTGTCTGATTGTCAATCAAATGGAAGGGGGCAGGCATGGGCTTTGTGACATCTGCTGCAGGGTAGAAATCTGCCATTTGAAGTTTAACTAGCCCAGTGGCCACCACCCCTAGTCATCCTCTCAAAGGAATTGACAACTTCTCTCATCAGATGGCCCTTTGTTCTGTTTACCTGGGAACCATTCAGACATAAGCCAGCAGGCTGAAAGGTGACAACTATTAGCTTTCACAGAAAGGCTACTAGAGGCTTTCAGGTAAAAGGTAGGGCAACTTCTTGTTATGTAAACTGAGTAACTGGCCCAGCTCTACAACGTTTGTTTTCACACTCACAGGTGACATGAGTACATTTTGTTCCATGCACCAATCCTTGAATGTGAAAGATAGGTTTTTATAGCCCTGCAGAACCCCACACAATACATAGTTTAAGTAGTGTCAATGCTTTTGGGTTACTAACAGTCCCTAAATAGGGATTCAGGGACACTGTGCTGATTAGAAATTACTTCATTAACACAAACACAAACTGCACTAAAAAAAGCCTTTTTAACTAAAAGCGTGTTTATTTCAACGGGTGAGCACTGTTGCTCAGCACAACTAAAATAACTTCACAGAATGCAATTAAAACAGCACAAATGCATGTTGCAAACAAGAAGAACAAAATAAACATTTCTTCCAAGGTTAAAATATCACATACAAAGCAAACATCCTAAAACCTGCTTCTATGCACTACGCTATGAGAACATGAAGCAGTAGAACTTGTGACTAGAGTTTCTTAGCGAGAATAAGTGCACTGCATACCTGTTTACAGCTAACCACTGTAATTATCAGTAGTCAGGGAAAGCTGTGTACAGGAAAGCAGCCTCTTTCTAACTTGGTTACCCCCACTTTTTGCTTGTTTGTCAGTGTGTTTGACTGTGTGTACTGGTATCCTGCTAACCAGGGCCCCAGTACTTATCCTGTCTCCCTTAAATGTGGTTGTTGCATACTGGTAAACCAGTATTTCACCCACAATTGGCATACTGGTGCCCCCTTATATGTCCCTAGTATATGGTACCTAGATACCCAGGGCATTGGGTATTTACGGGATACCCATGGGTTGCAGCATATCTTTTGTCACCCATAGGGTGCCTATGCAAAGGCTGCTGCAGGACTGCCATTGCAGCCTGCATGAGAAGGTGCATTCACCCTTTCACTGAAATTTACACTGCACTAGGTCACTTATATGTCACCGATATAGCAGGCCTTCCAGCTCTGAAGGCAGGGTGCAGAGTACCTATGTGTGAGGGCACCCCTGCTCTAGCAGAGGTGCCCCACAACCGTCAGGACCATTTTCCCGGACTTCATGAGTGCGGGGTGCCATTTTACACGTGTACTGACATAGGTCACCATCTATGTCCAGCTCCACAATGGTAACTCCGAATATGGCTGTGTTTGGTATCAAACATGTAGGAATCATACCCCCATGCTTTTGCAAGCATTGGTTGTATGATCCCATGCACTCTGGGGGCTCCTTAGAGGACCACCAGTACTGTCATTACAGCCTTCTGAGGTTTTCCAGGCAGCCCCAGCTGCTGCCACCTCTCAGACAGGTTTCTGCCCTCCTGTTGCTCTAGCAGCTTGAGCCCAGGAAGGCAGAACAAAACATTTCCTTTGGGAGAGGGGTGTTACACCCTCTCCCTTTGGAAATAGGTGTTACAGGCTTGGAAGGGGTAACCTCCCCAGCCCACTGGAAATGCTTAGAAGGGCACATTTGGTGCCCTCCTTGCATAACCCAGTCTACCCCGGTTCAGGGTCCCCCGTCCCTGCTCAGGTGAGAAACTGGACAAAGGAATGGGGATTGACCACTCCCCTGTCCATCACCACCCTAGGGGATGTGCTCAGACCTCCTCCAGAGTGTCCGTGGGTTTTGCCATCTTGAATTTAAGGTTGGCAGGGTACTCTGTTAGCATCTGAGTGGCCAGTACCAGCAGGTGACATCAGAGCCCTCCCCTGATAGGTGCTTACCTGTTTAGCTGACCAATCCCCCTTTTAGGGCTGTTTAGGGTCTCTATTTTGGGTGGTTCTTCAGATTCAGACTGCAAGGCTCCAGCAGCAATCCTCTGCATCCTCCACTTCAACTTCTTACCGAAGAAACTGCATCTGGACCCTCCAGGAACTCTACAACCGCAACAAAGAAGCAAGACGCCTTCTGCAATACTGTATCTTCAGTTCCTACCAGCAACTGCAACTGTTTCCCGGTCGTGCATCCTCTGAGGACAGCCCGTCTTCAGCCTGCACCAGAAGAGCGAAGAAATCTCCCTTGGGGTGAAGGAGTCACTCCCCTGCTTCAGGCACCTACTGCGACAATGACGGATGGCGTGGATCCCTTCTCTTGAAGAGCTGCGTGAATCCTGCATCACAGGTGGTGGACTGAAGTGGTCACGACGTCCTGATGTCCTACTATCCAACTTTAGTGGAGGTAAGAGCTTGCCTCCCCATGCATGACAGTATCCCCATGGAACGCGTCTTTTGCAGCTGCCAAGGCTTGTTAGCACCCTTCCATGAAATCCTTTGTGCACCATGCAGCTCCGGCCCCCAGCACTCTATCCTGCCATGCACAGCTTCCTGAGCGGTTATCCGGCGGTGTGGGATCCCTTGTTGTAGTGCTGCATGGGTCTCCTTTTGAAACTCCTTTGTCCCCATGCTGTGGGACCCCTGTGCACATTGCCTGGTCTTCTGTGGGCTCGCTGAGTTGCTGAGGGCCCCCTCCGACTCCCTGTCCTGGCTAGAGTCCACAAGGTCCCTCCTGGTCCCAGGCAGCGCCATTTTCTGCTGACTGCGTGCTTTGAGTGTGCCAAGGCTTATTGGCAGAATCCAGCTACGCAAACCAGTCTGCAATCATCCATCTGGTGTGGGACATCATCTGCACCAACCAGGAACCCGCGTCCGTCTTCTTGGGTGCAGAACTGACTGTTGTTCCTCACGGGTGGTTCTTATTTGCACCTTCATCTGGGATAGCAGGGGCTCCTGTTCTCCCTGGACTCTTCAGCGCTTCTTGGACTTGGTCTCCTTCTTCCACAGGTCTTCAGGTCCAGGAACTGGTGTCTTGCAATCCCTTCTGGACCATTTCTAACTATTGTGATTTTCCCTAATTGCACTGTTTTCTGACCGTTTTCTTGCATAATTCTTGATACTAGTGTCCATAATTGGTGTTGTACTTACCTCCTATGGTATTTTTGGTATTTGTGTCACCTAAATAAAGTACCTTTTTTTTTTGTAACACTGAGTATTTTCTTTCATGTGTGTGAGTACTGTGTGACTGTTGTGATATTGCCTGAGCTTTGCATGTCTCCTAGTTAGGGCTTGGCTGCTCATCCACACTACCCCCAGAGAGCCTGGCTTCCAGACACTGTCTACATTTCACTGATAAGGGATAACTGGACCTGGTATAAGGTGTAAGTACCTTAGGTACTCACTTCAGACCAGGCTAGCCTACTACACAGTGTTCTCTGCGAAAGGCAAACATGCGTTGCCTCAGTTCCACCTGGACTCGAAGCTTGATATCCGCTTACATTAGAAAGTTCAATGCAGTAGTATTTTTGGAATGCAGGATCTTCCATGGCAGTATCTTGCATGATTATCTGGCCTGAAGGTCCTCTCTTGACAAGTGGTCAAGTGCAAGTCGGGTTATACCACATCTTATCTAAGATGGAACTTCTAACATCACCTTAAGAAAGTGTGGTATAACTAATGAGCATCAAGATGGTAGTCTAAGACACATTGGGGGTCATTCTGACCCTGGCGGTAGGTGATAAAGCGGCGGCCAACCCGCCAACAGGCAGGCGGTCAAAAAAATGGAATTCTGACCCTGGCGGGAACCGCCAACACAGCCCGCCACTTTAACACTCCGACCGCCACGGCGGGACAGACAAACAGCGCGGCGGACACCGCCAACAGGCAGGCGGCAGACAATGTACCGCCCACCCTATCACAACTCACCAATCCGCCACCTTTTCCGGGGCGGGAGCCCCGCCGATAAAAACACGGCGGAA
Organism: Pleurodeles waltl; assembly: GCF_031143425.1. Lineage (NCBI taxonomy): Eukaryota > Metazoa > Chordata > Amphibia > Caudata > Salamandridae > Pleurodeles > Pleurodeles waltl. Next base: position 5,093,318 of record NC_090444.1, on the reverse strand, counting down.
ACAGACTACGAACGGGAAAACGCTCACCTATACACACTCCACGAGGAAAGAGGACAGCATGGAACCCGAATTACACATCCTACCAGCTATTGTCTACCTGCTCATCTACCAGGAGTACGAACGCCGGCGCAGACGACAACGGTGAGTACTGCACCTACGACACAGGGGAGGGGGGAGGAGGAAAGCTTACGGGCACACACATGCACCATACACCCACCCCCCCACCACAACTACCTACACCCCAATGCCGAGCAACAAGTCAGAGTGACACCACACAAACCCCCCGGAATAATGCAAAGACACAATTAAAATGATCTATAAAATATATGTATAAATAACTCCATTGAAGGTATGGGAAATATGCCATATAAAAGATACAAAAATAAGGAATGAACATATTCAACAATATATACATAGGCAAAAAGTCCTGCACATTCCGTCAAAGTTCCATAGTCCGTGGGCCAATGTGCACAAACACATGGGCAAAGCCCACACAGGAGACCAGATACCATTGGAGAGAACACTGCTGGGGCATCAGATGATAAAACTACAGGCACCTCAGGGGGAAGGGAAGGGGGGGCACCTCAGCCAAATGAGTCCACGACGCCAGATCCACGAGGGGCCTCCATGCCCACTGTGCCATCCTGGGGAGTGCAAAGCCACAGTCTCACAAGTCTCTACAATGGGTGGCTTGCCCACTGTGCCATCCTGGGGAGTGCAAAGCCACAGTCTCTCAAGTCTCTACAGTGGGTGGCTTGCCCACTGTTCCATCCTGGGAAGTGCCAAGCCACAGTCCATCAGATGGATTACCGACTCCACTGTTAATGGAGGAGGCATGGTGCCCAGAGTGCTTCGTGAAGCCCTGCTCGACACAGAACCGGCACTGTCAATGGGCCAGCGGTGCTTGAGACGGCGTTGCCCAGCGGAGCGGTGCTTGACAGGAAGGGCCCAGCGGAGCGGTGCTTGACAGGAAGGGCCCAGCGGAGCGGTGCTTGAGACGGCGGTGGCCAGCAGAGCGGTGCTTGAGATGAAGGCCCCAGCGGAGCGGTGCTTGAGATGAAGGGCCCAGCGGAGCAGTGCTTGACAGGAAGGGCCCAGTGGAGCGGTGCTTGAGACGGCGGTGGCCAGCGGAGCGGTGCTTGAGATGAAGGGCCCAGCGGAGCGGTGCTTGAGACGGCGGTGCCCAGCGGAGCGGTGCTTGAGACGGCGGTGGCCAGCGGAGCAGTGCTTGAGATGAAGGCCCCAGCAGAGCGGTGCTTGAGATGAAGGCCCCAGCGGAGCGGTGCTTGACAGGAAGGGCACAGCGGAGAGGTGCTTGAGATGAAGGGCCCAGCGGAGCGGTGCTTGACAGGAAGGGCCCCTGTTCAGCGGTGCTTGTCCCGGCGGGGCCCGTTCAGCAGTGCTCCTCCCGGCGGGGCCCGTTCAGCGGTTCTTGTCCCGGCGGGCCCCTGTTCAGCGGTGCTCCTCCCGGCGGAGCCCTGTTCAGCGGTGCTCCTCCCGGCGGGGCCCGTTCAGCGGTTCTTGTCCCGGCGGGGCCCTGTTCAGCGATTCTTTTCCCGGCGGGGCCCTTTTCAGCGGTGCTCCTCCCGGCGGGGCCCGTTCAGCGGTGCTCCTCCCGGCGGGGCCCGTTCAGCATTTCTTGTCCTGGCGGGGCCCTGTTCAGCGGTTCTTGTCCTGGCGGGGCCCTGTTCAGCGGTGCTCCTCCTGGCTGGGCCCTGTTCAGCGGTGCTCCTCCCGGCGGGGCCTTGTTCAGTGGTGCTCCTCCCGGCAGGGCCCTGTTCAGCGGTGCTCCTCCCAGCGGGGCCCTGTTCAGCGGTGCTCCTCCCGGCGGGGCCCTGTTCAGCGGTGCTTGTCCTGTGTGTCTAGGGAGCCAGACCTGGGCAAGACTTCCCGCTCATTCACCATCCGAACTTGCGGTCGCGGTGCCCTCCTGTGATGGAGTCCTGGGCCCGTGGGTGTCGTCCGTCACACCCGGGATGGGGCTGGTGGGGCCCTCCTGGGCAGCTCGCCTCCTGCCTGACTTCTCCGCCCCTCTGCCCTTGCCCTCCTTCGCTGAAGCTCTGTGGCCCTTGCCTCCCTTGGATGATGTGGCAGGTGACGGGGCAAGGCTAGTGTCCTTGGTGGCAGCCGTCTCAGTCTTGTCGCGCCGGGCCTTTTTCTTTTTTGTCCTCTTCCCAGGGGGTGGGCTGGCTGTCCCCTTGCTGCTGGCCGATGTTCCTGCCCTAGGATCTGGTGGACTCCAATAGCCCTGCACTTTGGTCACAGTAGATGCAGGGCTGGTGGTGGCTGAGGTGCTTTTTTTACTCTTACCAGATGGAGGGGGTGGGTCAGTGATTGGAACGAGCTCAAGGTTGGAAAGGAAAAGGACTTTGGAAGGACAGGGACGGGTAGGTGTAGTGGGTTTGGGAGTGGAGGAAGAGGATGTGGTTGTAGGAGAGTCAAGTGTGCTGTCTTTGGGTGCAGGTGCCTGTGACGGAGGCTGTCGTGAGGTGGATGGCTGTTGGGTGGGTGGCTGCCTGCGTTTGTGTGCTTTGGAAGAAGGGGTGACAGACACACTGGGAGAGGACACAGGGGACGTGTAAATGGCAGTGGGGGTGGTGACTGCACGTGTGCGGACTGTAATGGAGGGTGTGCTGGTGATGGAAGTACTGGCTGATGGTGGTGTGCATGCAGGTGTGAGTGGAGACGTCACAGGGAGGGAGGAGGGAGATGAGGAGGTGGGGGACACAGAGGTGGTAGTGACTGTTGGCATGTCTGCATCTGGATGTTGCTTGGGTGAATGCTTGTGTGATCTGTGGTGCTTATGTCTGGATGAGCTGCCCTTGGGTGTAGAGGTGTGTGCAGGCTGGTCTGATGGTGTGGATGGGATAGGCAGAGGAACAGGAGACTGGGACTGGGTGGAGGGAGTCAGAAGAGGGAGGCTGGAGACAGGGACAATGGCTGCCGTCAGTGCTGAAGCCAGAGCGTTGAACGATCGCTGATGGGCAGCCTGACCCGAATGAATGCCCTCCAGGTATGCATTGCTCCGATGTACCTCCCTTTCTACACCTTGGCATTCAAAAGGGTAGACTGCCCAACAATGAGTGTCCTGAGGAGGTCAATGACCTCCTCACTGAGGGCAGCAGGGGTAACTGGGGCAGGGCCTGAGGTGCCTGGGGCGAAGGAGATGCCCGCCTTCCTGGGCGAGCGGCCATGGAGCGAAGGCTGAGGGGCTGCTGGGAGGGCGGGGCTGGTGCTCTGGGTGGCGGCTGTACCTGTTGTGGCGGTGGGCACGGATGTTGCCGCCACCGCTAGGGAGCTCCCTTCCGAGGACGTGTCGGTGTCGCTGACGTCTCCACGGGTCCCCATTGTGGAGCTCCACTCGCCCTCCGTCTCACTGGTGTACTCGGAGTCTGTTGTATGGCCCTCTGGGGCCATGTGAGATGCAGCTCCCTCGTGCGCCGATGCCACTTTTCCTCCACCTGATGATGCTAATGCACACATGAACAGGAAGACAAAGAAAATGGGGGGGGGGAGAAATGAGGACGGGTTGAGTGCATGCATTGGCAACACCGTTGTCGGAGAGGACAGACACAGAAGCCCCCTGAACTAGGCCGCGCAATCGGGGTACACTACTCAGTTATTGTGACTAGGCCTACAGGTCAATGGACGACAAATGCACACATGGGTGAGGCCGGACCATGGATAGCTGTACTTGGCACCCTACAGAGGTGGGGGGTGGGGGCACAGGGCCGTGTCTAACGGAGGGGCCTAGCCTACAGAATGCGCTCTGGCCTGGAGATAGCCACAGCCCTCCTCCCCCACCCAGACACCTTCACTGCGCGCAAAGATAGCAGAATGTGCTGATACTCACCCCCTTGTGTCTGCTGTGATGTCCTCACGCGCCCATCCAAATCGGGGTAGGCCACCGCCAGGATCCGGGACATCCGGGGGGCCAATTTGCGGCTGGCACCCCTCCTACGTTGGGAGGCCATCCCCAGCAGAGACTCGGCGGTCTTTCTGGTCCCGCGGCGGATGTCCTCCCACCTCTTTCGGCAGTGGGTGCCCCGTCTGTTGTGGACCCCCAGGGCCCAGACGTCCTTGGCGATGGCACGCCAAATGTCGATCTTCTGATGGGCGCTGACCTATGTGACATGTACAGGGTGGTAAAGGAAATCGCATCAGCTTTCTGCCTGGTCAATGTGAGTGGCCCCCTCTCCCCAACCTTGCCATGTGGCACATGCTCTCATCTTTCGTGCGTTGCACTCCTCATTCGCTCCCCTCCCCACCATCTTACATACACCCCACTCAACACAGGCATAGCCCATTCAACGTGCACCCTGTGTACTAACCTGTTGGTCTGGAGGACCGTAGAGTAGCGCATACTGGGGGAGGACCCCATCAACAAATTTCTACAATTCTTCAGAAGTGAAGGCAGGGGCCCTTTCCCCAGTTGCAGCAGCCATTGTATCTCCCAGACCGAGGTCACAGCAGCACTTGCAGTATAGGTCCTCTCCTGTGGATGATCAGGTCTCGAGTGATTAATCTGATAGAAAATGGCGGTCACGCCCGCGGCGGTGCGTACCGCGGCGGTGCGTACCGCAACCGCCGGTGCACATCGTCATTGGCTCCTGAGACCCATAGGGTTCAATGTTAACCAATGCTGCCTTGCGCCGCGGTCTTCGACCGCCTACCGCCACGGTGTGCCACGCCAGCGCAGTGACCTCACATCCCACTGTCACACTTCACAGGTCAGGCAGCCGCCATTTCAAGGGCCCACATGGCATGATTTCTACTGTGTCACACAGGCCTAGGCCTTGCATTGCCACTCATACAAGCCATTCAATGCATAGCGATTCGTGTACTGTGCAGGCTGTGTGAACGAACCTGTGGGTTGCTTGACTGTGTGCTCCATGTTGTCCATCCTAGGCACCGTCCGCTGGGACTTGCGAGGAGAAGGATGAATCCTCCCGTGTACCGACCGCTGGTGGACCTGTCGACAATGGAAGAACGACATATCATACTTACATACCGGCTTGACAGAGCAAGTATACATGAACTATGTGCCCAGCTGGAGCCAGACCTGATGTCCCCCATCCGCCAACCCACAGGGATTCCCCCTCTGGTGCAGGTTCTGTCAGTACTCCATTTTTTGGCAAGTGGGTCTTTTCAGACAACAGTGGCCATATCATCTGGGATGTCTCAGCCTATGTTTTCTAAGGTTTTGTCCAGAGTGTTGTCTGCCCTGATGAAATACATGCAGAGCTACATTATTTTCCCTGAGGTGGGCGATTTGGCTACAGTGAAGGGTGATTTCTATGCCCTTGGACATATCCCCAACATCATTGGTGCCATTGATGGGACCCATGTGGCTTTGGTTCCCCCCAAAGAAAGTGAGCAGGTGTACTGAAACAGAAAAAGTTATCATTCGATGAATGTCCAGGTGGTCTGTTTGGCTGACCAGTACATCTCCCATGTAAATGCCAAGTTCCCTGGGTCAGTGCATGACGCGTATGTCATGCGAAATAGCAGCATCCCTTATGTGATGGAACAGCTACAGAGACACCGTGTGTGGCTAATTGGTGACTCTGGTTACCCCAACCTGTCGTGGCTACTGACCCTAGTGAGGAATCCCCGGACCAGGGCAGAGGAACGGTACAATGAGGCCCATGGGCGATCTAGGAGGATCATAGAAAGGACCTTCGGGGTCCTGAAGGCCAGGTTTAGGTGCCTGCATATGACAGGGGAATCCCTCATGTACTCACCAAAGAAGGTGTGCCAGATCATCGTGGCCTGCTGTATGCTTCACAATCTTGCATTGCGACGCCAGGTGCCTTTTCTGCAGGAGGATGGTCCAGATGGTGGTGTTGTAGCAGCTGTGGAGCCTTTGGAGAGTGAAGAGGAGGAAGACGACGGGGACGACACGGACAACAGGGAGACAGTCATACAACAATACTTTCAGTAGCATACAGGTAAGAATCAGCCACCCCATTTTACATTTACTTAAGGCCTCATGCGTCTCCACTGTCTGTGTTTCCCCCAGTTCCTGTTAACTGATCTGTGACTTTCCCTTCCCTTTTCAGAGCTGCCTGACTTCAGATTTGTTTGCCCATGGACTAAAGCTTATTGAAATTGGTATGTTGTCATCACAAAGTAACTGGACATTATAGCACCGTTATGTGTAATACATTTGTTAAGAATACAAGCAGACTCCTGTTTTTTTAAGTGGAATCAGTGATTTATTTTAAGTGCTACATATAGGTACATGATTGGGAAACGGTGATGGGTGGGGGTGGAGTAATGTCCATGGCAGAGTCCAGTTCTCAGTCGCACAGGTGCATTGTCCATATGCCTGGGGAAGGATGGAGCAGGGGCAGTTCAAGGTTGGACAGGGTGACAATGTGGGACAGTGGGATGACATCAGGGGGTATCTTAGGCTGGCGGGGGTCTTGCAATCCTACTCTGTCTTCTTGTGAGATCTCATGTTCCGCTTGCGGGGTGGTTCTTCTTCTGCAGGAGGTGGGGTTCTGGTGGCCTGTCGTTGTGTGGGGGCCTCCTGTCCACTAGCGCCGGCAGAGGTGGTAGGCTGTTCCTGGCCTGGGCTAGTGACAGGGGCCCTTTGGGGTGCCACATGGTCCCGCAATGTGGTGACGATCTGGGTAAGGGCCACGACGATGGTCCCCATTGCGGAACCAATGTTCCTCAGTTCCTCCCTGAACCCCATGTACCGTTCCTCCTGCAGTTCCTGGATCTCCTGGAACCGGGCCAGTACCGTCGCCATCGTCTCCTGGGAGCGGTGTTATGCTCCCATGATGGAGGAGAGGGCCTCTTGGAGAGTCGGTTCCATGGGCCTGTCCCCCCCCTGTCGCACAGCAGCCCTCCCAGTTCCCCTGTGTTCCTGGGCCTCTGTCCCCTGGACGGTGTGCCCACTACCACTGCCCCCAGGTCCCTGTTGTTGTTGGGGTGGTGGGTCAACCTGGGTGCCCTGTAGTGGTGGACACACCGCTGATTTATGTGTCCTGGAGACAGAGGCATGGGCCCGCTGGGTGGGAGCTGTGCTGGTGTTCCCAGAGGGGGTTGGGTCTGGTGTAGCCTGTGGCTGTCTGTGAGGAACCGACTGTCCAGAGGTCCCCGATGGGCCGGGCTGGTCGTCTGGCTCCAGGGAGACAGAGCTGCTGTCATCGCTGGGGGCCTCTTCTGGGGGTGGGATGGACATCTCTGGACCCTCCGTGGCGGTGTGGTGGCGTTCGGGTCCTGCAGGGGTATAAGAGTATGGTTATTGCTTCTGTGTGTGGCATTTCGTGTGATGGGTGGGTGTCCGTGTACCCAAGTGCAGGCATTCCCGTGTGGGGGCTTTTGTGAGGGTGGCTTGTGGGGGTGATGTGTGTGTGCAGTGGGCATGCTTTGGTGATGGGTGTCCATGCTTTGTGGTCGCATGCAGGGCTTGGTGTTGGGATGGGTGGGTTGTGATGGTGAGCCTTTTGCTAGGGGTTGGTGTGATGGGGTAGGGGGTGAGGGAGGGGGTATGATTTGACATGCAGGTGGGGTGGGGTGGGAAGCAGTAGTGAAGATTTGCCTTACCAGAGTCCATTCCTCCGCCTACTCCTGCGAGGCCCTCAGGATGCAGGATGTGCAAAACTTCCTCCTCCCACGCGGTAAATTCTGGGGGAGTAGGTGGGGGTCCGCCGCCAGTCTTCTGCACCGCAATGTTGTGCCTTGATACCATGGAACGCACCTTCCCCCGTAGGTCGTTCCATCTCTTCCTGATGTCCTCCCGATTGCGTGGATGCTGTCCCACCGCGTTAACCCTGTCCACTATCCTTTGCCATAGCTCCATCTTCCTGGCAATTGTGGTGTGCTGCACCTGTGCCCCGAAGAGCTGGGGCTCTACACGGACTATTTCCTCCACCATGACCCTGAGTTCGGCGTCACTGAACCTGGGGTGTCTTTGGGGTGCCATGGGGTGGTGTGGTTGAGGTGTGGGGTGGCGTTTGTGGTGATGTGTGTGGTGCGTGTGGTGGTGTGTGGTGTTTGGTGCGTGGATTCTGTGTGGGTGATGGTGTTGTGTGCCTCTGTGTTGTGGGATTGTCTATTCTGTGCTCTCTCTCTAGCCTTCGTCAATGATTTCGGGTCATAGGGGCTTGTGGGTGATGTGGGTGTGTGTTTTATATTGTGTTGGGTGTGTGGGAGTGGTGTTAGTATGTGTATCAGGTGTGTGTATTTCAAACTGACCAATGTGGCTGAGTTTTCTATGTGTGTGTGTATTTTGACCACCAATGGAATACCGCGTTTGAAAGACCGCCGCGTGGATTTGTGGGTCGGAATGGTATGGGCGTATTTCTGTTGGCGTGACGGTGGAGGTTTGGTCATCGCCATTTTTTCGCTGACCTTTGGTGTGGCGGACTTTTGTGGATGTCGGGTTTTTGGCGGTTTGCCAGTTGCGGGTCAGAATGACCATGGCGGTTTGCCGCGGCCGCGGCGGTGTTATGGCGGTCTTCTGACCGGCGGTAAGCGCCTTTTACCGCCGAGGTCAGAATGACCCCCATTATTTCAAACAAATAAGGTAAAATTATGACAATTCAGACTACACTGTTTTGGCTACTGTTTTTGTTTAACAAGGCTCTTGCTCCAGACTGATGTCGCTTCGGTGTCTTTCACAAGTTCTTGGAAAGATAAGGACAGACAACATCTGTGTCAAAGGCAGACATGTTGACAATTCATCAAAAATACAGCCCCACGTGCTCAATCCTCTGGGGGGGGTCAAATGTCTCCAAAGTTAAAATGGCCATAATTCGATCCCCATTAGGCCAATTCAGTTGATCTTGGGCTCATTTTACTCCTGGTGGTGAACTCATGACATCAGGAGCAGTTTTAGCAGACTTCCATACTTTCAACATGGTGTACTTCACAGGGACATGGTGTACTTCTCAAGAAGCTGGTTCCTTTGTCTTTGTTCACGGGTGCTGAGATGCAGATCATTCCCCCAACTGGTACTCAGTGGAATATAAGGAGGCCAGCCTCACTGGCGCTTGGAGTGACCCATTGTTCCTGGGGCTAGCTGGGGCAGAGATCTTGGTCATTTTGGGCATCTGTGGGTTTCTCCTTCTAGTTGTCCATGGCTGTCACAGTGCTATGTTCCAAGCAGAAAGAAGTACAAACATCACTTTCTTGAAAACTTTTAAAAAGGAGGTGAAACATTCTAGAAACCAGGTATCCCTGGTCAATACTAGGGTGCCACATCACCTCTCCACCCCTGCCCAACCCTCCTGCACAGTATGCTCGGACAATTCAAGATGGCAAATTTGGCTCCAGTTGTCTCAACTCCCTCCTTTGCTCAGTAGGCCTGGACTGTCACCAGCCCTGGTACAGCATGACAGATAATTAACGGATTCTTATTTTCATCCTACCCCTTCCTGCTCAGTAGGTGAGGGAAACACTGCTATTACTCCTTTTGTGTGGGAAGGCTTTTCTTCCTGCTGCTGGAGATAAAAGTAATTATCTTTACCCAGCAGGGAGACAAATTGCCTGGGCTCTGATCCGGAGCTGACCCAGAGAAATATGCCAATTCTGGATGACCCATAAGTTCTCCAGATACCTTCTTAGAACTCTCATATTTGATTTTGGTGAACATGCTCCAGCCATTTTGCTATTGCACTGGACCTTGTGGGCCAAAGGGAAGCAAAACTGTACTCTAAAGTTCTTTTCCCCTTATGTGGATCATAAAGTATCACTGCAGACAAAAAGGTAAACCACACTTGCTTTGTGTATGAGTGTACACTGACATTATAAGACCTACTCCAGGTCAGTATCTAATCCTGAGGAGTCCCCTCTGCACTAGGCTATCTGTGTGCAGTTATTGGGCTGTGCATAACAGTACTCTAACACGCACAGTCCTCACAAGTGTGTACATGTGTTCACGTATAGCCAGCCAAGTGCCCTTTACCCTTCCTGCATCACAGAAGCCTTATCTTAAAAGGCAGAGACTGGCAGTAAACATGTGCAGTCCATTTGTCAGGTGATTACTGTTGGTGAGACACATGTAGTAAGGCAGTAAAAAGTCTAAAACTATGTGATCCAACAAGCAAAAAATCTGGGTGTATTAAATGGATGGAACCCATCTTGCAACATCTGCCTTAGGGGTGACTTACATTTATTACAAATGAAGGTTTAGACCTGTTAAAAGGTTTTTTTTTCAAAGCTTAAATAGGCAATTTCACAACTGCCATGCCAAGGTAGTGGAAGGGCTAGAGTCCTGTTCTCACTTTTTAGAGTAGCCATAGCAAAATCAGTGCTGCAGTCCATTACTGACAAATAAAATTACAGGCCCTAGGTACACAGAGTATCATGTAATAGTGACATAGGTAAATTAGACATGACAATCTGGTATTAGCGAATGGCACAAGTTTTTTAGGGGTCTGAGTACATAGACAGGGCACTGAGGGCCATATTTATACTTTTTGACGCACAACTGCGCCAACGCAGTTGTGCGTCAAAAATGTTAATGCCGGCTAACGCCATTCCAAAGCGCCATGCGGGCGCCTTATTTATGAAATGACGTAGGCCGGCGGAGCTGACTGGTGTGCGTAAATAAAAATGACCCACACCAGGCAGCGCCGGCGTAGGGGAAAATGGAGCTTGGGCGTCAAAAAATGGGGCAAGTCGGTCTGAGGCAAAAAATCTGCCTCAACCCGAGTTGCGCCATTTTTTTTTACTCCCACCCTCCATTGACATGACTCCTGTCTTAGTAAAGACAGGAGTCATGCCCCCTTGCCCAATGGCCATGCCCAGGGGACTTCTGTCCCCTGGGCATGGTCATTGGGCATAGTGGCATGTAGGGGAGCACAAATCAGGCCCCCCTATGCCACAAGAAAATTAAAAAAATAATACTTACCTGAACTTACCTTAAGTTCCCTGGGATGGGTCCCTCCATACTTGGGCGTCCTCCTGGGGTGGGCAAGGGTGGCAGGGGGTGTCCCTGGTGGCATGGGAGGGCACCTCTGGGCTCCTTCCGAGCCCACAGGTCCCTTAACGCCTGCCCTGACCAGGCGTTAAGAAATGACGCAAAAGCGGCTGGACGTCATTTTTTGACCCGCCCACTCCCGTGCGCCATTTTTGCACGGGAGTTTAAATAAGGCGCACATGCCTTGAAGTCATGTTTTAGACGGGAACGCCTACCTTGAATATCATTAACGCAAGGTAGGTGTCCACGCAAAAAAATGACGCAAACTCCAAGATCTTTGGCGCTAGACGGGTCTAACGCCAAAGTATAAATATGGAGTTAGCTTTGCGTCGGATTTGCGTAAAAAAAGAATGACGCAATTCCGGCGCAAACAGAGTATAAATATGCCCCTGAATGTCAGTGCCAACGTGTGCAGTCATTACACCAGCAGCAAATCCAGAAAAAATGTGGGGTGATCCTTCAAATGTTGTCAGGAATAGACACTAGATGCCCAGGATTCAAGTCTACATGTAGAGGAGACAAATCTCCGTTGGTCTGGCAGAGGACTCAACATGCACCAGGCAGAGACTACTCTGCCAGCCAAATTTAGAAATGAATGCCAAGCTTGCAGTCATTTCTAAAATATTGTCAGCAACTCCGTCACAATGGTTCCTGTCAATGTTGTTTACAGTTTGTTGGCATGACAGAGCCTTGAAACAAACTGTTTTCTTTTTTTTGTTTTCAAAAAGAAAATTCTGAAGCACAATCCCATGGTGAAGGGACCATTCAGCTGTTTTCACCGCCTCTTACTACCAGGATTTTCATGGCGGTGATGGGCAGTGAAAATTGATCTCTAATTTAACCCACCTAAATTAGATGGGTGGAATTAGAGGTTAACATCCAATGGCCCTTACTCTGTTAGGCTTACAGATGTGTTTAATCTCAGCAAAGACAGAGGATTCTCTGTCATGATTAAACCTAAGTTCCACCAACTTTTAAATGTAGCCAGTGGACCACTATCTTGGTGTTATGTATACTCTGTCGCGATGGAGAATGCATTCCAAAATATGTAAATTGGGACCATAGTCCTTGAGGGGTGTATTTTATCAAGGGCTTTCTATTGCCGTTGCACCACGCAAGGGGGCGCAGGGTGATGCAATACCTATAATGAGATTTACCAAGTCAAGTAAGGCCATTTTGTGTGGCTCTACATTGCTGGATAAAGCTGCATTGATGCAAGGCGGTGCAAGTTGTTGTCTTGCATTCCTCTGTTCAAGGGAGGGATTCTGCAGCATACGTAGAAAGAGGAAAACGCCCCAGAGGATTGTTTTGTGCAGGAAGGCTCCCTTCCTGCACAAAAATAATCATGCCTGCCACACAGGCACCCCTGCACCATAGTGCAAGGGTGCCTGCGTTGGCGCTAGGTAAGCGTTTGTGCGCCGACAGAGAGCAGGAATGTGCCATATCTTGATAGATGTAGCGCATCCCTGCCCTCTCCCTTTCACGCAGTGCAGCAAGGTGTCTTGCTGCATTGTGTTGCACGACATAATCATAAATATAAACCTTAATGGCCATATTTCTTAGTTACCATTCACAGAATCATGTTGCAGTGACTGGCATTCTAACCTGTCCACTAAGTCAGCTATTGTAAAAGCAACTTTCCCAAATATTTGACCAATATCCATGAATAATGTTACATAGTTACAAGCAAGCACAGGTCTGCCCTTTCTAAAAAAGGGAGCAAATCATACTTCACTGCAAGATTCTGAAGGGTACACGAACCCCTCTTTCCCAGCCTGTGTTATCTCTTGTACAGATATCTTCGTTCTCATGATAACACTCTGAAAACGGAGATGGAAAGTGAGTGAGGACAAGAATATTCATGGCTCCAGCCTGTCTCTGCATACACTAAACAAACACCTTTCTAATGAATGTTTTCCTACCAATAATTGGCCACAGGTGTAGATATTTAAGTGCACAGAAGAATAGAAAGCATCTGATATTTGAAAGCTGCTTTGGGACATGTTCCCTGAGCGCTCTCAGTCTTAGGTCTTGCATCAGCGACACTTCATAAAAAGGCAGCGGTCCCTCCAAACAAAGCCATAGGGCAGGCTTTGCTGTCCATTTCACTATGCTTAGAGTGGCCTGTGCTACCCAACAGCCCACACACCACCTGCTAGAGTTAACTAGTGAGACCGACGTTTATAACCTTAATTCATGTAAGTACATCAAGCTTTGTATAATGTCAGCATTACATGTAAAAAGGAGGGTATTTTATCTTTAGCAATATATATGTACTCTATACATTGGACACTGCTTTTACATCCACTTGGTATACGTTTGCCTTTTTATTCAAGGATGCAAATTGCGCCAGTGCCTCTCTCCTATACTCATAAATAACTCATAATTGTTCTGTTTATTCCAGTTTACTCCTTACTTATCTAGGGTTTAAAGGATGTATTGCAGATGTATAGTGGGAGCATTCCTATTAATTTACGTAGTTCTTGGGTGTGTTGGTGCATTGTGGGGCAGACCTAGTAACCTTGCACCAAATGGCTGTTCCAATCCTGTCAAGCAACAATACCATAACCCTAACTCCAAACAAAAAGAAGTTGTTCTCTTTTCTTTGTGCTCTTGCTTATGAACCCTACCTATAGAATACCAGTTACAAATTATTGGAGTTCTTAACACCAGGGCCCAGATTTATCAAGCCTTTGCGTTGCCCTTGTGTCACCCACAGCATTGTAAAGAAATGTAATGCAAAGTAATGGCTTGTGTTGCGTTATGTTTCAAGCCAGGAGGTGTGCCATGGGTGAGGAATGGGCATTCCCATGCATTCGCCCATATATTGTGACACATTCCCAGATCTACTAAATGCAGTAAACCTGGGAGTGCATCAAAATGTTGTGTTTTCCGCAGTGTGGAGCAGTGAGGTGAAATACCTTGATTTCTCCTTGTTACTTCCTCTTCCTAAGCGTGATGCAGTCCGCATCATAGATAAAAAGAGGTACATGGCTCTAAAATTGTTCTTGAGTAGGAAGGTGTCCCTTTCTGCACAAAACATCCTGCCCGTAAAGGCGACAACCTTGCACCATGGTACAAGGGTGCTTATGTTGGCACTAGAGTGCACACAGTGCGCCAGTGCAAACAGAGAGCAGAAATGCTCCACATCTGTGTATGAAGGATATCTGCTCCTTTCCCTTCACATAGTGCCGCACAGCAACTTCGCTTTCTGCCCTGCATTGTGTGAAAGATTAGTAAATATCCCCCATGGTACGTAGCAGCTTTACATGCCAGACCAGCAGTCCTCTTGCACTAGGATACTGACTTCAGGAATTCTGGGTAACCATAACTGAATGCACAAGAACACCCATACTCCACCCAAGTAACGCCTCCCCCACACACAGTAATGCAAGGCAGCGCTTAGCTCTGCCTTGCAGTACTTTTCTTTTTCATAAAGCCATAAAATGTATGTGGATTTGTAAATCCAAAAATAGATTTTACTTCAGCCCTGAGGGCAGGGTGCAAAGTACCTGAGTGTGAGGGCACCCCTGCACTAGCAGAGGTGCCCCCACAAACACCAAGCCCATTTTCCCAGACTTCGTGAGTGCAGGGGACACCATTTTACGCATGTAATGGACATAGGTCAATACCTATGTCCAGCTACATAATGGTAACTCCGAACATAGGCCTGTTTTATATCAAACATGTTGGAATCATACCCCAAGACTTTTACAAACATTGGTTGTATGATTCCATGCAGTCTAGGGGCTCCTTTGAGGACCCCCAGTATTGCCATTTCTGAGGGTTTCCAGGCAGCCCAAGCTTCTACCACCTCCCAGAAAGGTTTCTGCCCTCCTGTTGTTTGTAAAGCTCGAGCCCAGGAAGGCAGAACAAAGGATTTCCTTAGGGAGAGGGGTGTTACACCCTCTCCCTTTGGAAACAGGTGTCACAGACTTGGGAGGGGTAGCCTCCCCAAAGCACTGGAAATGTTTGAAGGGCACATTTGGTGCCTTCCTTGCATAAATCAGTCTACACCAGTTCAGGGACCCTCAGTCCCTGCCCTGGCACAAAACTGGACAAAGAAAAGGGAAGTGATCTCTCCCTTGTCCATCACCACCCCAGGAGTGTTGCTCAGAGCTACTCCAGACGGTCCCTGGGTTTTGCCATCCTGGATTCAAGGTTGGCAGGAAACTCTGGGAGCATCTCAGTGGCCAGTGCCAGCAGGTGATGTCAGAGCCCTCCCCTGAAAGGTGCTCACCTGGTTAGGTAACCAATCCCCCTTTCAGGGCTATTTAGGGTCTCTCCTTTGGGTGGTTCCTCAGATTCGGATTGCAAGACTCCATCAGGAATCCTCTGCACTCTCCACTTCGACTTCTCACTGAAGAAACTGTATCTGGACTCTCCAGGAACTCTACAAGCTGCAACAAAGAAGCAAGATGCATTCTGCAACATTGTATCTCCAGATCCTGCCAGCAACTGCAGCAATTCCCCGGTTGTGTATCCTCTAAGGAATGCCCGTCTTCCGCCAGCACCAGAAGAGCAAAGGAATCTCCCTTGGGGTGAAGGAGTCACTCCCCTCCTTCTGCAGGCACCAACTGCGACAATGACCGGCTGTGTGGATCCCCTCTCCTGCAGAGCTCTATGGATCCTGCAACATAGGGTGGTGGACTGAAGTGGTTGTGATGGTCCTCTCTTCCAACTGTCAAACTTTGGTGGAGGTAAGAGCTTGCCTCCCCATGCAAGACAGTATCACCATGCACAGCGTCTTTTGCAGCTGCCAAGGCTTGTTGGCATCCTTCCTCCAAGTCCTTTGTGCATCTCGTAGCTCCGGCCCCCAGCACTCTATCCTGCGACGCACAGTTTCCTCAGTGGTTCTCCAGCGGTGTGGGAGCCTTTGTCGTAGTGGTGTGTGGGCCTGTTTGGCAACTTTCTTCTTCCCCTGCTGTGGGACTCCTGTGTATGCTGCCTGGTGTTCTGTGAGCTCTCTGTGTCGCTGAGGGCCCCCTCTGGTTCCCCCTCCTTCGTAGAGTACACCTGGTCCTTCTTGGTCCCAGGCAGTGCCATTTTCCGCTAACCGCAAGCTTTGCATGTGCCAAGGCTTGTTTGCTGACTCCAACGACGCAAACCCGACTGCAATCCTTCATCCGGCGTGGGAGATCACTTGCATCCTCCAGGAACCCAACGTTCTCTTCTTGGGTGCAGTGCTGACTTTCCTTCTTCACAGGTGTTCACCTTTTGAACCTTCATCTGAGTTGGTAGGGGCTCCTGCTCTTCCTGGACTCTTCTGTGTTTCTTGGACTTGGTCCCCTTCTTCCACAGGTCTTCTTGTCCAGGAATTCACTGTTGGTGTCTTGCAGTCTCTCCTGGATTTTGCATAATTCTGCTTTTTGTCTGTGTGTGTGTTCTGGGAAACTTACTGTAATTTACTCCTGTTTTCTTGGGCATGGGTGGGTTCTGGTGCTTACCTTTGGGTGTTTCTAGTACTCCCAGCTCCACTCTACACACCGTACTTGCCTAGGTGAGGGACCGACTTTTGATTTCCACTTTCTAAGTATATGGTTTGTGTTCCCCTAGGTCCATTTCTAACTATTGTGATTTTCACTAATTGCACTGTTTTCTAACTGTTTTATGCCTATTTCTGCATACTAGTGTATATAATTGGTGTATTACTTACCTCCTAAGGGAGTATAGTCTCTATGGTATTTTCAATATTTGTGTCACCAAAATAAAGTACCTTTAATTTTGTAACACTGAGTGATTCTTTTCATGTGTGAGTACTGTGTGACTGCAGTGGTATTGGATGAGCTTTGCATGTCTCCTATATAAGCCTTGGCTGCTCATCCACAGGTACCTAGAGAGAGGCTGGCTTCTAGACACTACCTACACTACACTAATAAGGGATAACTGGACCTGGTATAAGGTGGAAGTACCATAGGTACCAACCACACACCAGGCCAGCCTCCTACAGACTTCGGATCTGATCGACAGCTTCAAAGATCTAGGCTGAGATTTATCAAAGGTTCACACAAGGCAGCAAGGGAACTGACTGTGCTGCATTGCATGAAAGGGACAGAGCATTTCTGATCTCTCTATGTGCTGTTTTACTTTGTGCAGCCTAGCACCAACACAGAGACTAGTGCGCCATGGTGCAAGAGTTCCTGCGTTGTGAGTAGGGTTGTTTCTGTGCCTCGAAGGAAAACCTTTCTCCACAAAAACAGTCTTAGAGGATTATTCCTTTTTGCATGTGTGCTGCAGAATGCATCCTACAAGCAAAGAGGACGTAACATGGAGAAATAAAGATATTTTGTTATGCTAGCCTTGGGTAGGGTCACCATTGTGGAGCAAACCCCAGTCTACTGACTTCAGGAATTCTGGGTATCCATAAATAGATGCACAAGAACGCCCATACTCTGTCCCAGTAACGCCTCCCCAACACAGAATAATGCAAGGCAGCGCTTACCTCTGCCTTGCAGTACTTTTTTTTTCATAAAGCCATAAAATGTACGTGGATTTGTAAATTCAAAAATAGATTTTACTTTGGGCTGCGTTAAAAACGAGATGCAAGCCAGATGCAAAATCATATGTATGCCCCCAAGAGGGGTCCCTCTTCAAGCCTGCCAGATTTGTTTGTAAAAGGTTCTTTTGGTGGTGTTGTGCCTTCTGACACACAGCGGAACAGGACTGACACCAGTTATGCAGATGACTCCTGTAATGCGAGGTGCCTCCGGACACACTGTGGAGCAGTGCTGACATCAGTTATGCAGTTGACTCCTGTAATGTGAGGTGCCTCCGGACACACAGTGGAACAGGACTGACACCAATTATGCAGACGACTCCTGTAATGCGAGGTGCCTCCGGACACACAGTGGAACAGGACTGACACCAGTTATAATGCAGATTACTCCTGTAATGTGAGGTGCCTCAGGACACACTGTGGAACAGGACTGACACCAGTTATTATGCAGTTGACTCCTGTAATGTGAGGTGCCTCCGGACACACAGTGGAACAGGACTGACACCAGCTATTATGCAGATTACTCCAGTAATGTGAGGTGCCTCGTCACACACAGTGGAACAGGACTGACACCAGTAATCCACATGACTCTTGTAATGCGAGGTGCCTCCGGACACACAGTGGAACAGGACTGACACAAGTTATTATGCAGAATACTCCAGTAATGTGAGGTGCCTCCGGACACACAGTGGAACAGGACTGACATCAGTTATTATGCAGATTACTCCTGTAATGTGAGGTGCCTCAGGACAAACAGTGGAACAAGTCTGACACCAGTTTCTAAGCAGGCTAGTACTGTAATGCGAAGCTCTTATAATCACCTCTTTCCTTTCCAGATTGTTTTAGGACACTGGACTTTGGAAGCTCATTCTGCATTGTGGGGGAGAG
Source organism: Pleurodeles waltl (assembly GCF_031143425.1). NCBI lineage: Eukaryota > Metazoa > Chordata > Amphibia > Caudata > Salamandridae > Pleurodeles > Pleurodeles waltl. The sequence continues at coordinate 5,074,995 of NC_090444.1, read as the reverse complement.
GGTGGAGGAAGGGGGGCAGGTTTAGGTTCATCAGCACTCTAGGGAAAGTTGTGTGCAGGACTCCTTTGTTAGGGACACAGAGAATCCCAGATGAAGCGCCAAGGAGCGTGCAATCCACTGAGGAAATAGCAGCACAAGACTTTTGAATGAGGAGGAAAGATAAAAGTCCAATAGGGAAGAATAAATGCAATTATGCTTTGGGAGAATAACAATATTTCTACTGAGCAGCGCACAATCTTTGTTCAATCTCAAAATGATCCTTAAAAGATAAGGGGCCTTTGAGACACTGTGGACCTGATTCACAAAGGTAAACTTGAAAGTCAGTGTAAGTTAACATTTGCTTTTGATGAAAAAAAACTCCTTTTAATAGTATATTTGCAAGTGCATAGACTCAGCATGTGGGGAACAAGCATTTGCAATGCAATGGGTCTCGCATTTGCTAAATTTTCAGGTTTGAATTTTACTCCCACAGACAGAAAACAAGATGAAAATCGGCTAACCAGTTCATTGCTCTGTTTGATAAAAGTGCATTCATCCTGTGGGCCCGATTGTACTCCCACAAATTCACCTTAGATTTCCCACTTGCTAATATTACTTAGCTCTGGTGTGGTATTTAGTAATAAAATACCATTACCAATACCAATACAAATGGTAAAACGGTCCACCAAGTAAGGCTGTCACAAAACTCCTCAGGCTGAAAACAAGGAGTCAATATTAGTGTATGAAACTTGCTAGTGGGGGCTCACCGACTTGTGATAAGATTTAGCATGGAGCCAGACTGTGGGGGTCATTCCAACCCTGGCGGTCGGTGTTAAAGCGGTGGCCAACCCGCCAACAGGGTGGCGGTCCAAAAAACGGAATTCTGACCCTGGCGGGAACTGCCAACACAGCCCGCCAACTTAACACTCCAACCGCCACGGCGGGACAGACAAACAGCGCGGCGGTCACCACCAACAGGCAGGCGGCAGACAATGTACCGCCCACCCTATCACAACTCACCAATCCGCCACCTTTTCCGGGGCGGGAGCCCCGCTGATAAAAACACGGCGGAAACAGACTACGAACGGGAAAACGCTCACCTCTATGCACTCCACGAGGACAGAGAACAGCATGGAACCCGAATTAAACATCCTACCAGCTATTGTCTACCTGCTCATCTACCACGAGTACGAACTCCGGCGCAGAAGACAACGGTGAGTACTGCACCTACGACACAGGGGAGGGGGGAGGACGAAAGGTTACGGGCACACACATATGCGACCCCCCCCCCCCCCAAACTATCTACACACCAATGCAGAGCACCAAGTCACAGTGACACCACCCAAACCCATCGGAATAATGCAAAGACATAATTAAAGTGAGAAACAAAATTTATCGATAAAATAGGTTCGTTGACGTCATGGTAAAATAGCAAAAAGGAATGTAACAAAATCAAGTAAGAACATTGCGAAACCGATAAATATAGGCAATAAGTCCTGCACAGTCACTTAAATTTCCACTGTCCGTGGGCCAAAGTGTATAAAAACACGGGCAAAGCCCACACAGGAGACCTGAGTCCGTTGGAGAGAACACTGCTGGGGCATCAGATGACAAAACTACAGGCACCTCAGGGGGAAGGGAAAGGGGGTCACCTCAGCCACATGAGTCCACGACGCCAGATCCACGAAGGGTCCACCATGCCCACTGTTCCATCCTGGGGAGTGCAAAGCCACAGTCTCTCAAGTCTCTACAGTGGGTGGGCTGCCCACTGTGCCATCCTGGGGAGTGCAAAGCCACAGTCTCTCAAGTCTCTACAGTGGGTGGGCTGCCCACTGTGCCATCCTGGGGAGTGCAGACACATAGGCCATCAGGTGGATTACAGACTCCACAGGTACTGGAGGAGGCATGGTGCCCAGAGTGAAGCCTGAACACTAGCTCGACACGGAACCAGCACTGTCAATGGGCCAGCGGTGCTTGAGACGGCAGGGCCCAGCGGAGCGGTGCTTGAGACGGCGGGGCCCAGCGGAGCGGTGCTTGAGACGGCGGGCCCCAGCGGAGCGGTGCTTGAGACCGCGGGGCCCAGCGGAGCGGTGCTTGAGACGGCGGGGCCCAGCGGAGCGGTGCTTGACAGGAAGGGCCCAGCGGAGAGGTGCTTGAGACGGCGGGACCCAGCGGTGCGGTGCATGAGACGGCGGGGCCCAGCGGAGCGGAGCGGTGCTTGAGACGGCGGGGCCCAGCGGAGCGGTGCTTGACAGGAAGGGCCCAGCGGTGCGGTGCTTGAGACGGCGGGGCCCAGCGGTGCAGTGCTTGAGACGGCGGGCCCAGCTGAGAGGTGCTTGAGACGGCGGGGCCCAGCGGAGCGGTGCTTGACAGGAAGGGCCCAGCGGAGCGGTGCTTGAGACGGCGGGGCCCAGCGGAGCGGTGCTTGAGACGGCGGGGCCCAGCGGAGCGGTGCTTGACAGGAAGCGCCCAGCGGTGCGGTGCTTGAGACGGCGGGGCCCAGCGGAGCGGTGCTCGAGACGGCGGGGCCCAGCGGAGCGGTGCTTGAGACGGCGGGGCCCAGCGGAGCGGTGCTTGACAGGAAGGGCCCAGCGGAGCGGTGCTTGACAGGAAGGGCCCAGCGGTGCGGTGCTTGAGACGGCGGGGCCCAGCGGAGCGGTGCTTGAGACGGCGGGGCCTTGTTCAGCGGTGCCTGTCTTGGCGGGCCCTGTTCAGCGGTGGCTATCTTCACGGCGGGGCCCTCTTCAGCGGTGCCTATCTTCACGGCGGGGCCCTCTTCAGCGGTGCCCTTCTGCACGGCGGGGCCCTCTTCAGCGATGACTATCTTCACGGCGGGGCCCTCTTCAGCGGTGCCTATCTTCACGGCGGGGCCCTCTTCAGCGGTGCCCTTCTGCACGGCGGGGCCCTCTTCAGCGGTGCCTATCTTCACGGCGGGGCCCTCTTCAGCGGTGCCCTTCTGCACGGTGGGGCCCTCTTCAGCGGTGCCCATCTTCACGGCGGGGTCCTCTTCAGCGGTGCCTATCTTCACGGCGGGGCCCTCTTCAGCGGTGCCCTCCTGCACGGCGGGGCCCTCTTCAGCGGTGCCTATCTTCACGGCGGGGCCCTCTTCAGCGGTGCCCTCCTGCACGGCGGGGCCCTCTTCAGCAGTGCCTATCTTCACGGCGGGGCCCTCTTCAGCGGTGCCTATCTTCACGGTGGGGCCCTCTTCAGCGGTGCCCTTCTGCACGGCGGGGCCCTCTTCAGCGGTGCTTGTCGTGTCTTTCAAGGGAGCCTGACCTGGCCAGGACTCCCTGCTTAGTCGCCCTCCGACCGTCCAGTTGCTGGACCCTTCTGTGACGTAGTCCTGGGCCCGTGGGTGTCGTCCGTCACACCCGGGATGGGGCTTGTGGGGCCCTCCTGGTCCGCGCCCCTGCTGGCTGACTTCTCCGCCCTGCTGCCCTTGCCCTCCTTAAATGAGGCTCTCTGGCCCTTGCCTCCCCTGGATGTTGTGGCAGGTGACGGCCCAGGACTTTGCTCCTTGGGGGCAGCCGTGTCAGCCTTCTCGCGCCGGCCCTTGACTTTACGGGTCCTCTTGCCAGGGGGGGGGCTGGCTGTCCCCTTGCTGCTGACCCATGTGTCACTGCTGGGAAAGGGTGGACTCCAAAAGCCATGCACAATGTTGAGACTTAAAGCAGGGCTGGTGGTGGCTGAGGTGCTCTTGGGACTCTTCCCAGATGGAGGGGGTGGGTCAGGTGGGGCAAAGAGGTTAACAGTGGAGAGGTAAAGTTTTTTAGGACCAAGGTAAAGGGTAGGTTCAGTGGTTATGGGAGTGGAGGAAGAGGATGTGGTTGTAGGAGAGTCAGGTGTGCTGTCTGTGGGTGCAGGTGCTTGTGACGTAGGCTGTGGTGAGGTGGTTGGCTGTTGGGTGGGTGGCTGCCTGCGTTTGTGTGTCTTGGAAGAGGGGGTGACAGACACAGTGGGAGAGGACACAGGGGACGTGTAAATGGCAGTGGGGGTGGTGACTGCACGTGTGCGGACTGTACTGGAGGGTGTGCTGGTGGTGGAAGTACTGGCTGATGGTGGTGTGCATGCAGGTGTGAGTGGAGACGTCACAGGGAGGGAGGAGGGAGACGAGGAGGAGGGGGACACAGAGGTGGTAGTGACTGTTGCCATGTCTGCATCTGGGTGTTGCTTGGGTGAATGCTTGTGGGATCTGTGGTGCTTATGTCTGGATGAGCTGCCCTTGGGTGTTGAGGTGTGTGCAGGCTGGTCAGATGGTGTGGATGGGATAGGCTGAGGAACAGGAGACAGAGACAGGGTGGAGGCAGTTAGAAGAGGGAGGCTGGAAACAGGGACAATGGCTGCCGTCAGTGCTGAGGCCAGAGCATTGAACGATCGTTGATGGGCAGCCTGACCCGAATGAATGCCCTCCAGGTATGCATTGCTCCGATGCACCTCCCTCTCTACCCCCTGGATGGCATTCAAAAGGGTAGACTGCCCAACAATGATGGTCTGTAGGAGGTCAATGACCTCCTCACCGAGGGCAGCAGGGGTAACAGGGGCAGGGCCTGGGGTGCCTGGGGCGAAGGAGATGCCCGTCTTCTTGGGCGAGCGGGCACGGAGCGAAGGCTGAGGGGCTGCTGGGAGGGAGGAGCTGGTGCGCTGGTTGGCGGCTGTACCTGTTGAGGCGGGGGGCCCGGATGTTGCCGCCACCGCTAGGGAGCTCCCATCCGAGGACGTGTCGGTGTCGCTGGTGTCACCACGGGTCCCCGTTGTGAAGCTCCCCTCGTCCTCCGTATCACTGGTGACCTCGGTGTCTGTACCATGGCCCACCGGGGCCTTGTCAGTTGCAGCTCCCTCGTGCTCCGATGCCAATTCTCCTCCGCCTGATGATGCTAATGCACACATGCACAAGAAGATAAAGAAAAAGGGTGGGGGGAGAACAAAAAGAAAAGGTTGAGTGCATGCATTGTCAACACCGTTGGCGGAGAGGACAGATACAGTAGCCTCATGCACTACGCCGCGCAATCGGGGTACAATACTCAGTACTTGTGACTAGGCCAACAGGTCAATGGACAACAAATGCGCACATGGGTAATGCTGGACCATCGATTGCTGTACTTGGCAGCCTACGGAGGTTGGGGGCGGGGGCACAGGGCCATGCCTAAAGGAGGGGACTACACTACAGAAAGCGCCCTGGCCTAATGTCACCCACAGCCCTCCTCCCCCACCCAGACGCCTCCACTGCGAGTAAAGATAGCTGAATGTACTGGTACTCACCACCTTGTGACTGCTGTGATGTCCTCACGCGCCCATCCAAATCGGGGTAGGCCACCGCCAGGATCCGGGACATCAGGGGGGTCAATTGTCTGCTGGCACCCCTCCTAAGTTGGGAGGCAATCCCCAGCAGAGACTCGGCGGTCTTCCTGGTCCCGCGGCGGATGTCCTCCCACCTCTTTCGGCAGTGGGTGCCCCGTCTGTTGTGGACCCCCAGGTCCCGGACGTCCTTGGCGATGGCACGCCAAATGTCGACTTTCTGATGGGCGCTGACCTATTTGACATGTACAGGGTGGAAAAGTAAATATCATTAATTCTCTGCATGTTAGAATTGATTGCCCCCCCCAACCTTGCCATGTGGCACATGCTCCCATCTGGCGCTGCCTTGCACTCCTCATTCTCTCCCCACCCCACCATCTTACATCCACCATCCAAAACCCAGGCATAGCCCATTCAACGTGCACACAGTGTACTTACCTGTTGGTCTGGAGGACCGTAGAGTAGCGCATACTGGGGCAGGACCCCATCCACAAGTTTCTCCAACTCTTCTGTAGTGAAGGCAGGGGCCCTTTCCCCAGTCGCAGCAGCCATTGTCTCTTCCAGACCGAGTTCACAGCAGCACTTGCAGTATAGGTCCTCTCCTGTGGATGATCAGGTCTTGAGTGATTAATCAGATAGAAAATGGTGGTTACGCCCGCCGCGGTGCGTACCGCCGTGGTGCGTACCGCGACCGCCGGCGCTCCTAGTCATTGGCTCGTGAAACCCATAGGGTTCAATGTTAACCAATGCGGCTTGGCGCCGCGGTCTTCGACCGCCTACCACCACGGTGTGTCACACCAGCGCATTGACCTCACATCCCACTGTCACACTTCTCAGGTCAGGCAGCCGCCATTTCAAGGGCCCACAAGGCTTAATTTCTACTGCGTCACACAGGCCTAGGCCTTGCATTGCCACTCATACAAGCCATTCAATGCATAGCGATTCGTGTACTGTGCAAGCTGTAGTTACGTACCTGTGGGTTGCTTGACTCTGTACTCCATGTTGTCCTTCCTAGGCACCGTCCGCTGGGTCTTGCGAGGAGGAGGAATCCTCCCGTGTACCGACCGCTGGTGGACCTGTCGACAATGGAGGAACGTCATATAATACTTCGATACCGACTTGACCGAGCCACTATACATGAACTGTGTGCCCAGCTGGAGCCAGCACTGATGTCCCCCATCCGCCAACCCACAGGAATTCCCCCTCTGGTGCAGGTTCTGTCAGTCCTCCATTTTTTGGCAAGTGGGTCTTTTCAGACAACAGTGGCCATGTCATCAGGGATGTCTCAGCCTATGTTTTCTAAGATTTTGTCCAGAGTGTTGTCTGCCCTGACGAAATACATGCGGAGCTACATTGTTTTCCCTGAGGAGGGTGATTTGGCCACTGTGAAGGGTGATTTCTATGCCCTTGGACATATCCCCAACATCATTGGTGCCATTGATGGGACCCATGTGGCCTTAGTACCCCCAAAAGACGATGAGCAGGTGTACAGAAACAGGAAAAGTTACCATTCTATGAATGTGCAGGTGGTCTGTTTGGCTGACCAGTACATCTCCCATGTAAATGGCAAGTTCCCTGGGTCAGTGCATGACGCATATGTTATGCGAAATAGCAGCATCCCCTATGTGATGGAACAGCTACAGAGACAACGTGTGTGGCTAATAGGTGACTCTGGTTACCCCAACCTGCCATGGCTACTGACCCCAGTGAGGAATCCCCGGACCAGGGCAGAGGAACGGTACAATGAGGCCCATGGGCGATCTAGGAGGATCATAGAAAGGACCTTCGGCCTCCTGAAGGCCAGGTTTAGGTGCCTGCATATGACAGGTGGATCCCTAATGTACTCACCAAAGAAGGTGTGCCAGATCATCGTGGCCTGCTGTATGCTTCACAATCTTGCATTGCGACGCCAGGTGCCTTTCCTGCAGGAGGATGGTCCAGATGGTGGTGTTGTAGCAGCTGTGGAGCCTGTGGAGAGTGAAGAGGAGGAAGACGACGGGGACGACACGGACAACAGGGACACAGTTATACAACAGTATTTTCAGTAGCACACAGGTAAGAATCCCCCACGCCATTTTACATTTACTTCAGGCCTCCTGCATCTCTACTTTCTGTGTTTCCCCCCAGTTCTTTTCAACTAAATTGTGACTTTCCCTTCCCTTTTCAGAGCTGTATGACCCACTGCGTGACTTCTGCTTTGTTTGCCCATGGAGTAAAGCACATTGACATTGGTATGTTGTCATCACAATGTAACTGAACATTTTTGAACCGTTATGTGTAATACATTTGTTAAGAATACAAGCAGACTCCTGAGTGTTTTAAGTGCAATTAGTGATTTATTTAAAGTGCTACATATAGGTCCATGATAGTAAAACGGTGATGGGTGGGGGTGGAGTAATGTCCATGGCAGAGTCCAGTTCTCAGTCGCACAGGTGCATTGTCCATATGCCTGTGGAAGGATGGAGCAGGGGCAGTTCAAGGTTGGACAGGGTGACAATGTGGGACAGTGGAATGACATCAGGGGGTATCTTGTGCTGGCGGGGGTCTTGGCATCCTACTCTGTCTTCCTTTGTGATCTCAGGTTCCTCTTGCGGGGTGGTTGATCTTCAGCAGGAGGTGGGGTTCTGGTGGCCTGTCGTTGTGTGGGGGCCTCCTGTCCACTAGCGCCGGCGGATGTGGTAGGCTGTTCCTGGTCCAGGCTGGTGACAGGGGCCCTTTGGGGGGCCACATGGTCCCGCAATGTGGTGACTATTTGGTCTGTACCCCATGTACCATTCCTCCTGCTGTGCCTGGATCTCCTGGAACCTGGCCATTACCGTCGCCATCGTCTCCTGGGAGTGGTGGTATGCTCCCATGATGGTGGTGAGGGCCTCTTGGAGTGTCGGTTCCCTGGGCCTGTCCTCCCCCCCCTGTCGCACTGCAGCCCTCCCAGTTCCCCTGTTTCCCCGGGCCTCTGTCCCCTGGACGGTGTGCCCACTACCACTGCCCCCAGGTCCCTGTAGTTGTTGGGGTGTTGGGTCAGCCTGGGTGCCCTGTAGTGGCGGACACACCACTGATTGACCTGTCCTGGAGACAGAGGCATGGGCCCGCTGGGTGGGAGCTGTGCTGATATTCCCAGAGGGGGTTAGGTCTGCTGTGGCCTGTGTCTGTGTGTGGGGAACCGACTGTCCAGAGGTCCCCGATGGTCCGGGCTGGTCATCAGGTTCTAGGTCGACAGAGCTGCTGTCCTCACTGGGGGCCTGTTCTGGGGGTGGGATGGACAAATCTGGACCCTCCTGGCCGGTGTGTTGGCGTTCGGGCCCTGCAGGGGTAAAAGAGTATGGGTATTGCTTCTGTGTGTTCCATGGCGTGCAATTTGTGGGTGCCCTTGTCCCCCAGTGCTGGCATTCCCTTGTGGGAGGAGTTGTGAGGGTGGTTTGTGGGGGGGGATGGGTATGTGCAGTGGTCATGCATAGGTGATGGGTGTCCATGGTTTGTGTTGGCATTCAGGGTTTGGTTTTGGGTTGGGTGGGTTGTGCTGGTGAGACATTGGCAGGGAGGATGTGTGCTGGGGGGTTGGGGGTGAGGGTGGGGGTGTGGGTTGGCATGCTGGTGGTTGGGGGGGGAGTAGTTGAAATTAGACTTACCAGAGTCCATTCCTCCGCCTACTCCAGCGAGGCCCCCAGGATGCAGGATGTTCAAGACCTCTTGCTCCCATGCAGTGAATTCGGGAGGAGTGGGTGGTGGTCCGCCGCCAGTCTTCTGCACAGCGATGTTGTGTCTTGAGACCATCGACCGTACCTTCCCCCGTAGGTCGTTCCAGCGCTTTCGGATGTCTTCCCGGTTTCTGGGATGCTGTCCCACAGCGTTGACCCTGTCGACGATCCTTTGCCATAGCTCCGCCTTCCTGGCTATTGTGGTGTGTTGCACCTGCGTGCCGAAGAGCTGGGGCTCTACCCTTATTATTTCCTCCACCATGACCCTGAGTTCTTGGTCCGAAAACCTGGGGTGTCTATGGGGTGCCATGGGGTGGTGTGGATGAGGTGTGGGGTGGTGTTTGTGGTTATGTGAGTGGTGGTGTGTGGTGATGTGTTCGTAGATGTGGTGTGGTTGATGGTGTTGGGTTCCTGTGTGTGTTGGGGTTTTCGATAGCTGTGCTCTCTCTCTCTCTCTCTCGCCTTCTCTCCGATTTTCTAGTAGTTGGGGTTTGTGGGTGATGTGGGTGTGTGTTTTATAGTTGCTTGGATGTGTGGGAGTGGTGTTTGTATGAGTATCAGGTGTGTGTATTTCAAATTGTCCAATGTGGCTGTGTTTTGGAGCTGGGTCTGTATTTTGAGCGCAGCGGTGTGTACCGCCAATGGAATACCGCGGTTGAAAGACCGCCACGTGGATTCGTGGGTCGTAATGGCATGGGCGTGTTTGTGTTGCCGTGGCGGTGGAGGTTTGGTCATCTACAGTTTTTCGCTGCCCGCTGATGAGGCGGCCTTCCGTGGATGTCGGTTTTTCGGCGGTTTGGCAGTTGGAGGTCAGAATGACCGTGGCGGTTTACCGCGGCTGCGGCGGTATGATGGCGGTCTTCTGACCGGCGGTAAGGGCCTTTTACCGCTGAGGTCAGAATGACCCCCTGTAACCTGGAGAAGGCTCTTCAGGATGGTGAGGTGTGAAACTGGTTGCATTAGATTATTAGATTTAATATGTGCCCACCCCTAACAGGTCTAAATGTCTCAATTTCCTCAGAATCCTACTTCCTGAGCTCCAGGAGGACTCCAGATATGAAAAGGCATCCGCCCTCACCCCTCTGGCCACCCTCAGTCATCCTCTCCCTCAGCCACCTTTATTCTTGAAATTCCAAAAAGACCCTGATTGGGGGGTTGCAGATCCCACCTTGGCAGATATGTTCTGTTGAAATTAAGAAGTCTCTTTTTATGTAGGGCTCTGAAAGAGATCAACGGACCTTTAAAGATGACCCTCTTATTCTCAGGCGACCACTGAAGTTGTTTAAGCCCAAATATGATGGATTGTCTCTTTAGGATATTGAAAATTAACCTGACAGCAGCATTTTGTTTAATAGTTTTGCAGGTAATCCCAAAAAGTGGGCATTAAAATATTCAAGCCAGGAAATGACTTTGTGGTGTGCACCAGTAAAAATGAAAAAGACTTTGCCAGCAGCTTTAGTAGACCAAAGTACCATCCGGTAATATCCCGGATATAAGATTCTAGAGAGAGGTCAGTATCAAATTATAATCTGAGATTTCTGGCCTTCGAAGGTGGCAAGCAGAGTGCTCTGAGAATCTGTAGTCAAATGCACCTGAGGTCAAATAGAGAGGGCTTAAAAAAGAGCAAAACTTCCAGTTTGTCAAAAGTGAGCTTAAGGCAGCCCCGCCGCATCCACTTTGTACAGAGTTGAACGCTCCCTGAAAGCATTCCTCCAGTGCCTCTTCAGTAATAATTGAGAGTCATCGGCCTTAGACATTATAGGAAAGACCTATGGTTCAACCATCTTACCCAGTGGAGCCACGTAATATGAAATAATGTGGGACTTAGCACCAAGCTGTGGGCGATCCCATATTTTATCTGTTTGAAACTGGAGGTAAAAGGGTCCAGGTGAACAGCCTGTGCTCCATCTGAGAGAAAACGTAGTATCCATGAGCTAGACTGTCCCTTACCCTGCTGGCACCAAGACCAATAACACTCTGTGGTGTACAGTGTCAATTAATCAATCAATCAATCAGTTATTTGTAAAGCGCACTACTCACCCGTGAGGGTCTCAAGGCGCTGAGGAGGGGAAGGGAGGTTAGGGTGGGGGTGCTGCTACTGCCCGAGCAGCCAGGTCTTGAGAAGTTTACTGAAGGTGAGGAGGTCTTTGGTCTGGCATAGGTGGGTGGGAAGATTGTTCAACGATCGACGCGTGGGACGGTTGTGAGGGCAAGGTCGGCGAAGCGGAGATGCCAGGTCGGGGTGTAGAAGGAGAGTCGTCTGTTGAGGTATTTTGGTCCGTGTTGTGCAGTGCTTTGTGAGCGTGGGTGAGGAGTTTGAAGGTGATTCTCTTGTTGACTGGGAGCCAGTGCAGGTTTTTCAGGTGGTCTGTGATGTGGTAGTGGCAGGGGATGTCCAGGATGAGGAGTGTGGAGGCGTTCTGGATGAGTTGCAGCCTCTTCTGGAGTTTGGCCATGGTTCCTGCATAGAGGGCATTGCTGTAGTCCAGTTTGCTGCTTACAAGGGCTTGGGTGACTGTTTTTCTGGTTTCGGTGGGTATCCATTTGTAGATCTTTCGGAGCATGTGGAGGGTGTTGAAGCAGGAGGAGGAGCTTGCGTTGACTTGCTGGGTCATGGATAGTGAGGGGTCCAGGATGAATCCTAGGTTACGTGCATGATTGGTGGGAGTCGGAGCGGTTCCGAGAGTGGCAGGCCACCAGGAGTCATCCCATGCGGAGGGAGTGGAGCCGAAGATGAGGACTTCTGTCTTGTCGGAATTGAGTTTGAGGCAGCTGCTCTTCATCCATTCGGCGATGGCCTTCATTCCTTTGTGGAGGTAGGTCTTGGCGGAGTCCTTGGTGAGGGAGATGGTAAGTCAGATGTCCCCAAGAAGTCTAAAAGGATGACAACAGCTCTGTTGCCTTCATCCAGGCCATGCTTAAAAAATTCAGGGACCTCCAAAAGTGCAACCTGAGTGCTAAGCCCTGGGCGGAAACCCACCTGTGTTACATGAAGAAAGTTATTGGCTTCTAGAAGCTGCATCAGCTGCTCATTTACATTATTTGCTCAAGGACTTTGTCCAGCAAAAAAAAAATAGCAGGGAACTGGCCTATAATTAGTGATGTTATAACTATCAGCATTTGGTTATTTCAGCAAAGGGACCGCTGACGCTTTTTTCCAACAGCGGGGAAGAGGAGCTAATTGTAGAGATTAATTAAATAACTGGTTGACATTTATATATGGAGCAGCTTTTTTTTGTATCCGTGGAGGGCAGGGATCAAGAGGTGATCCAAAGAGGGCAGTCAGGAAATGAAACCCGAGTGGTTGATAGTGGGGCTACGGAGTCAGCAAAGGTGTTGATGCCATTAGACAAATTGGCATAGATATTCTCCACCTTTTCATGAAAATGTTCATTGTGAAGTAAGGATGCTCTGCTGCCTAGCATCCTTTCCCCTGGTGAGTTTCCTGGTTGATTTATTAGTCCTGCAAAGGTCTCACATTTCATTTGTTTAATAAACTTCCCAAAATCGTTCAGAGCAGTTTTATCTATCAGCATATCCTCGGGGAGATAACGTCTCCTCCGTTTCCTCTCCAGTCTTATAGAGGCCCATTTTTCTCTTTGTAGCAGAGGAGAACCAAACATCTGACAGTTGTTGCCTCCTTGTTGGTGCATTTTCATCAAAAGCCTGTATAAGACAATGATTGAGGCAGTTATCGTCCACTTCCATGTCCCCAGATTGTCTCTCAAATATGCTTAACTTTCTTGCAAGCCTTTTGTCACAGATTTTGTGCCAAGGGCACAAACCAGCTTTAGTAATTAGGGACTTCCCACATAACTTTGAAAAAGACAAAAACAAATAATGGTCTGACTGTTCTTCTGGTCTAAGGGAATTGCAATTCATAGAAATTAGACCCTGAGTGTGCACCATCTTATGCGTTGGACCAGAGAACTTTGCGAACTACATCAGGCCGAAAACAATCATAAAAATGTTACTAGACCTGTAGGTTGAGTAACTTCAATAATCTACTCAACCATAGCTGCAATGTACTTGACCCATAAACGCACCACAAATTGTGTGATCCTAGGATAATATTTTAGTTTATAATCACCATTTTCTTCATTCTCACATATAAGTGTACCTTTAAATATATGAGCTCAACATTATTGCTGTACAAAAAAAATACTTTATTTGATTAAATGGACTAATCATTTGCTCTATGTATAAAAAGAATCTAGTCCACAAATAGGAGACACATGATCCATGACTTGCCTCTTAGTTTACCAACAGAATTGCTACCAGAGCAGGACTGTTTCTAGGTTTATGTTTAAACACTCACTTTTAATAAGTGTATTACTAAAGCATGATGCACTAGCACACTGTCATTTACAGATAGAAAATGTCCAAGAAGTGTCCAAAAACCTTCCCACTAACTTGCAGCTTTAGTGATAAAACTATATAATGTACTAACAAATCCGTTAAAATCGGGATTCAGAAAACATGTATTCTTTGCACATCACCAAGTAAAGTGTTCTGATTTGTTTTCATCCTATTTAAATAATTTTTATATCACACAGAAGTACAAACAATGGGTTTTCACAACTGCTGAAATATATTATGCAATGTCTGTACAGTTGACTTAGCTATTTAAATATTGTGTGTTTGGGAAAAAACTGAAAACATCCTGGAACTCTGCAGTCAGAAGGAAAATCAATTGTAAAACAAACTGACTTTTAACCTCTGTCTCTGAACACAGATCAAATGTAACAAGAATAAGAAGTAAAGGCCTCCTTCACTTTCTGACTGAACAGGACATCTGTTCTTTTTCAACTCTCCAGAAGGGTCAAGTAGGTCCTAAGAATAGCTTGACCTGATAAAATATGACTCGCCATAGCGAGTACTATTTTCTAGGCCCCTTATCTAATCCTCACTGCCCTAGAAATTAGCATCCTGGCACTGGTTTCTGAGTATCACCCCTCATTAGCCAGGATAGCTTGAATCCAGTGGCACAGTTAGCACAGGACCCATGTCTGGGCATACCCTTCCCACTGAGGGCGAAAAAAGTAAAAAGAACAGATGATGGACGGAATGCTGAACAATGCAAACATTCGCCCCCTGAGGTTATTAGCGTCTGCTTTTTCTTGAGTTCTAACATTCCTTGTGCTTTACACCAATTTACGTCTCTGAATGATTTCTTTTACTTGTGTCAGGCCACAAAACACAGTTACACACACAAAACCAAGGGGTCAATAAACATCAAAGAAGTGGCACACAGGAAAATTGAAAGTACACTGCAGAATACATAAACTACACAGCCAGATATACATCCCCCAACTTCTAGACGACCAGCCAACTAAGACACATTTCTGGATCCACAGTGGTAACTATCACTGAGCTCCCTTATCTGGCAACAGTGGTTGTTGTGAATCCTCAAATTAGTTCATATCCAGCTTGACTCGTCTTTCTCTTTTGTTGTTTCTTTCCTTGTTTGGTTCCCCAAGTTCACCCAAATTCCTTGCCTGTTGTGATGTGTTACATGCCTCTTGTTATTTTTTCTTTTCTATTCAGACTTCCTCCTTTCTTAAGCTGTAGTGGTCTCTATCTTCTGCTTCTGTTATTGTTTTGAGGTACCAGTGGCTAGTTACAGCATACCATCTGCTTCATCAGGTAAATCCAAATCTGTGTTAATTCCTTGTTTTATTTTCTTCCTGTTGTATGACACCTTTGTGATTGTTTTCGCTCACTCTTAGTTAGATACCAATGACCTGATTCACAAAGACAAACTTAGACCTTAAGTCTAAGTTTAGACCTGCGGCCTGATTCCCAAAGATAAACCTAGGCCTGAAGTCTAAGGTTAGACCCAAATCCTTACTTTAGACCTGACGTCTAAGGGCCAGATTCACAAAGGGACTTATAACTTGTAAAGTTATGAGTGCTGAGTCTCCGCACTTGGGTTGAAATGTCTGCCCTTAGCACTGGACAGTTACAAAAACTATTTTTAGATGGATTTTTTTCTGTACCTCTCCAAGAAGAATGCACACATCATCTATAAACCTCAGCAGAAATACAACATTGCCATGACATTTCTAAAGACAAGTTCTTTTCTTTGCTCCCTCATACACCATGGCATAGAAAGTAAGGCATAAGAGGGAGTATATTGCGAGCCTTCAGATATTCCCCTTATTTATTCAAACATTTGGGTTTCCTAATAAAGCTAGTTGTTATTCAATACACTTTGATCTAAATTCATGAGCATATTTGTGCAGGATAGAAGGTTGACTGAATGCGTAGTGAGTATTTTCTCATTTTGGAGAGTCCATCCTGGATATACATGCATATAAATGTTGACATCCATTGTCACTAACAACATTTTAAATGTCATTAGTATCTTTGATATAATCAGGGTGTTTCATTAAAATATTGTGTGGGAAATATTGATGCTTTGGAATATTGGGGGAAGAATATCGACATTAAAATATCGTCAAGGTAAGTTTATACAGTTGAGTATCGTTTTACTTCTTATTTCACCACTCACTGGTATCTATTTAACAGGACACACAGGGGCAGATTTAAGAGCCCCATTATGTCACTTTTGCACTATGCAATGTTGTAAAAGTGACGCAAACCCCAAGTCACATTTATGAAGCCACACAAGCCCACTTTGCAAGGCCCTGTGTGGGCTCATAAATCTGGAGTAAAGCAAAGCAGAGTTACTCGCTGTGTTGCATTACTTCGCCCTGGAAAGGCATTGCATGGGTGATGCATGGGTGTTCCAACACAACGTCCATGGTTGTTGATTGATTCCCAGATTTAACAAACGTGGTAAACCTGGGAATGTGCCAAAATCCTGTGACTGCCCAGGGGTGGTGTAACAAAGAGAAATATCTCTATTTCTCCTTGTTACTCCCTCTTTTCATGTGTGCTGCATTTTGCAGCACACATAAAAGAGGAATATCCTTCCAAGGATTGTTTCTGTGCAGGAACGCACCCCTTGAGCACCAGTGCTGTTATTCTGTAAATATTGATTTGTTGCAGGACAGCACAGCAAGGTGACTTGCTGCCATGCCCTGCAGCAAGACTCTCATAAATCTGCCCATGAGACTTTGAATTTGTAGTTGTCCATTTCAAAACCTAAATACATTATTTCGCTAAGTCTGGGAATCAAAGTTTACATCTGCAAGTGAGGGATTTAAGTAGGTGAATAAATAATTGTGTTATGCGGGCTTACTACCTGATTTTCTGAGTTTGAGCCCAAGCCATTGAGTAGTCCCGTTATCCTCCCAAGGCACATGAGAAACTAAGGCAAAGAACAGATACAGTGTAGTTATAATGATACATTTGTAGTACTCTGTCTGGGACCTCTTTTTCACTGTCAGGAGAAAAGGGACCCAATGCCATAGTAAATGAAGTAAGATGGGATAGGCTTCTGGCTGTTTCTGAGTGTGATGCATAATCAAACCCTCGCTAAGCAATAACTACTCAAATTACTACCCTATGTGTACAAGGTGAGTACAATAGCACTTGCAGTTCTAAGACACCAGGGGAATATGATGGTAATCCCTTGGGATACTGCCTGGTGATTTCTAATTGCTCCTGGACCAGAAAAAAAGGTTTCAATGGAACATCACTTAATTTGAAGAATAAGTTGTCTGGGTGTGGTCTAATGGGAGAGGCATCTTTGGGTGGGGCTTAACTGCCAAAGTGCAGAGGCAGGGCGTCAGGCTACAATCATGCATCATGTGACCATGTCTTTTGTGACCCCCCAAGTGACCAATCTGATCTTTGGCAACAGTTATTCACTATAGTTTTTTCCTTATTCTTCCACAGGTAACTGGAAGAAGGTTTGATGGAGAAGTGGAAGGAAGCTCAGTCACAGAGTTTCTGCTGATGGGACTAACTGCGGACCCAAATCTGCAGACTTTCTTCTTTGTCTTATTCTTAATTATGTATATAATAACTCTCATTGGAAACATTATGCTGATCTCAGCCTGTATCAGTGAACCTAAGCTTCATACACCAATGTACCTTTTCCTGGTCAACCTTTCTTTCGTGGATATGCTTTAATCGTCAGCGATTGTCCCCAACATGCTGGCCCAAATTTTTCTTGTAAGGAAAACAATGAGCTTTTCCAGATGTGCAGCTCAAATGTACATCGTCTTTCTCCTGGGGATCACAGGAGGTGTGCTTCTAGCAGTCATGGCTTATGATCGTTATGTAGCCATCTCTTTACCATTGCGTTATACCGTCATTATGAGCAAGTCTGTTTGTATCAAGTTGTTGGTGTTCTGCTGGTTTAGCGGCAGTGTGGGGGGACTCCTTGACACTGTTTTTCCACTAACATTGTCTTTTTGTGGTCAAAATGTTATTGATCATTTTTTTTGTGAAAGTGCAGCTATCTTAAAGCTGTCATGTGTAGATACCTTTGTTACAGAGATGGTCATGTTATCTGTTGCGACATATGATCTGCTTATCCCGAGCTTCCTCATTCTTATCTCCTACATCTGCATCATCATTGCCATTCTGAAGATCCGCTCCTCCGGTGGCAGATACAAAGCCTTCTCCACTTGTGCCTCCCATCTGGTTGTTGTCACCATGTACTACAGCACCGCCATCTACATGATACCAAAATCACAACGATCAGCTGATTTTGATAAAATAATCTCTTTGTTTTACTCCGTGGCCCCACCGATGCTGCACCCCATGATCTACAGTCTGAGAAACAAGGATGTCAAGATGGCCCTGCTTCAAGTTACTCAGAGACATATTTTTTAATATGTGTTTCTTAAACTGATTTGTGTAAATCATGTTCCAAACTGTAAAGGTACCAAAGCACTTAACACATGGAACAGATACAATTTCACAAGATCTTTAGGTTTGCAAAGAAAAGTGTTACATAAAAGAATTAGTTTAGAGTATATGAGGAGGCAGCATATTATATTTTAGAATTTTCTATGTCTTAGTGTTAGAGAGGCATGCATCCACCATTTTCATAATAGGGGTGTTTTTAATCCACATTTAAACAGTATGAAAGAGTGGCCATGCTTAACTAGGGTGGAATGTTTTCTTAAACCTGGGAAGGCTGAGGCATAGAACCACTTTCCTTCTTAGGTTTTCGTACTGTGTAATATAATCTACAAACAATAGTTTACGCAGGCAAGAGAGCTCTGATAGATAGCTAATCACCTACTGTTGACACCTGTGTGTAATCAGCAAGTGACAAACACAGATTGTTGAAGGATAAACTCAGCCTTTTAAGCATCCTAAGTTAATAAGTTGTGTACCAATAAGTAATACTAACATTTTATTTACAGCCTTAAACACATATGTACCTACAAATAGCAGACATACAAAAATGGCTCCTTTCCTGTTTAAAACACTTAGAGATAGCAGGATTGAAATCTACCTTAATGCTCAGTTCTCTATTTTCATTGTTGTGTCCAAATGTCAGGTTACCAATAGTAATATACACTTGCAGGATCTGATGTATGAAACAAAGCTCCACAGGTAACATGTAAGCGTCTTTTATCCTGTATATTTATGCCTACCTTTGAAGATAATTTCTGACCTTCAGGAACAACTACAGGAGTACTCCTTGAACACTGTAATTTTATTAGTCTCCCAGAAGTACTCGCATGCCTAAATGTAACACATGTACTTTTATGCATATACATTTAATCCTTTAATTGTTCCTCTATGTGGTAAATAGTTTTTCCTATGAGAGAGCCATTCAATTCCCACCTAACTGGGGTTCTAGGGTATCATGTACAAAATCCTTCTGCAGTCGCAAAGCCTGCAAATCACAAAAATCAAACTAGTTATTTATTTATTTATTTATGTATTTATATATATAGCCTGGGCATTACCAAACAGTGCTAGAGCACTTTAAAATAAAACACAGGTTGCTACATGAGGTCCAAAATAACAAAGTTGTTACATGAGGTACTTTACAGTAAAACATAGGTTGTTGCAAAAGTACACATTTACATGGTATCTGATTATTATACAAGGTTGTTACATAGCAGCGTAAAAGCATGGTCCCAGTGGGGAGGTTAGTTGAGGTGTTATTGACTAAAGTATTTTTAAAGGAGACTGACATTCAGCTCCTTTTTGAAGATTGACAATGAGGTAGTGGTGCGTTTGTTTGTGGGTAAGGAGTTCCATGTTCTTGTTACATTTCTTGAGAATGATTGTGCCATGAGCTATCCTTTTTTAAAGGTTGGAGGTTCCCAAAGCAGTGTTTCTGTTTTTCACAGTGGTATACTACCTCCAGAAGAGTGGATGTGTGTAGGGCCTTGTGGGTGGTACAGACCATCTTGTATATGGTGCTGGCTTCAATGGACAGTAAAAGAAGCAAGACCACCATAGGGGTGGTGGGGTTATTCATTTTGGTCCCATAGTCAAAACGTGCATCTGAGAGAAGGATTGATTTCAGAGCAGTGAGATGAGTCTTGAGTAGATCAGTCATAAGAGAGTTATAGTAGTCCACTTTGGAGAGCACCGGTGATTGAACCAGGGATTTCAGGTATTTTCTAGAATGTTGTGCCAAATTTCATGGAGAAGATGCGGTTAATACTGGCCATTTCTTGCCAGGGTGTTAATTTGTGATTATAAGTTGATCTTGTTGTCTAGGATAACTCCTGGGGAATTGGCACTGTCTATGATGATGGTTTTGCTGATAAAGATATTAATTTAGCCCATTCAGAATCTTAAGGGCAGTGATTTTGAGGAGAAGATGAGCAGGAATACAGCTTTAGAAGGGTTCAGTTTTAAATTATGCGGTCAATGAGCCTTAAATGGAGTTTAAGTCACTGATGAGGTACACAATGTCATTTGCAGAGAAGACCTTCAGATAAATATTAATGTCACCTGGATATTGGGGATAGAAGATCTCTGTCTTTCTTAGTATAAATCCAACCAGCTTACTCTACTGGTTGAATAGGGTAGGAGCAAGAATAGACCCCTGAAGATTGTGTGGCAAAGCAGTCATACATTTTTATCTTCTATGGCCTACTCCTGAGGAACGGTTCTAACCATTTAAAGACTGCACCATCAATTCCCATTTAAGTTTTGAGTAGGCCAAGACACATAAAGTGGTTGACTGTGTCAAAGGATCAGATAGGATGAGGAGAATCAGGAGTTGCCAGAATTTAAGACTTGAAATGCACTACTGACCACCAATAGCAGTGCTGTTTCAGTGCTGCAGCCCTTATTGAAACCAGATTGGTATTCATTTAGAAGGCTATTGTATTTGATGTGTTTGGTGAGTTGCTGTGCTATATATTTTTTGTGATTTTATTTTGCAGGGAAACGCAGGTTGGAGATCGAGTAAAAAATTTTAAGGTAATTCAAATCTGCAGATGGTTTTTTGAGGAGCGGGTTGACTTGTCGAGTATTGAGGCAGTTGGGAAATGATCCTTCGTTAAGAAACAGATACACCACCTTTGTCCAATAGGGGAGCATATGTGTGCACAGGTCTTTGGTAATGTTACCAGGAATAGAGTCTACAAAGTGGTTTGAAAGTTCAGTCTTAATACTGAATTTAGGTAGATGGTGTGGGTTCATCCACGAAGATCAGGTCTTCCTCTGAGATTAATACATTGAGTCTTTCACCCATGTCCTACCAACATCTAAATCGGGGGGGCTGCCAAACAGGAGGATGGGTTTTCCATCGGAAAAGTGGAGGCGGACCCCTTACGGCAAACAATTAAATCAGGCCCTTTGTCTTGATTAACTTGATGAAGGCTGTGTTATCACCTGGTGGGTGATATTACATTTAATCTGAAAGGGATTTATGCTGAAAGTGTAAGTCTAGGGTTAGGCAATGGAATGAGGAAAATTAGTACTTTGGTATCTCCCTGTACTGTAGAGAGTCTCTGAAAATGGATACAATGTGTCCCCAGAAATCAAAGGTCAAATGTGTTGTAGGATGTGTCATAGAACCAGGTCTCTTCGAGAACTAAATATGTCAAGGGTGTAGTGTGTGATAATGTCTGACATTTTTCAGCTAGTGTTTCTTTGCTGACTTTCATTTATGGAGTGTACATCACAAGGTTGTGGATTCTGATTTGGTGTGAGGAGTGTCAAGAGTTTTAGTGGTAAAAGAAATAATGATTCTGTGGGCTAGTGCGTGTTTTGGGTGGGATTGGTGTTTGGGTTGAGTCAGAGATGGTTGGTGTTTTGTGTTGGTTTGAGTCTTTTGGGGCAGTGGAAGTTGAGGGAGAGTAGGGGACTGAGGATATCAGTGTTGTAACTTGCTAATAATTTGACAATATCAGCATGGGATAGATTAGAAGGGAATCATTTGGGCAGAGGTAGATGATTGCTCCTTGGTAGTGAGAGCCAGGGATAGTGTGCCTTCTGCTGAGGGAATATGGTGTTGCAGACATCCTGGAGTTAAGGTTAGATAAGGTGGCATCTAGGTGAATTTTGTGTTCTAGAATGTGCAGCAGCATGGAGTATGATTTGTTATGGAGATACCTTAGAGCATCTGTAACTGGAAGGTGATTGTTGTAAACATAGTTAGAGAGTTTTAGACGGTTATATGTCGGAACCACAAGTGCTTCAAGCACCCATGGCTCAACAACGAGGTCGGAGCAACAACCTCATTCTAATCACTTATGCCTTTACCACGAATGCGTTTACAACGATTTTTCCATTGTAAACGCATTCCTGGTAAAGGCATTAGTGATCAGCATGTACGGTTCCAGCATGCTTCCCCCTAACCCCCACCCCCAAAAATGTACGCGACCCCCCATCCCCATAACTAACCCACCCCCAAACCCCAAAAATTACCACAACCCCAACCCCCCTCCTCTAAAACCTAAACTACCCCAAACCACCCCTTAAACCTAAACCCTGACCCCCCTAAACCCTAATCACCCCCAGCCCCCCACCCCACCCCAAAAACTAAAAATACCCAAGTCCCCACCGCGCCCCTAAAACCTAAACACCCCAACCCACCCCTTAAACCTAAACCCTGAAGCCCCCCTCCGCCCCCAAACCCTAACCCCACCCAGCCCCCACCCCACCATAAAAGCTAAAAATACCCTGAGTCCCCACCCCAGCCTCTAAAACCTAAACACCCCAACCCCCAACCCATCCCTTAAACCTAAACCCTGACCCCTCCTTCCCCAAACCCTAATCACCCCCAGCCCCCAACCCACCCCAAAAACAAAAAATACCTGAGTCCCCACCTTGCCCCTAAAACCTAAACACCCCAACCCTGCCCTTAAACCTAAACCCTGACCACCCTCCCTCCCTAAACCCTAAACACCCCGAGCCCCCACCCCACCCCACCCCCCCAAAAAACCTGCCTCAGTCCCAGCACAACTTACCTCCTCCTTCACCGGGTCGACTCTGACTCCCTTCTTCTGTACCTTAACCACGTATGTATGTGGTTCAGACATGCGTGGTTAAGGTACGAAAACCAGGGAGTCATGGAAAACGATAGCAATGTTTCGCTTTCGTTTTTCACGACTTTGTGGTTTCGGACTTGTTGTTCCAGGTGTTTCCCATTTAGGACCAGTGTAGGAATGTGTTTCATTGAGAGGTGCTAAACATAGGCTTGCAATTGGGAACTGGAGTAGCAAGATGATGATTGGCCCAGGGATTTCACTGGCAAGGCGATGCTGTGAATATTGTAGGGGCTGTGCTGCATTGCGTGGGAGTTGCCAATAAATATGTGTGGGTACTGCCAAGATGGAGTTTGAACGGTGGGCATTCAGGGTGTGAAAAGAGATCTCCTTGTATGGATGTTTGTGACAATGAGACCACAGTAGTGTGTGAGGAAGTCATACGATGGGGGGGTGTATTGAGTGTCCTTAATGGGTTGGTGGAGAACAGTTTTCGAGGTGCTAGTTTTGTTAGTCAATATTGTGTGGGGAGAAGGAGCAAGTTGTGATATATTATAGTCATTGCAGTGCTAGTAGTTGGGGGTGATGTGTGTAAAGTAGAGATTAGACACTCATAGGATAGATTTGTCATTTAAGTGCCTGGGTAGAGTGGAGGCTAAGGTTGTTTGAGTGGGAATGTGATATGGGTGTTCTATGGCGAGGAGGGGGAGGAGGGAATGTGGTGAGGAAAAGTAGCAGGTCATGAGGGGGTATGTGTTCTGTGAGGTGAATGTAAGTAGTGAAGTGTGATATCATAGGATGGGCTGGTCTGTGTGTAGTCTGGATGTGTAGAATGGTATCATTTTAGCCTGGCTGGGGAAGGCAATCTCTGTGGTGGCAAAGGATATTACATGAGAGAGTAGGATATCTGTGCTATTTAGTTGAGGGGATGTGTTTAGAGGAATTACACTGTTGGAGATGGTAGAAAGTGACAGGTATGTTTCTGATGCTGGAAGCGCCCTGTTTGCAGCCGCATTTAAAGTTTGTGAGTGTGGGTTGGTATAGGGGAGAAGTGGATATTGAGTTATGCGTGTGAGGTCAGGCAACATTGCTGGATAATAGGTCGAGTGGACTTGCTGTAGGGCATTGAGAGGTCTGGAAAACAGTTATTGGACTTGCTGTAGGGCATTGAGAGGACTGGAAAACAGTGATTGAGTAAAGAAAAATACACAGTTGGGGACTGAATCATTATCGTCCCCTTTACAATCACCAATGTGTATTTTGTACGACACCCCTTATACAAGTTCTAAACGCCTTTTCATCTCATAAAATGTTTTTTACGACCCATTACTAATCGTACATGGGAGGGGGTATGAAAGGGGCTACAATGTTTGCACTTTTCAGCAATAATTGTTACCACAAACCATTGCTTAGGCACCAACTCCTCAAAGGGGGTGATATGTGATACTTAAAGGTTCCCACTTGGGAATCGTGTCAAGCAGAATCAGAAGTTCAAGGACCAACGACTTATCTCTGCCCCCTGCACAAGGTAGTGGTCTAAGCCAATTATAGAGGGTCTTTGGTTGGCAGTCAGGTTACCCCAGGCCCAAGTAAGGACCCTCCCTCTAGTCAGGGTAATGGAGATACACACTTGGAGATACACCTGCTCAACATCTTGGTGGCTTGGCATGAACAGTCAGGCTTATCTCAGAAGCAATGTATTAAGTATTTGTACCAACACACACAGTAATACAGTGAAAACACTTCAAAATGAGCAACGCACCAGTTTAGAAAAATAGTTAATATTTATCTAAATCAAACAAGACCAAAACGATAAAAATCCAACATACACAAATCAAGATTTGAATTTTCTAAAGAATAAGAGTCTTACTCCATAGACAACAATCAAAATGTTGATTTTACACAAAGTACCTGGTTTGTGTAAAAAATAAAGCCATACGGGCAAGCATGCGTCGGAAAAGTCAGCGATGGATCGATTCCTTACTCGCAAGTGAGGTGTCATTTCTTCTCCAGTCGGGTAGGTGATGTGCTGTTTTTCTCCCTCGCAAGAGATCGATGCGTCGATTTTCGGACAGGGCACCTCAGATCCATGCAGATTCACGATTACTTTGATGCCCCGCATGAGAAATCCAGTTGCATGGTGTTAGAAAACCATGCTACATGGGGTTTGCGTCATTATCAGCAGTTACAAGCGGGTGTTCCGTCATTTCTCCAGCTGGGATGCATCAATCTCCCAGCTGATTTGCAGGTGGAGCATCGATTTCATCTACGAAGCGGGTGGCGCATCGTTTATCAGCCGTGTTGCAGATGGCATGTCAAAAAGTCCCCTTATGGAATTCTGTGTGTGGATTCCTATCCTTGTTCTGCCAACTTCATCTTTCGAGGGCCCAGGGACTGGATAAGGCAGCACTTGGCAGGGCAGGAGTCTCAGCAGAGAGTCCAAGTGCTGGCAGAGGAAGTCTCTGATGGCCTGAGACTTCAAAAATGGCAAGCTCAGTTCAAGTCCTTGGAGATTTTTCTCAAGCATGAATACACTACAAGGTCTAGTCTTTGTCCGCTTTCACAGGCAGAAGCAGCAACTGCAGGATAGCCCAACAAAGCACAGTCACAGAGAGGGGCAGCACTTCTCCTCAGCTCTTCTCCTTGGCAGAGGTTCCTCTTGAATCCAGAAGTTATCTTGAAGAAATCTAAAGCATGGGGTTTTGGGTCCACTACTTAACCCCTTTCTGCCCTTGAAATAGGCAAACTTCAAAGGAAATTCTCTCTTGTTTACAGGATACTGCCTTGCCCAGGCCAGGCTCCAGACACACCAGGGGGTTGGAGACTGCATTGTGTGAGGGCAGGCACAGCCCATTCAGGTGTAAGTGACCACACCCCCATCGACTCTAGCTCAGATGGCACATCAAAATATGTAGGCTTCCTTCGTGTTACTGTCTAGAGGAGATTCACAAACAGCCCTATCGTCAGTCTGACCCAGACAGGAAACCCATA
The DNA here is from genome assembly GCF_031143425.1 of Pleurodeles waltl. Taxonomy (NCBI): domain Eukaryota; kingdom Metazoa; phylum Chordata; class Amphibia; order Caudata; family Salamandridae; genus Pleurodeles; species Pleurodeles waltl. Next base: position 5,049,704 of record NC_090444.1, on the reverse strand, counting down.
AACAGGCAGGGTCAGAGGATGGTTTAAGGAAGAAAATGCCCCCTTTCTAAAAGTGTCATTTTCAAACTAAAAAACTAAAAACCAAATTCACTAAAAGATGTAATTTTAAATTGTGAGTTCAGACCCCAAAGTCCATATTTCTATCTGCTCTCAAAGGGAAACTACACTTTAAGGATATTTAAAGGCAGCCCCCATGTTAACCCATGAAAGAGATAGTCCTTGCAACAGTGAAAACTGAATTTGTCAGTATTTCACCGGACATATAAAACACATCAGTGCACGTCCCACCTTTGACATACACTGCACCCTGCCCATGGGACAGCCTACTACAGGGAGCACTTGCACTCAGCACTTGTCAGTGGTGGTAAAGTGCCCAGAGTATCAAAAACAGCAAAAACAAAGTCTAATGCACATTCAAAACATAGGAGGCAGAGGCAAAAAAGACAGGGGAGACTACGCCAAGGATGCCTGGTCTAACAGGGTACAAAGTGTAAACTGTTTAACTAATAGTTATTAAGCCTGTAACTTCAAAACCCCCTGTGAACCATTAGTACATAGGTTGCATCACAAATTGCAAATACACACTCACAAACCTATTAATGTGCAAGTTTCCCATTTTGATTTGTGAGTGGGCCTTTGCACTTTGAGGCCCAAATTTTACCCATACAAGCATAAGTCCTTGATGATATTCAGGGTGGGAAGGTGCCTGACATTTTTTTGGGACTAAAACCTCAAAATGTTGACAAGCCAACCTTGTAATTATAGCTGTTTATTCCCAAAGTTAAATATCATTATTTTTCTAAATTTGCCAGAAATTGTTAATCTGACTTGTGAGTAAAAGCATTTGAAAATGCAATTCTTCTAGTTGGCAAATAACAAATGGAAATATAAAGCCTTAAATTAAGGTACTTGCGCACTAAGACCAGCTCAGTTGCCCACCTACCTCTGTAAGGTCTTATATCCAGAACAAAAATTGTTCTGTCAAACGTCTTAACAAAATTAGTGTCTGAAGTGACATTTAAGGAATTACTTTGGCTGTGCCTCTTTCAAATGCTTAACCTTTAGTGGATTGTACTTCAGAACCTATGAAGATAATGTGCTATCAAGTTTATTAGGGTAATCTAGGGAATGTTGTGAGGCAAATCCAAGAAAATAGACTGATTTAATCTAGAAAGGATTTACAATCTAATATGTGTTGTAGATTAAAGGTATATTGTTTTTAGGGTGAATGCTCCATACAACGAGGTACGCCTGTAGTCACAGTTGTCACCTGGTGACAGAATGAAATTACTGCAAAAGCAGACCCCTGTATTTATTGTAGGTTTGTATTTTATTAATACAAAAGAAAATGTTCCCTAGCTTATACTGAGGCCCCTTACATTATTGTACAGTTAATGTATGCATGCCCTTTATGTACATTTTGGATACTTTAAACTATATTTACAATGCAGCAATTGAACAGGACAAACATACATTACTGCTGTAGCATATTTAAGGAATGGTCCTCAGTGATAACTTCCCAAAGATGTGCTGCCCAAAGCCATTCGGAGCCATCAGATGCTTCCAGTGCAAGAATTACTAGATCTGTAAATGCTGGACCTGTTATTTCTGGGCCTGGACTAAGATCTTCAGGCAGAGCTGATGAGGCTCTGGGTATCTGCAGCGCCTGGCTGTAAGAAATTGGGGATGTAACCCCACTCAATCAGCAGCCACAATCCTTGTCAGGGTGAAGCCCCAAGAAAACACTAAAATAAACATTCCTCAACCCTCTGGCATCTTAGCGCAGAGCAGTAAGTTGTAAATTAGAGGCAATGTGTAAAGTATTTATGCAGCACTTCAAACAGTAATAAAGTGAAAACATAACACAAGAAACATTCCAGGAGAAATTAGAACAATAGAATGGATTTTAATAAAACCAACAATCCAATCAGTGGAACCAGAGATATGCAATTTCATAGATGTAGGTGGAAATAACGCCAAAAAGCACCAAGCTCCAACTGTGTACATCTGGTCTCACTAGACTGGAACAAAGACATAAGTTCAGGCCAACCGTGATAGAATGTAGGCCAGCTAGATGGACCCAGTTAGGCACACGGAACAAGAGAATACTGGTTGCGATGAGTTGTGTAGTCCATTGTCGAAGATGCGTTGTGCAGTTGAGGAGATGTGAGGTCCTGGTCAGTGATGTATCATCGATTCTGAGGTGCTGCGATGCAAGGTCCCACCGCATCATCAATAAGGCCATCCATGAGAGGGCCCTTTGATGTGCAGTACTGTGTCAAGGATGAGTCCCATACCAGCTGATTTAGAAGAAGCTACAGGGCATGCGATGCAGAGTCCTGTGTCTTTGTCAATGCTGCAGGCAATGAGCGACTTGCAATGGGAGGGCCTGCATTGAAGATGCATCATATAAAGGCGGTTTTGATGAGGCAGTAAGCTGTGACAGCGATGCAAAGTACTGGCCCTGGAAAAATATGGGCAGCAGAGGCAATGAGTCCGTTTTGGTCGAGGTTGTGCCAGTTCTACTGAGTCCCCAGATGGGCTGGACCTTCAGGTCCATAGCAATGGTGCAGGTCTGGGGTGAAATCTATCACTTGGCAGGTTAGGACTCACTGATGGCACAGTCTAGGTGCTTGAATCAAGGTTGTTGGAAGCCTGGTATGTCCATCAGGCTTCTGATCAGGAGTCCAGCTATCAGAAATGGTGGTCTCTAGTTGGCAGGGGTATTTACCCTTGTCCAAGTAGGGACCACAATCCTGGTCAGCGCAAGTCAAACAAAATCCAAATTATCCTTTGCCTACCCTCTGGTAGCTTGGCACTGTGCAGTCAGGCTTAAATTAGAAGGCAATGTGTAAAGTATTTGTGCAATAAATCATACAGTAAAACAGTGAAAACACCACAAAAATACACCACACAGGTTTAGGAAAATGTAAGATATTTATCTGGTTAAATTAAGGTCTAAACAATAAAGATTCAGGGGCATATTTATACTCTGTTTGCGCCGAAATTGCGTCGTTTTTTTTTACGCAATTTTGAAGCAAAATTAACTCCATATTTATACTTTGGCGTTAGACGCGTCTAGCGCCAAAGTTCATGGAGTTAGCGTCATTTTTTGGCGTGAACACCTTCCTTGCGTTAATGAGATGCAAGGTAGGCGTTCCCGTCTTAAAAAATGACTCCCAGGCATGTGCGTGGGATTTATACTCCCGGGCAAAAATGACGCCCGGGAGTGGGCGGGGCAAAAAACCCTGCATTTGCGCCTCTTTTTAACGCCTGGGTCAGGGCAGGCGTTAAGGGACCTGTGGGCTCAGAATGAGCCCAGAGGTGCCCTCCCCTGCCCCCAGGGACACCCCCTGCCACCCTTGCCCACCCCAGGAGGACACCCAAGGATGGAGGGACCCATCCCAGGGAAGAAAAGGTAAGTTGTGGTAAGTATTTTTTTTTTTTTTTTGTGGCATAGGGGGGCCTGATTTGTGCCCCCCTACATGCCACTATGCCCAATGACCATGCCCAGGGGACATAAGTCCCCTGGGCATGGCCATTGGGCAATGGGGCATGACTCCTGTCTTTGATAAGACAGGAGTCATGTTAATGGCGTCTGGGCGCCCAAAAAAAATGGCGCAAATCGGGTTAAGACGATTTTTTTGCCTCAGCCTGACTTGCCCCATTTTTGGACGCCCAAACGCCATTTTTCCCTACGCCGGCGCTGCCTGGAGTACGTCGTTTTTTTTCACGCACACCAGGCAGCGCCGGTCGGCTAACGCCGGCTAACGCCATTCAATAAATACGGCGCCTGCATGGCACTTCAGAATGGCGTTAGCCGGCGCTAATTTTTTTGGCGCAAAACTGCTTTAGCGCAGTTTTGCGTCAAAAAGTATAAATATGGCCCTCAATAAGCACAAGTTGAGCTATCACTTTTTCAAGATTAAAAAGAGTCTTAAATCTTAGAAATCAACAGTTGTTTCTTGTTTGCACAAAGTACCTGGTTTGCATCAAAAATAACATGCACAGAGAGCGCAGAGGAGGGGATGCGTGGAAAAATTGGGTGTGCGTCGGAATTTTCAGAGCGGCACAGACAATGTGTTGTTTCTTTCCAAGCTGCAAGGGGATTCGCGTCGATTGTTGGGGCGCAGTCTTGGTTCTTCTCTGTAATGCAGTGATCTTTTTTACGCCAAGGGACAATGCGTGAAAATCCTGGGCGTGCAACATGAAGTCACAGGCATTGCGTCAATCTGGTGTGGCGATGCATAAAATGTTCTGTTTCACGGCAGCGCTGCATCGATTCTCCACTCAGGAAGCTGAGCTGCGTCATTCCGGTTTAGCTCTGCGTCAATCCGGTAGGGCTGTGTGTTGAATTTCTGGTTGCAAGGCAGGCTCTGCCTCCCATCTTCACTCGGGAAGTCTGGCTTGGTCATTCCAGTTTGGCTTGATTTTCTTGTCGCAAGGCAGGCTGTGTGTTGTTTCCGGCAAGCTGTGTATCGATTTTTGGCGCACAAGGAGTTCCTTGAAGATACTAAGGGGGTCATTACAACATAAAAGCTGCTTACCGCCGTGCAGAAGACCGCCAACACACCGCCGCGGCCGCGGAATTTCGCCACAGCTATTATGACCCACATCTCGGAATCCAACAAAATTCAGATGCCCCATCGTCGCTGCCCAGGAGGGCCCCGCCAGCCACAGCCCAGCTGCCAAGGAGGGCCCCGCCAGCCACAGCCCAGCTGCCCAGGAGGGCCCCGCCAGCCACAGCCCAGCTGGGCAATGAAGGACCGCCAAGGCAAGCACCGCTGAACAGGGCAAGGACCGCCAAGGCAAGCACCACTGAACATGGCAAGCACCGCTGAACAGGGCAAGGACCGACAAGGCAAGCACCGCAGAACAGGGCAAGGACCGCCAAGGGAAGCACCGCTGAACAGGGCAAGGACCGCCAAGGCAAGCACCGCTGAACATGACAAGGACCGCTGAACAGGGCAAGGACCGCCAAGGCAAGCATAGCTGAGCATGGCAAGCACCGCTGAACAGGGCAAGGACCGCCAATGCAAGCACCGCTGAACAGGGCAAGCACCGCTGAACAGGGCAAGCACCGCCAACTCAAGCACCGCTAGCCCATGAGCGGCAGGGGTAGTGACGCAACAGGGACCGCCACGGGGTGAGTGATGCACTTTGGGCACCAGTCCCCCTCCAGAACCACTGGAGACCTGCATCCACTCCCTCTGTCCTGCACAGGATGAAGCACTCTGGGCACCAGTCCCCCTCCAGAACCAGTGGAGACATGCATCCACTCCGTCTGTCCTGCACAGGATGAAGCACTCTGAGCACCAGTCCCCCTCCAGAACCAGTGGAGACATGCATCCACTACCTCTGTCCTGCACAGGATGAAGCACTCTGGGCACCAGTCCCCCTCCAGAACCAGTGGAGACATGCATCCACTCCGTCTGTCCTGCACAGGATGAAGCACTCTGGGCACCAGTCCCCCTCCAGAACCAGTGGAGACCTGCATCCACTCCATCTGTCCTGCACAGGATGAAGCACTCTGGGCACCAGTCCCCCTCCAGAACCAGTGAAGACTGGTATCCACTTGAGAGACTGTGGCTTTGCACTCCCCAGGATGGTACAGTGGGCAACCCACCCACTGGAGAGACTTGAGAGACTGCGGCTTTGCACTCCCCAGGATGGTACAGTGGGCAAACCACCCACTGGAGAGACTTGAAAGACTGTGGCTTTGCACTCCCCAGGATGGAACAGTGGGCAACCCACCCACTGGAGAGACTTGAGAGACTGTGGCTTTGCACTCCCCAGGATAAAGCAGTGGGCAACCCACCCACTGGAGAGACTTGAGACTGTGGCTTTGCACTCCCCAGGATACATCAATGGGCATGGAGCCCCCTCGTGGATCTGCCGTTGTGCACTCAGCCGGCTGAGGTGCCCCCCTTCCCTACCCCCTGAGGTGCCTGTTGTATTTCTATCTGATGCCCCTGCAGTGTTCTCTCCGTCATGTTCGGGTATCTGGTGTGGGCCTTGCCCATGCATTTTGGGCCCAGTGGTCCACGGACTATGAATAGTGCAATACCTGGACTACTATTCGTGGTGTATATTTTGTTAATAGTGTATACATATATATATTTGCTTGCTCTATTTTGATATATTACAATGGTTCCACTCATTTCCTTTTGTCTTTGCATTCTTCCGGGGGGATTGGGGGTGTTACTGTAATGTTTGGATATGCATTGGTGTGTGTGTTGTAGTGGGTGAGGGTGGGGGGGTTGCGTGTGTGTGTCCCTGTATTTTGCCTCCCCTGTGTCGTAGGTACAGTACTCACCGTGGTCTTCGCCGCCGGCGTTGGTGCTCCTGGTACAGGAGCAGGAAGACTGGTGCAGGAAGAATATGGAGTTCCGGCTCCATGGTGTCGTCGTTCCTCGTGGAGTGTGTAGAGGTGAGCGTTTTCACTTTGAAATGGCTGTTTCCGCCGTGTTTTTATCCGCGGTGAATCCGCCCCGTAAAAGGTGGCGGATTGGCCTGTCATAATAGTGTGGGCGGTACATTGTCTCCCGCCTGTCTGTTGTTTGTACTGCCGTGGCGGTCTGAGTGTTAAAGTGGCTGTCTTTGTTGGCGGTTTCCGCCACGGTCGTAATTCCAAAATATTTACTGCGGCCTATTGGTGGTCTTACTTCCGCTTTAACACCGTCCGCCAGGGTTGTAATGACCACCTAAGTCTTTTTGGCCCTGTGACATTAGAAAACAAGAGGTAAGCTCAATCCAAGCCCTTGGAGAGCACTTCTCAGCAAAGTCAGAGGGCAGCAGAGCAACAGCAGGGCAGCAGTCCTTCACAGCAAAACAGTCAAGATGAGTCCTTTGGGCAGCAGGGCGGTTCCTCTTGACAGGTTGCGTGTTCGGTTCCAGAAGTGTCTGATTTGGAGGGGTCAGAGACCCAGTCTATACCCAAAAATCTCTTTGAAGTGGGGGAGACTTCAAAGAGTGGTTTTGAAGTGCACAAGTTCCCCTCTCAATACAGGTCTGTCTGCCAGGGTCCCAGTAGGAGGTTTGGCAATCCATTGTGTGAGGGCAGGCCACTAGCTTTTGAAATGTAAGTGTCAGGCCCTCCACCCGCCCAGGCCAGGAAGACCCATTCAGCATGCAGATGTAACAAGGGAGCAGTCAACCAGCCCAGCCCAGACGTCGATTGGAGACAGGCTGTAAGGCACAGATGGATTTTAGTGCAGAGAAATGCTCACTTTCTAAAAGTGGCATTTCTAAAATAGTAATATCTAATCCAACCTCACCAATAGGCAGGATTTGTATTACCATTCTGACCATATTAAACATGACCTGGTTACCCCTTTCTGATCAGAATCTACCACTCAAACAGTATATGAGGGTGGCCCTAATGCTATCCTATGAAAGGAGCAGGCCTCACAGTAGTGAAAAATCAATTTATGAGTTTTCCCCTACCAGGACATATAAACCAGACATGTACATGTCCTGTCTTTGAACTGCATAGCACCCTGCCGTATGGGTTACCAAGGGCCTGCCTTAGGGGTGACCTATATGTAGAAAAAGGGGAGTTTAGTACCGGGCAAGTACTTTTAAATGCCAAGTTGAAGTGGCAGTTAAACTGCAGACACAGGCTTTGCAATAGCAGGCCTGAGACATGGTTCAGGGGCAATTTATGTGGATGGCACAACCAGTGCTGCAGGCCCACTAGTAGCATTCAATTTATAGGCCCTGGGCACATGTAGTGCACTTGACTAGGGACTTACAAGTAAACCAAATATGCCAATTGGGTATGAGCCAATGTTACCCCGTTTGTAGGGAGAGAGCATATGAACTTTAGCACTTTAGCACTGGTTAGCAGTGGTAAGGTGTGCAGAGTCCTAAAAGCAGCATAAACCGTGTCAGAAAAGTGGAGGGATGTAGACAAAAAGTTGGGGCATGACCACCCTAAGGCTGTCAGGTCTAACACCAGCCTACTAGACCTAGGAAACACTCTAGGGACTTGGGTTCAGATTTACAGCCCCAGTCCTTCTTACTCAGGTAAGAGGGCAGCAGGCAAGCAGGTCAGCACAGCAATCCTTCAGAACAGCAGTCCAGGAGAGTGGCAGTCCTTTCAGCAGCACAGCAGTCCTTCTTTCTGACAGGGTTCAAAGGTCCAGGAGTGCACTGATGAGTTAGGTTTCAGGTCCAATATTTATACATGGTGCTCATTCGGAAGTGGGAGACGTTTCCAGAAGATTCCACATCCCAGAGCATCTAAGAATGCCCTGTCTGCCCTGACCCCAGATTGTCTGGGGTCACAATAGACTGGTGTCAATCAACCCCTTTGTGAGAATGCTCGGACAGGTCTTTATGATGTGCAAGAGTGGTAGGTGACAGCTCCTCTCCTTCATTAATTCAGAGCGGCCGCATCCTGCCACCACGTAGCTTCCCTTTGTCTCACTGTCTGTGAGCAATACACAAGGGCCAACTGCCAAATACACCCAGTCATGAGACCCAGGATAAAGGCAGCAAACACCAACTGATGCCACACTAAGGGTCCAGGACCCGAGGGCAAGCTATTGTTGTTCAAAAACTTGTTCCACAGAGACCAGCAGGGCTCAAACAGGTCCAATTGAAGTTCCGGGTCCTGGCAGCAGTTGAGCTTGTTATGACTGTAGCTCAAAGCAAGAGGTCAGCTAGCTGACCCTTGGAGTCAGTTCAGCCTGGGATGAAGGGTGCAGGCCCAGACTTCCTTCTCAGCAAGCAGGACAGGAGGCAGCAGAGCAGCAGAGTGGCACTACTTCTGGCACCAAAGCAGCGCAACAGTAAGTCTTTTGTAGTATCAACAGATCCAAGTTTGTACGGAAGACATGGGTCTGAGGGTCCATTATCTATACTTGGTGTCAACTTTAAAGCAAGAAAAGTTTTTAGAGAATTTCCTATGAAGTCCTTGAAGTTTCCTGCCCCCTCCTTCCTGGGGCCAAGCTGGCTGCATGAACAATGCAGCGGTGACAATCCCTTCGTGGGAATGCAGGGCACAGCCTATTCAGTTGCAAGTGGGGTGCTTGCCCCTCCAGGCACACCTAATCCCTCTATTCTGTGGCTGTTGGGGAGGAATAAACAACGTCCTACTGCCACCTGCACCCAGTTATGTGACCCAGGAACAGTTTTTAATATTTAAGTGCATAGCTTCCTTTTGGAATATATACTTTCTTTGCTGACACCTGAGGGGCCGAGAAGGACATAGACATCATAATTCCGAAAGCTGCACTTTATAGTACTGTCCGCACTTGCACTTTCTATATTGCCCTACTATCTTCACACTTTGTTTTGAAGAGATAACACAAGATGTGATGATGTACATGTAAAAGGATCAGAAGGACTTTGTAAGATCTTATACTTTTTATTGTTTTATTTTAATGTAATTTGTTTGTTTTTACAACCTTGGTGGTTCCTGATGCCTTTAAATATGTTCTTTTTAAAGTAATGAACTTTGAAAATGTCATTATTGTGATGCCTATAACATTTTTATGATTTCAATTAATTGAAATAAACACTTGCTGGTTATACTCTTTTACCATATCTTCTTCGTAACACTTGGTTTGTTCTTTTTGTTTTAAACTTTCATTCTGGGTCAACAAGACCCTATCTTTAATCCAACACGCATGTGACCAATATTTGCTGCCTTTGGGGCCAATTGTGCAGTATTTTGGGAATCCTAGGCTCAACACTAGCCCCAGGGGTGCTGCAGCCTACATCACTGGATCATCTGAGACCGCTGATGCAGCTGAACCACCAGTGACAGAGTGCGGGCTATGGCGACACAGACTTGACCTACTGGCTGATTCAAGACCACTGCCATTTGTAGGGTGCTCCATCCCAAAGTTATACTAGGTTGTGTCTGGTATTCCTGGTATGATCGGTTGGAGCAGCACTTACAGGTTGTAGTTGGCTGACTTTATTGCCAAAAGCAGCGATCGGCTTGTATACCCATGTCAAACAGGATTACTTCAGAAGCCATCGCAGAGTCATTGGATTAACATCCAGATACATTAGAAACCATTTACTTATCATCCAACATCATCAAGCTCTTGAAGTCATTAGAAAAGTTTAGAAACTGAGCCTGATAATATGAGAATTAATTGTAAATGACCGTCTGATTACTTGACAAGCTATGAATGTTCATGATGATTTGAAATGAGTATCTGATTAAGTAGCATCTAACGTATGTTCTAAAGATATTGCAATTTACCAAGGAGTTCAGTGTCCACCTAGCAGAAAAAGGCCAGAGGCCAAGGTCATTTATATGTTCCCAAGGTGACCCACCATGTATGTTTAATCAATGGCAGAGGATATTATATTTTTATTCCTTTTGACTTATGATCACGCCATTACTCAGCCCCAAAAAGCTTCCAATACTCCTCCATTAGAATAAGTATGGCTGTAAACCTGCAATAAAAAGTAAACACACCGATAAATGTTATGTTAAAAAAAATTATATAGCGCATGGCTGCTCAAACAACAGAGCTTCCCAACGCTTATCCTAATCAGGAGAAAAGCAGATTCCACAGTAGGGTCCCAGGAACAGAGAGAACCCTATCCGTTTCTTAGTGAGAGTAGAGACACGTTTTCAATGTCTTTCTAAAATGTCATGTGTTTCTCAGTTGCCCTGATATGGAAGGGAAGTAAATTCCAGGCAACAGACGCCTTGGCTCTAAAAGAACGGCCCCAGCTCTTGTAAGCTTGACACTTGGAAACTTTGATAACAGGAGGTCCCTTGAACATAGGGTACGAGCGAGCCTGTACAAAAGAACCAGATTGGCCAAAATAGGAGCCCCCAGACAGAATTTTTAGCACAATGTCTTGAAGTATATGTGCTTCTCCATCACCCCCCAACCCCCCGGAAGAATGCAAAGACAAAAGGAAATGAGTGTAACCATTGTAATATATTAAAATCAAGTAGTCAAAAATATATATATACACCAAGCTTAATAGTCCAGGTAGTGCTCCAATGAAGTCCGCGGAACACTGGGCCCACACGGTATGGGCGAGGCCCACACAAGATCCCCGACCATGACGGAGAGAACACTGCAGGAGCATCAGAGAGCAAGAAAACAGGCACCTCAGGGGGAGGGAAAGGAGGGGCACCTCAGCCGGTTGAGTGCACAATGCCAAATCCACGAGGGGGCCACATGCCCACTGTTCCATTCTGGGGAGTGCAAAGCCACAGTCTCTCAAGTCTCTACAGTGGGTGGATTGCCCACTGTTCAATCCTGGGGAGTGTAAAGCCACAGTCTCTCAAGTCTCTACAGTGGGTGGGTTGCCCACTGTTCCATCATGGGGAGTGCAAAGCCACAGTCTCTCAAGTCTCTACAGTGGGTGGATTGCCCACTGTTCAATCCTGGGGAGTGCAAAGCCACAGTCTCTCAAGTTTCTACAGTGGGTGGGTTGCCCACTGTTCCATCCTGGGGAGGGCAAAGCCACAGTCTCTCAATTCTCTACAGTGGGTGGATTGCCCACTGTTCAATCCTGGGGAGGGCAAAGCCACAGTCTCTCAAGTCTCTACAGTGGGTGGGTGGCCCACTGTTCCATCCTGGGGAGTGCAAAGCCACAGTCTCTCAAGTCTCTACAGTGGGTGGGTTGCCCACTGTTCCATCCTGGTGAGTGCAAAGCCACAGTCTCTCAACTCTCTGCAGTGGGTGGGTTGCCCACTGTTCCATCCTGGGGAGTGCAAAGCCACAGTCTCTCAAGTGGATGTATCTCTCCACTGGTTCTGGAGGGGGCATGGTGCCCAGAGTGCTTCATCCTGCTAAGGACAGAGGTAGTGGATGCCTTTCTCCACTGGTTCTGCAGGGGGCATGGTGCCCAGAGTGCTTCATCCTGCTAAGGACAGAGGTAGAGGATGTATCTCTCCACTGGTTCTGGAGGGGGCATGGTGCCCAGAGTGCTTCATCCTGCTAAGGACAGAGGTAGTGGATGCCTTTCTCCACTGGTTCTGGAGGGGGCATGGTGCCCAGAGTGCTTCATCCTGCTAAGGACAGAGGTAGTGGATGTATCTCTCCACTGCTTATGGAGGGGGCTCTGTGCCCAGAGTTTTTCATCCTGCTCGTGACGGACTCAGTAGCGTCAGTGCCCTTGGCGCTCATGGGCCAGCGGTGCTTGGAGCGGCGGTGCCCTGTTCAGTGGTGCTTGGAGCGGCGGTGCCCTGTTCAGCGGTGCTTGGAGCGGCAGTGCCCTGTTCAGCGGTGCTTGGAGCGGCGGTGCCCTGTTCAGCGGTGCTTGGAGCGGCGGTGCCCTGTTCAGCCGTGCTTGAGGCAGCGGGCTCCTTTGCAGTGACTCAGCTGCTGGCGGTCATCTCTGTCCCAGCGGGGCTTGTGCTGGCGGTCCTCTCTGTCCCAGCGAGGTTTGTGCTGGCGGTCCTCTCTGTCCCAGCGGGGATGATGGCTGTGGCCTCCTGAGCAGCGGGGATGATGGTGGTCGCCTCCTGGGCAGCGGGGATGATGGCGGTGGCCTCCTGGGCAGCGGGAATGATGGTGGTCTCCTCCGCCGTGCTGCTCTTCCCAGACCTTCCTGTTTTTTTGTGGCCCTTCCTCACCTTGGAAGGTGTCGCAGCTGACTCCACACTCCCACCGGGAGCCCTGGGAGCGGCTTTGGTGGCTGGAGTCTTCCCCCTCTCCCGCCGGGCACTGGCCAACTTTTGATGCTTGACAGGTGGGGGACTGTCTGTGCTGTGGCTCCGTGCCACACTGGCTGCCCTGGTGGCCGGTGCACTCCAGATTCCGGTGACTACAGGCACCACTGGTCCTGGAGATGCTGTGGCTGAGGTGCTAGTTCGGGACCTAGGAGACGGAAGGGGTGGGGGAGGTGTGGGAAAGAGGTCAAGGTTGGACAGGAAAAGTTTTTTGGAGACACTGGGATGGGTAGCTGGAGGTGGTTTGGGAGTGGAGTAAGACGTTGTGGTTGTAGGAGGTGTTCATTTGCTGACTTTGGGTGAAGGTGCATGGGCTGGAGGCTGTCGTAAGGTAGATGGTTGTTGGGTGGGTGTGTGCCTGCGTTTGTGTATCTTGGGAGTTGGCATCACAGACACACTGGGAGAGGACACAGGGGACGTATGAATGGTAGTGGGGGTGGTGACTGCATGTGAGCGGGGTGTGGTGGTGGGTGTGCTGGTGATGGCAGTAGTGGATGTAGATGTAGTGCATGCAGGTGTGAGTGGAGACGAGACTGGGAGGGAGGAGGGAGACGAGGAGGAAGGGAACACAGTGGAGGCAGTGGATGTTGGTGTGTCTGCATGTATGTGATGCTTGCGTGAGTGCCTGTGGGATGTGTGGTGCTTATGTTTGCCTGAGCTTCCCTTGTGTGTTGAGGTGTGTGCATGCTGGTCTGAAGGTGTGCTTGGGATAGGCTGAGGTAGAAGGGATTGGGTCTGGGTGGAGGAAGTTGGAGTGGGGAGGCTAGAGACAGGGACAATGGCTGCCATCGGTGCTGAGACCAGAGTCTGAAAAGCTCGCTGAAGGGCCGCCTGACCAGAATGAATGCCCTCCAGGAACGCATTTGTTTGTTGAAACTGCCTTTCTACACCCTGGATGGCATTCAAAATGGTGGACTGCCCAACAGTGAGGGACCTAAGGAGGTCAATGGCCTCCTCACTGAGGGCAGCAGGGGTGACTGGGGCAGAGCCTGAGGTGCTGCTGGGAGGGCGGTGCTGGTAGGGGGGGTGGCAGCTGTACCTGCAGATGGGGGGGGCACAGATGTTGCCGCCACCACAAGGGAGCTCCCATCAGAGGACGAGTCTGTGTCACTGGTGTCAGCTCCTGTCCCCGCCGTGGAGCTCCCCTCGCCCTCTGTCCCATTGGTGAAGTCCGAGTCCGTAGTGTGGCCCTCCATGGCCATGTGGGATGCAGCCCGCTCGTGCTCCGGTGCCACTGCTCCTCCGTCTGATGATGATAATGCACACAAGAACAGGGAGACCACAAAAAGGGGGGGACGACCGAAGAAAGACATGTTGAGTGCATGCATTACCACTACCGTTGGCGGACACGACAGACACAGAAGCCCCCTGCACTATGCCATGCTCTTGGGCTCCACTGTTCAATCCCTGGGAAATGGCCTAGTAGGCTATGCACGACATCTGCACACATGTATGACACAGGGGCATGACTAGGTGTACTTGGCACTTTACAGAGGTGGTGTGGGGTGCCACATGGCCTGCCTTACGGAGGGACCTTGCCTACTAAACTCGCCCTGGCCTAGGGAAACCCACAGCCCACCTCCTCCACCCAGACCCCTCCACTGCACACAAAATCAGCATGATGAGAGTGTACTCACCCCCTTGTGGCTGCTGTGATGCCCTCAAGCGCCCATCCAACTCCGGGTATGCCACCGCCAGGATCCTGAACATCAGGGGGGTCATGGTGCGACGGGCACCCCTCCCACGTTGGGAGGCCATCCCCAGCTGAGCATCTGCTGTCTTCTTGCTCCAGCGGTGAATGTCCTCCTATCTCCTCTGTGGTAGAGCCCCAGGGTCCGGACGTGCTTAGTGATGGCACGCCAAATATCTTTTTTTTGGTGGGCGCTGACCTACATGAATTGTACAGGGAGAAGAGAAACTTATTACCAACTGCACCATCACAGTCATTGGCACCCATCCCTACCCTTGCCATGTGGCACATGCACTCACCGTCATTTCATGCATGCCTCAATCTCCCCCCCCCTTCTTACATCGACCCACTCCACCCAGGCATAGCTCATACAGTATGCTCCCAGTGTACTTACCTGTTTGTCTGGAGGACTGTAGAGTAGTGTGTACTGGGGGAGGACCCCGTCCACGAGTTTCTCCAACTCCTCCGATGTGAAGGCAGGGGCCCTTTCCCCAGACACTCAAGTCATTGTCTCTTCCAGACCGAGGTCACAGCAGCACTTGCAGTGTAGGTCCTCTCCTGTCGAAGATCAGTTATTGAGTGATTGAAGTGATAGAAAATGGCGGTCATGTCCGCGGCGCTGCATACCGTCACTGCCGGCGTACATCGTCATTGGCTCCTGGGACCCATAGGGTCCAATGTTAACCAATGCAGCATTGCGCTGCGGTCTTCGACCGTCTACCGCGATGGTGTACAACGCGAGCGCAGTTACCTCACATCCCATTGTCCCACTTTAGAGGTCAGGCAGCCGCCATTTCAGGGGCCCACATGGGTTCATTTTTAACTGCATCACACATACCTAGGCCTAGATTCAATCAGTAAATTTCTAAAGCGCGCTACGTACCCGTTAGGGTTTCAAGGCTCTGGGGTGGGGGGTAGCTGCTATTGGTCGAAGAGCCAGGTCTTTAGGAGTCTCCTGAAGGTGAGGAGGTCTTGGGTCTGGCGCAAGGGGGTCGGGAGGGAGTTCCAGGTTTTGGCGGCGAGGTGGGAGAAGGATCTGCCTCCGGAGCTCTTTCATTGGAATCGGGGAACGATGACGAGGGAGAGGTTGGCAGAGCGGAGTTGGCGGGAGGGGACGTAGAAGTTGAGTCTGTTGTTCAGGTAGGCGGGTCCGGCGTTGTGGAGTGCTTTGTGTGCGTGGGTGAGGAGTTTAAAGGTGATCCTCTTGTCCACGGGGAGCCAGTGGAGGTCCTTTAGGTGGTGGGAGATGTGGCATCGGCAGGGTACGTCGAGGATCAAGTGGGCGGAGGCGTTCTGGATGCGTTGGAGTCGTTGGATGTCTTTTGCTGGGATGCCTGTGTAGAGTGGTTGCCGTAGTCAAGTCTGCTACTGACGAGGGCCTGGGTCACCGTTTTTCTGGTTTCCGTCGGGATCCACTTGTAGATTCTACGGAGCATGCGGAGGGTGTTGAAGCAGGCGGAGGAGACTGCGTTGACCTGTTTGGACATGGTGAGAGCAGAGTCGAAGATGAAGCCGAGGTTGCGTGCGTGGTTGGCTGGAGTGGGGGGGGTCCCAGCGCGGTGGGCCACCAGGTGTCATCCCAGGCTGAGGGGGTGCGTCCGAGGATGAGGACCTCCATCTTGTCGGAGTTTAATTTCAGGCGGCTGTTTCTCATCCACTCGCTGATGGATTTTAATCCCTCATGGAGGTTGGCTTTGGCGGTGTGTGGGTCATTGGTGAGGGAGAGGATGAGCTGGGTGTCGTCAGCGTAGGAGAGAATGCTGAGTTTGTGCTGACGGGCCAGTTGTGCGAGGGGTGCCATGTAGACGTTGAACAGCGTCAGGCTTAGTGAGGAGCCTTGGGGGACGCCGCAGATGAGGTTAGTGGCTTCGGAGCGGAAGGGTGCGAGTCGGACTCTCTGGGTTCTGCTGGAGAGGAATGAGGAGATCCAGTTGAGGGCTTTGTCTTGTATTCCGGCTTCGTGGAGACGTGTTAGTAGGGTGCGGTGGCAGACCGTATCGAAGGCAGCGGAGAGGTCCAGGATGATGAGGGCTGAAGTTTTGCCGTTGTCCATTTGCTGTCTGATGTCATCTGTGGCGGCGTGAGCGCAGTCTCGGTGCTGTGATTGCATCTGAAGTCCGATTGGGAGGGGTCCAGGATGGAGTTGTCCTCGAGGTAGTGGGTGAGCTGGGCGTTGACGATCTTCTCGATGACCTTCGCTGGGAAGGGGAGGAGGGAGATCGGGCGGAAATTTTCGAGGTCGTTGAGGTCAGCCTTGGGTTTCTTGAGGAGGGCTTGGTTATCGGCGTGCTTCCAGCAGTCCGGGAAAGTCGCGGTATCGAAGGATAGGTTGATGATCTTTCGAAGTTGGGGGGCGATGGTGGAGTCGGCTTTGTTGTAGACGTGGTGTGGGCAGGGGTCTGAGGGGGATCCTGAGTGGATGGAATTCATGGACTTTCGAGTTTCAATGTCATCTACGTGGGTCCAGGTGGTAAGGCGGTTGGCGTGGGAGGAGTTGTCGGGGTGGGGTCTGGCGGAGGTGTGGTGTTGAGGCTGTCGTGGATGGTGGCGATCTTCTGGTAGAAGAAGGTGGAGAGTGAGTCGCAGAGTTTCTGGGATGGTGGGACGTCGTTGACGTTGGCGCTGGGGTTGGAGAGCTCCTTTACGATGCAGAAGAGCTCCTTGCTGTCGTGTGCATTGTTGTTTAGGCGTTCTGTGAAGTGGGAGCGTTTGGCGAGTCAGATAAGTTGGTGGTGCCTGCGGGTGGCTTCCTTGTGGTTTGCCAGGCTGTCGGGTGTGCGTTCGAGAAGCCATTTTTTCTTACGTTTCTGACAGGTGCGTTTAGAGGTTGTGAGTTCGTCTGTGAACCAGGCTGCTTTTTTCTTTTCTTGGTTGACGGTGGGCCTCTTGAATGGTGCGAGGGTGTTGGCGCAGTTGAGGATCCACTGTTGGAGGTTGATGGCGGCGGAGTCCGGGTCGGAAGGGTCGGTAGGCGGGTTCATGGCGAGGGTGCTGGTTAGTTGGTCTTCGGTGACTTTGCCCCAGCGGCGGTGCGGCGGTAGTGGGTTGCGGTGGTGCTCGGTGTGTTTCTTGAATGTGAAGTGGACGCAGTGGTGGTCGGTCCAGTGGAGTTCAGTGGTGTGGCTGAAGGAGATGTGGTTGCTTGCAGTGAAGACTGGGTCTAGCGTGTGGCCAGCGATGTGGGTGGGTGTGTTGACCAGTTGTCTGAGTCCGAGGTTGGAGAGGTTGGTGGTCAACGATGCGGTGTTGGCGTCGTTGTTGTTCTCCAGGTGGAAGTTGAGGTCTCCAAGGAAGATTTAGTCCGTCGATGCGAGGGCGTGGGTGCTTGCGAGGTCGGCAATGGTGTCACTAAAGGGGGCTCTTGGTCCTGGAGGTCAGTATATGAGAGTTCCTCTGAGGGTAGTGTTGGGGTCCGTGTGGATCCGGAAGTGGAGGTGTTCAGCTGTCTTGAGGGTGTCGTCCGTGTGGGTGTGGATCTTGGGGGTGGATTTGTGGACGATGGCTATTCCTCCACCGATTCCGTTGGTGCGATCTCTTCTGGTGATCTTGTAGCCGTCGGGGATGGCGATGGCAATGTCTGGGGCAGAGGAGTCGTTCCACCAGGATTCGGTCAGGAAGGCTACGTCTGGGGCAGTGGTGTCGAGCAGGTCCCAGAGCTCGATGGCGTGCTTTCGTGCGGAGCGTGTGTTGAGGAGGATGCAGTGGAGGTGGTTGTTGTTGGTTGTTGAAGGCTTCCTTGTTCTGTTGCAGGTGAAGTTGCAGGTGCGGCAGGAGAAGGGTCCTTTGGTGTGCTTCGGAGTGGCCTGGAAGCAGGCTGTGGAGGGGCCAGTGTTGAGGGCGAGGAGTTCGCTGGCCGAGTATCGAAGACTGGTGGTGTGGGGGGCGTGCGGACCAGGGGGGGTGGCGCTGGGCGCGGACCAGGTGCGGACGGGCGCAGACGGACTTGCCTCTGGCGCGCATCACCAGCCATTAAGAAGGGAGGGGTGAGGGAGGAGCAGCTGGGAGGCAGGAGGGAGCGGTGAATGGGGGCATGAGGGGGGTGGGGCTGAAGGGAGGCAGCGGCAGGGGAAGCGGCAAGGGGGAGCGCCTAAGGGGCGAAAACCAGGTAAAAAAAGGCACAAAAGTGACAAATAAAGCACAAGTCAAAAACAGTCACAAATACGGTAAATGGCACAAAATACAAGCGGAATACAGCAATCAGAAGGGGCACAAAAGGGGGCAAGAGCGCAAGGAGGCAAGGCGCTGAAAAGTAATTAAACACTTAGAGATACGGCGAAAGCGGCAGAGTACACAAGGGTCTAGCGAAGCTTACCAGAGCCCACTAGACACCAGGGATGAGGCGCAGGAGGATGCCTGCAGGTGGAGGAGGGCCTCGAACACGCTAACAGTAGCTTGGGCGGGGGTCAGGGGCACGAGACAGCAAGGTGGTGCTGCGGACGTGGGGGGCGAGCTCTAGACCGAAAACAGGTCAGAGGTCGCTCAACCTCGACGCGCAGCGCCAGCCATTAAGAAGGGAGGGGGGAGGGAGGAGCAGCTGGGAGGCAGGAGGCGGGAGGGAGCGGTGAATGGGGGCGCGAGGGGGGCGGGCCGCAGGGAGGCAGCGGCAGGGGAAGCGGCAAGGGGGAGCGCCTAAGGGGCGAAAACCAGGTAAAAAAAGGCACAAAAGTGACAAATAAAGCACAAGTCAAAAACAGTCACAAATACGGTAAATGGCACAAAATACAAGCGGAATACAGCAATCAGAAGGGGCACAAAAGGGGGCAAGAGCGCAAGGAGGCAAGGCGCAGAAAAGTAATAAAACACTCAGAGATACGGCGAAAGCGGCAGAGTGCACACGGGTCTAGCAAAGCTTACCAGAGCCCACTAGACACCAGGGATGAGGCGCAGGAGGATCCCTGTGGGTGGAGGAGGGCCTCGAACACGCTAGCAGCAGCGTGGGCGGGGGTCAGGGGCACGAGAGAGCAAGGTGGTGCTGCGGACGTGGGGGGCGAGCTCTAGACCAAAAACAGGTCAGAGGTCGCTCACCCTCGACGCGCAGCGCCAGCCATTAAGAAGGGAGGGGGGAGGGAGGAGCAGCTTGGAGGCAGGAGGCGGGAGGGAGCGGCGAATGGGGGTGCGAGGGGGGCGGGCCGCAGGGAGACAGCGCCAGGGGAAGCGGCAAGGGGGAGCACCTTAGGGGCGAAAACCAGGTAAAAAAAGGCACAAAAGTGACAAATAAAGCACAAGTCAAAAACAGTCACAAATACAGTAAATGGCACAAAATACAAGCGGAATACAGCAATCAGAAGGGGCACAAAAGGGGGCAAGAGCGCAAGGAGGCAAGGCGCTGAAAAGTAAAAAAACACTTACAGATACGAGGAAAGCAGCAGAGTGCACACGGGTCTAGCGAAGCTTACCAGAGCCCACTAGACACCAGGGATGAGGCGCAGGAGGATACCTGCAGGTGGAGGAGGGCTTCGAACACGCTAGCAGCAGCGTGGGTGGGGGTCAGGGGCACAAGACAGCAAGGTGGTGCTGCGGACGTTGGGGGCGAGCTCTAGACCAAAAACAGGTCAGAGGTCGCTCACCCTCGACGCTCAGTGCCAGCCATTAAGAAGGGAGGGGTGAGGGAGGAGCAGCTGGGAGGCGGGATGCGGGAGGGAGCGGCGAATGGGGGCGTGAGGGGGGTGGGGCCGCAGGGAGGCAGCGGCAGGGGAAGCGGCAAGGGGGAGCACCTAAGGGGCGAAAACCAGGTAAAAAAAGGCACAAAAGTGACAAATAAAGCACAAGTCAAAAACAGTCACAAATACGGTAAATGGCACAAAATACAAGCGGAATACAGCAATCAGAAGGGGCACAAAAGGGGGCAAGAGCGCATGGAGGCAAGGCGCTGAAAAGTAAAAAAACACTTACCGATACGGCGAAAGCGGCAGAGTGCACACGGGTCTAGCGAAGCTTACCAGAGCCCACTAGACACCAGGGATGAGGCGCAGGAGGATGCCTGCGGGTGGAGGAGGGCCTCGAACACGCTAGCAGCAGCGTGGGTGGGGGTCAGGGGCACGAGACAACAAGGTGGTGCTGCGGACGTGGAGGGCGAGCTCTAGACCAAAAACAGGTCAGAGGTCACTCACCCTCGACGCGTAGCGCCAGCCATTAGGAAGGGAGGGGAGAGGGAGGAGCAGCTGGGAGGCGGGAGGCGGGAGGGAGCAACGAATGGTGCCTCGAGGGGGGTGGGGCCGCAGGGAGGCAGCGGCAGGCGAAGCGGCAAGGGGGAGCGCCTAAGGGGTGAAAACCAGGTAAAAAAAGGCACAAAAGTGACAAATAAAGCACAAGTCAAAAACAGTCACAAATACGGTAAATGGCACAAAATACAAGCGGAATACAGCAATCAGAAGGGGCACAAAAGGGGGCAAGAGCGCAAGGAGGCAAGGTGCTGAAAAGTAAAAAAACACTTACAGATACGGCAAAAGCGGCAGAGTGCACACAGGTCTAGCGAAGCTTACCAGAGCCCACTAGACACCAGGGATGAGGCACAGGAGGGTGCCTGCGGGTGGAGGAGGGCCTCGAACACGCTAGCAGCAGCGTGGGAGGGGGTCAGGGGCACGAGAGAGCAAGGTGGTGCTGCGGACGTTGGGGGCGAGCTCTAGACCAAAAACAGGTCAGAGGTCGCTCACCCTCGACGCGCAGCGCCAGCCATTAAGAAGGGAGGGGGGAGGGAGGAGCAGCTGGGAGGCGGGAGGCGGGAGGCGGGAGGGAGCGGCGAATGGGGGTGCGAGGGGGGCGGGCCGCAGGGAGGCAGCGGCAGGCGAAGCGGCAAGGGGGAGCGCCTAAGGGGCGAAAACCAGGTAAAAAAAGGCACAAAAGTGACAAATAAAGCACAAGTCAAAAACAGTCACAAATACGGTAAATGGCACAAAATACAAGCGGAATACAGCAATCAGAAGGGGCACAAAAGGGGGCAAGAGCGCAAGGAGGCAAGGCGCTGAAAAGTAAAAAAACACTTACAGATACGGCAAAAGCGGCAGAGTGCACACAGGTCTAGCGAAGCTTACCAGAGCCCACTAGACACCAGGGATGAGGCGCAGGAGGATGCCTGCAGGTGGAGGAGGGCCTCGAACACGCTAGCAGCAGCGTGGGCGGGGGTCAGGGGCACGAGAGAGCAAGGTGGTGCTGCGGACGTGGGGGGCGAGCTCTAGACCAAAAACAGGTCAGAGGTCGCTCACTCTCGACGCGCAGCGCCAGCCATTAAGAAGGGAGGGGGGAGGGAGGAGCAGCTGGGAGGCGGGAGGCGGGAGGCGGAAGGGAGCGGCGAATGGGGGCGCGAGGGGGGCGGGCCGCAGGGAAGCAGCGGCAGGGGAAGCGGCAAGGGGGAGCGCCTAAGGGGCGAAAACCAGATAAAAAAAGGCACAAAAGTGACAATAAGGCACAAGTCAAAAACAGTCACAAATACGGTAAATGGCACAAAATACAAGCGGAATACACCAATCAGAAGGGGCACAAAAGGGGGCAAAAGCGCAAGGAGGCAAGGCGCTGAAAAGTAAAAAAACACTTACAGATACGAGGAAAGCGGCAGAGTGCACACGGGTCTAGCGAAGCTTACCAGAGCCCACAAGACACCAGGGATGAGGCGCAGGAGGATGCCTGCGGGTGGAGGAGGGCCTTGAACACGCTAGCAGCAGCGTGGGTCAGGGTCACGAGACAGCAAGGTGGTGCTGCGGACGTTGGGGGCGAGCTCTAGACCAAAAACAGGTCAGAGGTCGCTCACCCTCGACGCTCAGTGCCAGCCATTAAGAAGGGAGGGGGGAGGGAGGAGCAGCTGAGAGGCGGGATGCGGGAGGGAGCGGCGAATGGGGGCGCGAGGGGGGTGGGGCCGCAGGGAGGCAGCGGCAGGGGAGGCGGCAAGGGGGAGCGCCTAAGGGGCGAAAACCAGGTAAAAAAAGGCACAAAAGTGACAAATAAAGCACAAGTCAAAAACAGTCACAAATACGGTAAATGGCACAAAATACAAGCGGAATAAAGCAATCAGAAGGGGCACAAAAGGGGGCAAGAGCGCAAGGAGGCAAGGCGCTGAAAAGTAAAAAAACACTTACAGATACGGCGAAAGCGGCAGAGTGCACACGGGTCTAGCGAAGCTTACCAGAGCCCACTAGACACCAGGGATGAGGCGCAGGAGGATGCCTGCGGGTGGAGGAGGGCCTCGAACACGCTAGCAGCAGCGTGGGCGGGGGTCAGGGGCACGAGACAGCAAGGTGGTGCTGCGGACGTGGGGGGCGAGCTCTAGACCGAAAACAGGTCAGAGGTCAGAGATTCAACACACATACAGGCCACTTTTTTGATTATGATTCGTGTTCTGTGTAAGCTGTGGGTACGTACCTCTGAGTTGGTTAACTCTGTGCTCGCTGCTGTCCTTCATAGGCACCATTCGCTGGGACATGTGAGGAGATGGCGGCATCCTCCGGTGTACCGACTGCTGGTGGACCTGTCGACAATGGAGGAAAGACATGTGATCATCACATACAGGCTTGACCGTGCCACAATCCAGGAACTGTGTACCCAGCTGGAGCCTGACCTGATGTCAGCTATCCGCCATCCCACAGGAATCCCCCCTCAAGTGCAGGTGCTGTCAGTGCTCCATTTCCTTGCAAGTGGGGCATTTCAAACAACAGTGGCCATAGCATCAGGGATGTCCCAGCCTATGTTTTCCAACGTGTTGTCCAGAGTGTTATCTGCCCTCCTGAAACACATGCGGAGCTACATCGTTTTCCCTCAGGTGGAGGATTTGCCTACAGTGAAAGGAGACTTCTATGCCCTGGGACATATCCCCAACATCATAGGTGCCATTGATGGGACCCATGTGGCTTTGCCCCCCCCCGCAGGAGTGAACAGGTGTACAGAAACCGGAAGTGTTATCATTCGATGAATGTACAGATGGTATGTTTGGCAGACCAGTACATCTCCCATGTTACTGCCAAGTTCCCTGGCTCAGTGCAGGACGCCTACATCCTGCGGAATAGCAGCATCCCTTATGTGATGGGTCAACTCCAGAGGCACCGTGTGTGGCTATTAGGTGAGTACCTGGAAGCAAGACAGTGGGAATGGTTGTCTGGGTCTGGGGTTATCCCTACAGGTTAGTGTGTGTCTAACAGTTGTACCTCGCCATTTGCAGGTGACTCTGGTTAACCCAACCTGACATGGCTACTGACCCCAGTGAGGAATCCCAGGACATGGGCAGAGGAATGCTACAGTGAGGCCAATGGGTGAACACGGCGGATAATCAAGCGGACCTTCGGCCTCCTGAAGGCCAGGTTCAGGTGCCTCCATATGACAGGTGGATCCCTATTCTACTCACCAAAGAAAGTGTGCCAGATCATCGTGGCCTGCTGTATGCTTCACAACTTGGCTTTGCGACAACAGGTGTCTTTTCTGCAGTAGGATGGTCCAGATGGCGGTGTTGTTGCAGCTGTGGAGCCAGTGGACAGTGAAGACGAGGAAGCAGAAGAAGAAGACATGGACAACAGGGACTCAGTGATCCTGCAATATTTCCAGTGAGACACAGGTAAGAATACAAAACCTGCCTACTACATGTACTTTAACACTACTACCTCTCTACTGTCTGTCGTTTTCACCCAGTGTATGGTCACTGAGTTGTCACTTTCCCCTACGATTTCACAGATGTGGGTCCGACTGTGTGACGTCTGCTTTGATTCCTCATGGACTACAGCTGTGTGACATAGGTATGTTGCCATTACAATTTGAAAGAGCTTTTTGCCACAGTACTTGATAATACACTATTTCGAAATCACAGACTGACTCCAGATTGTTTTGTGCTTCAAGGGTGTTTATTTTAGTGCTCAATATTGGAGGGGGTTGCAAAATGGTGAGGGGTGATGGTGGAGGAATGTCCATGGCAGAGTCCAGTCTATTAGTCTCACAGGTGCATTGCCCAAATGGGCATAGGAAGTGGAGCTGGGGCAGTTTAAGGATGGAAAGGGTGACAAAGTGGGACAGAAGGATGACATTCAGGGTGGTCTCATTTCTTGGCGGGGGTCCTGGCATCGTTCTCTGTCTTTGTTCTGGATCTCAGGGACCGTTTGCGGGGTGGTTCTCCCTCTGCAGGGGGTGGGGTGCTGGTGTGGTGGTCCTGTGGCGGTGCCTCCTGTCCACTAGCGCCAGCGGAGGTGGTGGGCAGTTCATCGTCCAGGCTAGTGTCAGGGGCCCCTTGTTGTGCCACAGTGTCCCTCCTGGTGTTGAGTACTTCCTTCAGCACCCCTACGATGGTGCCCAGGGTGGAAATGATGGCTCTGAGTTCCTCCCTGAAGCCCAAATACTGTTCCTCCTGCAGGCGCTGGGTCTCCTGAAACTTGGCCAGTACCGTTGCCATCTTCTCCTGGGAGTGGTGGTAGGCTCCCATGATGTTGGAGAGGGCCTCGTGGATAGTGGGTTTCCTTGGCCTGTCCTCCCCCTGTCGCACAGCAGCCCTCCCAGTTCCCCTGTGTTCCTGGGCCTCCGTCCCCTGGACCGTGTGCCCACTGCCACTGCCCCCAGGTCCCTGTTGTTGTTGGGGTGGTGGGTTAGCCTGGGTACCCTGTAGTGGTGGACACACTGATGATTGACGTGTCCTGGGGACAGAGGTATGGGCCTGCTGGGTGGGTGTTGTGCTGGTGTTTCCAGAGGGGGGAAGCTCTGTAGTGGCCTGTGACTGTGTGATGGGAACCGACTGTCCCGAGGTCCCCGATGGGCCGGGCTGGTCATCTAGATCCAGTTGGACAGAGCTGCTGTCATCACTGTGGGCCTCTTCTGTTGGTGGTGTGGACATGTGTGGACCCTCCTGTCCGTTGACGTTGGGTAGGGGTTCTGCAGGGGTATAAAAGGATGTTTATTACATCTGTGTGTGCCATGGGGTGCAATGGGTGGGTGACCGTGTACCCCAGTGCTTGCATTCCTGTGTGGGACCTTGTGTGATGATGGTTTAGGGGGGTGTATGGGTTTGTGCAGTGGGCATGCTTTGGTGTTGCATGCAGGGCTTGGTGCTGGGATGTGTGGTTTGTGATGTTGGGACATTTGTGAGGAGTTGGAGTGATGGGGGTGAGGGTGAGGGTGGGGGTATGTGATAGCATGCAGGTAGGGTGGGGGATGTAATAGTTAAGATTTGACTTACCAGAGTCCATTCCTCCATCTACTCGTGTGAGGCCCTCAGGATGCAGAATCTCCAAGACCTGCTCCTCCCATGTTGTTAGTTGTGGGGGAGGAGGTGGGGGTCCGCTGCCAGTCCGCTGAACCGCAAGGTGGTGTCTTGAGACCACGGAACGCACCTTCCCCCGTAGGTTGTTCCACCTCTTCCTGATGTCTTGGGTGGTGTCCCACTGCGTTGACCCTGTCCACTATTCTTCGCCATAGCTCCATCTTCCTTGCAATGGAGATGTGCTGCACCTGTGATCCGAATAGCTGTGGCTCTACCCAGACAATTTCCTCCACCATGACCCTGACTCCTTCCTCCGAGAACCTGGGGTGTCTTTGCCATGCCATGGTGGTAGTGCGGGTGATGTGTGGGGTGGTGTGTGTGGTGATAAGTATGCTGATAAGTAGTGGGATGTTGTGTGAGGTGCGTGGAAGTTATGTGGGTGATGGTTTGTGTGCCTGTGGATGCTAGTATTGTTGATGGTGGTGTCTCTTTCTCAATTTTGGTCGTAGGGGTTTGTGGGTGATGTGGGTGTGTGTTTTATATTGTATTGGGTGTGTGGGAGTGGTGTGTATATGTGTATCAGGTGTGTGTATTTTGAATTGTCCAATGTGGCAGTGTTTTGTAAATGTGTGTGTTTTTTTAGGGCAGCGGTGTGTACCGCCAATGGAATACCGCGGTTGAAAGACCGCCGCGTGGATTCATGTGTCGTGATAGTGTGGGCGTATTTCTGTTAGCGTGAGGGTGGTGGTTTTGTTTTCGCCAGTTTATCACTGACCTTTGGTGTGGCGGACTTGTGTGGGTGTCTGAATATTGGCGGATTCCGTGCTGTGGGTCATAATGGCTGTGGCGGATTTCCACGGGCGCGGCGGTGTGTTGGCGGTCTTCTGCATGGCGGTAAGCGGCTTTTACCGCCAATGTTGTAATGACCCCCTATGTCAAGAAACAAGGGGAGAAGAATAACAATAGGAATACAATATCAATATTGATTATAATGTTCTTTTCATTATTCTCATAACAAACTTTTGGGTGGAATAATCTTCGTCTCTGTGTCATTAATAGCATTGAAAATTCTTTGTTGCGTTAGGTAGAAACATTTTTATTCTGTGCTAAGACCAGAGGCTTTGGATTATGCTTGTTCAAAACTGTCCCACAACAACGAACACCACATCCACAATAGGTTTGTGATAAAACATTTTGAGAGTGGAGTCGCCATGATGTCTTCTAACCTAGAACCTAATGCAAATGATTTGGAAGCCATCGACGCTCTCAAAGAATGGGCGCCACAATATGAAGTGTCAGGTGCAGTCTTCATATGCTTTTAAACATTTGACCACACAAAGTTTATGATGATCTGGAAATGCAGGATAGGTGACACAACAAGTGTGAGTTTTAGTTCTGTTAGAGATTTAAAAAAAGAACCCCTGTGGGCGAAAATACTCTGGGGGTCATTCTAACCCTGGCGGTCCAAGACTGCCAGGGCTAAAGTGACGGGGGCACCGCCAACAGACTGGCGGTGCCCCGCTGGGCATTCTGACCGCGGCGGTTCGTCCGCTGTCAGAAGTGGAAAACCGGCGGTCTCCCGCCGGTTTTCCGCTGCCCAAATGAATCCTCCATGGCGGCGCAGCAAGCTGCGCCGCCATGGAGGATTCTGACACCCCATACCGCCATCCTGTTCCTGGCGGTTCTCCTGCCAGGAACAGGATGGCGGTATGGGGTGTCGCGGGGCCCCTGGGGGCCCCAAAAAGAATTTCAGTGTCTGCTTTGCAGACACTGAAATTCGCGACGGGTGCAACTGCACCCGTCGCACCTTCCCACTCCGCCGGCTCAATTCTGAGCCGGCGTCCTCGTGGGAAGGGTGTTTTGCACTGGGCTGGCGGGCGGGCTTTTGGCGGTCGCCCGCCAGCCCAGTGCAAAACCCAAAATACCCTCAGCGGTCTTTCGACCGCGGAGCGGTATTTTGGAGGGGAAGTCTGGCGGGCGGCCTCCGCCGCCCGCCAGACTTAGAATCACCCCCTCTATCTGTTAAGGTTAATGCTTGTACATCCGAAACCCTTTAACATGATAACAGGCATAAGAGGACAGTGAGTTTCGCAGACATCTATTTCCAAGAGAGATCATCATTGTCAGGCCAGGCCTGAAGGTAGGGAAGAATTACATTTACATCCTATAATTCTGCTTATTTTGGTTTATGAGGTTGGATAAAATGGATCCCTCTCAGAAATTTGCAGACAAGGGGATGTTCACCTAATGGTTTTCACTCTACATGTTGATGTCCTGCTGAAATGGCAGACCTGAATAGTTCTATAAGCTAGGCCTTGATATGCTGGTGACAAAAAAAAATTCACCACTACAGATAAATCTGTGGACAGGGATCCACACGCCTCTTGTCACACCAACAAAGCCATCGCCGCCAGGCTGAGGCATATAGGCCCATATTTATACTTTTTTAGCGCCGCATTTGCGCCGCTTTTTGACGCAAAATCGGCGCAAACTTACAAAATACAATTGTATTTTGTAAGTTTGCGCAGATTTTGCGTCAAAAAACAACGCAAATGCGGCCCTAAAAAACTATAAATATGGGCCATAGTTTGTGTGTACCAGGGGCCGCAGACTGTTTAAGGTAGAATAAAGATTGTCCGATAGGCCTGGCATTTGCCAACGTCTCCCGAAACACTCCAGGCCGTCAGATTGAGGTGGTTCGACAGAATTAATGGATGTAGTTGGCCCAAGGGATCAAATCAAATCAAATCATTAACATTTATACAGCGCGCTACTCACCCGTGCGGATCTCAAGGCGCTAGGGGGAGGGGGGGCTACTGCTGCTCGAAAAGCCAGGTCTTGAGGAGTCTCCGGAATGCGGAGTGGTCCTGGGTGGTCCTGAGGCTGGTGGGGAGGGTGTTCCAGGTCTTGGCTGCCAGGTAGGAGAAGGACCTCCCACCCGCCGTGGAGCGGCGGATGCGAGGGACGGCAGCGAGCGCGAGGCCAGAGGAACGGAGGAGATGGGTGGGGGCGTAGAAGCTGAGGCAACGGTTGAAGTATTCCGGTCCCTTGTTGTGGAGGGCTTTGAGTGCGTGGGTGAGAAGTCGGAAGGTGATCCTTTTGCTGACTGGGAGCCAATGCAGGTGTCTCAGGTGTGCGGAGATGTGGCTGTTGCGGGGTACGTCAAGGATGAGGCGGGCTGAGGCGTTTTGAATACGTTGCAGGCGTTTTTGGAGTTTAGCGGTGGTCCCAGCATAGAGGGTGTTGCCGTAGTCCAGGCGGCTCGTGACGAGGGCGTGGGTCACGGTTTTTCTGGTGTCGGCGGGGATCCAGCGGAAGATCTTGCAGAGCATGCGGAGGGTGAGGAAGCAGGCGGAGGACACGGCGTTGACTTGTTTGGTCATGGTGAGAAGAGGGTCCAAGATGAAGCCTAGGTTGCGGGCGTGGTCTGAAGGGGTCGGTGCGGTGCCAAGGGCCGTGGGCCACCAGGAGTCGTCCCATGCGGTCGGGGTGTTGCCGAGGATGAGGACTTCCGTTTTGTCAGAGTTCAGCTTTAGGCGGCTGAGCCTCATCCAATCTGCGACGTCCTTCATGCCATCTTGTAGGTTGGTCTTAGCGCTGGCGGGGTCCTTGGTGAGGGAGAGTATAAGTTGGGTGTCGTCGGCGTAGGAGGTGATGATGATGTTGTGCTTGCGTACGATGTCGGCGAGGGGGCTCATATAGACATTGACGAGTGTCGGGCTGAGCGAGGAGCCTTGAAGTACGCCGCAGATGATCTCGGTGGGGTCTGAGCGAAAAGGTGGGAGGTAAACTCTTTGAGAGCGGTTTGAGAGGAAGGAGGCGATCCAGTCCAGGGCCTGGCCTTGGATCCCGGTGGAGCGGAGGCGGGTTATTAGGGTGCGGTGACAGACGGTGTCGAAGGCAGCCGAGAGGTCGAGGAGGATGAGGGCGACTGTTTCACCGTTGTCCATCAGGGTTCTGATGTTGTCTGTGACTGAGATGAGGGCGGTTTCAGTGCTGTGGTTGGTTCGGAATCCGGTTTGTGAAGGGTCGAGAAGGTTGTTGTCTTCCAGGAAGTTGGCAAGCTGTTTGTTGACGGTCTTCTCTATTACCTTGGCAGGGAAGGGGAGGAGCGAGATGGGGCTGAAGTTTTTCAGGTCGCTTGGGTCAGCCGTAGGTTTCTTTAGTAGGGCGTTGACTTCGGCGCTGTAAGAAGATCCCGGAACATTGGAATCCAAATCGGATTCTGACACAACATCTCCAGTAACAGTGGAAATCAAGGTTGAGTTGTGAGGATCAGTTCAGCCAACTGTCGTCTCACACGGGAAATGACCCGTGGAATCATGGGGAAAGGAGGAAAGACATACTGAAGTTTCTGGAACATATTCTGAAGGAACACATCCAACTTTACTGCCATGTGAGCCAGCCTCCAACTAAAGAACACTGTAAGTTGGGAGTTCAGACGGGACACAAACAGATCTATCCTGCAAGTTCCCCACAGATTGTTGATCTGCAGAAAGATCAAGGGATGGAGTTTCCAGTCGCTGGAATCCCTCAAATACCAAGAATGCCAATCCGCTGCCACATTTGGTTCTCCCGGAAGATATTCCGCAATCACTGAGATCTTGTTCTGAAGACAAAAATGCCAGAACTCTTTGGCAATCTCCGCTAGCAGGTGGGATTTTGAGCCCCCCAGTTTGTTGATGCACCAAACTGCGGAGATATTGTCCATCTGCAGAAGGATATAACATTGTGATTTGAGAGGGGACAAGGTTCAGATTGCAAGGAGCCCGCAAGAAGCTCCAAGCAATTTATGTGTAATTGTAGTTCTGCTGGGGACCAACACCCCCGTGGGCAGTGAACCGCATCTTGCCCTCCATCCCCACTGACTTGCGTCTGATTCGAGCACCGCATCTGGAGTGCAACCAAAGAAGGCCTTGCCATTCAAGGCCACCATGTGATCTAGCCACCAGGAGATCTTTTTCCTGGCCTCCTTGAACAGGGTGATTAGTTCCGAATAGAAAAAATCTTCCGAAGATGAAAGATCTTGAACCATTGCAGAGCCCGGTAATGAAGTGGGCCCGGGAGGATCATCTGAATGGATGAGGATGAGAGTCCCACCATTCGAGCCCGGGACCTCAAAGATGCTTTGACGAGGACAGTGTTCATCTCAACTCCCTCTTGATCAGTAGGATTTTCTGAGAAGGAAGTTGTAATGTTGCTTGGCAAGAATTCACTGTGAAACCCAGAAACTCTGTCATCTGGGATGGATACAGACAAGATTTTGGAACATTGATTATGAATCTTATATCTTGTATCAAGTGTAAATGACAAATCACTTTGTCCCAGTTTTGGGCCATGATGAGCATGGCGTCTAGATAAATAATAAGATGTATGCCTCTGAGTCTGAGAGCTTTGACCACCGGCTTCATCAACTTGGTGAAGCACCAAGGGGCAGAATTGGAGGAATTGCCTTTGTGGTGGGAACACTGAGACTGACAGATAGGCGTCCTTTAAATCTAGAAGCACTAACCAATAGTTGACATGCAGCAGATCCCTGAGGAGATGGATTCCTTCCATCCTGAAGTGGTGATAAACCACCCAAGAATCAAAGGCTCTCAAAATGAGAACCAGCCGATAACCACCTCCTTTTATCTGCACCAGAAAGATAGTGCTGACAGATCCTTCGGGTGAGGAATCATCTGCACTATGGCCCCGTTCTACATTGTTTCAATGCAAAATATGCTGTCCTTATCGTGTAGAAATGTCCTGCTGCTCACCGTGCTCTAATCATGTAGCTGCTCAAGCTCAATCACTCGATGGAAGGCAATTCCTATTGCCTTCTTGTTAGCCGTGAGGCAATTCCTTTTCCTTCAATGGTGAGGGTGTGGGGTTAGATTCCCCACGTACTCTCGATATTCTTTCCAGTTTTTATTTTAAAAAAAGGAGACATTCTACATTTTAGAGAACATTGCGGTATCAATGAGGTTATTTCCTTATCTTTATCTTGCAAACAACAGCAATGGCTATTCAGCATTCTATACCAGTTGCTTTCTCACGCTCAGCTATAATCAATTCTAAGCATGCTCTTTGGTGGTTATTTATTCGGCTAAGCTGTGTCAGACTGCCCGACACGCCGACTGAGGTATCTGTGTACAGTGTACCTCATTGTGGGAACTTCTACCAGTTAGCCCAGGCTATGAATTAAGGTACATTGAGTTCTTGTAGCCCCTTTTTGTTTTTTTTCTTTACCATTAAGCTTATTTCTTCTTTCCCATTAAGCTTATGTATGTTTCTTTACCATTAAGCTTATGATTTGCCCTTTAATATTATTTTTGTAGGTGACTCAAACACCGTGGTGGGCTCCACATGGGTGGATTTTGCCCTATTGAGAATAGCGCTTTTACAACATTTATATCTAAATATCACTAATAATAGTTTCACACTCACTGACTTCAGACACTTTTCCCAGATACCAGTACCAAGATGAAGCCCTTCAATTGCTCAAATTGTAACAACTACCAGTACGCATACTAATTAGATATAAAATCCCCTTCCTTGTTTTTTGCCCATCATAGTCCACTTTTAACAATAATACTTTGTGATAGTTCCCCAGGTCATTGTTGTCCTGATGAGACCCTGATACCTGTTGTAAAGGTCGAAATGTCTTCAACAGTTTAAAAAGACAGACCTCCTTCGCCGTGTTGTCACAAATAAATCATTATAAGGATAAATGTATTTCATAATCGAATAAGGGGCTGTTTTTTTAAATACACCAAGGATTACATAAATACAAGCGATTCCTTTATTGCCTTTTGATGAGGTGTCTCTTGTTCACTTGGGGGAACTTCTTGTTATTCTCTTCACAGTTTTGATATCATCAAGGCTATTTATGTTATAGTAATGCTTTCTCTCACTCTAATAAAATGTATGGTGTCACATATGTTCTGGTACTGGTTTCAGTGGACCATTTCTTGAGATATTTTTGACAAATGATGTTCGTCTTCATTCAGGAAGTGTGGAGTGATTAGATCTGTAGTAAGATAATTCTGCTACAAGATAAAAAATGGATTGAGAATGAGTTTGACATGAATATCTGATTTGTAATAGATTGGTGGATGGGGCAGTGGTGAGGTCGCTATTGACTCCAGGCCACGTGGAGTGCAGCTAGATAAATAGTAGTAAACAACCCCCCCAGCACCACAGCAGCAGCCATGATCTAGCTGGTATGCGGGCCGTGAGGTGTAGGAGGGGCAGGAGTAGGCCACAGGCCCCAGCCATATGAGGCGCTTTTAGGAATGTATGGCTGTGCACATCACAAGAAGGCCAGAAGGGGCCTGAGGCCAAGTGCGTGTGCGTCATAGAAGCACACTGCAGTAGCCTTCACTTGCCACCCCTGCACATGGTAGAAATCCTTGCCTCTCCCTGTCGAACACCCATCCCCGTCTTCCTTCACCACAAGGTCAGACCCTAAGTACCACCACCACCACACTACTGTTTCACTGCTATTTCTATCAATGTAAGACAAAATATCCTATTGGCATAATAAATCAGATAAGGTCTCAAACGTAAGTGCATATAAGTGATATGTTAAATAAGTGAAACCTACTTCTACAGCCAGGCTTTCTCCATTCACGATAACCTGGCTGCCAGTGTTTCCTAGTGGCACGAAACAGATTCTTTCTATAACCATTAACAGAATTGCCTGACTGTTTACTGTGCTGTAGAGAATTAAGTGGGCTCAAGAGATAAAAATAAAGATAAGTGCAACCTCATTTGTTTATGAGTATCCATAATTAGGAATAAGGTAAGGCACTTGCTCACAGAGTCAAGGGGAAGGTGAGTGCACTGAAAAAGGAAGCCGTTAACATGAATATCAAAAGCATAAACAGGTGAAAAAAATTAAGAAACACAATGAGCCCAACATAAAATAATAATTACCTATTGTATGGCGTAACAGCCTGAGCTGCTGATGTCAGAGCTGGGGGAACTAGGTTTGAGTCTCTGCATCGGCTCAACATCCTCAATCGATCTCCCTATGGCAATTCAGGGCCTTGAGACCCTGACGGGTGATTTCCAGTGCTTTACAAATTCTGGATGAGTGCAACAGGGTGTCCAATCAATGGAGAAATGCTGTAGTAAACCTGAGGCAATGCTCATGGATCATAGGTAAGTGTAATCCACATAAACTAGACAAGAAGAAATGGAGAAAATCAACAATCTGCTCACCTGTGCATAACCAGAGTCCAGCTGGAAAAGGCTGCCCTGCAGAATAAGCAGGGCTGGTACTACCAAAGGAGTTGAATGCATGGGATACAACCGGCTCGTGAAAAACATAACAGGACGTGGGACTTGAATCAATCCCAGCTTGAAGTCGACTCATTGTGTGCCATCTGTGCAACGGAAGCCATGGTGTTCTATGAATGCACAAGGTGAACCAAAATAAAAGAAGGACTAAGGAGCAAAGTGACAGAGGAAGAACCAGGACCTTTTCACTTCTATGGCGGTGTCAGAAAAAATTATTATTATTAGGAGCAGCCACTGTAGAGAATTTTGTGTGTCAGATAAGCAATTTTTCAAGATATAGGCCCTGATTCTAAGCTTGGCGGGCGGCGGGAGCCGCCCGCCAAGCAGGAACCGCCAGAAGACCGTACCGCGGTCAAAAGACTGCGGCGGTCATTCTGGGTTTCCCACTGGGCTGGCGGGCGACCGCCAAAAGGCCGCCCGCCAGCCCAGTGGGAAACACCCTTCCCACGAGGAAGCCGGCTCCGAATGGAGCCGGCGGAGTGGGAAGGTGCGACGGGTGCAGTTGCACCCGTCGCGAATTTCAGTGTCTGCAAAGCAG
This sequence comes from Pleurodeles waltl, assembly GCF_031143425.1. Classification (NCBI taxonomy): domain Eukaryota; kingdom Metazoa; phylum Chordata; class Amphibia; order Caudata; family Salamandridae; genus Pleurodeles; species Pleurodeles waltl. The sequence continues at coordinate 5,015,368 of NC_090444.1, read as the reverse complement.
ACACTGAAATTCTTTGTGGGGCCCTCTTACGGGGGCCCCTGCAGTGCCCATGCCATTGGCATGGGCACTGCAGGGGCCCCCAGGGGCCCCACGACACCCCATACCGCCATCCTGTTCCTGGCGGGCGAACCGCCAGGAACAGGATGGCGGTATGGGGTGCCAGAATCCCCATGGCGGCGCAGCAAGCTGCGCCGCCATGGCGGATTCCCATGGGCAGCGGAAAGTCGACGGTACATCGCCGGCTTTCCGCTTCTGGCCGCGGCTGTACCGCCGCGGTCAGAATGCCCGCCGGAGCACCGCCAGCCTGTTGGCGGTGCTACCGCCGACCCCGGCCCTGGCGGTAATTACCGCCAGGGTCGGAATGACCCCCATAATCTGACATGCTGATTAATTCTGCCCGATGGAGCGGCACAATTCACTAGTATTTCTGTGTTACAAGAGTAAAGCAGAATTAATAAATTCCTCCAATTCTGCAGGCAAAATTAAAAAATCCGCCCACCCCTAGTAAACATGCACAGTCTATTTTACAATAAGTTTATTGTGGGTGAGTCCCAGGTTATGAGGCTCCACCACAGTAAAAGATCTTAAACCGGGTGATCAAAAAGTGAAACATCTGCACAGTTTAGATGGTCAGAATCAATCAATCAATTAGGGTTCTTGTCGGCAGGAGATAAAGATGGGTCTGTGGAAGGAGTGATCCTCTCCCCCTCCCTGACTGCAGAGCAGCAGAGGGACTGTCGCCAGGTGTTGATGCAGTTTGCCTCACTGCTTTCCCTGATCCCAGGGGTCACCCTCTTGTGTACACATGATGTGGACACTGGGGACAGTCCACCCATTAAACAGAAAGTTTACAGGGTGACTGGCAGGGTAAGGGCTATTATTAAGGAAGAGGAATCCAAAATGTTAAACCGAGGGTTTATTGAGCATTCCAGCATTCCTTGGGCCATCACAGAGGTATTGGTCCCAAAGTCTGCTGCACCTGGTGCCATTCTCGAACTCAGGTTCTGTGTGGACTACCGGGGACTCAATGTGGTCAGAAAGAATGACGCACACCCCATCCCCCGAGCTGATGAGCTCATTGATCGGTTCGGAGCTGCCACCTACATCAGCACGTTTGACTTAACGTCTTGGTACTGGTAGATTGCCTTAACTGAGGGGGCCAAGGAGAGGTCTGCATTTTCTACCCCAGATGGGCACTTTCAATTTAAAGTGATGCCATTTGGGATGTAGAATGCCCCTGCCACCTTTCAGAGGTTGGTCAATAAGGTGTTGGCTGGGCTGAATGAGTTCAGTTCTGCCTACCTGGATGACATTGCTGTTTTTAGTTCCACATGGGAGGAACATCTGTAAGACCTCTGCAGAGTGTTGGGGGCCCTGCAGAAGGCAGGCCTCACTATTAAGGCAAGCAGGTGCCAAAAAGGGCAGGGTTCTGTGGTGTACTTGGGACACCAGGTAGGGAGTGGGCAGGTGACACCGCTACAGCCAAATATTGACACCATTCTGGCTTGGGAGCTCCCAAAACCCAGACTGAAGTGAGAGCCTTTTTAGGTCTCACTGGATATTACAGGAGGTTTGTCAAGAGGTATGGTACCATTGTTACGCCCTTGACTGAGTTGACTTCTAAGAAGCAACCTAAAAAGGTGATCTGAACAGAGGCTTGCCAGACCGCTTTTGATGCCCTGAAGGCTGCCACGTGCACAGCACCTGTGCTGAAGGCATCTGACTACTCCAAGGAGTTTGTGGTGCAAACAGATGTCTCAGAGCATGGTATTGGAGCAGTACTCTCACAGCTTAATGAAGAGAGCCTAGATCAACCTGTAGCCTTCATTAGCAGGATGTTACTTCCAAGGGAATGTAGGTGGAGTGTCATAGAACGTGAAGCGTTTGCTGTGTTCTGGACGCTGAAGAAGCTAAAACCCTACTTGTTTGGGACTCACTTCGGGGATCAGACTGACCACAGGCCCCTCAGATGGTTAATGCAGATGAGGGGTGAGAATCAAAAGCTGTTGAGGTGGTCCATTTCCCTACAGGGGATGGACTTTACAGTGGAACAACACCCTGGTAGAGAACACGCCAATGCTGATGGTCTGTCCACATTCTCCACCCCTAGTGATGAGAACTCCCATGAGGTTGGGTAGTTGCTCCCCACTTTCAGCTGGGGGGGACACGTGTTAGACTTTTCATCCTTGGTGTGGTTTCCCTTAACTTTTTGCCTCTGTTTCCCAGGTTGTTGATGTGTGCTGGACTCTGTTTTTGCTTTTTTTGTTACTCTGAGCCAACCAGTGCTAAAGTGCAAGTGCTCCTATTCAAAATGTGTATGTAATTGGTTCCTCCATGATTGGCATATTTGATTTACTGGTAAGTCCTTAGTACAGTGCACAAGAGGTACCCAGGGCCTGTACACCAAATGCTACTAGTGGGCCTGCAGCACAGGTTGTGCCACCCACAATAGTAGCTCTGTAAACATGGCTCAGACCTGCCACTGCGGTGTCTGTACAGCCAGTTTTAAACTGCCAATTCGACTTGGCAAGTGTACCCACTTGCCATGCCTAAACCTTCCCTTTTCTTACATGTAAGGTGCCCCTAAGGAAGGCCTTAGGTAGCCCCATGGGCAGGGTGCAGTGTATGTTTAAGGTAGTACATATACTAATGTGTTTTATATGTCCTAACAGTGAAATACTGCTAAATTCGTTTTTCACTGTTGCAAGGCCTATCCCTCTCATAGGTTAACATGGGGCTGCCTTTAAATATGATTGAAGTGTAGATTCCCTTTGGGAGTGGATAGACATGTGGAGTTTGTGGTCTCTGAGCTCACAATTTAAAAATACATCTTTTAGTAAAGTTGATTTTAAGATTGTGTGTTTGAAAATGCCACTTTTAGAAATTCTGTGACTCTGCCCATTTGTGGATTCCCTGTCTGGATCAGTTTGACAGTTGGGCTGTCTGCACCTCTCTCTAGACAGTGACACAAAGGGAGCTGGGGTGTAGCCTGTATATCCTGATGAGCCATCTGTCCTAGGGGGGAGGGGAGGAGTGGTCACTTACACCTGAAAGGGTTGTGCCTTCCCTCACACAATGCAGTCTCCAACCCCCTGGTGTGTGTCTGGGGCCTGGCCCGGGCAAGGCAGGATTTCACAAAAAAGGGAGACTTTTCTTTTGAAGTAAGCCTACTTCAAAGGGGAAAAATGGGTATAAGAAGGGTACCCAAAACCACAGACTTCTGGAAACCAAGAGGAACCTCTGTCTGGAGAAGAGCTGAAGAGCCGAGGAAGAAGAGCTGCCCTGCCTGTGACTGTGCTTTGTAGCTATCCTGCAGTTCCTGCTTCTGCCTGTGCAAGAGGACAAAGACTGGACTTTGTGTGCCTTCCTGCTTGTGAAGAACTCTCCAAGGGCTTCAAACTGAGCTTGCCTCCTGTTCCTGAAGTCTCAGGGACAGCAAAGATTTCTATCTGCCAGCTCCTGGAGCCTCTGCTGAGACTCCTGCCTGCCAAGTGGTGCCCTATCCAGTTCCTGGGATCTTGACAGGTGAAACTGGTTGACCAAGGTTGGAAATCCACACACAGATCGCCGTGCGGGGAAATGTCTGATGCAACCTCCGAGAGTGGCTAAAGAAATTACGCGCCGCTGGCTCTGCTGCTGAAATCGACGCAGCGCTTGCAGTGCGGCTGTGAAATCGATGCATGAGGCTGGAGAAACGACGCTTGGCATCGCTGACGGAGGTTGCAATGACGCAATATCGCTGGCCGCAGGAAAACAACGCAAGCCTACCCGGACCCGAGGTGTTTTGTCTGGATCGATACATCTCTCCCCTGCAGGGAAAGAAACGACGCACACCGATCGGATCGGAGAAGGAGAAATGACGCACGACCTCGCTTGTGGGTGAGAAATCGACGCGCCGCTTACCTTTTTCGACGCACACTTGCCCGTGCGGGTTATTTTGACGCAACCCAGGTATATTTTCACTCTAACAGCGTTAGCGTTGTGTTTAAAAGAACATGAAGACTCTTTTTGCATTTTAATTATTAACTTGACTTGTGTATGCTGGATTTTTGTCATTTTGGTCTTGTTTTGGTTAGATAGATATTCTCTATTTTTCTAAACCTGTGTTGTGGCATTTTGTAGTGTTTTCATTGAGTTACTGTGTGTGTTGGTACAAATACTTTACACCTAGGCACTGTGAAGTTAAGCCTGCCTGCTTGTGCCAAGCCACCAATGGGGTGAGCAGGGTTAGCTGAGGGTGATTCTCTTTTACCCTGACTAGAATGAGGGTCCTTGCTTGGACAGGGGGTAACCTGACTGCCAACCAAAGACCCCTTTTCTAACAGGCATTGACACCCCAGCTAACAATTTCGAAATAACGCCCTGTGAAGATGATATTCTGCAGTCCCTCGGGAACCTGGTCTCCTCTATCCCAGCTCTCATGACCATCATTTCTGATGTCTCCATCTTTTTGGGATATTGAATCAACTGGTCAAAGAATGAGGCTCTTCCCATTACATTATCCAGAACACCTCGCTCTGTACGTGGTCTACCTTTCTGCTGGACTTAAGCCCAAATGAAGTTTCTTGGTGTCTTGGTGGGCAAGGACTACAAGCATTGGTCAGAGATAATACAAAGACCCTTTGTGTGCAAATTTGCAAACACATGCAGCTCTTAGTGTAGGGGCAGGTAGAAACTAATAAAATAATGATTGTTCTACGATATAACTATTTTTTCAGAGTTTTGCTAATACCAGTGCCCACCAGTATATTTTGCCTCAACGACCAACACAATAGGTGCTAAATTTAGTAATGGGCTATGTTTCGATTGTCAAGTGCTTAACTGAACGCTGCCACCACCTCTGGTGCTTTACGCCACCTGAACTTAGAGTTGTCCCATATGGCGCAGCAACTTTCTCAATTAACACATCACCTCCAATCTGAACTCCAGCAAGGATCATATTGAAACGCTATCTGAAAGAGGGTGCAGCGGGTCTCTCAGTCCTCTATAGCAAAACAAGTGCTTTAATGAAGGACTTCAGCCTGATCCTGCATGGGTCAGGGAAAACATATCTGTCACAGGTCACTAAAACAGCAACCTTTTCTACAGTTTATGAGTACCCCTATCTGGAATAACTCGAAAATTCACATGTCTATCTGGAGAACCCTCAAACTGGATTTGCTGGGGGATTCAAGATTAGAACAAGTGTTGTCACAAGGAACTGTGCAATCCTTTGAAGATCTACAGACAGAGTTTCATTTGTGCTCCTACTTTCTGCACCAGTTACAAATGAGAAGTTGTCTTCCTCTGTGGGGCCTACACGAACCTATTTTATATCTCAAGCTGACTCTAACCCATCCACAGACCGTGGTGGCCCCGCCTTGCCAAGACAAAAAGAAATGACACAAATGTTTACACGACTAGGAGAAAGTTTTACGAGAAGCCAGTAGAAAGTTCAGCTTTGCTAAAATTTTCCCCAGCTGGCCCTGGTCCCCGTACAGGCTCTAGAGACCTACACTGGTGCTACCAAGGCATTGATGGAGACGCGGTGGTCACAAGAGAGCTGCCACAGTGACCAGCTTGTGGTCAGGTCTGGATGTGCAACCTCATTCCGGCCATCTCTGGAAACAATTCCAGACCACCAGTGACCTCTCCCTCTCGTCCATGATGGAGCTTGACCAGAAAAAAGCTGGCTGGACACGGTGCTAGGAGTGGCCCAATTCTGCATCCTGCACCAGTGCAAGTCTTCCAACCCATAGATACCCTATAGGTCACAGGTGGAAATGTCATCTAGCAAAATCTGACAAGGTCTAGCGTGCTTATCTCATCTGATGCAATGTATTTTATGGACTTTTTTATGTTATTGATGGACACTGCTTTGGGCCTTGAATCAGAAGGCAATGTCGGATTTCTAATCCAGAATACTTGTTTCTTTGCCGAAGGTTGATCTGCTAAAGAAGGCCTTTTCTCCCTGCCTTGAGCTGTAATGAAAGCATTAAGCGGGGCTACCTCTGGCATTTTCCTACCTTCATGTGTTACTTCGTCTCTTTTGCTCGGTAGAGCGCTAAAGGTTAATGCAACATTTTGCTTGCATACCTTGACAATACATAACCAAAAATGTCATCTTTATACCATTTTAGTTTTTAAAAACTCAGAAAGTTCTCTGGCGTATTCACATTTTGTGTGCAGCTGCTCTTCCCAAGGCTGGAAGTGCTAGTGGCGATGCTTAAGCTACTGTTCTATCATCAAACCTCATCATTTTTGGTGCAGATGAGTTCAGTATGAATTTCATGAGATCGTAAAAATCCTTTCTCTTCTTTAGAGAACAGCATTGCATTGTATTTGGCATTTCAGATTTAACTGTTTCAATTCTTTACCTCTTGCAAAAGAAACTGGATTTCTATGCACCACATACGACTCCTGCTTTCTGGGAAGCTGGCAGATGTGCGCACATTCAATGCCTTCACCGTCTTATAATGTCTGAAATAATTGGAAATGTACATTTTCAATCTACTCATTTTCTCGATGGATGAGCATCAATTTAAAATTGTTTCTTTGATTTTTAGAGGAACTGTGTGGAAAACTCATATTTTAGCGGATGAATTAATTGCATGTTCAAACCCCACCCACTTTGGTCCATTTGCACCAGCATCAAAAACAGCTCCCATCGTTAGAAGTACCATCTTCTGCCCTAAAACCTCCATCACCTCTAACGCCTTCATTCACTGTTTTGCTTTCTTTGTTGACTTCTGGTGACTCGTTTGTTAACTTCTTTCTTTGACTCCTACACAAGACCTTGCCTCAAGCAACCTGCTTTGTGAGTTCCTGGCTCTTTTCTACCCTCCTCTGGTGCTCTCACTTCCTTTGATTGTGACGTGTGAATCACGTTTGGTAATTTCCAACATTTCCCAGCACTGTGGGCAACCACAGCGTGGTATGGTCCGCGCCACTTTGACTAGAGGCAGCTCTTTCATGAATGGCTCTTCACTAGAACCCATTCTCTGGGTTCCATATTTTGACACACTAGTCTAGCAAAGCTCGAGAGACCCATAGAACAAAGCACAGCGTCACTTTAACGCCTGCCCTAAGCAGCCATTACAAATGGCTCTGGGGTTACACAGTGAAATCTTGTAGATTTGATTGCATCAATCCTAAGGGCCTTCTTGCGGGGAACACCTCCCTTGCCTGCATTATACCTGCTGCAGGTATAATGAGGCGCAAGGGATTACAAACTGGCGCAATGACCCCATTGCTGTTGGAAAGTACCCTTTTTTTGTCATGGTTAGCCCCATTTCCTGCCTGATGTCAGTGTGCTTAACTGTGTTCACTGGGATCCTGCTAACCAGGACCCCAGTGATTATGCTCTCTTTCCTCTAAATTTAGTTGATGCATATTGGTAATCCAGTATTTCACCAACAATTGGCATACTGGTGCCCCCTTACAAGTCCCTAGTATATGGTACCTAGGTACCCAGGGCATTAGGGTTCCAGGGGATCCCTTTGGGCTGCGCCATATCTTTTGCCACCCATAGGGAGCCTTGCAAAGACTTCTACAGGACTGCCATTGCAGCCTGCGTGAAAAGGTGCAAGCACTCTTTCAATGCCATTGACACTGTACCAGGTCACTCATAATTTACCCCTATAGCAGGCCCTCCAGCCCTGAGGGCAGGGTGCAAAGTATGTGTGTTTGAGGTCACCCCCGTACTATCAGAGGTGCCCCCGCCAACTCCAGGACCAATTTTCCCAGATCCCATTAGTGCGGGCGCCATTTTACATGTGTAATGAACATAGGTCACTACCTATGTCCTGCTACACAATGGTAACTCTCAACCTAGGCATGCTTGGTATCAAACATGTTGGAATCATACCCCAAGGCTTTTGCAAGCATTGGTTGTATGATTCCATGCAGTCTGGGGGCTCCTTAGAGGACCCCCAGTATTGCCATTACAGCCTTCTGAGGTTTTTCAGGCAGCCCCAGCTGCTGACGCCTCACAGACAGGTTTCTGCCCTCCTGTTGCTTGAGAAGCTCAAGCCCAGGATGGCAGAACAAAGGATTTTCTTTGGGAGAGGGGTGTTACACCCTCTCCCTTTGGAAATAGGTGTTACAGTCTTGGGAGGGATAGCCTCCCCAAGCCACTGGCAATCCTTTGAGGGGCACATATGGTGCCCTCCTTGCATAAACCAGTCTACACCGGTTCAGAAACCCCCAGTCCCTGATCTGGTGCGAAACTGGACAAAGGAAAGGGGAGTGACCACTCCCCTGTCCATCACCAGCCCAGGGGTGGTGCTCAGAGCTCCTCCATAGGGTCCATGGGTTTTGCCATCTTGGATTTCAAGTTGGCAGGGAACTCTGGGAGCATCGGAGTAGCCAGTGCCAGCAGGTGAAGTCAGAGCCCTTCCCTGATAGGTGCTTACCTGGTTAGGTGACCAATCCCCTTTGAGGGCTATTCAGGGTCTCTCCTTTGGGTGGTTCTTCAGATTCTGATTGCAAGACTCCAGCAGGAATTCTCTGCACTCTCCACTTCGACTTTTCACTGAAGAAACTGCATCTGAACCCTCCAGGAACTCTACAAACTGCAACAAGGAAGTAAGATACATTGTATCTTCAGCTCCTGCCAGCAACTGCAACTGTTTCCCGGTTGTGCATCCTCTGAGGACAGCCCGTCTTTAGCCTGCACCAGAAGAGTGAAGGAGTCTCTCTTGGGGTGAAAGAGTCACTTCCCTGCTTCAACAGGCACCTTACTGCGACAATGACTGTCTGTGTGGATCTCCTCTCTTGCTGAGCTGTGTGGGATCCTGCATCAAGGGTGGAGGACTGAAGTGGCCCCAACGGTCCAGACATCCTACTGTCCAACTTTGGTGGAGGTAAGAGCCTGCCTCCCGAAGCAAGACAGTACCCCAGTGAACCGCGTGTTTTGCAGTTGCCAAGGCTTGTTGGCAGTCTTCCACAAAGTTCTTCGTGTACCTTGTAGCTCCAGCCCACAGCACTCAATCCTGCGATGCACAGCTTCCTGAGTGATTCTCTGGCGACGTGGGAGCCTCTGTCGTTATGCTGTATGGGCCCTTTCTGCAACCTCTTTGTCTCTGTGCTGTTGGACTCCTGTGTGCGCTGCCTGGTCTTCTGTGGGCTCTCTGAGTTGCTGAGAGCCCCCTCTGACTTCCCCTCCTGGTTAGAGTCCACATGGTCCTTCCTGGTCCCAGACAACATTTTTTCTGCTAACTGCAGACTTTGCATGTGCAAAGGCTTGTTGGCAGACTCCAGCAATGGAAATCAGACTGCAATCTTCCATCTGGCATGGGACATCATCTGCACCAACCAGGAACCCAAATCGATCTTCTTGGGTGCAGTACTTACTGTTCTTCTTCACCAGTGGTTCTTCTTTTGCACCTTCATCTGGGTCAGCAGGGGCTCCTGTTATTCCTGGACTCTTCTGTGCTTCTTGTACTTGGTCCCCTTCTTCCACAGGTCCTCAGGTCGAGGAATCCGTGGTTGCTGTCTTGCAGTCTCTTCTGGTTCTTGCATAATCTTCATTCTCATTTCTGTGTGTGTTCTGGTAAAGTTATTGTGTTTTACTCCTGCATTCCTGGGCACTGGGGTGGGTTCTAGTACTCACCTTTGGGTTTCTCGAGTCCTCCCAGCTCCCCTCTACACACTACCCTTGCCTAGGTGGGAACCCAGCTTTGACTTCCACTTTTTTAGTATATGGTTTTTGTTACCCCAGGCCCATATCTAACTATTGTGATTTTCACTAATTGCACTGTTTTCTAAATGTTTTTATACCTGTTTCGGCATACTAGTGTTTATAATTTGTGTATAACTTACCTCCTAAAGGAGTATAGCTGCATGAGCTTCGCATGTCTCCCAGATAAGCCTTGGCTGCTCATCCACAGCTACCTCTAGAGAGCCTAGCTTCTAGACACTGCCTACATTACACTAATAAGAGATAATTGGACCTGGTATAGATACCCACTTCAAACAAGGCCAGCCTCCTACAATTGCACCAGTTTGTAAATACGGCTGCGGGGAGGGTGACTGTTCTGCGCTGCCGTAGCACCAGACAAAATGATGCTACAGTGGCTCAAGGGGCTTGTAAATGAGTCCCATAGTGCGTACCAATTCAGAAAGTTCTTTGCAGTAGTCCATGATTAAGGGGCGTGGCTTGGCGCCATGCGAAGATGGCCGCCTTCCTCGGAGCTCCATGACCGCGGCGGGAGTCGAGAGAGCCGGCTCGTATTCTCTGGCATATTTTGAGAATACTGCAGTGAGGAAAAGTTAGGGGAATATGCATGGAGTATATTGTTCCCCTAAAAAAAACTTAAAAGGTATTTCTTATGCTCTGTTTGACTAACTTACATTGCGGTCGTTTGAGGAATCGAATGGGACTGCCATTTTTTTTTTTCACTGCACAATTTCTTTTTTTACTTTATACATCGCTGCCCGAGAGATTCTTTTTGCACTTTTTGGCCTAAAAGTGTATGTTTACGCACTCTGCTCATCGTATCTTGCTTTTTGGAAGATGTTGTCCAGTTTATTTTGTATTTTGGTCTACTCTCTTTTCTGAGGTGGAACCTTACTTCATAAAATGTATATTTTATTACATATTGGGCAGAATTGTATATTTGTGCTTATGGGCAGATCTATGAGCCTTCAATAGACTAATAACAAAGTACAGAGCAGTAAAGGTTCCGATGATATTCCTTTATCAAACTCATTTGCTCATTCGTCAAATATGGAGAGTACAGGGGCTACTACTCTTGATGCTACACCTTCAACACCTGTTTGTCCCTGTACTGTTGTTAATAAAGTATCATCCAAGCTTCCAGTAATGGTTTCGACGTCCACGAATAAGAGAGCTAAAAAGGATCCTCCATCTCCTATTGAAGTTGTAGATACCATATCTATGGAGTTACTTCTTGAAGAAATAAGGGCCCTTAAACCATATATGGAAGATACAAATAAACAATTACAAATAATGAATGACAAATGGTCTCTTGTGGAGAAAAGAGTCTCTTGTGTGGAACGCAGAGTGGAAGTGCTTGAAGACTCCGTTGCGTCTATTAAGTCTCCACAATCTGAAGTTGCTATGTTGAAGAAGCATACAGAGGATATAGAAAATAGGAACCAAAGAAATAATCCATGTATTTATGTTCTACCTGAAGGAATTGAAGGTTCAGACTCATTATCTTTCTTTCAATTGTTTCTGCCCCAAATTCTGGATCTGCTTACTTCTCCTGCTTTAAATATACAAAGAGCACATAGACTTCGACATCCTTAACATTTGGCTTCGACGTCAAAGAAACCAAGAGGAATAATACTTTATTTTCTGGAGTTTGTAGACCTGCTAAAGGTTCTCAGAGCAGCAAGAGGTAAAGGTCGGATCATGTGGTCAGATTCCAATCTCTTCTTTGCTCAGGATTATGCTAAATTGACACCGGACAAATGCAAGAAATGTCTTGACATGTGTCCTGCATTAAAGTGGCTTAATGCTCGATATGGTCTCTTTCATCCATGTTTGTTCAAGGTGACTTACAATATTAAGACCACAACATATGAAGATCCAGTCATACTTCAGCAATTTATTGATTCTTGTAGAGGTGAAACAATGGATACTTCCAAAATATCAGAGACTTGAATATTTTATTGATTTTTGTTTTTCTTTTTGTTCTTATTTAATGGATATGCCCATTACTGGTTCATGTAATCTTAAGAGTGCCAGATTATCTGAGGGATTTGAATGTGTCCTATTTTCCTCTCTTTTTGGATCTTCATTCATTAACATACCCGTCTTTTGTGGTAGCAACCTGTTTGGCCAGGTCTCTCTTCAGTTCTGTATCTGCACTTGTGGAGTGAAGATTGTGTCATCTTCCCTTTGTGGTTTCTCCACCCTCACTTTGTTTTTGTCTTATAGGTACGTTTTTATTAATTGATCTGTGTTTTTTCTGTAGTTTTAATGTTTCCTTTTATATTATATTCTGTTCTTTTTCTTCTTCATTTCCTCTTCTTTCACATTTTTTTCTCCTTTCCTCTTCTTATTTCTACTTTCTCATGTTCATTGTTCTATTATTCTCTTTCTGTATGTCAAATTATTTCCTTTGGTTCAATTTCTCCATAATAATAATTGGTTTATATGCATTAATTCATGGTTATATTACTTAGTCTTTATATTAAATGCCAATTAGATTTCTTTCATGGAATGTTAAAGGTTTGTGACCCCCAATAAAGCGTCAAGGAGTTTTAACACATATTTTAAAATTAAGAGCTGATATTGCCCTGCTGCAAGAGACTCATATAACAGATGATGAGGTAGCCAAACTTGAAAGACAATGGGTAGGTCATGTTTGTGCGTCTCTGGGTATGGGGAAGAGAAATGGGGTTATTATACTGTGTCATAAAGCCTTGAACATTTCTGATATTTGAATTTGATGAGATGGGTAGATGGGTTATAGTTTCAATGAATATTAATAAAGTACCTTTAACTATATTTAATGTTTATGCTCTACCCCAACCTTTTAAATATTTTTGGAAGGAAATATTAGATAAGTTAATGACTCTTTTGGATAAATATAAAATTTTTGGAGGAGATTGTAATGTGGTTATTGATCCTTTTATTGATCATAAATCCAATTCTAGATTTGTACCATCCACCATATTTTCACAATTTACCTCTTTGATTAAACAAAGATCATTAGCAGATGTTTGGAGATTGTGTAACCCCACATTACAGGACATTTTTTTCCCCCATACGTTCTTCCCAATTGAGGATTGATTATTTATTTGTATCAAGGCATCTCGTACAACATGTTTTGAGTTCTGAAAGTGGCTCCAAATTAATTTTGGATCATGCTCCAGTGAGCATGGATCTTGATCTTATCGCACAAAATCAGCCAAGTAATAGATGGAGATTTAATAATTCATTACTTCTTGATACTCATTTTACTCAGCTTTTTGAGAAGTTTGCTACACAATTCTTTGTAGAAAACGATACCCCTCACCTATCTGTTCAGATCATTTGGGATGCTTTCAAAGCGGCCTCTAGGGATTTTATTATTTCTTATGTTGCCAACAAAAGGAAAAGGGCTAATAAAAAATGACCTAATTTAATGGAACGTATCAAACAATTAGAAAACCTATATAAGTTGTCTTAATTAATTAGTTCAAGCTAAATTTACTTTCAATAAAAACTTGACAGATACTGCTAATTCTTATCTTCTTAAATCCAGTGCTAAGTATTACGGGGGCCAAAATTAATTAAGAAAACTTCAAGCAAATTATCTTAAAATTAAAAAAAGATAGAACAAAGATAGAATCTATTTATAACTCTTCCAATTTTTTATTACATAAGAATGAAGACATTTTGGATGAATTAGTTCATTTCTTCACACTCCTGAATCTGTTCCCACGCAGGATCTTATTGATCCATACTTGTCTACCATTAATCTACCTGTACTTCCCTCTTCTGAATTTTCTGCTCTTGATAATGATATTTCCTTTAAAGGCATTCCAAATGCACTAAATCTTATTTAAAAAGGTAAAGCTCCAGGCCCAGATGGCTTTACTATTGAATTCTATTTACGTTTTTCGAAATTATTATTTCCAAGATTATTTAATTTTTTTACCTATTTTGTTAACACAAAGTCCTCTGGAGGATCTTTTTAAGAGGCTTTAATAGTTCTTATACCAAAAGATTACAAAGATCCAAAATTTTGTAAGAATTATAGACCTATATCTCTAGTAAATTTGGACTTTAACATTTTTGCTAAAATTATTGCTCTGCGTTTGGTATTGATTATCCCTAAATTAATAGGTAAAGAGCAGTCTGGCTTTATTAAAGGACGCTTATTATCTGACAAAACATGATTATTTTTTTATATTTTAAGTAAGTCTGTGACGTATAAGGACTGTCTATCTGCAATTGCTCTAGATGCTATAAAAGCTTTTGATCATGTTAATTGGCTCCTTATTTTTTCAAACGCTTTCATGGTTTGGCTTTGGAACTAAATTCATAAATCTTATCTTATTATTGTATTCTTGCCCTAAGGCTGCTATTTTTCTGAAGGGTCTCATCTCTCCCTCGTTCTCACTTCATAGAGGAGTTCGTCAGGGATGTCCGTTGTCACCGCCTTTAATTGTTCTTGCATTGGCACCCTTTTTATTGAAACTTAGAGTTTATCCAAATCTCCATAATTTCCGGTATGGGGAAAGAAAGATAACATTTTCGGCTTATGCTGATGATATCTTACTTTTTATATCAAATCCAAAATCTTCACTTCCTTCTTTTCTATTTGAAGTACAGAATTTTGCTTCTATTTCATGGGGCCATGGTATAAGTTAAGTAAAGATAAGTGTGAAATACTTCCTTAAATAAATTCTGCCTTCCTGAAAATTTGAAATCTTCAGATTTTCACTGGAACAATGATAAAATTAAATACTTAGGTCTTTGATTTAAACCTTCTTTTAAAGATACAATATAATTTTTTCAAATTATTTTCTATTCTTGATTCTCTTATATCTAAATGGAACCCTTTATTTTTATCCTGGTGGGGTAGATTAGAGTCTCTTAAAATGATATTACTTCCTGTAATTCTCTTTTACTATCAAACATTCCAATTAATATCCCAAATATTTACTTTAAGAGGCTGAACTCTATTCTAACCAAATTCTTATGGAATAATAAGAGCCCCAGAATGTCCCTCCAAAATTTGATGGGACCTAAAATCTGCAGAGGGGTTAATTTTCCAAATCTTTGCTCTTATCATATGGCTTTTTCTCTTAAGCAAGCTTCTTGTTTATTGAATGAAGATGATTCATATTTTTTACCATTATGGGTTGAAGTTGAAAAGTCATTTGTTGTCCTCTTTACATTTCCGGAGGTATTAACTCTGTCAAATAAACCAACATCAATCCCCCTCCTGATTTTGAATACTGCAGCTAATTTTTGCTTCATACAATGGGGACAGAGTACAATTTCTAAATTTGTCAATTTGGTACAATAAGCACATCAAGTTGAATAATAGATCCATATATTGGAAATCGTGGCATTTGAAGGGGTTAGGATGGGTGCATCAACTATTTGAAAATTATTCCCCTCTTTCTTTTGTACAGGCACAACTTCTTTTTTCGATTCCATCCTCTTTTAGTAGAAAATATGATGCTTTGATACATGTTGTAAATAGTTCATACCAATCTTTTCTAGTTAAGCAAGCACCTTCTGTCCGTCCTTCTCCAATTAAAAATCTGCTATTACGGTCTGCATCAGCTTCTTGTATTTATCAAACAATTACAGCTCTTCCTGATGATAGACCTAAATCAGCAATCGAAATACAATGGGAGAAAGATTTGGATATCTCATTTTCACCTTCTTTATGGAATAAAGTGTGGATTGAAATATGAAAATCCTCAAGAGCATCTAATGCATTTCAAACTTTATTTTTGATATATAATAGGTTATCAATTACACCTTCATCTTTACATATAATGAATTCTAACCTTTCGTCCTCTTGTTGGTCCTGCAATAGGCCAGTCTTAGATCTTAAACATATGCTTTTTGAACGTCTATATACATTTCAATTTTGGGTTAAAGTAAAATTAATACTTTTTTTAAAACTCAAGTTACCTTAAGCTTTCGCCGCTCTTAGGCCTCTGTTGTTTTGGATTCGCCTATGGTCACTAGATTCTCTTATTCCCTATAGATGCGAGCTAACTAACCTGACAGATACTAACACCAGTTCAAAAATTAAGTGGTGTGCTTATGTGGAACGGACCTTTGTATCACTTGGCTTGGGGTCATACTGGAAGGATCCGTTATCTATTCCAAAAAATGCAACGCAGATTCTGAAGGATACATTTTGGTTTAATGCTCAATTTACACAATTGACTGCAGTCTCATCATCATCCATGAATGGCAGTTTTCTACAAATCAAATGCCATTATGAACCTGAGCGATACATGGATACATTATTTTCTCCACATGCACGTGCATTGTATATCAGATTTAGGATAGGCTCTCTTCGTTTGCGCACCCTAATTTACAAATGGTCTAATACAAGCTGTAGCTCTAAGATGTGCCCGATAGGTTGCGCCAGGGAAGAATCCATAACCCACATCCTCTTCCAATTTTTTGCATACCATAAACAGAGGGCTTCTTGGATTATTCCATTATGTAAAAAATGGGTTTTAGGAATTGCCTATCCGCTCTGAGAGTTTTTAAGTCTGATCCATCTGTTTTAGTGGCTTGCTGTTTGGCAACATTTTTAGAATCTATTTGGCATTGCAGACTGAATATGTTAAAAAAAACAGGAATAAAACCAACAACAGATGATGGGAGTGGTCATTGATGAACTTAGTCGTGAATTTTAATGTATGCATACACCAATTCACTACCATCTAATGAATTTTCCATGTTTTTATATTCTTATATGTCTCAAACTGAAAAGTTTTCTATTTTTATCTTATTCATTGTTTTTAGTTAGGTATATACTTGATCTATGATATTTATCACGAAAAACTTTGCACTTTTGCACGATTTTATAATATGGTATGAATTTTTATAGGGAGAATGTTTTATATTCGAGGATTTTCACATACAGTCTAATGTTTTATATTTGAGGATCTTTATACATAGCCTGTTTTCTTGTAAAATTGTGAATTTGTGGTGTGCTTTTATGGTGTTTATTTTTACAGAAATAAAGCTAACTTGGAACTTGGACCTTAAGCTTTACAAATACATTTTTAGGCAACCTTGCAGACGACTGGTCTCGTTTTCCAAAAAGTTCTATTGTAATCTTAGATTTATTATTGGCTGTTGCTTTTCAACAAATTACAAAACCTTGGAAGGACTTTTCTAAATTATCCTTTCAAGCTTGGTGGTATGGTGTATGTTATAATCATAGGCTGGATAGAGCTTATGTTTCCCCTCTATCCCTTGCTATTAAAAGAAACATGTTATGGTTACCTATTACAAATTACCTAAACTCTTTGTGTTATTCTTTGTGTAATTATTGTCCTTGAAATGAGGAGGTCTCTAAACCACCACAAATTGTTTTTCTTTACCCTTTACTATACTTACTTACATTGATTAGAACTTACTCTCCTAATATATTTAATATATGCATATACACTTATGTTTTAAAGTATTAATATATCTATTGCGTTCCTCAATAAGCGCTTTTCATGAAATTGAACTGTTATTGTATTATTTCACTCTTGTCATCAAATGTATTTATATCTTTTAAATATTGTATTACGTATCAATAAACTTTCTCTTAAAACATAAAAAAAGTAGTCCATGATTAAATTATCAGTTATTGTTTGAAATGTTGTTTTGGCACTCAAAGTACTCTCATCAGCCTGATGGTTAATACTTAACTAGGAGGTAAACCTGTTCTCTTTGGGGTATATCACATGTTCATAAGCACCTGAGATAAGGCATCAGGCCACTTCAGAGTCATTGACGCACCTAACTTAGCCAATCTAGTTTATTTAAATCCCATTCAGTTTTACCATGAGTCCTGAGGACAGGAGATGATAATCACAATACAATATTTAAGTGGTAGAAATAGCTTCACAAATTAGCCTCATTATTTCCATTTTTAAAATGACTTCTTTGTTCACTTTTAATGTACATCAGTACACCGGACCATGGTATTAATTATTTGAGAAACTGTCTTTCTAGATTCATTACATCACATGTTGAAAAAGTATCCACCCACTTTGAAGACATGCAAATCACAGTCAAAAAATATCTATAACCCCTTTATGGAGCTAGTTCCATAAAGTCAATATGAAGCCTCAAAAACTTTCCATAAGCTAGCGGAGTGTGACTCCTTATGGCCACAGCTCCTTTTCCTGCATTGTGGTGTTAGCACACTACCCATTTAGAATAATATTCCTGAACCCATTTTCAATAGTTCACATTCCTTAGTAGCTATTGAAAACTGGCCGAGCCTGATACATAAAGGTAAACGTAGACTTTTGTGTAAGTTTACATTTGTTTTGGAATTCACAAACTCAGATTTAATAGCAAGTTTATGACTGTGGAAGTACGAAGTCAGGGCGAAGAACTCCGTACAAAAAAAGATACAACATGTCTGTCTTTTATGTGAAGAGGTCTCCACCCCAATTGAGTAGCCTCTGCAGTCATAAACATAATATTAAATTGGAATTTGTGAATTCCAAAACAAACGTAAAAAAATGTGAGTTTACCTTTGTGTATCTGGTCCACCATCTCTGCACCTCTTTCTGAAGACATGGGGCCATGAAATACTCACAGATCTGTGATAGTAAAGAATTTAAGACTCATTCACACTCTAGCAACAATAGGTTAGCATCCCTTTGATCCTACAATTGTTTCTCTGATGGTTCTCCACTGTCCTGTACCTTCCTAACCTCTCCCATTGCCTGTGCAGGCAGATCAGGGCTTGTCTTTACCACTAAAAAAACAGCACAGTACCAGAGGCATTAAGAGCATAAAATCTAGCCACTGCATCGGCCAAATTGTTGCCTCTTGAAACTTTATCTAACCCTCTGTTGTTTGGTGTACATACCCAGATGTCCCACTTTAGCCATTGACACCTTTGCTCGAGCTGTGTAATCAACTTTCTGATTTCTTTGATTTTAAAATAAAAATGATGGTACATTCCCTTCAGTTGTCATTCCCAGACTCTATAGGCAGCAGTGAGCCTAGGGTTCAATAGGAGGCCTGGCCTTACTCAATGGCCCTCTTTATAAGAGATTACCCCAATTACAATTGTAGAAATCGACTCAGGCCCTGAATTCATGCAAATCCGGGTTTCTAGACAATCCATGCCCCCCCCAAATTCTCATTCCCAACCGCGCAGTGATAAACCCCTCTCCAAATTAACTGCTAAATTTATCTTTACAGTCAGCCACTGTTCCTAGTTGTTGAAACAGCCAAAAATAATCCCTCATCTGAAAAAGCCATGAGTGGAAAAATCCAATCTATCCGACTGTGGACCTAATTCTTTGCTGCCAGCATCCACCAAGATACTGGAGAAACTTATAAACCAGCAACTTTCTGGCTTTTTGGAGAGGAGGTCCTCCCAGTCTGTTTTGTGCCCTGTATTCAGCACCGAGACCACTCTGCTAGAGGTTGGTAACATTATTAAGGTAGCCCTGATTCTCCTTGATCTATCCACAACTTTTAACACTGTCTCACACCCTATTTTATTACAGCGCCTAGGCGACATTGATGTGAGTGGCCTCACACTAGCCTGGCTCTGTTCCTTCATTACAGGCAGGCATCAATCTTTATGGATGGCCCCATTTACCTCTGATCCAATGCCTCTCAGGTTTGTGGTACCCTGAGTCCTACATTATTTAATTTTCATATGTCCTCCTTGTTGAGTCCTTCAGCATAAAAATAGTTTTATACTCCGTCGATACATAATTGCTCTAAAAAACCCTGAATGTACTGAGTAATTTTAAGGGCTGCATTTCTGCAGTGTTTTACTAGATAAACACCAGTAAATTGCAATGCAATGCCATTAAAACTGAAATATTGCTCTTTGGGATTCCCCCTCCCGACTGGAATGATAACATCTGGCCCAATGAGGTCCCGCCTCCACCAGCCCCTTCTGTGATGGCCCGCAATATGTGAGTAAAATTTGACATCTCAGCTACCCTTGCCCCATAGGTAGCCGAGCGTTGTTGGCTTCTGCTTTGTCCTTTTGAAAATCTTAATAAAGTTCTTCAACCTTTTCCCTTTTTCACAACAGAAAACAGTGATCCAGGCCCTGTTTGCCTCAAGGCTTGATTACACCAGCTCCCTTTATCTGGGCCTTCCGGCCTATCTCCTGAGAAGACTGCAGTTGGTGCAGAATGCTGCAGTGTGACTGCTGCTGAGACCACCCAGGAGGACTCACATCCAACCTCACCTGAAAGACCTGGTTTCCCTTCAAGGAGTAGGTGAGGTTTAAAGGACTTATCCTGACACATAAAGCCTTCTATCACTCTGGTCCTCAATACCTGTGAAAAGATTATCCCCTCTCATCCACCGATATCACTCCATTCTTCCAGTTCCCTTAAGGTGGTGATAAGATAGATAGATAGATAGATAGATAGATAGATAGATAGATAGATAGATAGATAGATAGATAGATAGATAGATAGATAGATAGATAGATAGATAGATATTTCTGAATGACTTCTGAATGACTATGGAAATTCTGGTTATAACTAAAACTACACAGAGGTAAAAATAGATAGATAGATAGATAGATAGATAGATAGATAGATAGATAGATAGATAGATAGATAGATAGATAGATTGATTGCAGTGGTATTGCTGTTGGAGTGAATTGAAAGCGTGGCTGAAACTTCATGAAAGTAGAAACACAGTTACTATGGGCAAGTTGTGCCAAACACATCACTTTATGAGAGCCCCTCCCTCAAAGGCACTACAAGGCAGGAAATGTAACCTGCACTTGTGAATGGCCCCCATGGAGCTTTGCAATTATTATTTTAATAATAGACTAAGATAACCTTTAATATTGCCCTCAAGTGCTACAGATTTCAGGATTGTTAATGAGAAGCTAGATTACATGTTTCTGCACATAGGATACTTGATTCCAATGGTATTTAGAAAGACACTAGCAATGAATAAAAAGTCTTAACTATAATGGAAGATCAGGACTGACTTTCTAAAGAACAGATGAGAATGCATTAATTCAATGCTATGGAAACTGCACCCATGTTCCCTGGTCTTTAGAGAGCTGTAGATAACTGCTATGAGAGCAAGAGAGATCACAAGTTAAAATGTCATTCAGATCTGGGTATAATATACACATTCATAATATGATTTCTTGGAACGTTGGAATACTAAACTATAAAATAAAAGAGCAACCTTGCTTATTTTTATTCTGAATTGTGAAATTGGGCTCAATTTCGAGTTTGTCTGACAGGGAAGTCAATTACAAACACAACAGAGAACACTGTCTACCCACCTCTTGATCTGCCCACCCCATGTAAGGGAAGCAGGCATCAGCTTTCTGTTGGCAATGCCCCCGTTCTTCTTCAACAGAAAGCTTACTCAAGGTCGTGGTGGAGTGCTATCTGTCAGAGTAATGCCAGTGCTATTTAGGGTGGATATTAGAATGTCTTTTATCCTGTCTGTTACTTTCAGGATTGCAAAAAGAAAATTTAAAATAATGACCTGGCACCTAGGAAAATAATTCACTGACTATGGTGGATATTGATTATTTTCTCCCAAAGTGACAGTTTATTTTTGAAAAACAAGAAAGTGGTGGACGGCTATCAAAATGGTCAGAGGATCTGCCATATTGGCAGTTCTTCTGAAGGTACAGAGAACATCACTGGGCTGCTGATGAACTCATTGGGATGATGGTCGAATGTCCATCAGGGCGGCAGATGTAATGTCCTATGTCATCCTGATGGACAAAATAATGCATACCATACTACAAATCAGGCTCATAGTTCTGTTCCATGAAACCTTTAAAGAACCCTTGGTTATAGATGGCTTACATGCCCACCAGGTAGGTTTCGAATGAGATGATCATTATGGACGCAAAGGTGATCTAGTATAGTGTGATTCAATGCAATCACATTCTACCAATGAACAGATGATGAGAAATCACAACAATATTTAGAAAACTGGATTCATTTTCAATCAGGGGAAGGAATAATGGTTGAAACCTTTCCTAATAAATATTTGTGTGTGGTGTACAATCATAATATAAATTAACGATTAATCATTTTGTAAAGTTATACAAGACAGATAGATAAGCGCAGGTATCCTTTTCAAATATGCTTGCCAGTGATTACTATGTCATGATTGGTCAATGTTAGATCACTGATACCTCTTTGTCAATCACTGGTTATTATGTAATAGAGCAAGCAAAGATCAGCTGGAGGTGATTCGATTGAAGTGATGATGAGATTTGAAACAAGAAAAGTAAATTAAAGATTTTCTGGGGATCAACAACTAAATGTAATAATATTAGGTAATTGTTTTCATTTAATATATGTTCACCCATATTGCACAATTTGTTTTCATTAGGAAATAATGGACCTGATTACGAGTGCCCTGGTAAATTATGATCCTTGCGCAAACATGTTTTTCCAACCTGGTAAATACCAGATGTGCTATAGTATGTCCCTTCCATTAAATTTAATAGTAGAACAGATGATCCTTTACACACCAAAATGCATTTGTTTTATTATTCCACCTCAAAAGAAAAATACTTAGATTAGGCACTATTTATCACACCTGATATATTCTGCCTCCATTGATGACCTGCCTGAGGTTGCTGGGTTGCAAGCAGAAGGGGGGTCCTACCAGGGAGGAGTTCTGTAAAGCACAGAGAGAGTTCTCAACCCTGGAGGGTAAGAGGTAGCAAGTTGAAGCCCAGCCAACTGTTGATACCTCTGGAGATCTGTCAAAATCAGGACAGTTCGCGCTCTACGGGCGACGTAAATGCAAAAACCCAGTCCTTATGCAGAGGCATATTTCATGCATTGTGTTTCAATGCAGTATATTAACCTTTTGCATTGCAGAGCTTTCACCTTGAAAAGTCATTAATGCTGTGTAAAATTAATTGTTCATTTGCAAGGTTTGTTTGCAGGACTACAGGGTGTGGTCCTTTATTATAAGACTTTCTAGAAGCCTTTCTTGCAGCATGGTTGGGTGTGGCTCGTGGGCGGGGCTTGGCTCTATATAAGGGAGCCAGCCCAGCTCCACGGGCTCACTATTCAGAGGTCCCGGTGCAGAGCAGCAGCATTTTCCAGAGCCCCTGTCCCAGAGGTCTATCCAGCTATTTCCAGGCCTGCACTCATTTATTTGGTGATCTGCAAGCAGGGCGGTAAGGAGGAGGTCGGGTTAGGCCCCCGACTCTGTTTTCAACTCGAGTTTTGGGCCTAAACTTGAAATTCCGTGTGCGATTGTTTTCATGGCATTTGCATAGTGAATTCCGAATCGACATCAGTGTGTGCGATTCTTTTCAGGCATTTAATTCTTGGCATTCCGATCGGCAGTGTGCGCGATCATTTCATGACATTTACATCATGAATTCTGAATCGGCAACAGGGTGCGTGATTCCTTCCAGGCAATTACTTCTTGACATTCAGATTGGCAGTGTGTGCGATCATTTTATGGCATTTGTATTGTGAATTCTGAATCGGCAACAGTGTGTGCGATTCATTCCAGGCATTTACTTCTTGGCATTCAGATCGTCAGTGTGCGCAATCATTTCATGGCATTTGTATTGTGAAGTCCGAATCGGCAACAGTGTGCGCGATTCTTTCCCAGCATTTAACTCTTGAATCATAGATCGGCGTTTTGCGCGATCGTTTCATTGCATGTGAATCTAGATGTTCGAATCTGCAGCAGAGTGCGAGATTCTTTCCTGGTGTTTAACTTTTGAAATACAGATCGGCGGAGTGCGCGATCATTTCTAGACATTTAAACTTAGATGTGCAGTTTTGATTAAAGTGCATAATATTCCCTGAACATTTGAGTCTTGAAACTTTTAATCAGAGAGTGACATAGCAGTGTTATTCATGGTACTTGTACAGTTCATTCATGCAGACCATGTGTTCTTTGATTCTTGCTACAATGCAGAGATTATTCTGGAGAGAGTTTATTTTTCAAAATATAATATGCTATTTCTGGAATGTTCATGATAAAACCTTGCATAACCTTTCTTGATTTCCAGGTACCTAGTTTTTTGAGGCCTAGTTATAGTGAAGCCTTAGGCCATTCATGTTTTCAGCAAAAGTGTTTATTTGAAACAAAACTTATTGAAAGTCATTGTGAATAATCTTGCAATTGTGTTGTTCAACTCTTGCTTCCACAGGTCTCCTTCCCCACTGTTCCCAACCCAAAACCCATTCACCCACTTGGTCATTCTTTAACTCTGTGCTATATAACTAGTGGAGTTTGGAGCTGCCAAGAGGTGGACATGTTGGGAACATGAGCAAGCCCGAGGATCTGGTCTCCTTGACAAGATCACTGCATATATTGAGAGAATGATCTCTTGTATAGCAGGCCTAAGGCACCTGTGCATGGGGCGACACATACATTGGTAGTTTCTAATGCTTCAGGGTCTTCCGACTGGGGTTGACTCATGAGATACCCCTGGCAGGACATCTGGAGCAGGGCAAGACCTTTGGAAGGCTTGTCCCCTACTTTTACTGACCAGTGATGAAGATTTCCTCAAATACATTCTGTAAGACTTTTTTAACTTGCCTGGCCAGTGGGAAGACAAGTTAAAAGCTGAACGTTTCCCTAAACCCCTTGCCTGTCATTGGCATCCTTTTTGAAACGGTGGGCATCAACAATGTAGGTCCCTTGGACTCCAAGACAGCCTCAAGCAAACAGGTTTACCTTGGTCTTGACAGACCAAGCCACTAGGTAACCAGAGCCCATTCCTCTGAGGACTGCAATTGTACCTATAGTGGCTAGGACCCTCTGGGGATTTTCACCAGAGTAGGTTTCCCTAAGGAAGTGGTGTCTGACATGGACACCAACATTATGTCTGCATATAAACAGTCAATGTAGTAGGATGTGGGGTAACTTACAAGTTATGCATACCCTACCATCCACAAATAAATGGGTTTAATGAGAGATTCAATAATACCTTGATTAGCATAATTATGAGCCTATCTGAGACCATGAGCAGAAGTGGAAAGCCCTTTTCCCATGCCTGTTCTATGCCTACAGGGAGGTGCCTCTGAAGGGGGTTGTATTTAGCCCTTTTGAACTTATTTTTGGCGACACTGTTAGAAGGCTCTCAGTCTGGTTAAACAGGGGTACGAGCAAGCTCCCAAGAAGCTTCCACAGGATGTGGTTAGCTACAATCTAGTACTCCAGAACCAAATGGCCATGTTCTGGAAGACGATGTCTAAGAACTTGGATGTTGGCCCCAAGATGATGAAGCAGTAGTATTACTAGACTGCTTCCCCTGTAGAATTCTAACCTGGGCAAAAAGTGTGTGTAATAGAGCCTGTTGAGCCCGGGCCCTCCAAGACCTTTGGTGAGGCCTTCTGTGATAGTTGAGAGAAATGGTGACACCACTTCCTGGTGGACCTGAAGACCCACAGAAATCCCTTAAAGATCCTCCATACCAATCATCTCAAACAACACTTTGAGAGGTCTAACAGCACCATGATATTGGTGACAGATGATGAGGAGGAGGAGGAGAGTGAACCTCTCATCAAAGAGAAAGATGGGTTAGTGGAGGGTGTCAACCTCTCCCCTAGGCTGATCCCAGCACAGCAGATTTCTCTGATTCCAGTTTTTATTTCTGTTTTTTTCCAGCTTTTCCAGTTATTCTTTTCTTGGCATTGGAATTCAGATTTTTCATGTGTCCTTTTTTCTTCTGTTCCTTTGAGTTCCTGTCAAAGAGCTTTTTTCCCTTAGGGGTTTTTCCTCTGGGACTCCTTCTAGAGGGCACATACTGTTGTGGCGTACCATTGTCAGCAGCACCATGGCTACCAGAAAGGGTCACCCCTACCTCAGCCGGAGCAGGACCTATAAGAATCTAGGTTGCACTTCAGCTCCATCTGACAAGGGCAGTAAGCAAAAGGTAGATCGTGACACCGGGTGCCATCCCAGAACTCAGGTTCTGTGTGGACTGTAGGGGGCTCAACACCAAGACTGATGTTTACCCCATACCTAGAGCTGATGAGCTCATTGATAGTTGACAGCTGTCACGTTCCTGAGCAATTTTGACCTAACCACAGGTTACTGGCAAATTGCCCTAACTGAAGTGGCTACGGAGAGGTCAGCCTTTTTCACTCCAGATAGCCACTTTAGTGATGCCCTTTGGATTAAAGAATGTCCCTGTCACCTTCCAGAGGCTGGTAAACCAGGTAACGTCTAGTATGGAGGCCTTCAGTGCTACCTACTTAGAGGGTTTAGCTGTATTTAGTAGGAAATGGAAGGACCACCTCTTCTACCTCCAGGAAGTGTTTCAGGCCCTGCAGAAAGTAGGCCTGATTCTCAAGGCCAGTGAGTGCCAGATAGGGTGGGGATTGGTGGTGTACCTAGGAGACCTGGTGGGCGAGCAGAAAGCGCAGCTCCTCCAGGCGATAATAGAAACCACTCTGGCTTGGGTGCCCCTAAAAACTCAAACTGAGTTGAGGGCCTTCATGGGACTCACAGGTCATTACAGGAGGTTTGTCAAGGGGTATAGCACCATTGCTGCTCGCTTGACTGAGTGGACTCCAAAGAAGCAGCCAATAAAGGTGATCTAAACAAAGGCCTGCCAGAAAGCCTTTGCTTTCCCCAAAACAGGCCATGTGCACAGCTGCTGTGCTCAAGGCCCCTGACTCTCCAAAAAGTTTATAGTCCAAACAGATGCTTCAGAGCAAGGCATAGGGGCAGTGCTTTCACAGCCTAATGATGGGGGCCTAGACCAACCTGAAGACTTTATCTCTAGGAGGATATTTCCCAGCGAACAGAGGTGGAGTATGATTCAGAGAGAAATATTTTCTGTGGTCTTGGCACTGAAGAAGCTGAGACCATACCTGTTTGGGACTCGCTTCAAGGTTCAGACTGATCACAGACCCCTTGGGTGGCTAATGCAAATGAGGGGGGTGAGAATCCAAAACTGTTAAGGTGGTCCATCTATCTACAAGGATTGGACATTATAGTGGAAAACAGACCTGGGTCACACCATGCTAATGCTGATATTTTCTCCAGGTTCTATTGTTTTAAGAATGAGAACTCTCAGGAAGTTTGGTAGTTTTCCCCACTTTCAGCTGGAGGAGACAAGTTATACCTATCAGCCAGAGGATGGCCTTTCCCCAAATGCTTTGCCTACTTATCTCCAAAGTATAGCTAAGATCCATTTTTGTTGGCTCTATCACTCTGTACACTTTACACTGCTAACCAAACTTCCCTGAAAATGGTTTGACTGGCATCCACCTTGTTGGAAAATGGGTTATTGGTAGGGCAGGTAGGTACCTACACCTAGCAACAAGCCACTAACCTCCACATAGGTACAGTTAGGTCTCAGTAAATTAATCCCAGCTCAACCCTTGGTAGCTTGGCAACGAGCGTCAAGGCTTAACTTAGGAGACAAAGTGTAAAGCATTCAAATATCACAAAACAGTAATTAAATAAAACACAGGAAACAGTTTAAAAATCCAAAACCAATTTATAAAAATAGTTTATATTTTTATCTTTAAAATGACACCAAAACGATTAAAATCGGTTCAGGGGAACCGGAGATATGAATTTTTAAAGAATTATTACTTTTCTAGCGCTTAGAAACAAAAAGCGCCAATCGGGTCATCTGGTTGCACCTCGACCGGGGCAAAGTCAAACTTTCAGGCCGACCGCGATGGAGCCCTGCTCGGCTACAGGTCGCGGGAGGCCTCGGTTAAAAAGTTACCTTCTGACTTAGTCTTTATTTTGAAGATTTTTCTACAGCGGGACGAACCTGCCAGTCGAATCCGACCTCCTGGAGCCCTTGTCCGGATACGCGATGTGGGTTTCCTCGGTGGAGACTTTTACCTTCGGACTTAGTCGTTTTTTCGAGATGAAAATCCTTCGACCGGGGTAAACCTGGATCTTGATCCGACGTCCATGGAGCCCTTCTCGGATACGATGGCTGGGAGGTCCCGGTCAACTTTTTACATTCGGACTTAGTCTCTTTTTTGGATGTTTTTCTTTACCGGGACGAATCACGAAGTCAGGCCGGGTCGCGGTTGAGGCAAGCCGGCTAGAATTTCCGCGGCGGGTCGGTCCCTCTCTGGAGCTTTTTTCCAAAAATTCTCAAATCTTTTCCAAACTTCTGGGGCTTCACCCAGATGTTCTTTTAAGGTTCTTTTGGGGTCCACAGCTCACCCCAAGGGTCCAGAAGTTATGTGATGGTCCTTGGGGGGTGCGGACTTCAACTCCCAGAATGCACCTGGCGCAAACTCCTTTTTGGCCACTGGACAGTGGTCAGCTGGTCGCTTTCTTCAGGAGTTGGTGCAGGGGACTCTGGTTTAGCAATTTTTCACCTGTAGCAAACAGGGAGTCCCTCCTTGAACCAGTTGAAGCCAGGCAAAGTCCTTCTTGTGGTGAAGCCCAAGTGTGCAACTGGTGCAGTCCTTCTGAGTGCAGGTTCCAGGTGCAGGCCAGGGGTCCAGCAGGGCAGTCCTTCTTCTCCTTAAGTTCTTTTCTTGTTGAATTCTGGAGGGGATCTGAGGTGTGGGTGCAGGTCTGCCAGTTTTATCCTTGCTCCTGGGTGAAAAGCAGGGGGGCCCTGGTTCTCCAATCAGGGACAGGGTCGTCCCCCTGTGATGACCACTTCCTGGGAAGTGTGGCAAAAATCCATCCCAGAAGGCAACAGTCTCTAAAAATCCAACATGGATGAATCTGATTTTTGGAGGTTACATCTGGCTGAGCCCACCCACTGGTGTGGCTAAAAATCATAAACACACCCCTCTCCTGCCCTCTCCTAATCTAATCAAGGGGGCACCTAATTGTCTGGGGTTGCAGGATGTGGGGGTGTTGCTGGTGCTCCAAATGTCCTTCTCTGCCTTTGAAGACCAGTTTGGCAGCCCTCCCCCTTCCTGCCTCACCATCTGCTGAGGGGAGATTCTCTCCCCCAAGCACATTCCTTTGTGTGAAGCCTGGCCACTTCACACCTCATCAAGGCAGCCTGGCAGAAGCTGCTGCAGGCTGGCCAATCAGAGCACAGCAGCAAAAACAATGCAGAGCTGAAATTGGCAACTTTTTAGGTAAAGTCTAAACTTTTTACCTGGACAAGTTATATTAAATCCAACAACTGGAAGTTGTGGGATTTATTACAACAATCAATTTGATACCAAATTCTTGGTATGTAACATTTAAGGAGGCTTTAAAATTTAAAATAAAGTCTGCCCATTCTAGCCTATGAAGGCCATTTACTTCCATGAGGGAAAACGAATTTGGCTGTTTTTACCTCACCAGGGCTTATAAATCTATTTTTATAAAGTCCCTGCTTATAGTTACATGGCACCCAGCCCTAGGGGCACATAGGGCACACCTTAGGTGTGGCTTATATGTAAAAATAAGGTAGTTTAAGACTTTGGAAGTACCTTTAATTCCAAAGTCGAATTTGCATATAACTTTAATTTAAAAGCAGCCAGCAAGGCAGGCTTGCTTTTAACCCCTTCCCCGCCACGGACGTAATGGTTACGTCCATGGCAGCGCCCGTGTGGCGCCATGGACATAACCATTACGTCCAGGGACTGGCAGTCGGGGGAAGCACTAGCGCTTCCCCCGAGGGCCGCCCCCCAACACCCCCAGGCCAGGGCTGAAAGGGGAATCCCTTCCCCTTTCACGCCCACCCCCCCCCCCACCCCCCCCCCATGACGTCAGCGCGCGATCGCGCGCTGATTTCATGGAAAGGGGGAATGACGCGCTGGAAGCCATTTGCTTCCAGCGCGTCAAGGGAGAAGGTGAGTATTTCACCTTCCTGCGGGGTGGGGGTGCTCTCAGAGAGGCATCGAGGGAAAGGAAAGGGTTTTCCTTTCCCTCGATGTCGATTTGAGCATTCCTGCTGCCCGATCGCGATGCGATCGGGCAGCAGGAATGCCCACTAGACACCAGGGATTTCTGTATGTGTGTGTGTGTGTGTGAATATTAGTGTAGGGGAGCGACCCCTTGGGCAAGGGTCGCTCCCCTTTGGGGGCACATGCATTTTACGTCGTTTCTGCCCCCCCTGGGGGCAGATTGGCCCTATTTTTAGGCCGATCTGCCCCCAAGGGGGGCAGAAAGCCACTAGACACCAGGGATTTTATTGTTGCTTTGTATTTTTTGTGTTGGGGGGCGGCCCTTTGGGCAAGGGTCGCTCCCCTTTGGGGGCACATGTATTTTACGTCGTTTCTGCCCACCCTGGGGGCAGATTGGCCCTATTTTTAGGACGATCTGCCCCCAAGGGGGGCAGAAAGCCACTAGACACCAGGGATTTTATTGTTGATTTGTATTTTTTGTGTTGGGGGGCGGCCCCTTGGGCAAGGGTCGCTCCCCTTTGGGGGCAAATGTATTTTACGTCGTTTCTGCCCCCCCCTGGGGGCAGATTGGCCCTATTTTTAGGCCGATCTGCCCCCAAGGGGGGCAGAAAGCCACTAGACAGCAGGGATTTTATTGTTGATGTGTATTTTTTGTGTTGGGGGGCGGCCCCTTGGGCAAGGGTCGCCCCCAGGGGCCCTCATGTATTTTTGGGCAGTTCTGCCCCCCTTGGGGGCAGAGAGGCCTATTTTTTTTAGGCCTTTCTGCCCCCAAGGGGGGCAGAATCCCAATAGCGCCAGAAATAGTATGTATGTATGTGTGCTTTGTGTTGGGGGGTGGCCCCTTGGGCAAGGGTCGCTCCCCCCAGGGGCGCAATGTATTTATTGTCGTTTCTGCCCCCCTTGGGGGCAGATTGGCCCTATTTTTAGGCCGATCTGCCCCCAAGGGGGGCAGAAAGCCACTAGACACCAGGGATTTTATTGTTGATTTTTATTTTTTGTGTTGGGGGGTGGCCCCTTGGGCAAGGGTCGCCCCCAGGGGCCCACATGTATTTTTGGGCAGTTCTGCCCCCCTAGGGGGCAGATATGCCTATTTTTTAGGCCTTTCTGTCCCCAAGGGGGGCAGAATCCCCATAGCGCCAGGGATACTATGTATGTGTGTGTGTGCTTTGTGTGGGGGTGTCGCCCCCCCCCAAAGGGTGCAATGTAATCTGGGCGATTTCTGCCCCCTCCCCTTGGGGGTAGATTGGCCTATTTTTTTTTAGGCCCATCTTCCCCCAAGCAGAGAAGACTAGACACGGGAAAATGAAAAAATGGTTAGTGGCGGAGTGTTTGTCAACTGGCGAAGTATTTACTTTTATGATAATAACAGTTTTTCTCCTTTTTGTTTTAGTTCAAAGCTTTTGCTGACTTTGCTGTGGCTTGTTGCAGTTTTGGCAGTAGTTGTCCTGCGGTTTGCGTAGTTGCATGTTTTAGGTAAGTAAATAAATTTACTCCAAGTGAGTATTGTTGCAATGCATGAATGACATGTTTGTAGGTGGTGTACTGAATGCAGGATTGTGTGTGAAATTGTCCTTAGAGTTATGCACAATGATTATTGTGTTGTCTTATGTCTAATTTGCTTTTTTTTTTCTCTTTTTAGTGGGATATCGTTGGTGATTGCTGTGGCTGTGCAGAGTAGTTGCTGGTGAGTCAAGCTTTTTCAGGCAAGTGAGCAGTATAGTTTTTGAGTTTATAATTCTTAGTGATAAACCTATACTTTGTTACTTATCTTACACAGTGCTGGTTGTTGGTGGTGTATTTGTCCAGTTAATTTTAGTAGGAAGGATCATGGCCAGCCGTAGGATGACCGCTCAGCAGGTTGTTAGTGTGCTTTTTGAGTCATCTTCTGACCATGAATATGAGACTGACTCTGCATCTGAGGCAGAGGAGGAAGTGCAGGATTCTGGAAGTGAATTTTCTGTCAGAGATGAATCATCTGATGATGAAGCCACTCTCAGTGCTGATGAAGGGCCTGTTTTAGAGGAGGACAGTGATGTGCCAATGGTGCAGGAGCCAGCGGCTGAAAGGCTTCCCATTGGAAGACCTGACGCATGGGTTGCACCAAACATGGAGCAGCCACAGTTGCCTGCGTTTACTGGTTTTCCAGGGTGTCGAGTTAATACGGAAAACTTTTTGCCCGTCAACTTTTTTGAGTTGTTTATGGACGATATATTTTTGGAAGAGATTGTTGAGCAGACTAATTTGTATGCAGAGCAGTTTTTGAGGGACAACGCTGCCAGACTTAGGCCACACTCTAGAGCTAGCCGGTGGATTCCCACAAATCTGGAAGAGTTGAAAAAGTTCTTGGGTTTAACTTTTTTGATGGGGCTGATAAGGAAGCCGTCGCTGTCTTCATATTGGTCTACTAGTCCCTTGATGGCAACTGCTATATTTCCTGCCATCATGAGTCGTAACCGGTATGAGCTTCTTCTTCGGATGTTGCATTTTGTAGATAATGCTTTAGCCTTGCCACGAGATCATCCTGATTCTGACCGTCTTTTTAAGATTAGACCTGTCCTTGATCATTTGGTAGATCGGTTTTCAGAGATCTATGTTCCAGGGAAAGAAATATCTGTAGATGAGTCTTTGGTCCTGTTCAAGGGTCGTTTGGTTTTTAGGCAGTACATTCCTAGCAAGAGGGCACGGTATGGAATTAAATTGTATATGCTGTAAGAAAGTAGTACAGGATATGTTTATAATTTCCGGGTCTACACTGGTAGGGATTCCAATATTGACCCCCCTGGTTGTCCTCCCACTTTTGGAGTTAGTGAGAAAATTGTGTGGGAACTTGGTAGACGACTGTTTAACAAAGGTCACCATTTATATGTAGATAACTTCTACACTGGAGTTCGGTTGTTCAAGGAGTTGTTCAGAGTGGACACTGTTGCTTGTGGCACAATCCGCTCTAATCGGAAAGGCTATCCAAAAGAGCTTGTCTGTAAAAAACTTGAGAAGGGACAGTGCAGTGCCTTGCGGAATGATGAGCTGCTAGCTCTGAAATTTGTAGACAAGAGGGATGTATACATGCTAAGCACCATCCATGATGAGAGTACTTCACCTGTGGCTGTTTGGGGTCAGGTTGCCGAAGTGCGCAAACCTGTGTGCATCTTAGACTATAATAAGCACATGGGTGGTGTTGATAGAGTAGATCAGAGGTTAGAACCTTACACTGCTGCTCGTAAGTCTTATGTGTGGTATAAGAAATTAGCGCTTCACTTGTTCCACTTGGCAACTTTTAATGCTTTTGTTGTGTTTAAGGATAGTTCTCCAGAGTCAAGGATGACATTTGTGAAATTTCAGGAGTCTATCATAGCTAGCCTTGTTGTGCTGGAACAGGGAAGAGTTCCTAGAGAAGCAGTGGTGGAGGATGTGGCTAGATTGAAAGATCGTCACTTTGCTGAGCACATTCCTCCCACGGCCAAAAAAAACTTTCCTGCTAAGAGATGTAGAGTCTGTGCTCGAAGAGGTATCAGGAAGGAGACTAGGATGTACTGCCCTGATTGTCCTTCAAAGCCTGGGCTGTGTGTGGGTGGCTGTTTCAGGAGCTACCACACACAGAAGAATTATTGGGAAATTCCGTGAGCGTAAACTGGTGTTTAATATTTTTATATGTTCGGTTTCACGGTTGGCATTAGTCATGTATTCAGTTAGAGCTTTTGTGTTTGTAGTTTTGTACTAATTTATGATTAGTGGTTTCTTTGTTGTTTAAAAACAAAAAAAAGGGGATGGCATGTGTAGAGTGGCGCTTGGCTGGCGGCGTGGGTGTGGTGGCGCTTGGCTGGCGGTGTGTGTGGGGTGGCGCTTGGCTGGCGGTGTGTGTGGGGTGGCGCTTGGCTGGCGGTGTGTGTGGGGTGGCGCTGGGCTGGCGGTGTGTGTGGGGTGGCGCTTGGCTGGTGGTGTGGGTGGGGTGGCGCTTGGCTGGTGGTGTGGCGCTTGGCTGGCAGTGCCGGCCAAACGCCAGTCCACACACTCATCAGCTGGTGTGATTGCTGTATCAGGCATGTGGGCGTATGAAAGTGATGGGCCCTTGACTGGCGCTGTCTGTGGATGCGAGTCTTGTAATGTGCTGGGCCCGTGGCTGGCGGCGTGAATGGTCTAGTGCATGTCATGTATGAAAGGTGTGTGAATGGACTGTAAAGCGGTTGGTGCCTTGTCGTGGCTTTACAGCTCACGAGCTGTGAGTCATTGGTTCAGTTTTTTGGCCTTTCAGTTATTACCAGTGCATTTCACTTTTGTGAAATCTCTTGTTAATAAAATTTGATCTACTGAACCATCACTCACCCTCGTGCCAAATCCAACCAGTATGTGTGGTACAAATGACAAAACCTGCTCCGCTGTAATCAGGCGTCGCAGCACACTTGAGACACGCTAGGTGCCTCAGGTGGGACCCCGATGATGAAGCATGCCACCAACTTGGTTGGTGGGTGAGGGGTCTTCTTCACATAACCTAAGTGTGTTTCTTTTCACAATTTTAGTGTTTGGCACATCACGGACGTATGTGCACACATCAAAGTGATATATTCCAAAAATACCTGTGTTTGGGGGGGAGGGCCCACCTATGTTTTTGGTCCTGGGTGCGGCCGTCATGTAGGGAAACCTACAAAACCCAGAAACTTTTTAAAACTAGGCACCCCAAGGAGTCTAGGGAGGTGTGGCTTGTGTGGCTCCCCCAACATTTTCTTACCCAGACTCCTCTGTAAACCTCACAATTTGCATAAAAAAGCATATTTTCCTGATTTTTCTTAGTAGGATCACCGCTCCAGCACAAAATTCCTTCTCCCCAGTTTTCCCCTCAGTCTCCCAAGTAAAATGACACCTCACTTATGTGGGTCCCCAAAGCAGAGTCCGTCTAAAGATGTATAAAAGAATATGCCATTATAAACATGCTGTGCTATCCCTTCTATCCCTTCAGGTTTTGGGCCTTATTATGTTGCAGGCACCTGGGCCACCCACACAAGTGAGGTATCATTTTTATCGGGAGACTTGGGGGAACGCTGGGTGGAAGGAAATTTGTGGCTCCTATCAGATTCCAGAACTTTCTGTCACAGAAATGTGAGGAACATGTGTTTTTTTAGCCAAATTTTGAGGTTTGCAAAGGATTCTGGGTAACAGAACCTGGTCCGAGCCCCGCAAGTCACCCCTCCTTGGATTCCCCTAGGTCTCTAGTTTTCAGAAATGCACAGGTTTGGTAGGTTTCCCTAGGTGCCGGCTGAGCTAGAGGCCAAAATCTACAGGTAGGCACTTCGCAAAAAACACCTCTGTTTTTTTCCAAAATTTAGGATGTGTCCACGTTGCGCTTTGGGGTGTTTCCTGTCGCCGGCGCTAGGCCTACCCACGCAAGTGAGGTATCATTTTTATCGGGAGACTTGGGGGAACGCTGGGTGGAAGGAAATTTGTAGCTCGTCTCAGATTCCAGAACTTTCTGCCACAGAAATGTGAGGAACATGTGTTTTCTTAGCCAAATTTTGAGGTTTGCAAAGGATTCTGGGTAACAGAACCTCGTCCGAGCCACACAAGTCACCCCTCCTTGGATTCCCCTAGGTCTCTAGTTTTCAGAAATGCATAGGTTTGGTAGGTTTCCCTAGGTGGCGGCTGAGCTAGAGGCCAAAATCTACAGGTAGTCACTTTGCTAAAAACAGCTCTGTTTTCTGTGATATGTCCACGTTGTGTTTTGGGGCATATCCTGTCGCGGGCGCTAGGCCTACCCACACAAGTGAGGTATCATTTTTATCGGGAGACGTGGGGGAACGCTGGGTGGAAGGAAATTTGTAGCTCCTCTCAGATTCCAGAACTTTCTGCCACAGAAATGTGAGGAACATGTGTTTTTTTATCCAAATTTTGAGGTTTGCAAAGGATTCTGGGTAACAGAACCTGGTCCGAGCCCCGCAAGTCTAGTTTTCAGAAATGCACAGGTTTGGTAGGTTTCCCTAGGTGCCGGCTGAGCTAGAGGCCAAAATCTACAGGTAGGCACTTCGCAAAAAAACCCTCTGTTTTTTCCCAAAATTTAGGATGTGTCCACGTTGCGCTTTGGGGTGTTTCCTGTCGCCGGCGCTAGGCCTACCCACGCAAGTGAGGTATCATTTTTATCGGGAGACTTGGGGGAACGCTGGGTGGAAGGAAATTTGTAGCTCCTCTCAGATTCCAGAACTTTCTGCCACAGAAATGTGAGGGACATGTGTTTTTTTAGCCAAATTTTGAGGTTTGCAAAGGATTCTGGGTAACAGAACCTCGTCCGAGCCACACAAGTCACCCCTCCTTGGATTCCCCTAGGTCTCTAGTTTTCAGAAATGCATAGGTTTGGTAGGTTTCCCTAGGTGGCGGCTGAGCTAGAGGCCAAAATCTACAGGTAGTCACTTTGCTAAAAACAGCTCTGTTTTCTGTGATATGTCCACGTTGTGTTTTGGGGCATATCCTGTCGCGGGCGCTAGGCCTACCCACACAAGTGAGGTATCATTTTTATCGGGAGACGTGGGGGAACGCTGGGTGGAAGGAAATTTGTAGCTCCTCTCAGATTCCAGAACTTTCTGCCACAGAAATGTGAGGAACATGTGTTTTTTTATCCAAATTTTGAGGTTTGCAAAGGATTCTGGGTAACAGAACCTGGTCCGAGCCCCGCAAGTCACCCCTCCTTGGATTCCCCTAGGTCTCTAGTTTTCAGAAATGCACAGGTTTGTTAGGTTTCCCTAGGTGCCGGGTGAGCTAGAGGCCAAAATCTACAGGTAGGCACTTCGCAAAAAACACCTCTGTTTTTTCCCAAAATTTAGGATGTGTCCACGTTGCGCTTTGGGGTGTTTCCTGTCGCCGGCGCTAGGCCTACCCACGCAAGTGAGGTATCATTTTTATCGGGAGACTTGGGGGAACGCTGGGTGGAAGGAAATTTGTAGCTCCTCTCAGATTCCAGAACTTTCTGTCACAGAAATGTGAGGGACATGTGTTTTTTTAGCCAAATTTTGAGGTTTGCAAAGGATTCTGGGTAACAGAACCTCGTCCGAGCCACACAAGTCACCCCTCCTTGGATTCCCCTAGGTCTCTAGTTTTCAGAAATGCATAGGTTTGGTAGGTTTCCCTAGGTGGCGGCTGAGCTAGAGGCCAAAATCTACAGGTAGTCACTTTGCTAAAAACAGCTCTGTTTTCAGTGATATGTCCACGTTGTGTTTTGGGGCATATCCTGTCGCGGGCGCTAGGCCTACCCACACAAGTGAGGTATAATTTTTATCGGGAGACGGGGGGGAACGCTGGGTGGAAGGAAATTTGTAGCTCCTCTCAGATTCCAGAACTTTCTGCCACAGAAATGTGAGGAACATGTGTTTTTTTATCCAAATTTTGAGGTTTGCAAAGGATTCTGGGTAACAGAACCTGGTCCGAGCCCCGCAAGTCACCCCTCCTTGGATTCCCCTAGGTCTCTAGTTTTCAGAAATGCACAGGTTTGGTAGGTTTCCCTAGGTGCCGGCTGAGCTAGAGGCCAAAATCTACAGGTAGGCACTTCGCAAAAAACACCTCTGTTTTTTTCCAAAATTTAGGATGTGTCCACGTTGCGCTTTGGGGTGTTTCCTGTCGCCGGTGCTAGGCCTACCCACGCAAGTGAGGTATCATTTTTATCGGGAGACTTGGGGGAACACTGGGTGGAAGGAAATTTGTAGCTCCTCTCAGATTCCAGAACTTTCTGCCACAGAAATGTGAGGAACATGTGTTTTTTTAGCCAAATTTTGAGGTTTGCAAAGGATTCTGGGTAACAGAACCTCGTCCGAGCCACACAAGTCACCCCTCCTTGGATTCCCCTAGGTCTCTAGTTTTCAGAAATGCATAGGTTTGGTAGGTTTCCCTAGGTGGCGGCTGAGCTAGAGGCCAAAATCTACAGGTAGTCACTTTGCTAAAAACAGCTCTGTTTTCTGTGATATGTCCACGTTGTGTTTTGGGGCATATCCTGTCGCGGGCGCTAGGCCTACCCACACAAGTGAGGTATCATTTTTATCGGGAGACGTGGGGGAACTCTGGGTGGAAGGAAATTTGTGGCTCCTCTCAGATTCCAGAACTTTCTGCCACAGAAATGTGAGGAACATGTGTTTTTTTAGCCAAATTTTGAGGTTTGCAAAGGATTCTGGGTAACAGAACCTGGTCCGAGCCCCACAAGTCACCCCTCCTTGGATCCCCCTAGGTCTCTAGTTTTCAGAAATGCACAGGTTTGGTAGGTTTCCCTAGGTGGCGGCTGAGCTAGAGGCCAAAATCTACAGGTAGTCACTTTGCTAAAAACAGCTCTGTTTTCTGTGATATGTCCACGTTGTGTTTTGGGGCATATCCTGTCG
The DNA here is from genome assembly GCF_031143425.1 of Pleurodeles waltl. Taxonomy (NCBI): domain Eukaryota; kingdom Metazoa; phylum Chordata; class Amphibia; order Caudata; family Salamandridae; genus Pleurodeles; species Pleurodeles waltl. The sequence goes on along the minus strand of NC_090444.1, from coordinate 4,977,584 downwards.
CGGGCGCTAGGCCTACCCACACAAGTGAGGTATCATTTTTATCGGGATACGTGGGGGAACGCTAGGTGGAAGGAAATTTGTGGCTCCTCTCAGATTCCAGAACTTTCTGCCACAGAAATGTGAGGAACATGTGTTTTTTTAGCCAAATTTTGAGGTTTGCAAAGGATTCTGGGTAACCGAACCTGGTCCGAGCCACACAAGTCACCCCTCCTTGGATTCCCCTAGGTCTCTAGTTTTCAGAAATGCACAGGTTTGGTAGGTTTCCCTAGGTGGCGGCTGAGCTAGAGGCCAAAATCTACAGGTAGTCACTATGCTAAAAACAGCTCTGTTTTCTGTGATGTGTCCAGGTTGTGTTTTGGGGCATATCCTGTCGCGGGCGCTAGGCCTACCCACACAAGTGAGGTATCATTTTTATCGGGAGACGTGGGGGAATGCTGGGTGGAAGAAAATTTGTCACTCCTCTCAGATTCCAGAACTTTCTGCCACAGAAATGTGAGGAACATGTGTTTTTTTAGCCAAATTTTGAGGTTTGCAAAGGATTCTGGGTAACAGAACCTGGTCCGAGCCACACAAGTCACCCCTCCTTGGATTCCCCTAGGTCTCTAGTTTTCAGAAATGCACAGGTTTGGTAGGTTTCCCTAGGTGCCGGCTGAGCTAGAGGCCAAAATCTACAGGTAGTCACTTTGCTAAAAACAGCTCTGTTTTCTGTGATGTGTCCACGTTGTGTTTTGGGGCATATCCTGTCGCGGGCGCTAGGCCTACCCAAACAAGTGAGGTATCATTTTTATCGGGAGACTTGGGGGAACATAGAATAGCAAAACAAGTGTTATTGCCCCTTGTCTTTCTCTACATTTATTCCTTCCAAATATAGGGGTGTGAGTAAAAAAGACATCTATTTGAGAAATTCCATGTAATTCACGTGCTACTATGGTCACCCCGGAATTCAGAGATGTGCAAATAACCACTGCTCCTCAACACCTTATCTTGTGCCCTTTTTGGAAATGCAAAGGTTTTCTTGATAGCTATTTTTTACTCCTTATATTTCAGCAAATGAATTACTGTATACCCGGTATAGAATGAAAACGCACTGCAGGGTGCAGCTCATTTATTGGCTCTGGGTTCCTCGGGTTCTTGATGAACCTACAAACCCTATATATCCCCGCAACCAGAGGAGTCCAGCAGACGTAACGGTATATTGCTTTCGATAATCTGACATTGCAGGGAAAAGTTACAGAGTAAAAAGTAGAGAAAAATTGATGTTTTTTTCACCTCAATTTCAATATTTTTCTTTTTCAGCTGTTATTTTCTGTAGGAAACCCTTGTAGGATCTACACAAATGACCCCTTGCTGAATTCAGAATTTTGTCTACTTTTCAGAAATGTTTAGGTTTCTGGGATCCAGCATTGGTTTCATGACCATTCCGGTCACTGACTGGAAGGAGGCTGAAAGCACAAAAAATTGCACAAATGGGGAATGCCCCAGTAAAATGCCAAAATTGTGTTGAAAAATTGGGTTTTCGGATTCAAGTCTGCCTGTTCCTGAAAGCTGGGAAGCTGCTGAGTTTAGCACCGCAAACCCTTTGTTGATGCCATTTTCAGGGGAAAAACCACAAGCCTTCTTCTGCAGCCACTTTTTCAATTTTTTTTGAAAAAAACGAAATTTTCACTGTATTTTGGCCAATTTCTTGGCCTCCTTCAAGGGAACCCACAAAGTCTGGGTACCTCTAGAATCCCTAGGATGTTGGAAAAAAAGGACGCAAATTTGGCTTGGTTAGCTTATGTGGACAAAAAGTTATGAGGGCCTAAGCGCAAACTGCCCCAAATAGGCAAAAAAAGGCCTGGCACAGGAGGGGGAAAAGGCCTGGCAGCGAAGTGGTTAAAATGACACTGGGCACCTCAGCAATGCACCTAGGTGTGCACCACCTATGCTGTGGTCCCTAAACCTACATGCCCTACCATATACTAGGGACTTATAGGTAGGTTAACTTAGCCACTTATAATTAGCCTAATTTGCATATCCATTTTACACAGAGCACAGGCCCTGGGACTGGTTAGCAGTACCCAGGGCACCTTTAAAGTCAGGAAAACACCAGCAAAAAGTGGAAAATGGGGGCAAAAAGTTATGGGGCCTCTGCAATCAGCCCTGTTTTCTCACACAACCCCCCCCCCCAGCCCACACGCCCAGGAGACTCAGCCCAACCCTGGGAGAGTCTTCCTGGCTTGTTAGGCGAGGAAGACAGTGAAGAAAACTGGCTGTCCCTTTGCAGGGCCTACTCTGCCTTATATCCTCCTGTCAGGGTCACTCCCTATGGGTAGTGAAGCCATCCCAACAGTAAAAGGACCCAACACAAACTGAAACTTTCCTCTAGGGGGGTCTTCCTCCTTTCTCTCTGCCAACTTGGGTAGTGAGGTGCCCACCTCCCCTACTCCAAACTTTGCTAGGGCAACACCTAGCTTACCCAAAGAGGTCACCCAACACTTGAGCAACCCCACCATGACCAATAGGGTCAGGGGGCCTACTTTGCTATTGGCCCTGGGGTCTGCCTCCCAGGCCAAGTACAGTGCTGCCAGGAAGGCTAGCACCCAGCAGAGGCTACTGGCAGCTGTCAGTACCCAGAACCACACCCTAAGCTCTCCACTGACAGGTGGCTGAGCTGCTTTAGGGGCATCTTTGGGGTCCTGGCACCCCTCTTGCTGTCTAGAGTGGGGGGCTACCACCTCCTGTGGCAGACACCCTCCTTCCACTCTTCCTTCTGTCAATGCAGGGGCAACACCTTGCATCTGGACAGCTGCCTGACTACTCAGGACTTCCTTGGGGTCAGGTGAGGCCTCACCAGTGCCAACTCTGGGCTCTCCCCTTACTGGGGCAGAGGGCCCTTGGCTCCCTGGAACTCTCTTTAAGAGTGGCCTACCCTTCCTTTTCTTCTTTCCTTTTCTTGGGGACCCCTGTCTCCTAACTGTAGGGACTGACTCCCCAGGACTTTGGGTTGGGGGGGGCACCCTGGACGACCACCCCATCTGTGACCAGACTCACCTCTGGGAGGTCATTGCCCAGGATACAATCTAGGGGGAGGTCAGCACTGACTACCACCCTAATCCAGTCAAGGATACCCTCCCTCTCTAGGGGCACTATGGCTACAGGTTTGGAGGTGACCTCCCCTGTGGCTATCCTGACTTTCCTTGTCTCTCCTGGGACATACATGTCTGGGGTCACTAACCGGTCACTCACTATAGTGTGACTGGCACAGGTGTCTCTCAGGCCAGTGGTAGGGATCCCATTCACTTGAATGTGGTGGAAGTGCCTACTCCCACCCTCAGGGATTACCAGCTTACCATCTGGTCCTGTCTCCCAGCTCAATGCTAGGAGGACTTCATCATCTGAGGAATCCTCCTCTATGGCTACACTGGACAGCCCAGTGCTAACCACCTTCTTTGGACAGGCTGCATCTCCTCTGAAGTGACCTGTCTGCTGACAGTCAAAGCAAGCCCTACTGTCCAAGAGCTTTTTTAACCCTGGGTCTCCCTGTCTCTGCTTGTCAGAGTGGGAGTGGGATTTACTCTCCTCCTTCTTAGGGTTCTGGGGTACAGAGGGAGTCTCTGTGGTGGGCTTACCACCTCCCTCCTTAGGTTTTTGGGGACCTGCCCCCCCCTTCTTGGAGTCTCCCCCCTGGGATTTGACAACCACCCTGGTTCTCAACCACTCATTAGCTGCCTCCCCTAGCTCTCTAGGGTTGGTCTGCTTAGAGTCCACTAGATGCTGGCGTAACCTTTCTTGGGTACAATTGGTCAAGATGTGCTCTCTCATGATCAGATTGTATAACCCCTCATAAGTATCTACTTTGTTACCAATAATCCAGCCCTCTAGTGCCTTTAGTGAAATGGCCACAAAGTCAACCCAAGACTGGGTACTGACCTTCTGGGTGTCCCTGAACTTCATTCTATATTGCTCTGGGGTCAGATCAAACTTCTTGGCTAAGCACCTCTTCATACTAGGGTATGAATCTGCCTCCTCCCCCCTTAAGGTCAGAAGCCTATCCCTCCCTGAGTTGGGGACCAACTCCCACAAAAGGGAACCCCAGTATTGAGGCCTAACCCTTCTCATTTGGAGTGCCCTCTCAAAGGCCCCCAGCCACTTATCTATGTCATCCCCCTCTACATAAGCAGGAACTACCCCCTTGGGTAATCTGGGGCAAACTCCCCCACCCATGGACACCTCAGCTTCTTTATCGCTTCTTCCATCTCTTTTCTCTTTGTATGCCCACTTTTTCTTTTCTAGGGCCAGCTTCTCTGCTTCCAAAGCTATGTATGCTAGCTGGGCCTCCAGCTCTCTTTCTCTGATGGATGGGTTCTCTCCTCCTGAAAGGACCCCCTTCCCACCACTAGCTTTGGATCTGCCCCTAGTGACTGTATTTACTGAGGACCGTTCTTCCTCATCCTCACTTGGGCTCAGATGCCTTCCCTCCCCTGAGTGGTTAGAGCTTGCATCCTCCCTTCTGACTCTACCTCTTGGGCCTCAGCCCATGCTGTCAGGGATGTGATCAGGATTTGCTTCCTGAGATCAGTGGTTGCAGGCAACCCTCTTTCAATACACAACCCCCTAAGCTGGACTACTGTCAGTGTGGGTAGGCTAGCCAGATCAAGCTCCATGGTTCCCTAGTTTTGTGTCAACAAAAACTTTTTGCAAAAATTGGAAACAAGAATTTAGAAAAATTACAAAAATTCAATAATTGAAATTAATCCAAATTAAAAATTAAAAACAATTTTTGCACTAGGACAATTTAAAGGATTTTTAATTTGTTTTACCTAAAACTGTAACGTGATATTGAACACAAGTACAGGATCTCGTCGCTGCTTCCAATTATGTTGGAAAATGGGTTATTGGTAGGGCAGGTAGGTACCTACACCTAGCAACAAGCCACTAACCTCCACATAGCTACAGTTAGGTCTCAGTAAATTAATCCCAGCTCAACCCTTGGTAGCTTGGCAACGAGCGTCAAGGCTTAACTTAGGAGACAAAGTGTAAAGCATTCAAATATCACAAAACAGTAATTAAATAAAACACAGGAAACAGTTTAAAAATCCAAAACCAATTTATAAAAATAGTTTATATTGTTATCTTTAAAATGACACCAAAACGATTAAAATCGGTTCAGGGGAACCGGAGATATGAATTTTTAAAGAATTATTACTTTTCTAGCGCTTAGAAACAAAAAGCGCCAATCGGGTCATCTGGTTGCACCTCGACCGGGGCAAAGTCAAACTTTCAGGCCGACCGCGATGGAGCCCTGCTCGGCTACAGGTCGCGGGAGGCCTCGGTTAAAAAGTTACCTTCTGACTTAGTCTTTATTTTGAAGATTTTTCTTCAGCGGGACGAACCTGCCAGTCGAATCCGACCTCCTGGAGCCCTTGTCCGGATACGCGATGTGGGTTTCCTCGGTGGAGACTTTTACCTTCGGACTTAGTCGTTTTTTCGAGATGAAAATCCTTCGACCGGGGTAAACCTGGATCTTGATCCGACGTCCATGGAGCCCTTCTCGGATACGATGGCTGGGAGGTCCCGGTCAACTTTTTACGTTCGGACTTAGTCTCTTTTTTGGATGTTTTTCTTTACCGGGACGAACCACGAAGTCAGGCCGGGTCGCGGTTGAGGCAAGCCGGCTAGAATTTCCGCGGCGGGTCGGTCCCTCTCTGGAGCTTTTTTCCAAAAATTCTCAAATCTTTTCCAAACTTCTGGGGCTTCACCCAGATGTTCTTTTAAGGTTCTTTTGGGGTCCACAGCTCACCCCAAGGGTCCAGAAGTTCTGTGATGGTCCTTGGGGGGTGCAGACTTCAACTCCCAGAATGCACCTGGCGCAAACTCCTTTTTGGCCCCTGGACAGTGGTCAGCTGGTCGCTTTCTTCAGGAGTTGGTGCAGGGGACTCTGGTTTAGCAATTTTTCACCTGTAGCAAACAGGGAGTCCCTCCTTGAACCAGTTGAAGCCAGGCAAAGTCCTTCTTGTGGTGAAGCCCAAGTGTGCAGCTGGTGCAGTCCTTCTGAGTGCAGGTTCCAGGTGCAGGACAGGGGTCCAGCAGGGCAGTCCTTCTTCTCCTTAAGTTCTTTTCTTGTTGAATTCTGGAGGGGATCTGAGGTGTGGGTGCAGGTCTGCCAGTTTTATCCTTGCTCCTGGGTGAAAAGCAGGGGGGCCCTGGTTCTCCAATCAGGGACAGGGTCGTCCCCCTGTGATGACCACTTCCTGGGAAGTGTGGCAAAAATCCATCCCAGAAGGCAACAGTCTCTAAAAATCCAACATGGATGAATCTGATTTTTGGAGGTTACATCTGGCTGAGCCCACCCACAGGTGTGGCTAAAAATCATAAACACACCCCTCTCCTGCCCTCTCCTAATCTAATCAAGGGGGCACCTAATTGTCTGGGGTTGCAGGATGTGGGGGTGTTGCTGGGTGCTCCAAATGTCCTTCTCCGCCTTTGAAGACCAGTTTGGCAGCCCTCCCCTTCCTGCCTCACCATCTGCTGAGGGGAGATTCTCTCCCCCAAGCACATTCCTTTGTGTGAAGCCTGGCCACTTCACACCTCATCAAGGCAGCCTGGCAGAAGCTGCTGCAGGCAGGCCAATCAGAGCACAGCAGCAAAAACAATGCAGAGCTGAAATTGGCAACATTTTAGGTAAAGTCTAAACTTTTTACCTGGACAAGTTATATTAAATCCAACAACTGGAAGTTGTGGGATTTATTACAACAATCAATGTGATACCAAATTCTTGGTATGTAACATTTAAGGAGACTTTAAAATTTAAAATAAAGTCTGCCCATTCTAGCCTATGAAGGCCATTTACTTCCATGAGGGAAAACGAATTTGGCTGTTTTTACCTCACCAGGGCTTATAAATCTATTTTTATAAAGTCCCTGCTTATAGTTACATGGCACCCAGCCCTAGGGGCACATAGGGCACACCTTAGGGGTGACTTATATGTAAAAATAAGGTAGTTTAAGACTTTGGAAGTACCTTTAATTCCAAAGTCGAATTTGCATATAACTTTAATTTAAAAGCAGCCAGCAAGGCAGGCTTGCTTTTAAAATGACACTGGGCACCTCAGCAATGCACCTAGGTGTGCACCACCTATGCTGTGGTCCCTAAACCTACATGCCCTACCATATACTAGGGACTTATAGGTAGGTTAACTTAGCCACTTATAATTAGCCTAATTTGCATATCCATTTTACACAGAGCACAGGCCCTGGGACTGGTTAGCAGTACCCAGGGCACCTTTAAAGTCAGGAAAACACCAGCAAAAAGTGGAAAATGGGGGCAAAAAGTTATGGGGCCTCTGCAATCAGCCCTGTTTTCTCACACACCTTAGTGGCATATTTAATTTACTTATAAGTTATTTGTAGAGTGGTATACCATATACCTAGGGCCTGAAAATGAAATGCTACCAGTGGGTCTGCAGCCTGTGTGTGCGGTTTTAACTTGCCATGTCAACCTGTCAAAATAGACCTTTTGCCAGGCCCAAACCTTCCTTTTTAATACATCACTAAGGTAAGCCCTGAACAGCCCAAAGGGCAGGGTGGAATGTATTTAAAATGTAGGACGTGTATTTTTAAGTTATACATGTCCTGGTGGTGAAAAATGTTCAAATTCATTTTTCAGTATTGCAAAGCCCAACTCTGCAATAGGATAACCTTGGAGCTGCCTTATTACATTTTGTAAGTGCAATTTCCAACGGGAAGAGCTAACTGGTTTATCTTTGGAGTCTTTCAAATTGTGGTGAAGAGTTCCAATTAATGGTAAACTTGGGTTTTTGATTAAAAAAAAGGCACTTTTAGAAAGTTGCCATTTTTCTGCTCAAAGCCGTTCTGTGACTGTAGCCTGCTTTGGGTCACATGTCTGGTTGTAGCAGACAGCATCTGCTAGCAGGAAGGAGAGCAGAGCTGGGCACAGCACCACTTACACCTTATTACCCTGTTCTCTGCTTCAAACAAAGGGCCTAACAACCCACAATTATCACTTCAGCAAGCTTGGAGTCAGTGCCGGAGAGGCAGGAAATTTCATGTACTTAAAACAAGCCACTGTCTAAAAGCTTTTCTTACCTTCCAGAGTCAGGACACCACAGTACAAAAGAAGGACCTCAAACACTAACTATTCAGTACACTTGTGGATACTCTGCTAGGAAAAAGGACTGTTATGATGCTACAAGGACTGCCACTCTGCTTGACTACTGCCCTAAAGAAACTGCTGTCCTTCTGTGCTGACCTGCTGCCCTCTAGCCTGGGGAAGAAGAACAGGACTTGCAACCAATCTTGAACCCAAGACCCCAGAGTGATGCAAAGAGCTAGTCAGTTAGCCTACTGATATGAGCCTCAGGGACATAAAAGGCTTCTCAAAAGCTCCTGGACCCGTCTTCAGTGAATTCCTGACCCCAGACAAATGGTGCTTCCCAGATCCTGAACCGTTGGTATGACTCAGAGGGCTCTTGATTCAATATTCTGGGATCTTCATGACTGCAATGCGCCAGTTCACTCCGAAAATCAGCACAGGCTGCCACCAACCAGTCTCTTCACAGAGCAGCATGGGTGGCCCACGGAAAATCAAAAACACAAAGCTCCAGCCCACCCATCTGCAATGCCTGTCATGCTCTTCACACCACACCAACTGCCACTCACAACGTTCTCCTTGCTCCTCGTGACCCTCTCCTACAAGAACAGGACTATTGGCACAAACCTTGAGCAGGTAAATCTTCAGTGGAAACTAACCTGCAACTGTATATGACTCCATCGCAATCAGCTTGAAGGTTTGACTTTGATCTAGTCTAGTGTGACCAGTTAGCTGTGTTTGGCACTTTATGCGTTTAGGAGCTGTATTACCATTTATTTATTTGTCATTTCAGTGTCAAATCATTTATTACAATATACTTTATTTTTCTAAATTAGTTTGGGATTTTTCTTGAGCTGTGTTACTGTTTCAGTCCTGCATTAGTACTTTACACATTGCCTCTAAGATAAACCTGACTGCATTTTGTGCCAAGATACTCAGGGTTAAGCACAGGTTAATTTAGCAACTTTCTGTAATTCACCCTGCAAGGCATTGTGGCTGTTGCTTATCAGGGCTCACTCCCCAGTCAATCAACAACCCAATTTCTCTCAATGAAATAATTTGCAAACATGATGCACTTGTCATTTGACATCTCAGTTAAATGGGATTGTCCCCAGACATGTTCAGACCCTGTACAAATAATTATATCTCTTTAGTAGGGTTCTAACTGCTTTCTGCTAAATGATTGTGATTGCAATATATTTAGTTTACATACGTTCCTAGTAAAGTGGTATACCATATACCCAGGGCTGGTAAAGTATATGCTATTAGTCAGCTTGAATCACTTATTATGCCACCCATTTAAGTAGTCCCTTCAAATATAAGTCTTATGCCTGCTGTTACAGCCTGCCGACAGCTTTAAACTGCCTATTGGATTTATCAAAATACCTTCTTTCTAAGCCCTGAACTCCACTTTGATTACATATGAGATACAAGACCCCCACCACCCCCCAAGATAGACCCTAGACAGCCCATATGGCATGGTTCAATGTAATTAGAAGGTTGGGCATGTACTTTTAAATTTTACATGTTATGGTACTGAAAACTCACAAATATGTTTTTTACTACTGTGAGGTCTACCTCTTTCACTGGATAATATCTGGTTTCCTTATTACATGTATTAAGTGCTACCATTTTATTTGGAGTAGGCTGAAATTCATGTTTGGTGTCTCAGAATTTTTAAATTCAGAACTATTTGGTGCCTGCACCCTGTTCCTGGGTCACATGACTGGCTATAGTTGGTAGTTGGACTTTATAGACAGTCACACAATAAAGGAATTCAATATGCCTGGATAGGCCATCACTGGCAGAATGGGGGTGCAAAGCTGGGTGCAACTTCATGTAATTTAAGGGGCTGTGCCTTGCCTCCCAACAAATGACTTCACATTGGCCCATTGTGCCTGCAGCCAGGCTGGAGCCTAGACTCCCTTGTCAGTTCCAAGCACTACAAAGGGAATCTCTAGAAACGTCTCCTACTTCAGAGGTGGCACCAGGAATAAAAAATAGGACCCTCAGACCCACTATTAAGTACACTATTGCATCTGTGGAAGACTCAGAAGGACTGCTGTGCTACTCTGCTTCAAGAAGAACTGTTACTCTGATGCTCTCTTACTCACTGCCCTGCTGCCTGAGTGAGAAAGACTGGGTCTGTATATTGAACCCAGGACCACCAGAGTGACTCCAAGGGCTATTTGGCTGGCCTCCTGATCAGAGCCTCAGGAAAAGAAAAGGTTCCAGCCTTCTTGAACCCTTACCCTGGACTCTGCCTGGTGTGAGCCTGACCTCCAAGTGGTACCAACGCAGATCTGCATGCTTGGAAGTGGGCCTGAAGGTGCTCTGCCAGCCCACTGGTCCTAGCAGATCTGATGCAGCATGATGCATCACCCCACACCTCATGGTAACTGCTGCTGCATGATGCTACTTGATGCAGGACCTAGCATTGCAGCCCTATAGCTCCTCACAGCTGCCACTGTGTGAAACATCCTCACTCTAGAAACTTTCATCACAACCTTGCAGCTACTTCGAACAGCTGTTGTGTGACACATTCTCGACAACCATGATTTAAAGTACTTTGTTCAACTGCCTTAACTTGGTCTCTGTTTCCGACCCATGCTCTATTGTGTCTGCTCGAACGTATGACTTTATCACGGTGCGGTGGAAGCAGATAACCCCATTATGCGCTTTGTGCTTTCAAACACTATTTTTCTCTAATCCTTTAAAATTGAATATCTCAAGTTTTCCAAATTGGATTCTTGTTGCTTTGGTGTGAAAAATGTTATTAAAATGTTCTCTATTTTTCTAAATTTGTGTGGGCTCTTTCTTGCGCTGAGTTCTCACATTATTGCTGTTTACGTTCTGCATACATACTTTATATATTGCCTCAATGTTAAGCCTGACTGCTTTTGTGTCAAGCTAACAGAGGGCTAAGCACAGAATAATTTGTTACTTTATTTGATCATACTGACTGTTACACTCCACTCAAATAACAACCCAATTTCTCACAATTAGTATACCTTGCTGTGCATGTTTGTACTCTAAGGTTGTTGTTTCTAAAGTTTATAGAGCCTTAAGCAAGAAGAGTCTTATATTAAAGATTAAAAAAATAACAAATAACTCCAGATAGTTGTGTGTAAGCATTAGGTCTTGCAGATTAACCTATATTTTTACACATGTAACATATATTTTTCACCTAGAGTGGTCACTTAGGGGGTCATTATGACTTCAACCGATGGAAAAGCCCCTCTGGGACAGCTGGAAACAGCCTACAGCATTGTCTCCGGTTCGTAATAGAGCCGGCGGCAATGCTGTTGTGCGTAGGGTGCACCAGCACCCGTCACAAAGTTCACTGTCTGCAAGGCAGACAGTGAACTTTGCAACTGGGCTGGCCAGGGGGTTCCTTTCACTGCACATGCCAAATGCATGGGCAGTGCAGGGGCTCCCCTGGGGTACCCTACACCCTGTCTCCACCAGCCTTTTCATGGCAGTGCTACTGACATGAAACTGCTGGTGGAGAAGGGGGTTGTAATCCCCAGGGCTGCACTGCTTGCAGCACTGCCCTGGTGGATTAGGACCGCCAGCACTGCCAGACCGCTGTGTCGATGATAACTGGCGATGCTGGTAGTCTGACAATGGCACTACTGGTGCAGTCGTAATGTGGTGGTCGGACCGCTGCATTGGAGGCAGTCTGAACTTCACCGCAAACCCTGGCGGTCATAAGACCACAGGGTCATAATAAGGCCCATAATCTGTCATTTTCGAAATGTAGTCTGAGGAAATGCAATGCAAATGTCCCTTTGTTTCTGAATATTGATGCTACCTCTCACATTTACACCATTGCATTGAAGAGATTAGGCACAGGACAAGCAACAGACATTTTATTTTCTAAGACATTTTGGAGTTTGGGAGAGAGTGTTGGAACATTTCATACAGGTACATTATCTTCCTCATATATTCTTGCCATACAACAACCATCTCAGTAGCTCAGAATAACTACCAACATGCTATGGCTTACAACACATCTTGGCATCCAGTCATATTGTTTCATACTTATCTTTGGATGTTTTAGAAAGTATATATATGGTCATTCAAGGATTTCACAAGTATAAAGTCAACCAGGGATTGGTGTCACATCCTGTATCATCCACTTTTGTCTGTTACAGACATTTGTTTGTAGACTCATATTGTAGAATCCATTTGTTTCAGGTACCATTTTGTGGCACTTATTAGGAGCTTACGGAACATCTAAAAATCCTGTTGGCTTGCTTTGAACTCACTTAGCCACAATACCTTGAGAAATAAGGACTATAAGACAATAAGGAAATTTTGATTGCACATGATAAACTACCGATTTGCCTTGCTTACTAAATTTCATAAGTCAATATATACAGCTAAATGTTTGATTTTATTTAACGATTGAAAACATTTTAAGAAATCGGTATGCCCTGCTGGTTGTGTCCATCTAACAGGATGTGTCAGTAGTGTATAAAAGCCTTTGCAAAATTCTATTCTGAGAAACCCGCCCAGAAGGGTGACTGTTACATTTCATAAAATGTTACTTTGAATCTTAGTACATTTTTTTATTGGTTTAGGAATCAACAATATCTTTGTTAATTAGAAAGTTAATTAGACAGTTTAATACAAAATATTAACTAATTATGTGTGTTTATTTTAAGTGTACAATTGTGCATTGCTGGTAATGCAAAGAAAAACTTCTTGGCATAGCATCTGAAAAGTCAAGGTTGACATGTTTTGAAAGTATCTAATACATGTTATAGAAAAAGCTAGTCACACAACATACTTTGACTTATGTAGCAGTGAATAAAAAATATCCAAGACAAATATTAAATAAGATTGTTTCTACAATTATGAGAATGTGATGAATATGTACTTAAAGACATACACATTTATTCAGTTGATATGATAATGGCCACCAGTTTGAGTAACTATAAAGGAAGGTCCAGGGCACTGAAAAAAGCAAGATTTCAACAATTCTGATCTGAGGCACTAGGTGTAGGTCAAGAACAGGAAACACATTTCAGTATGGAAAAAAATGATGTTCTTCAATATCACTACCTCCATTTGCACATCCACCATCTCAACAAGCTGGAAGATGACAATATGCAATCTATGTACCCATTACTGTAGGGAAGGCACTGGTCGCCCGAGATCACTAATAAAGCAGTGTGGACTAGATGACACCACATCGGGCATAGTTTAATAAATATGAGGAACATGATTAAAAATCTATATTTACAGGCACGTAGGCCCTCATTATAACATATGTAGTATATACCACCTACGCCAAAAGACCGTCGCCGCGCTACCAGCCATCAGCTGGATTATGACCATAGCCAGATTTCTGGCTGTGGTCATGCCAGCAGATGGCGGTAAGGTGGTGCTGCTGCCAGCAGCAGTGCCTCGTCTATAGACTGCTGCAGACCGTATCATGACCCATGATTCGTCCTGGCGGTGTTCTGCTGTCGGGCGCTGCTGCTGGCAGCCGCGCCAAATTCCGTCTTGTGCCGGAGGACCCCCTGACATCAGGTAAGTTGGATGCTCTGACAGGGAAGGGGGTGTTGTGTGTGTGGGGGGTGTCTGTGCGTGCGTGTATGCGGATGTGTGATGCGTGTTGTCTGTGTGCGCGTCTATGGATGTGTGAGTGTGTATATGTTGTGTGCATGCATGTGTGCATGTATGTATGTCAGTATGTGTGGATGTGTGTGTGAATGGATGTGTGCAGGAGGGAATGAATGTGGGTATGAGTCTGTGTATGCGTGTGTACGTTGGTGAGTGAAGTTGCATGTACGGCGTGGGGGGTCTGGAGAGGGAGGGGGGTTGTGGGGGAAACCTGGGGAGGGAGGTGGGTAGGGAAGACCACTATTCATGACAGGGAAGGAATTCCCTGTCACTGATGGTGCTTACCTCCATGGTTTTCGTGGCGGTAAGGTTGCCGTGAAAACCATGGTGGTAGGAGGGGTCATAATCCCGCGGGCGGGCTAGTGACAGCATCCTGGCTGGAGACTGAAGTCTCCAACCCAGCGGTCGTTACAGCTGTGCCAGACAGTGTGGTACATTGGCAGTTTGGCTTGAGCCAAACCACCAATGTCGTAATATGGGGAAAAGTACAGCCGGCCTGTTGGCAGTACTTTTCTCCATTTTAAAGCCATCCGCCGGGGTCAAAATAATCCCTTAGATTCTAAATGTAAGTTCTGTTTGAATGAGGAGAAAGGTGTGTTTTTATGGGAAGGATTTGAGGGTTTGTTGGTGGTTGATTGCAGAAAATATTTTAAAATACTAAATCTCATTCTATTTTTCTATTATATTCTAGGGGTGAGATATTTGTATTATTGTCTGCAGGTGGGTAGTTTAAAATTTTTATGAAATAATTGTTTTTGAAAATTTTATTTAGCTTCACAGCATTCTACAAAGTACAATGTTTGCAATAACCTTAAACAAAATATAATTTAACATAACATATATGGCACATATTTTTTACATTTGACAAATTGTTTGCAAATCTAACTTTTACGAATAATCATTTGGGCTCTGAAATTGCAAACATATTTATTTTACAATATAAAAATTAATTACACTGGCTCATCTCCTACTTTAGCCCTCCTTTGTGTCAGAATCAACATGTGAGGAGAACTGGCATAAATCCATGTCAATGTAGATTTTATTATCTTCATCAGTGACTGAATGAAGGCTCTATCATGGCAATATAGTGAAAGGCTGCAAAGACAAACATCATTTTGCATTTTGCACTGCACAGTTATCTTCACTAGAGTGATTTAGACAACAAAACCTTGACTTTAGGGATCAATATGTTGTTTCAATTATGGATCTAGTTTTCTGATGTGCAGGACTCTTAGGATGATAAAATGACATCAGGAGATATGATCGAAGATCATACCACTGGCCACGTATGGTGAATGAAGAGTTAAATTAATTCTTGGTTATATACCAAAAAAGAAAATTAACTCAAATTTAAGAGGGGAGAACGAAAGGAGCACATGTTTAAATACTAACTATGGATATATTTAAATAGGAAAATGGAGTTGTCAATTTAAATGATTGATATTATGGATCTAGTCACATTTATGAATTGCACACTATTGGTCTCAAAGGGATTCTTGACAAAATATGAATTACTTGCCATTCATTTGTTTTCACCTGTATGTGATTTACATAAACAAATGTTTCTTTGCTTTTTCTATATCTCAGCTCTGATTCGCTGAAGTCTAATTATCCGATTCTAGTTGGTATTGTAGTCGCCCTTTTAAAGACGGATTAAGATCTGTTGATGGGTGTGGCAGGTTAGTAGCTTTTTACCACGCTTTGTTTTACTATGCCTCTTATATAAATGGGAAAATGTTTATTTTATTATGGTTTAAGAGTTGGCAAAATGTAGAGGTTGAGATGTTGATAACAAGCAATTAATTTGCTATTGATAAATCTGCTAGCAATCTGTCAATGTCCTTGCATAGGAAGATTATCATGTTTTAATGAGTTGGTTGAGTGAGTTAATACATTCCCTTTGAGACGATTGAGGACAATTAGTGGTTTCAGAATTGTACTGATGAAAAAGTAATGTGTTGTGTTTTATGTACCTATTCAAGTTGGATTTGTAATGAAATGTAAATCTGGATTTTACCACAGGATATTGGTTTAAGAGCATCTGCTAATTACCTACACCCAGTTTTGTGCCATATAATAGAGGCACAAGCAATAACAGCAGAAAACAGGGTTCATGTGAGGTTGGCATGGCGATCTCCCAGGTTTAGGTCATTACTAAGCAACAGCAATGCCAGAATTGACAGTCAATAAATCATCTGTTTTCATCAGCAAAAATTTGTTATGTGACGCTCAGTGAGGCTGGACTGCATGGGGTCCCGTTAGACAGCTCCAAGGAGTGGGTAGAATGAATTATTTAAAAACTATAATAGAACATCCACATACATGAGCAGGGTGTCCTGGAAAAACATAGAGGTATCAAGGTGTTATGCTGGTGAAACACAAGGTTCTCAATGGCTTTCAAAATGCAAGATGACTGGTCACACTGCGTAAATCAAAGAGTTTCTGGATTTGGCAGCAATAGGGCAATAAGATCAGCCAAGATACAGGAAGACTGTCCATAGGAGCTTGCAGTAGGTTGCATCAGCTGAGGGAAGTGCTCTTGGTAGCATGTGAGGAGACAGAAGTTGTTGAAGGTAAATTGGATTATCCTTACAGGAAATGCAATGACATATGTAGAGAGCCACAAACGCAGAGCCTGTGGCTGCCAGCAGCAAGTAAAGAATATTAAGGTTGTGTGCTGAGTAAGTGAACTGGGAGTCTGGAGAAGCTTCTGGTTATAGGTCAGAAAAACTGGAATTCCAGCGGGAGGCACTTTAAGTAGTCTATGCAAAATAAAGTAGTAGACTGCACCACAGGTTGACGACATGAGCAGCAAGCAAGGGTACAAGCCTCTGAAATGTACTTGCAAGAAAGAAGAAGGTAGCAGCCCCTGGATTCACCTCATTAGCGAAGGAGAGAGTACATCCAGATAGCTTATGGGCAGTGGCAGCCAGGGTCGATAGAGCATTTGGTAAACTAAAATGTGTTTTTGAGTTTGATAAAATTTGCTATGTTATGTTATGTTGTGTTATGTTATGTTAATTAGTATATCATACTAATCACCCGAGAGGTTATCCTGGTGCTTGGGTAGGTGTGTAGATGAAAGGTACCCAAGGTGCATACTAGAAGAGCTAGTCTTCAGCTTCTTGCAGAACTCTAGAAGTGAGGAGGCGGCTCCTATAGGTTGAGGGAAGTTGTTTAATGTCATGTGTGATGTAGGAGAAAGTGTGACCTCAAGTATTGAATTTGTGGCTGAAAGAATACAGTTTTCTTTAATAACAAATATGCGAAGAATATAGAAGACCACATACTATAGTGACATCACACAAACACAAAATGTAAACTTAAAGTAATCTCCCACTCTTCTTGAATGCTGGTAATGTATGCACAACTTTTAACTGCTGGCTGCATTTCAAGTTGTCAATGTGTTCATGAGGTTCTGCAGGGCTACCTTTATCTCCTTGTTCCTAAAGCAGTAGATTACAGGGTTCAATATCGGGGGTGCCACAGTGTAGAACAGAGAGACCATCTTTTCCTCATTTGCTGATTGTTTTTGCACTGGTCTCATGTGGATAAAGATGGCTGTCCCATACACCATGGATACCACAGTAAGGTGAGACGCGCAGGTAGAGAAGGCCTTGTACCTGCCCGCTGTGCTACGGGATCAGCAGGACAATGATTCCAGCTGAAAAAATGACCACCTGTGCTACAAAGGTGTCGGCGCACACCATCTTTAGGAGTGTTATGACTTCACAAAAGAAGTGGTCAATAACATTGTGACCACATAAAGGCAGCTTCAGTGTAAAACCTGTCACCAACATTGCTATATGAAAGCCATTTAACCAGCAAACTGCAACCATTTTGATGCAAGTAGATAAGTTCATAATGCTTGTGTAATGCAGTGGTAAGCAAATGGCCACATAGCGATCGTAAGCCATGACTGAGAGGCAAACACTCTCTGTACATGCCAGGACCAGGTGAGCACATATCTGAGCTGCACATCCATAGAAGCTGATGCTCCATCTGTCCAGGAGGACATTAGCTATGATGTTGGGAATAATGACCAAAACATATGAAACATCCAGAATAGAGAGATTTGCCAGGAAGAAGTACATAGGAGTATGAAGCCGAGGTTCATAGACACATAGGCCCTCATTCTGACCTTGGCGGGCGGCGGAGGCCGCCCGCCAAAGTCCCGCCGTCAGGTTACCGTTCCGCGGTCGAAAGACCGCGGCGGTAATTCTGACTTTCCCGCTGGGCTGGCGGGCGGTCGCCTTCAGACCGCCAGCCAGCCCAGCGGGAAAGAGGCTTCCACGATGAAGCCGGCTCGGAATCGAGCCGGCGGAGTGGAAGCTGTGCGACGGGTGCAGTTGCACCCGTCGCGTATTTCACTGTCTGCGCAGCAGACAGTGAAATACATGTAGGGGCCCTCTTACGGGGGCCCCTGCAATGCCCATGCCAGTGGCATGGGCACTGCAGGGGCCCCCAGGGGCCCCGCGACCCCCCCTACCGCCATCCGGATCTCGGCGGTCCGACCGCCGGGATCTGGATGGCGGTAGGGGGGGTCGGAATCCCCGCGGCGGTGCAGCAAGCTGCGCCGCCGCGGAGGATTCAATGGGGCGGCGGTACACTGGCGGGACCCCGCCAGTGGTGCCGGTCCGACCGCGGCTTTACCGCCGCGGTCGGAATCCCCATTGGAGCACCGCCGGCCTGTCGGCGGTGCTCCCGCGGTCCTCCGCCCTGGCGGTCAAAGACCGCCAGGGTCAGAATGACCACCATAGTGTGAGCAAGACAATGTTTCCACTGATACTAGCAAAGAATATAACTATGAACATCACACAGAGAATTATCTTCACCTGTGGAATGTCAGTCAGTCCCGTCAAAAAGAACTCTGTCACAGAGCTTCCATTCCATGGCTCCATTGTATTCATTTCCTTTTACCTAAGGGAAGAAAGTTAATGCAAAACAGTATAAATAGTATACATATTTAAAAGAGATCACTTTTGTTTGTCAACATGCAATTCCAATAGGATTCTGGGATGTATTTAAACTCTTTAAATTGAAAAAATTTAATACACTTCATCATCACACTGAATCAAAAGTGCCCTGTATCATTACGCAAAGCAATCAATTGTAGTTGCACTTTTCTTAAACTAAACTAAATGGGAAAAAATGCGTACAATGTTGCAAGAGATTGCCTCTTTGTACGTGGTCACCACAATTTCTTCTCGACTGGTATTGCTGTTTTCTGAACTCTCAACACTGGAGCACTGTGGCCCCAGTGTCTGTGCCCTGACCCCTACAACATGGTAAAATTGGTTAATTTCCAGTTGCCATGTTTAACTTTACACCAAAACCATAGTATATAGTACAGGAAAATATACAAATGGCATAGAAACTTAAATGTCAGCTGTGGATTGCAACACATATTATGCCATACAATAGAGTGACTAAGAAAATATAGCTCAGGTCTAGCTGTGTAGTCTAGCTCTTGGGGCTTGTAAACCTGCTGGCAAACTTATCAACATAATCCTTTTTGGCAAGAAGGTTGCTTGCTTTTAAATATTAAAGCCTAGATTTAAGGGATCCTAGTGCCTCCTTGAACCACATTAGCATCATTTTAGTAAGACGCTAATGTAGCCCAACAAGACTAAATTCAACATGTCATATTTACAAAGTGGCGCAATGTATGCATTGCACCACTTTGTAACCCCTTGCACCACATTATGCCTGTGCCAGCAAAATACATGCAAGGGGGCGTTCCCCTCTCGGGGGTGCAAAAATGGTGCAGTGGAATCCAAAAGGTTCCACTGTGCCATTCTTAGCTTCTATTTTTAACACCTGCACAGAGCAGGCATTAAAAGGGGGCATGCCATTGTTTTCAATGGGCCCCTGTTAGATCTGACAGCCTTAGGATGGTCATCTCCAAACTTTTTGCCTCCCTCCCTCCATTTTTCTGATCCTGTTTTGATGGTTTTTGGGCTCTGCACACTTAACCACTACTGTCCAGTGGTAAAGTGCCTATGCCCTCTCCCTGAAACATGGTAACATTGGTTCCTACCCAATTGGCATATTTAATGTACTTGTAAGTCCCTAGTAAAGTGCACTATAGTGCCCAGGGCCTGTAAGTTAAATGCTACTAGTGGGTCTGCAGCACTGATTGTGCTACACACATAAGTAGCCCTTAACCATGTCTCAGTCCTGCCATTACAAGGCCTGTGTATGCAGTTTCACTGCCACTTCGACTTGGCATTTAAAACTACTTGCCAAGTCTTAAACTTCCCTTTTTCTACATATAAGTCATCCCCAAGGAAGGCCCTAGACAACTGTTGGAAATGGCCTTTCTGCAGGGTCACCCCCAAACTTTTTGCCTTCCTCCTTCTCTTTTTCTGTCCTCATTTTTGCTGGCTAGAGGACTTTGCACACTTTAACACTGCTAATCAGTGCTAAAGTGCGCATGCTCTCTCCTTAAAACATGGTAACATTGGCTAATACCCAATTGGCTTATTTACTATACTTGTAAGTCCTTAGTTAAGCGCACTGCATGTGCACAGGGCCTATAAATTAAATGCTACTAGTGGGCTGCAGCACTGGTTGTGCCACCCACATAAGTAGCCCCCTAACTATGTCTCAGGCCTGCCTCTGCACTGACTGTGTGTCCAGTTTCAATGCCACTTCGACTTAGCATTTAACATTGACATTTAACAAGACATTGCCAGGCCTTAAACCTCACCCCTAGGGTAGGCCCTAGGTGGCCCATGGGGCAGGGTGCTATGTAGGTAAAAGGCAGGACATGAACATATGTGTTCTATATGTCCTGGTAGTGTAAAACTCCTAAATTCGTTTTACACTGCTGTGAGGCCTGCTCCTTTCATAGGATAGCATTAGGGCTACCCTCATATACTGTTTGAGTGGTAGATCCTGATCTGAAAGGAGTAGCCAGGTCATATTTAGTATGGCCAGAATGGTTATGTTACTATTTTAGAAATTGAGCATTTCTCTACACTTAAATCCTTCTGTGCTTTCCAATCCACATCTTGCTAGGTTTAATTGACAACTCCCTTGTGCATTCACTCAGGCAAACCCCAAACACAGGATGCTCAGTCACACTTGCACACATCTGCATATTGAATGGTTCTTCCTGGCCTGGGAGGATGGAGGGTCTGACACTTACATGTCAAAGGACAGTAGCCTGCCCTCACACAAAGGACAGCCACACCACTTACTGGGGCTCTGGCAGACAGGATGGAATTGAAAGGGAACCTTGTGCACGTCTAAGCCACTCTTTGAAGTCTCCCCCACTTCAAAGGCACATTTGGGTATTTAAGCAGGGTCTCTGACCCTACCAACTTAGACACTTCTGAGGTAGACACTCTACTTCATCAAGACACTTCCTGGACAAGAGAACCTGAACCAGAACCTGCAACCTGCCCAGAAGAACTTCCTAGCTCCCCAAAGGACTCACCTGACTGTTTTTTTTTAAAGGACTGCTGTCTTGCTGTTGCCCAGCTGCTTTGCTGCTCTCTGGTTGTGCTGAGAAGTGCTCTCCAAGGGCTCGGATAGAGCTTGCCTCCTGTTCCCTGAAATCTCAGGACCAAAAATACTTAATTCCTGCAAGATAACTAACTGTGCCGAACCAGAACAATGCAGCCCGACTTCGCAAGGAGAAGATCGTTGCAGCACCAGCGTAGCAACCGGAAATTAGTCGCACGGCCCACTGGATCGACACAAAACAGAACGGAACAAAGCAGCCCGACTTCCTGAGAGGAATCGACGCAACGCCTGCTGTGCGGAAGAAATTTCCACACAACGCCCACCGGATAGACGCAGTCCCTGTGACTTCGTCCTGCAAGCACCGGATTTCAATGCATCATCCCCAGGGCATCTGAAAACCACACAACCCGAAGAGGATCCCAGTCTACGCACCGGAAATCGATGCAAAGCCTGCCCTGCATGAAAACTCAACAACGCATCGTCTGTGTGCACCATAAAAATCGACGTACACCTCCCTGTTTTCCACACATCTCCCCCTCTGCGGTCCCTTGCAGAGAATTTGAACACAATCCAGGTACTTTGTGCTAGCAAGAGACACTTGTTGCTTTTTAAGAGACACTTTATATAATTTTTACAGTGATATCTCAACATATACTTATTGCATCTTAATCGTTTTGACCTGCATCTTATCAGATAAATATTATATATTTTTCTAAACACTGTATGGTGTATTTGTGTGGTGTTCTACTGTGTTATTGCATGATTTATTGCACAAATACTTTACACATTGCCTTCTAATTTAAGCCTAACTGCTCAGTGCAATGCTACCAGAGGGTGGGCATAGGATAATTTGGATTGTGTGTGACTTAGCCTGACTAGAGTGAGGGCCCTTGCTTAGACAGGGGTACCCTGACTGCCAACCAAAGATCCCATTTCTAACAGCAACCCATAGGGCAGGATGCTATCTATGTAAAATGCAGGACATGTACTTATGTGTTTTACATGTCTTGATAGTGAAAAATTCATAAATTAATTTTCCATTACTGTGAGGCCTGCTCTTCTCATAGACTAGCATTGGAACTGCTCTCATATACTCCTAAATAGTAGGTTCTAATCTGGAAGGAGTAACCATGTCTTGTTTGGTATTGCCAGAATAGTAATAAAAGTTGGATTTAATATTTCAATTTTAGACATGCCACTCTTAGGAATTGCAAAAACAACAGATGATGGATGGAATGCAGAATCAATCAAAACATTCACCCCCAGTCACAGATCTAGGTTTAATCCATCAGTTTTTTTGCTCACTATGCCATTCCAGTTTGGACCCAGCCATATGCAAATCAGTCCTGACCCAGTTCCCAAAGGAAACAGTCCTGCCCGAACTGCCAGGCCAGGTCTTCCCTGGACCAGAAACAAGCATCCTGGGACTGGTTTCAGGGTATCACCCTTCATTAGTCAGGCTAGCTTGAATCGGGTGGCATAGCAAGCACGGGAGCCACGTCTGTACATACCCTTCGTACTTGGGGCGACAAATGCAAAAACAACAGTTGATGGATGGAATGCTGGATTAAAACCCAGATCTGTGACTAGGAGTGAATATTTTGATTGATTCTGCATTCCGTCCAACATCTGTTGCTTTTGCATTTGTGAAGGAAAGTGGCATTGCATTGTAAGCAGCGTCATTTTTCATAAATTTGGGCCTAAGTACTTGACCCCTATGTAGGTAGTGTGGGCCATATGAGAGAGTGCCAATTATTTAGTACCAGCAAAAATTTCACTTTTGTTGCTGTCCTAATGAGAACATCTAGGCTTTAGGATAAACTCATAGCCCTACTATGTCCGATTTGTGACAAACTACTGGTATTATTCAAACACTGTTGATGAAAATTCCAATTTATTAGGAAAGCTTGAATTGTAAAAAATTAGATTTAAAATGTTAGACTTTATCTTCTTGAGCTTCTAAATTAATATCAGCCTGCTAGTGCAGGACCTGTCTACTGCTTCCCCTTAATGAGGAGGGACAACTGATCCCAGAGCAGAAACAATGGCTTAGGACTGTTTACAGGAAGACTTGAGTGAGGTGTGTAACATTTATCAGCTCAAGAAGAGCAGCTGAGAAGGGTCCAGGAACTTTGTTAGTTTGAAAAGAACTAGGGTGGGGCCTGCCCATTAGATTAGATAAGTGTAATGGGAGACCTAGGGAAAAGAATCCTTTTGTTCCAGAGGCTGAGAGTAGCCAGTTTGGAGCCAACCCAGTGGGTGTCAGGCCCCACAAACAGGTTGGTGTGGCTGCAGAGGAGGGAACTGCTCATTTTCCTAAACACACCCCTGGTTGGCACAAAGGCTTCCTTCAGGGGAAGAAAGCTTCTGCCTTTATGAATTTGCTGAGCACACTGTGGGATGGTTTGCAGTAATAGAAATAGTATGTGTTGCAAAGGTGGAAAAGGATGCCCCTGTGGCTGTTTTCCTGACTGGTTAGAGAGTGTACTGGTGTCACCCCCAAGCACATAATTCTACAAAAGTGGCACCTCGCCTACTGCTCATGAGACCACTTTCTGGACCTGTGTAAGATTAAAAAAATTACTGGGCCTGTTTTTTGAGACCTGTGTGGAGACCTGAAGGGCTGGACATATTCCCACTTGTACACAGGACTGTGAAGCAGATTCCAAGGTTCAGTTGGCTGAAATCCTGCATAGCTTCAGGACACAACAAGGTGCAAGAGGATTTTTTTTCCTGAAGTGGCCAGCTGAACAGCAGCAATTTGAACTGGAATGGATTTTACTGGAAAGACCCTTGAACCCTAAGTGCTATTTCTAAGGTCCTGAAGTCTTTCAATTAACCAAAAGGGGCAACTTTGTATATTCTGAAAAGTTGAGGCTTTCCAGACTTCCAGAACATCAGTGGCCTATAAACAGCAAAGGTGCTGAATTTCCATAGCAACTTTGTCAGATACAGTTTCAGGCTTGCCTTGCTAGAGGATTCACAAAAATAACTCATACTTTTGAGTAATTTATACACTTGTGTATATTTGCTATTGCTATTCACAGAATCTGAATATAACTTACCAGTAAAAAAAAAGAGCAATCAGTCCTGCACCATCCATTGCCAGCCACTGGTACTGCAACACTCTCCATAGAAACTATTGGAGTAAGGGGATTCAAATAAATTACCATAGGATACAATGCTAAATTAAATTAAATCAAAGTAATTAATAAAGTTAATCATTTACAATAGATAAACAAATAAAACATATAATTTTTAAAAACATGTCAATATAGTATATATTTATTAGCAATAAAATATGTTGATACCTTGTTTTCAATTAACAAAAATGAATGTGACAAATTCATTAGAATATACAAAATTAATTGTAATTAATTATATACATCACATTTAATAAATATTATTGCACAATGGAATTTTCTTTATCCTGGAAAGTATTGTTTAATTGAAACATCAAAAACGTTTTAATTTAATTTAATGATTCCACTAATTAAAGATTTATTAATAAATGTAGTTACTAGTGCTGTTTCAGTTTCTTACTGTGTATTTCGTTCTGCATTTGATATAAATATATAAAAGGAATTTGTAAGAATATTTAATATACACATATTTTTATTCTTGAGTTCAATACATTTGTTTAATATACCCTATACTTACATGGGGAGACTTCACAGTCAGGACTGAGACCTCCACATGGCAAACCATAGTGTAGGAAGCTGTATATACTATCTAAAAGTGAGAGATAGCGTGCACAGAGTCCAGGGGTTCCCCTTAGAGGTTGATAGTGGCAATAATAGATACTACTAATGCTCTATTTGTGGTAGTGTGGTCGAGCAGTAGGTTTATCAGAGGGTAGTGTTAAGTATTTGTTGTACACACACAGGCAATAAATAGGAACACACACTCAAAGACTTAACTCCAGGACAATAGGTTTTTATACAGAAAAATATTATTTTCTTAATTTATTTCAGAACCACATGAATTAGACACCAAGTAAGTATATAAATTGTAAGGTACTTGGCATAGGTAAATGAAGAACTTTGAATCAAAACAGTAATGTACAGAGTTTGGCATAAAATGCAATAAGCTGTTTAGAAGGTGGACACTGCAAAATTCAATAGTCCCTGGGGGAGGTAAGTTAAGGTTTAGTTTGTCAGGTAAGTGAAGCACTTACAAGTTCATTCTCTGGGGCATAGGCAGCACACCGTTGGGGTTTCAAGTCAACCTCAAACACCCAGCACCAACAACACAGGGCCAGTCATGTGCAGAGGTCAAAATGGGACCCAAATAACATAGGCGCCTATTGAGACTAGGGGTGCTCCGGTACCAGTCTGCTAGCAGGTAAGTACCTGCGTCCTCAGGGACCAGACCAGGGGGGTTTTGTAGAGCACTGGGGGGGTACCAAACAGGCACACAAAATACAGCCTCAGTGGCACAGGGCCGGCCGGGTGCAGTGTGCTAACAAGGTGTCGGGTTTCGTATTGGATTCAATGGAGGGACCCACGGGTCACTCTGGCGATACAGGCAGGGCCCAGGGGGGCTTCCCGGGACAGTCACCAACTGGGCAAAGATGAGGGCTGCCTGCTAGTCACTTCTGCACCAGCTTTTGGTTCTTCTCGGGCCTGGGGGCTGCGGGTGCAGTGCTTCTTCCAGGCGTCAGGTTCTTTGTTACCGGGCAGTTGCGTTCAGGGGGATCCTCTGGATTCTCTCTGCAGGCGTCACCGTGGGGGTGCAGGGAGGTCGTCTCAGGGTAAACACGCCATGGGAGTTGTCTGGGGGTCCTCGCTGCAGTGTTGGTTTCACACTGGCCGGGGGCGTCGGGTGTAAAGTGTTGGGGACTCACACTTCAGGAGTGAGGTGAGAGTCCCTTTAAAGATTATTTATTCTTGTTGCTTTGGACAGAGCCACTGTCCACAGGAGTTTCTTGGTCCTCTGGGTCAGTCGGCAGAGGTTGCTGGGCCCGCAGGATGCGTTGCTGTTGCAGGTTCTCTGAATCTGGAGACAGGACGGTAGGGCTGGGTCCAAAGCAGTTGTCGTCTCCTTCTTCTCCGCTGGGTTTTCAGGTCAGCAGTCCTTCTTCTAGTTAGGTCATCAGGAATCTGATTTCCTGGTTTCAGGGTCGCCCCTAAATACTAGATTTAGGGGTGTGTTTAGGGCTGGAGGGCAGTATCCAATGGCTACTGTCCCTGAGGGTGGCTACACCCTCCTTGTGCCTCCTCCCTTTGGGGAGGGGGGCACATTGCTAATCCTATTGGGCTCAATCCTCCAAAGCAAGATGGAGGGTTTTCTAAGGAAGAGGTCACCTCAGCTCTGGACACCTTAGGGGCAGTCCTGGCTCGAGGGTGACTCCTCCTTGTTTTTCTTATTATCTCCTCCGGACTTGCCGCCAAAAGTGGGGGCTGTGTCCGGGGGGGCGGGCATCTCCACTAGCTGGAGTGCCTTGGGGCGTTGTCACAGCTGGCTTCAGCCTTTGAGGTGTAATGGTTCCTGCGGGGGAGGTGTGAAGCACTTCCACCCAGGACAGGTTTTGTTTCCGGTCACAGAGTGCACAACGGCACTCACCCAATCTGTCTAGAAACTAGTCTGGAAGTGGCAGGCTGGGAGAGACCAGTCAGCCTAGCACTAGCAGTTGGGCTTGCATGCAGGGGGCATCTCTAAGATGCCCCACGTGTGCATTTCTCAATAAATGCCACACTGGCATCAGTGTGGATTTATTGTGCTGAGAAGTTTGATACCAAACTTCCTAGTATTCAGTGTAGCCATTATGGAACTGTGGAGTTCGTGTTTGACAAACTCCCAGACCATATACTCTTTATGGCTACCCTGCACTTACAATGTATAAGAATTGGCTTAGACACTGTAGGGGCATAGTGCTCATGCAACTATGCCATCACCCGTGGTATAGTGCACTCTGCCTTAGGGCTGTAAGTACTGCTAGAGGGGTGACTTACCTATGCCACAGGCAGTGGGTTGTGGGCATGGCACTCTGAGTGGAGTGCCATGTCAACTTTCTCCCCACCAGCACACACACGCTGTGAGGCAGTGTGCATGTGCTGAGTGAGAGGGACCCAGGGTGGCACGGTAGCTGCCGTTTGAAAGCACCTGGAAAGTGTTTTTAATTACCGGGACTGGAACTCCCTTAAGATAACAAGCTAAGTTAGCAATCGAGGCATTACAGGCCCCGTGCAAAGACAGCTGTTTACAAACCATCGAATGGCTGACAGAAGTTTCGCATTCGCTACCGCTAAGAAAAACCTCCCTCATACCATTAAGACATCTGTATAGAAAGGGAAGCTCCCACACCTCATGTATGTAACTGTCTCCCAACCGTTCATATCTACCCACCGGAATGTGCTTCAAACAAGAAGTAAATTGCAGAGTGGAGATAGGCAAATTAATAACCCCATGAATCAACCACTCAGCTGACGGAATCTCAGCCACAGTAAAAGGCAATTTCTCCAACTTTTCAATATTTAACCTAACATATGTTGCTTCCTTCTTAGCCATCAGCTGTTGTTGGCATGTCGAATTAAAGGAAATAAATATTTCCCTGGCACGAATGTGCTGCCACGGAACGCGACCTGCCTTCAAGGTCTGTAAAGTCCAACCCAACTGCATGATGGTCCGCGCTTGACTCTGCCCATGATATAAAGAAGACATATCAGATTTAATAATGTCTATAGCAGAGGAAACAATGTTATCAATCGTGTATACACGGTCTGAAAGGGTATGCATCCCATTATCCACAACAAACAAAGCCTGTATCAAATTTTCCTGATCATTTTGCCTCAACCGGGCCGCTGCCTCTTGTTGTGAAAGCTTCCAAATCTCATTATATACTTCATACAAAAAACGTTTCTTCCGTGGTATTCTTGGTCCTGACAAAAAATCTTGCAAGTCAGTATTGTTAGACAGTAATGTGAGATGTGTCTTAACTGCATCCAGCGTGGATGACTTCAACCATTGTTAAAAAAGTTTCCCCACGCTGTATGTAGTAGTGATATCAGCATGTTCTGGTGATATGTAGCGAGGGTCTGCCCTACTAGTCCTGAACCCCCCCGAAGAGGTGACAAAACGCTGATGACACCCATTAGTGTCTATGGGCCACAATAACCACCCGCCCGGACGTATCAATGAAGTGTTAAGCGTACCATTCTGGACCCAGTCTGTAAGCTCACTAAACGTGGCATTAAGATATTGCTGCCAATTTTTCAATTTGGAAGGGACAGGTATGCTAGGCAAATTCAAGTCTCTAATTGTTGCTAAGCCTAAACAGCTAGTCTGTTGTACAGTGTCATTCAGGAAAATCATTTGGACAGGAATAATACATGCCCTAAACAATGTGTCCCTACCCCGCATTTGCCACTTTTTCGTTCCCCAGACACTTTTCAAATCAACAGTTTTGGACCAGTATTCATACCCCTCAACTGAAAGTTTGGATACAAACAAATTTGAATACAGTAATTTAGTATCAGTCAATAACATTTGCTTATTAGTATGCGGAGTAACCTTTTAATAGTAAGACTTAGCACCCTGTTGATGATGCCCAGAAAAATATGCAAATTTATCAGAATACGTTTTAGAACTCTCCTGTGGAGGAGTCGGGCAATGTTCCCATTGCATATATTCAACTATCGATTTAGGGCTACTAGCTTTATGAATAAAGTGGTGTCCATAATAATTGTAGCAAAACATGTCACCATAATTATCTCTCAGTAGGTAAGCATCTTCATTTTCATAGACAGTATAATATTGCAATTCCGTCAACATAGAATCCACTGTCTTTACGTCCCAATCATCAGAAACAATGCCTGGTATAACGATATCATTCATTGACAATTTGAGAACATACGGTATTTTAATTATTTCAGTGGGACCATATATATCAAACATCACTCTATTCCACACAATCCCATCTGGAATAGGCACTGCAGAAATGTTCACAAAGGACAAGTCCCTTCGAACCATATGTGACGAAAAATGTGGTTTCAACACCGTCTCCACGTGCTCAACGTCAGATCGTTCAGGAAGAAAATGACCATGTAGCACCAGAAAAAAGGTAACTACAAACCCCAGCCATAAGAAAAGAGTCATCACAGTCACAAAAAGCCACAAATAGTTCCAAAGGAACAATAAAATATGTGTTTTTGAGCCAACACAGCAGCCTACGTGGACCCAAGGCTGGCGTGGAAGAGGACGAGGAGTCCGACACAGTATCATCAGTGGTGTTGAAGCAGCCAGAGGCAGTTCTCGCAAAAGGTGCACCCGTAAACAAAGAAGTGGATGGTGGCTCTCGCCTTGGCACGCTATAAACCACATGTTCAGTAATATCAGTAGAACTTACAGCAACTTGATCAAAAGATTCCAAATTATTCGCCGTCAGAGGAACAATCGCAAGATCAGCTTCCATCCTCCCCAAGCTCGGAGAGGAAATAGCGTCGGTGCAAATCACTTGCAGTGGGACTTCTTCCCCAGTAGTGAGAGGGATTCCGGAACTACTGGGTGTCCCTCTTGGTCTGCTGTGCAGAATCGGCCACATGTTGTAACTTGACATTGTCAATGGAAACAAAGCGATTTCCTTTGGCCCCTTGCAACGGTGGCAAAATTACAGTTCTTGTGCTTTGGATCCCTAGCACAGGGACAGGCACCCGATAGGAAGGACCAAACTCTTTTTTCACTGCAACCTTTTCACGCACAAGATCCCCAATCCTGGGAATCAAACCAGTAGGCGTTACTGGTTCATCCTTAATTCCTGTGGAGGCAGCACTGGCAGAAGAGTTATCTTCACGGAAGTGTTGTAAATCCTGCAAAACAGTGACACGATCATTTATGTCAAAGGACGTTACTGCCGTCTCCACACCAGGACCATCTAGATCATACATTCGTGTTCCAAACAGTCACTCATATGAAGTAAGACCCCCCAGGGACCTTCTAGGCAAGTTATTAAGTGCTCTCTGTACTCCATATAGGTGGGCTAGCCAACTACGACCCGTACCTATAACTCTGGCCGTTAAGGATTGCTTTAAATCGCGATTTAAATGCTTCACGACAGAATTTCCCTCGGGATGAAATGGGGACGAGAACTGGAGCTGGGCCCCCAACTAAGCCATGGTGTCCCTGAATGCCTTAGAGGC
Source organism: Pleurodeles waltl (assembly GCF_031143425.1). Lineage (NCBI taxonomy): Eukaryota > Metazoa > Chordata > Amphibia > Caudata > Salamandridae > Pleurodeles > Pleurodeles waltl. The sequence continues at coordinate 4,947,249 of NC_090444.1, read as the reverse complement.
AAATGCAGGGCCCTGGTCCGAATGAAAAGCCGCAACTGCATATGTATCGACAAAGATACGCAAATCTTTAATAACAGTTCGAGCGTCAGCCGAGCGCTGTGGCCAGACCCACACAAATCTGGAGCACGAATCTACAGCAACCAATATATATTTGTATGCACTATCAGGTGTCAGCGGACCACAATGATCCAAGTACACACACTGCAAAGGTTTATTTGATATTAGAAGGGGCATCTGCTGCGGGCGTCTAGCCGTGGAAACTTTAATTTGCTGGCAGACATCACAACAAAGGACATACTGCTTCGTCTCTTTATAGAGACCAGGCCACCAATAACGAGCCTGTAACAGTGAAATGGTGGCAGCCACGCCGGCATGTGCAGATGCCGCCCCCTCATGTGCTGCAGTAATCAATCGAGGTCGCTCAATTTTATTTTACCCACAGCGTTTAGCATACCACCCATGCAGTAACTATATTTAGAAGGGAATCCTTTCGGAAAAGGCGTGCCATCAGCCGTAGCCTTTATGGCAGCCAAAATCTCTGTGTCTGGTTTGGAACTCGAACAAGTTACTGCGGCCACAGTGGCAACTGCCACTGCCGATTTTGCAGCTTCATCAGCCAAAGTGTTACCAGCGACGTGTATTCCAATGCGCTGGTGTCCAAGTGTATGCACAACATGGACTTTAGGAAGCGTTTCCTTCAGATCCGCAACCTTCCCCCACAGCAATTTGTGCTTAATGGTGTTACCTTTGGAATCTTTGAACCCATTCAACCTCCAGCAATGTAAATATTAATTGAAAGACTGAACACAGTAATAGGAATCACAAACCAGCAATGTAAATATTGCCGGATCCGCATGTTCCAAGGCTAACAACAGAGCTTTCAGCTCAGCCAACTATGCCGTACAGTCTCCTAAGGTCTGTGTATAAGTATGTTGGGGGCAGAACTCCTCCCCCTCCATATAGCCGCTCACCACCGCACATGCAGCAGAATACTGTTATTTAGTCCCAACCGCTGGTTGCGCAGAGCCATTGGTATACATGACTACCTGATATTGGTCAATAGGCAATGTGCCAGCGGGAACAGGGTACTCCATTTCATATTGAAGAAATTCTTGAGTCTGCAGTTTAGGGTCAAATATGTAATCTACATCAGTGGCTGTCAAAGACGTTGCCCATTGTATCCATCGCGGGTGTAAAGCTTTCGAATTAGGAACACTCGCTTTTGTAACAGCCTCTAAGGCTGGAATCGGGGAAACGACAAAGATGCGTTGGCCCTGGGCAAGAGGTCGTTCTTTAATCACAGCCATCTGTACAGCAGTGGGAATTGTTCTGCAGCAGAATACAAGTGCGACCTGTATGCTATCGGGACTGTCTCACCCTCATTAAAGGTGACATATGTAAACCCAACGGCACCAGGTATAACCCTGATGACCAGATGCGTTTTATTGTCCCGAGTGTGTAAGTGCTTTACTGCTAAGAGATCAGTTTACAAATCTCGAAGAATATGTGTATGCTCATTCGTCCAAAATCTACTCGAAAAACTTGTATAATGGTTTTATATGTGTAGCGTAATCAGGAATGTAAGTTCTGCCAAAATTTAGAAACCCCAATAACGACTGGAGTTTCCGAATCGTATTAGGAGGTTGCAACTGAGCACATTTTTCCAAAAAGTGTGGCGCTAAGCTATTGCCTTCATTCGACAACTCATATCCCAGGAAAATGACGCTGAGGAAGGCAATCTTCGATTTTTTTAAATTAAATTTGTAGCCTATTTCAGCAAATCCCACAACAATGCGCGCTACCCGCCTAAAATGTTGCAGTAACTCGTCGTCTGTCAGATAGATATCATCAACATATGATAAAGCTTCAGGGTCCAACTCGTGCAGAATTTCAGTTACACGAGCCGAAAATAGTCCTGGGCTATTTTTATACCCCTGAGGCAGACGACAAAACTTTTTTTGAGAGCCAAACGCACTAAAGCTCGTATAGTCCCTACTTTCGGGCACTATATTTTGGCAGAAGAATCCATTTGAGATATCTAATGTGGTTTTGTATTTCTTACGCACTATATTATTCATGAGCGCTGCGCTGTGTGAATTTTGTATTGCATACGTGCGTGTATGTCCATTTAAATGTCTGTAATCCACTACTATCCTATAAGAATGGTCCGGTTTAGCTACTGGAAATAAGGGATTATTCATCGGCGAGACACAGGATTCAATTACTCCCTGGTACTCCAATTGTGTAAGGATTTTCCTTACCGATGCCCTCGCTTCAAATTTTATAGGATATTGCGGTTGTGCCTGAGGTTCGCCCTTTATCGGAATTACATGATAAGGTGAATCCCTATCCCACCCCACATTATTTCTATATAAGGCGGGAGCCTGTGCCAGAGCCCATGTTTTACTATAGGACTCTGCTAGTTCTCCCGGAACAAGTGGTGAGAAGGAAGGTGTAATAACCTCCTCCCCAACTTGACAGTCACGAACAAAGTCATGGGGCCAATCCTGTTCGGCCAGCAGAATGTCATACAATTTGACCACACGGTCCCAAAAGATGGCAATTATAGTGCGCTCAACGTCCCCTTCTAATTTTAAAGTTACTGTAAAAACTCTATCGGGATCAGAGACACGCATATCTGCTGTTTCGACTTGTATGAAGTCATCAGTTGCTTTCACCTCCAGATGCTCTAGAAGATTCCGGCGAACTATTGTGACCTCTGCCGCGCTGTCTATCAGTGCTAATGCCCATGTCTTGTTCTTCAAGAGAACTCTCTTCTTGTGTGGCATGTCTAACTGAGACTGCCGCCACCTTTTTCTTTTTAAATTGCTGCTTTTGTTGGATCGGTTTCTCTTCTTTCTTGACAGAAACCTCCATTGAGCGTTGTGATTCCTGTCTCGGTTTCACGTATTCTGGTCTCCTCTCTGACCGCCCACCTCTCTCATTTCTCTTTTCCGATGAGTCCTGAAAGGAACGAGATTGGCGTGTATCAGTATATTGATATCTATCAGGCGTCTTCAAATTATCCCTATTCCTGAGATTATACCTATTCTACGGGGTCTCCGGTTGCGGAGATTGTCCCCTATCTTTTTTAGGTGTCTGTTGTTTTTTCTCCCAGCGCTTTTTAGTACCCTCAGGTTGCTGTTGTTTAGTAGTATCATTACTATTCTTACCCTGTAACTGGGGTTTTTGCGGTCTAGCCCCAAGGCTATCACGACCGATACTCGAATATGTTTCTGCTATTATTCTCGGTAGCTCCCGCTCTTGATTAATTTGCGGGACGTCTCGAAGACGCATACGCACTGCTAGCGCTACTGCCTCTCCTTTGAGATTACTCAAAATAATAGAAGAAACTGCGGCAAAATTGCCCATCAGCTGCATCCCTAAATCTAAGGCTGAGGCAGCCCTATATTGAGCCAGTGTCGGTGTACCGTGTGCTGTAGTGTAGAGCGCGGCAAACACTGTGCCCCAAGTATTACAATGATCCACAGTAGGAACCATTCCATACGGCAAACACATCGTCAATATTCTATGTTTATGCTGAGGTCCCGTATGGGGAAATACTGCTTCCAGCGTATTAATTTTTTGCGCCAGCCAAAATGGAGTTTCCTCACGTTTAGCCGGTACTTTGCCCATAACTGAGTGTACAGTGGCCGGATTGATACCCCGAACCACCGCATGTGGTTGCGCCGGAGCAGCACGCACTGCGTTAGTATTTAGTGTCTGCATTACAAACTGAACTAATCTTCTATATGTAGTCGCCAAGTCGATATATAAATGACGAACTTCAGCCACTGCCAAGTTAGCAACCGCAGGATATGATGTGTATGTAGCCAATACAGGCCAGGTAGGACCATCATTACTCAGTGGACCTAACCTAACTTGTGCTACTGTGTGTGGGAGGGCGCCATCAAGCCAATTATGGTGTTCTTGATAAGATAAAGGTATCTCTAAGTATGCATATGCCGTGTATTGTCCAGGGACATTCGCAATAGTGTAATCATGAAAAGTGTTAGTACCCCCATCAACTGCTGGAAATACGACCCAAGAATAAAAAAGCTCTGTTCTATAAGCTGCATGGGCGTCCACCACAAACGTGACCGGACCCCCCTGGTTCGTGAGACCATGTGCTATCAGATGTCCTGTGAGCAGTTGGCGCATATTAAGCGCAATGTTAACTACTTGAGGATTCGCCATTATGAAAAACAGCACTAGGTCAGAGAAGGCACACCAATATTGGGGTTTTCCTTTCAGAGTTCAAGCTTGAACAACCAACCACAAAATAATAGGACGTACCTATATTGTGGTGGCGGAAATCCTCAGCGCCACGGACATCTCCGTTAACGGAACCGAGGAGTCAATATATATATGAGACCGAGAGAGTCAGCCGGACCCGAAAATTAGAGCCAGACCAATCGTTGGCGGCGCCATGTCGCGTAGGCTCTCATTATCCTAAATGAGACTACTGGATTTCTAGGTAGCAGGATCGTTCACGGTGTGGGGGACTGAGTCTGACCCACTTGGAAGGACCTCTGTCACCCTAAATCCGGTTTTTCTCCGGCTAACTAGCAGTGCCTCATCTCTCCCAAGGGGAAGGGATGATTGGGCAGCCGAGCGCATTACATCTTTAGAACTTCTCAGGGAAGTCGTGGTCACTCAGATCCAAACCAGCTCTCTCATTTACAGTATGATCTCAGATACAAATGACAAAGGCAGTTGAAGTTTTATATACTGTTTTAATAAAACAACTGCATTTTAGATATTAAGGCGTGAGCCGCAATAACCAGAACCATACAACACAGTAAGATTGAAATAGTCACGAGGAGAGTGAAACATAAGAATAACGCTATCATGGTGTTAACAATTGCTATTCTCTCTCAGCAAGTTCTATGTCGAGCACAGCATGTTAAACTTCTAACTTGCCTTTCAGATTCTCGGGGAAGCCATCAACCCTCATACCTGAGCAAAGGCCTGTGATCTGGTTCAGCATCTGCAACGAGGCAGTCAGCGTCTAGTTGTGGTTCCCTGGTCGGAATCTCCCTCTTGCGTGTATTGGGACAAGGAAGTGTTTTTATAACTAACATGTCAGTGTGATCACAAAATGTCCCTACGCAAGAATGCCAAAGACTAAACTCCTACTACGTCTATCGGCAATGTACCAGACTGTATCCTTGACTGAAGCACAGAGTGAACAAGAATGTGTTATTGGGAACTCCAGTGCTGAAGTAGGCTAAACAGTGTGATATAAAAAATAAAACAAGACCGTAGAACTGGTTATTTGAAAAGTAACAGTACGAAGCCGAATAAAAAGCATTTAGAGCAAAGTGCACAGAGGCTCTAAGCTGCGAGCAAAGGAATAAAATACATCCAGGGCAAAGTGCACAAAGGCCTAAAGCCTGAAGCTAACGCGCAAAGGATACATAAAACTGACCACACTACACAATACTCAGAGTATCAGAGATGTAACTATCAATGTGTATTGGTGGACCCAACATCGCAGCGACAAATCCCATCACATGCCATAAATCAAAATGGTGCCTATAGGACTTTCAATATAAAACAATCATCCCAGGACTCATGGTATGTCTCAACATGTAAACGTGTGCTCCAACCTAAATGCAGTCTGGCTACAGATATGTAATACCCAGTGTTTGTCTAGTGTGTGAAGTAGAGAGAGTGATCTGACTGCAACTCCCAGTAGGCCCTGCTACTGTGACTCTAACCACCAGCCCACTGTTCACTTGCACAAATACACCAGTTCGTAATCTCTTTGATAAACTTGTAATCTCTTCACTACCCTGGGAGTACACCAATTGTCAAGTTTGTCAAGTAGAGGGTCTGACCTGACTGCTATGGACAGGAGGCTCTGTTACTGTAACTCCAACCACCAGCCCAGTGTAATTTAGCCCAAATACCCCTGTTTGTTGACTCTCAATTGAAGATTACTCACCTGGGAGGACTCCATCTGCAAGTGTTATGAAACAGAGGGAGTGACCTGACTGATAAGGCAAGGAGGCCCTGTTTCTGTAACTGCAACCACCAATCCAGTGTTCATTTGCCCACATACTCCTGTTTGTTAACTCTCAATTGAAGTGTAGTCAACTGGGAGAATCCATTCTGTCAAATATTATGAAGTAGAGGGAGTTACCTGATGGCTTATATCAGGAGGCCGTGTTTCTTTAACTGCAAACATCAGCCCAGTATTTACTTGCCCAAACATCCCTGTTTGTTAACTCTCAATTGATGTTTACTCACCTGGGAGTTAGCAATATACAGATCATGCTCAACTCAGAGACGTGACTGTTTATCTTCGTCCATCTTATGGAGGACAGGGATGATACCTTACCAAGTGTGTAAACCAAGTGTTCCAAAGGCCTTACGCTGCATTACAAGATTGGTAGTGGCAGCAAACACTTTGACACAGCACTGCACACTTGATAACTGCAGTTACATATACAACAAAGTTCTATGTTTACCTGTATTTCACTCAACTAGGTCTCCAAATGGTCAGAAACATATGCTGTCTCTCCACTGTGTTAGATTCACTGTTGGTAAGATGTCATTTTCATTCCATCATTCAAAGTGCAACGGATCTGCACATTTAAAGAGCTGCTTGAGTCTAATAGTTTAGGAAAGCTTCACACATGTCATGTCAAATACTCCAATAGCTTGGTAACATGGCACAATAAAGAATGTCCAATGTCTCTGCTTACTGTAACACAAAGCCTTTGGAGGAAGATGTCACACTTCAACCAGCAACAGTGTACTCCCTTCATCAACAGGTTGAGCTGCCACTGAACACACCCAGTCCACCGAACAGACTACCACTACACCCCTGGATGAAGCCCTCAGTGATGACGATACTCGTAGACTAGTGGACATGGAGGATGGTCCTGGTCCATCCAGGCAACCTGGTCAGACAGGAACAGTGAGTCACACTGTGCCCACAATGATACCTCCCAGCCCTGTTGCATCAACATCACAGACAACAATGTGCCACCCAACCGGTGTACCTAGCACAGTTTCTACCATCTTGTGCCCCCCAGTCCTAGATCCTGAGGAGCAACTCAACACTCCTAACACTGAGGGTCCAGGACCCAGTTAGAGAGGGCACCCTGTGCCGGGGGCATAGGCTCTTGGGGGTAGGGTGTGTAGGAGGAATGCTGTGGGCCAGCAGAGTGTTGACACTGGGACTGCTGTCGACCAGGACACTATCAGTTACATCTTAAGGGTCTATCAGGAGTCCAAATGCGTGATGGCCAGGTGTTGATTGAACTCCGGGAAATCAAGCAGCTGCAGATGGTCATGATTGCAAAAATGGATGCCCACAATGACAACATGGGAACCCTAACGGGGATGATGAGGGACATCAAAACAACCCTGAGCAGGGCTTTTACAGAGCCATCTACCCCTTCCTGTAGGCCAACTACATCAAGCCCAGGTACATCTGTGGCAGCCACAGGAAGCGAGGCCCGGCCAGTGGCACAACTGCCCTCAGGCACCCCAGCCTCTGCAGCAGCTGATCCCCCCAGAAGTCAGGATGTCCGTCAAAGAATCCAGGTGGTACGGATGGCAAGACACCCACCACTGCCAGCAAGTAACCTCTTCCTTAATGTCCTTCCTTGAGTGCCACTCATTCACTCTGTGGCCTTATCCTGAACCATATTCAATGTCCAATTAAAGGGGCACTCTAGACTTGGAGTTTCAGTGGTGTGGCGTCAACTGATTTCAACCACCATGACTGACCCCTTAACTTCACAGTTTCGTCCCAAATTTAATGTTCTGTATGAGCACTGTAATAACTGCAGCTGTCACAAACTTAGGCCCTGATTTATACTTTTTGGGACAAAACTGAACTAATGCAGTTTTGAACCAAAAAGTTTAGCACCGGCTTGCACCATTTCTGTGCACCAGCCGAGCACCATATTTATGGAATGGTGAAAGCCGGTGCAAAGAGTAGGCTAGTGTAAAAAACAATGACGTTAGTCGGGTGGGGCTGCCGGTATGGAAAAAAAATGACATTAGGCAGGTTAGAGTAAAATAAAATTACTCTTTTCTGACGCAAAATCCTCCATACCACATGACTCCAGTCTTAGAAAAGACAGGAATCATGCCCACCACCCCAATGGCCAGCACAGGGTACCAGGGTCCCTTGGGCATGGCCATTGCACCCTGTGCCATGTCTGGGGGGGCCATTTCAGGGTCCTCTACGGCACTTTAAAAAATAAAATAAAGTACTTACCTGTACTTACCTGCACTTACCTGGGATGCGTTCCCCCATCCTCTGCTGTCCCTCTTCTGTGGGTGGGGGTGTCCCTGGGGCCTGGGGAGGGCACCTGTGGGCTTAACGCATGCCCTGACCCAGGCGTTTAACCCCTCCTCCCTCCCGTGCACCATTTTTGCAAGGGAGTATAAATATGGCGTTAAGGCCATAGGGTCATTTTTTGCACGGGAACGCCTACCTTCCATCTCAATAAGGCAAAGTAGGTTTCCACATCCAAAAAATGACTTTAACTCGATAAATTTGGCGCTAGACGAGTCTAGCGCCAAAGTATAAATATGGAGTTAGTTTTTCACCGAATTAGAGTAAAAGAAAATGATGCTAATTCAGTGCAAACAGAGTATAAATATGCCCCTTATTGTCTGCTGTATTTAATTTCACATTTAGCTATGTAGATATGCAAGCCCATGTGAACCAGACAATGACGATACAATCTACTTGTGCAAGCAGGGATATGTTGCATGTACAGTGTTCAGCTCAGGATTACAACCATTACACACCACCACATACATGCAAGTGTCTTGTTGCAGAAAAGATCTTGTTACATTGTTCAGCACATAGACTGTCAATATGTCAGTAACATTGAAAGTGAGACATGACCACATCAGACTGTGTAGGACACAAAATATACTGCTACAGACCCCCAGAACATTTTAGGAATGGACATATCAGACAGTGAACTGCTACATAGGCACATTTTGGATATGGTTGATGTCATAAGCTGGAGCCAGATCTCCTTGCTCTCAAAAGGAAGCCCACCTCCTAGGATGCAGCACCCAGACAGATGGTAGTGCAACGGTTCATGATCACATGGTCATTACAATCCAGTGTGTCTGCATCTGGTGGTATGAGGTAATTAATTATTAGTGATGTGCCACAGGCCCTTGGCCTACAGTGATTAAACACATTACCAGCTGCACACAGTTCAAACCAAAATACTGTTTAGCTAATGTGAAAGGGAACTGACATGCAATTGGCCTACCACCACCACATTTGCACTCACAAAATGATGGCTCTCATGATGCATCATAGCCATCACACTACAACTGAACAAGTATAATGGAGTCTTCTGCACTTCCATCCTATCACTGTTCAAGCTGTTTTGACACAGGTCATCTAACCCAAAGTCTGTGATAAAAATTCCCAGAAACAATCCATGCCCACTTTCTATATCCAAACATACCTACCATTGTCACAACTCTGAAATGCCCAAATGAAGATCTCATGGCGAAGGTACCTGAACAAAGAAAAAATCAAGGAGTATGAAAGCATACATATGACACAAGTCACATAGGAAACGTCTGGAGAACAAAGTCCATCAGAAAAATCAAACACAACCAAAGCAACATCACCAAAATATGAAGGTGTCAAAAGCTTACTCATGAAACACCCTTTTGCATATTTTACATGAGCATCAGCTCCCTAACTACCTCTAAAAAGATATTCCACATATCAACACAACTACAGTTCATTGTACAGTTAAAGTCATGGCATCTCACAACATACTTACACTCATGACAAGAAGCTGTAAATGAGATCTTGTTGCAAGCCAGCTTCTTCCTCTTCACCACTATCACCTTTATTTGGCATTCCAGGATTCACTCCTGGTGGCACCTCAGGCTCCCCCTCCTCTGGGATGTAAGGGATATTCCTCTGCAGGGTGATGTTCTGGAGAATGCAGCATGCCGGGGTGATCTGACACTCCTTCCTGGGCGAGTAGAGGAGGGCTCCCCCAGTCTTGTCCTGACAGTGAAATATGGCCTTCAGGAGCCCAAATGCCCACTCCACTGCTCACTGTGTTCTGCCATGGGTCTCATTGAAGCAGACGTCCCCTGGCGTAGTTGGATTCCTGAGCAGTGTTAACAACCAAGATCGTTTTGGGTATATTGAGTCTCCTGTTTTAGAATGAGACATGGGTGGCATAATGAGTTACTCACTTAATGATTGTAGCACCTGACACTGCACCCTCAAATTCGGGATAGATGTGACTTACTAACCAGTCAGGCCCTCTCTGGTTGCAGTTGTGGTATCAGCTGGGGTATGGTGCTCTTCTACATTACAAAGGAATCCTGGCCTGACAAGCAGACAACTTGCACATTGATAGAAGGGAAGTTCTTCCTGTTTGAATAGACTTGTTCACTGGCCTGGGTGGCACCAAGGCAATATGGGTGCCATCAATGGCTCCCACAACATGTGGGAGGTGGCCAAAATCATTGAAGCCAGCCTTCACATTGGCCAAATCCTCACGCCTGGAGAACCTGATATAGCTGGTAATGTGTTTCATCAGTGCTGATAGCACGTCTCTTAACACACCAATCAATAAATCAATCAATCATGGATTTGTAAAGTGCGGCTAATCACCTAGAGGGTTTCAAGGTGCTGAATGTAGGCGTGCTGCTCAGTCGGAGAGCCAAATCTTAATGTCCCTCCTGAACTGCTTCAGAGATGCGGTCAGCCTGAGCTTGAGGGGAAGTATGTTCCATGTCTGGGCTGCTGAGTAGAAGAAGGATCTTCCTCCTGCTGCACTTTTCTGGATCTTGGGGACGGCTGCAAGGGAGAGCTAGGAGGAACTGAGACATCTGTTGGGTATATAGAAAGTGAGGCGGTGGTTGAGGTATGCTGGTCCTATGTTGTGTAGTGCCTTGAAGGTGTGGATCAGGAGTTTGTATGTGATGCGCTTGTTGACTGGGAGGCAGTGTAGGTCTCTAAGGTGGGAGGAGATTCCGCTGTGTCAGGGGATGTCCACAATAAGTTTGTGGTAGACTTGGCATCCTTGGCGTGGTTTCCCCTAACTTTTTGCCTCTACTTCTCCAGTTGTTTCTATGTGCTGGACTCTGTTTTTGCTGTTTTGTTTGCTCTTGACACTTTACCACTGCTGATCAGTGCTAAAGTGTAAGTGTTCCCTGTATAAATTATGGCCCTCATTATGTCAATGGCGGTAATGACCGTCTACCGTCGCAGTGACGGCCGCCAAAACACCGTCGCCACGGCAACCTACCATCTGCCATATTATGACCGTAGCTGGAATTCCACCAAAAGGCTGGTGGAATTCCGGCTGTGGCCATGGTGGCGGAAGGCAGTAACGTAGCACTGCTGCCAGCAGCAGTGCCACGGCAGTAGACTGCCGCAGACGGTATCATGACCGATGATACCACCTGGCGGTGTTCTGCTGCCACGTCCCTGTCTCCTGCCGGAGGACCCCCTGCAAGCAGGTAAGTTGGGTGCTCCGACAGGGGAGGGGGGTGGGTGTGTGTGTGTTTGTGGGGGGTGTATGTTTCTGTGTGCTTGCATGCGGCTGTGTGGCATGTGGAATGGATGGTACCCCTGTGTTTTGTGTCTTCTTTGCCTCCTGAGGCCTCTGTGCACTCTTTGCAAAATTCCTTTGTGCACAGCATGGCCCATGTCCCCAGCACTCCACCCTGCGACGTTCAACTCGCTGAGTTGTTCTCAGCGGCGTGGGAACTTCTTTTGTTGTGCTGCATCTTCTGTATTTTGCACCTCCTTTGAAACCAGATCCTGCAGCTTCTGGGGGTGCTGGCTGGCATCCTGAGGGCTCTCTAAAGTGCTGAGAGACCCCTCTTCCTCCTCACACAGAGTTGAGGCCCCCAGGTCCCTCCTGGGTCCATCCAGCGCCATTTTGATGAAAAACACACTTTTGCCATAACCAAGGCCTGTTGGCGCCTTCCAACGCGAAATCTCATCTGCAACGCCATGGGACATCTTTTGCATCATGCAGGAACCCGCTGGCATCTTCTTATGGTGCATTTCTGCAGTCTTCTACTAACCAGGGACTCTTCTTCTGCACCCTCTTCTGGGTTGGCAGGGGCTCCTGTCCTTCCTGGAACTTCAATCGACTTCTGGACTTGGTCCCCTTCCTTTGCAGGTCTTCATGTCCAATAATCCAGCAGTTGTTCTTTGCAGACTTGGTTGGCTCCTGCAAAATCCCCAAAACAAGGTGTAGTGTGTCCTAAGGAAACTTGCAGTGCTTTACTCCTGCTTTTCTGGGCTCTGGGGTGGGGTAATTTACTTACCTTTACTGTATTCTTACTCTCCCAGCGATTCTGCACACACTACCCTTGTCTAGGGGGTAATTCGTGATTCACATTCCACTTTTTTAGTATATGGTTTGTGTTGCCCCTAGACCTATTTTCTCCCATTCCATTCTATAGGATTTCCCACTGTTTGCATTGTTGTGTGACTATTTACTTGTCTATTTTTGGTGTCTAGTGTATATATTGTGTATAATACTTACCTCCAGAAGGAGTATTGTCTCTAAGATATTTTTGGTATTGTGTCACCCAAATAAATACCTTTATTTTTGGTAACACTGAGTATTGTCATTACTTGTGTATAAGTACTGTGTAACTATAAGTGGTATTGCAGGAGCTTTGCATGTCTCCTAGTTCAGCCTAAGCTGCTCTGCTATAGCTACCTCTATCAGCCTAAGCTGCTAGAACACTACTACATTCACTAACAAGGGATAACTGGACCTGGTGTAAGGTGTAAGTACCCAAGGTACCCACTATAAACCAGGCCAGCCTCCTACAGTGGGTGAATGTGGCTATGAGTGTGTATATGCTTGTGTGTGATGGTGTGTGAACGTACGTGTATGCCGGGGGGTCTGAAGTGGGAGTGTGGGGGAGGACTCTGGGGAGGGGCAGGGGAGACCCCTATCAGTGACAGGGAAGGAATTCCCTGGTACTGATTGTGCCTACCGCCATGGTTTTCGTGGCGGTCAGGAAGCCACGAAAACCATGGCGGTGGGCGGGGTCTTAATCCCGCAGGTGGGATAGTGACGGCCGCCTGGCTGGAGACTGAAGTCTCCAGCCCGGCAGCTGTTAACCCCCTGGCGGACAGAGTGGTACATTGGCGGTTTGGCTTGAGCCAAACTGCCAACCTCATATTTTGGGGAAGAGTACCGCCAGCCTGTTGGCAGTACTTTTCTCCAAAAATACCACCGTCCGCCAGGGTCATAATGATGGCCTATATGTGTACATTGGCTTATTCATGATTGGCCTATTTGATGTACTAGTAAGTCCCTAGTAAAGTGCACTAGATGTGCCCAGGGCCTGTAAATCAAATGTTACTAGTGGGCCTGCAGCATTGGTTGTGCCACTGGTTGTGCCACCTACATTAGTAGCCCTGTAAACATGTCTCAGATCTGCCACTGTAGTGTCTGTGTGTGCAGTTTAAACTGCCAGTTCGACTTGGTAAGTGTGCCCACTTGCCAGGCCTAAACCTTCCCTTTTTTGACATGTAACGCACCCCTAAGGTAGGCCCTAGGTAGCCCCATGGGCAGGGTGCAGTGTATGTAAAAGGTGGGACATGTACTTATGTCTTTTACATGTCCTGACAGTGAAATACTGCCAAATTTGTCTTATACTGTTGCAAGGCCTATCTCTCTCATAGGTTAATGTGGGGGTTGCCTTTAAATGTGATTAAAGCACAGATTCCCTTTGGGAGCAGATAGAAATATGGAATATGGAGTTTAGGGTCTCTGAACTCACAAGTTGTTTTTTTAATTGTCAGGATGAAAATGCCACTTTTAGAAAGTAGGCATTTTCTTGCTTAAACCATTCTGTGACTCTGCCTGTTTGTGGATTCCATGTCTGGGTCAGTCTAGGTCAGTTTGACAGTTGGGCTGTTTGCACCTCTCCTCTAGACAGTGACACAAAGGGAGTTGGGATGTAGCCTGCATATCCTGATGGGCCATCTGGGCTGAGGGGAGGGAAGGAGTGGTCACTTACACCTGAAAGGGCTGTGCCTACCCTCACAAAATGCAGTCTCCAACCCCCTGGTATGTGTCTGGGGCTTGGCCTGGGAAAGGCAGGATCTTGAAAACAACAGAGACTTCTCTTTGAAGTAGGCTTACTTCAAAGGCAGAAATGGCTATAAGAAGAGGACCCAAAACCCCTGAAAATCAGATCACTTCTGGAACCAAGAGGAACCTCTGCCCGGGAGACCAGCTGGAGAAGCTGGAGGAGAAGTACTGCCCCTTTGCCTGTGAATGTGCTTTGCTGGGCTGCCCTGCAGTAGCTGCTTCTACCTGGGAGAGGACAAAGACTGACCTTTGTGTGACTTCCCACAGGTGAAGAATCTCCAAGGGCTTGAACTGAGCTTGCCTCCCATTGTTCAAGTTTCAGGGACAACAAAGACTTCTCTCTACCAGCACTTGGGCTTTCTGTTGAGAGTCTTGCCTGCCAAGTGGTGCCCTAACCTGTCTCTAGGCCCTTGAAAGGTTCAGCTAATGGAAAAGGACAGAAATCCATGCAAAGACCGCTGTGCGGAGAAACTTTTGACGCACCACCCACGCACGGCTGATAAACGACACGCCGCCGACCTCATGGCTAAAATCGACACTCCGCCTGCATCGCAGGTGGGAGATCGACACAACGTAGCTGGAGAAACTACACGCAACACCAGCAGTGGCTGCTATTAACGACACAAGCCCCCACGCAGCACAGTTTCTTGCCACTGAGTGAAAGAGGCTGGCCTGGTTTGTAGTGGGTACCAAAGGTACTTACACCTTATACCAGGTCTAGTTATCACTTATTAGTCAAATTTAGTCAGTGTCTGGAAGCCAGGCTTTCTAGGGGTAATGTGGATGAGCAGTCAAGGTCTAACTAGGAGACATGCAAAGTTCATGCAATACCACTGTAGTCTCTCAGTACTCAAACACATGAAAGGAAATACTCAGTGTTACAAAAATAAACGTACTTTATTTTGGTGACACAAATGCCAAAAATACCTTAGAGACTATACTCCCTTAGGAGGTAAGTAATATAGACAGTATATACACAGCAGAATGCAGTAATAGCTGTAAAAACAGTTAGAAACCAGTGCAAATAGTGAAAATCACAATAGTTAGAAATGGGCCTAGGGGGAACACAAACCATATACTAAAATAGTGGAATGCGAATGTCGGTTTCCCACCTAGGCATGTGTAGTATGTGGAGGGGCACTGGAAATATTAGAAAACACCAAAGGTAAGTTATAGAACCCACCCCAGAGCCCAGGAAAGCAGGAGTAAATTACAGTAACTTTCCTAGAACACATGATAGAAGATTTTACAAGAACCAGAAGAGACTGCAAGACACCAACAATGGATTCCTAGACCTGAGGACCTGTGAAAGAAGGGGACCAAGTCCAAGAAGCACAGAAGAGACCAGGGAGAACAGGAGCCCCTGCTAACCCAGATGAAGTGGCAAAAGAAGAACCACTGGTGAAGAAGAACAGTTAGTACTGCACCCAAGAAGACGGATGCAGGTCCCAGGTTGGTGCAGAAGATGTCCCATGCTAGATGGATGATTGCAGTCTGGTTTGCGTGCTGGATTCTTGACACACGCAAGGCTCGGTGTTAACAGGAAATGGAGCTGCCCAGGACCAGGGGGGACCAGGGGACTCTCACCAACTCACAAAGCCCTCGGAAGACCAGGTAGAGTGCACAGGAGTTCCACAGCACAGGGACAAAGAAGGTGCAAAAGGAGGCCCATGCAGTACTACACAAAAGGATCCCACGCCACTGGAGAACTACTCATGAAACTGTGCGTCGCAGGATAGAGTGCTGGGAGTGGGAGCTGCATAGTGCATGAAGAACTTCATGGAAGGATGCCAACAAGCCTTGGCAACTGCAAAACACACGGTACATGGGGATACTGTCTTGCGTGGTAGGGCATGCTCCTACCTCCACCAAAGTTGGACAGATGGACTTCAGGACCGTCATGACCACTTCAGTCTACCACCAGTGTTACTGGATCCAAGCACTTCTTCAGGAGAGGGGACCCACGCCACTGGTTGTCGCTGCAGAGGGGTACCTGCTGAAGCAGGGAAGTGACTCTTTCACCTCAAGGGAGATTCCTTCGTTCTTCTGGTGCAGGCTGAAGACTGGTTGTCCTCTGAGAATGCATGACAGGGAAACAGTTGCAGCTTCTCGCAGGAGCTGAAGATACAATGTTTCAGTCATCTTTGCTTCTTTGTTGCAGCTGTAGAGTTCCTGGAGGGTCCAGATGCAATTTCTTCTGTAAGAAGGTGAAGTAGAGGATACAGAGGATTTCTGCTGGAGTCTTGCAATCCGAATCTAAGGAAACACCCAGGAGAGAGACCAAAAATAGCCCTGAAAGGGGGGATTGGTCAGCTAACAGGTAAGCACAAATCAGGGGAGGGCTTCAACGTCACCTGCTGGCAATGACCACTCAGATGTTCCCAGAGTGCCCTGCCAACTTGGAGTTCAAGATCCAGGGGCACTCTGGAGGAGCTCTGACCACCACCCCTGGGGTGGTGATGGACAGGGGAGTGGTCACTCCTCGTTCCTTTGTCCAGTTTCGCACCAGAGCAGGGACTGGGGGTCCCTGAACTGGTGTAGCCTGAATTATGCAAGGAGGGCACCATCTGTGCCCTTCAAAGCATTTCCACAGGCTGTGGGAGGCTACGCCTCCCATGCCTGTAACACCTATTTCCAAGGGGAGAGAGTGTAACATCCCTCTCCCATAGGAAATCCTTTGTTCTGCCTTCCCGGGCTTGAGCTGCTCAAGCAACAGGAGGGCAGAAACCTGTCTGTCAGGTGGCAGCAGGTGTGGCTGCCTGGAAAACCTCAGAAGGCTGTAGTGGCAGTACTGGGGGTCCTCTAAGGAGCCCCAGAGTTCATGGAATCATACAACCAATGCTTATAAAAGCCTTGGTGTATGATTCCAACATGTTTGATACCAAATATGACCATATTCTGAGTTGCCATTGTGAAGCTGTACCTATGTATAGTGCATGCATAAAATGGCATCCCCACACTCACGAAGTCCGGGAAAATGGTCCTGGATGACGTGGGGCACCTCTACTAGTGCAGGGGTGCCCTCACACACAAGTACTCTGCACCCAGCCTTCAGGGTTGGAAGGCCTGGTATATGGGTGACTTATAAATGACCTGGTGCAGTGTAAATGGTTGTGAAAGGGTACATGCACCATTTCACACATGCTGCAATGGCAGTCCTGTAGATGCCTTTGCTTGGGCTCCCTATGGGTGGCAAAAGAAATGCTGCAGCCCATAGGGATCCCCTGGAACCCCAATGTCCTGGGTACCTAGGAACCATATATTAGGGACTTATAAGGGTGACCAGTATGCCAATTTTGAATGAAATACTGGATTACCAGTATGCAGTGACACAATGTAGAGGAGAGAGAGCATACGCACTGAGGTCAAGGTTAGCAGAATCCCAATGACACAGTCAAACACACTGACATCAGGCAGAAATTGGGGGTAACATGCCAAAAATAGGGTACTTTCATACACAACCCTCCCCCAAAATGAGGGACAATAAGGCTAACCTTGCCCAGATGAGTCATCATTGTCTAAGTGGAAATATCTGGAGAGTCCATCTGAATTAGAGTGGTTACTCTCAGGACTATGTTCCACTGTAAAGTATATCCCCTGTAGGGAAATGGACCACTTCAACAATTAAAGGTTTTCACCTTTCATTTGTTTTAGCTATAAGAGAGGTTTGTGGTCTGTCTGAACTATGAAGTAAGTACCAAAGAGGTATTGTCTCAACTTCTTCACGGCCCAGAACACAGCAAAGGCCTCCTTCTCTATGGCTGACCAACACTTTTCTCTAGGGGTCAACCTTCTACTAATAAAAGCAACAGGTTGATCCTGGCCCTCTGAATTAAGTTGCGATAGCACAGCCCCAACCCCTACCTCTGAAGCATCTGTCTGGACAATAAACTTCTTTGAGTAGTTTAGGTTTTTCAGGACAGATGTAGTTCTCATAGCCTGCTTAAGCTCCTCAAAATCTTTCCGACAGCTAGCTGTCCACAATAACTTTTTAGGCATCTTCTTGGACGTGAGGTCGTTAAGAGGTGCAACAATGGAGCCATACTTCTTAACAAAACTCCTGTAATACCCAGTGAGACGAAGAAAGGCCCTGACCTGGGTCTGTGTTGTAGGAGGAGACCAATCTAAAATAGTCTGGATCTTCCCCTGCAGTAGTTCAATATGTTCCCCACCGACTAGGTGTCACAGATAAACCACTTTCCCCTGCCCTATCTGGCACTTTGAAGCCTTGATAGTGAGGCCTGCCTTTTGCAGTGCCTCCAAATCTTTACAGAGGTGGTCCGGGTGGTCATCCCAAGTGGAGCTGAAGACAGCAATATCATCAGGATATGCTGCACTAAAAGCTTCCAGACCTTGGAGTACTGTGTTCATCAGCCTCTGAAAAGTGGCAGGTGCATTCTTCAAACCAAAGGGCATAACAGTACACTGATAATGCCCTGCAATGGTAGAGAAAGCAGTTTTAGGTTTAGCCTCTTCTGATAGCTTGATCTTACAATACCCTGCAGTCAAATCAAAAGTGATGAGATAATTGGCAGTTGCCAGTGTATCTATACACTCATCTGCCCTGGGTATAGGGTGAGCATCAGTCTGTGTGACTGTTTTGAGCCCTCTGTAGTCTACGCAGAACCTCATCTCCTTTTTTCCATTTTGAGAATGAAGTTTGGGTCCTAGGACCATTGGCCTGGCTCGGGCCTATCCATTGAATGGGCTCCCTATTGGTGGCAAAAGAAATGCTGCAGCCCATAGGGATCCCCTCGGAATCCCAATGCCCTGGGTACCTAGCTACCACAACTAGGGACTTATAGGGGGTGACTAGTATGCCAATTTTCGATTAAATACTGGGTTACCAGTATGCAGAGACTACATTTAGAGGAGAGAGAGCATAAGCACTGGAGTCCTGGTTAGCAGGATCCCAGTGACACAGTCAAACACACTGACATCAGGCAGAAATTGGGGGTAACCTTCCAAAAAGAGGATACGTTCCTACACTGTTGACCGGATTTCAACGCAACATCGATGGGCGGGGAAAATTAACGCAAAGCCTATCCAGACCCGAGGTACCCGTCAGAAGACCGCCAGGGACATAATGAGTGCCTAAAACTCTTATTCATTTTAATATTCATATCATGATTTGTGTAGGTCAGATTTTTTTCGTTTTGGCCTTGTTTTGTTTAGATAAATATTACCTATTTTTCTAAACCTGTGTTGTGTCATTTTGTAGTGTTTTCACTGAGTTACTGTGTGCGTTGGTACAAATACTTTACACATTGCTTCTGAAGTTATGACTGCCTGCTCGTGTCAAGCTACCAAGGGGGTGAGCGGGGTTAACTGAGGGTGATTCTCCTTTACCCTGACTAGACTGAGGGTCCTTGCTTGGACAGGGGTAACCTAACTGCCAACAAAAGACCCCATTTCTAACAGTCCGGCTTCTGCATTCTGGACTTTTTGTAATTTTGATTGAAGTTTCTTGGTAATGCCGGCATAGAGTTCGTTGCCATAGTCCAGTTTGCTGGTGATGAGTACGTGGGTGACTGTCTTCCTCGTGTCGGGGGGAATCCATTTGAAATTCTTCCACAGGAGATGGATGGTATGGAAGCTTGATGAGGAAATGGCGTTAACTTGGTGGGTCATCGATAGAGAGTAGTCCAGAATGTTGCTGAGGTTGTGTGCATGGTCAGTGGGGGGGTGTTATCCAGAGCGGTGAGCCACCAGAAGTCGTTCCAGGCAGAAGGGGTGGAGCCAGTCACGAGGATCTCTGCCTTGTCCGAGTTGAGCTTGAGGCAGCTTGCCTCCCTCCAGGTGGCAACTGCTCTCATCCCGTTGTGGAAATTCCTCGTGGCTTGCACTGCATCCTCAGTCAGGGAGAGGATCAGTTGGGTGTTGTCGGAGTAGAAGACTATGTTTAGCTTGTGTTGTTTAATGATCTCAGCGAATGGGGCCATGAAGACATTGAAAAGTGTTGGGCTGAGTGAGTATCTTTGGGACACCCTCAGCAACTGTCTTTAGGTTCTGATGTGAACAGTGGTAGTCTGACCCTCCAGTGAGGAAAGACCTGATCCAGTTCAGGGCTTTGTCACATATGCCCGCGTCGTGCAGTCTGTCGCAGAGGGTGGAGTAGGTGACAGTGTCAAATGCACCGGAGAGGTCGAGGAGGATGAGTGCGGGGGTGCCTCCGTGGTCCAGTATGATACGTATGTCGTTGGTGGCTGCTAAGAGTGCGGTTTTGGTGCTGTGGTTGCTTCTGAATCCGGACTGAGAAGGGTGTAGGATATGGTGTATCTCGAGGAACAAAGGTTGGGACATGCCACAAGATACGGCCACTGTATGTTGAAAGGACGCTCTGGCCAGGAAGTGTAATACTACCATCAGTTGGTGTTTTCAGGCTTTAGATCTGGCTCCAACTGACAACATAATTCCACAGTAGTTTGCTGATTCAGACAGAACTGTTTGATGATGTGATGTTCTTCCATGGTTTGAAAATCTGGCAATGGATGGTAGATTGGAGGTTGTTACCTCATCCCTCTCCCAGGGTACCTATTTGTGACATGAAATGAGTTGGAGTATTAGTCACTGTGTATACACAAACATACATGATGTATAGGACCAAATCCATGTGACAAAGCAAGAATGCCTGGAAAAACATTGCACCCATTACACATCAAACCTGTCTACTACTTGAGGTCTAAATGTGACCCATGGCTGTGTATAACATATGTCAACAATATGGATATGGGCATCATCCAAGTATCTGCTCCTCCTGTGCCCCTCAAACTTGACAGTCTGTTCGGACCGCCACAATTACTGTCACCGGCGGTGAACCAGGAACCACTGTTTAATGCCATCTGTGACCAGCAACACACTGTGATGTTGATTGTGTAGTAGAACCAACACAACAGGGCTGTTTTAGGATGTTGGTGTAGGAGGCTGGCCTGGCTTATAGTGGGTACTGAGGGTACTTACGCCTTGTGCCAGGTCCAGTTATCCCTTATTAGTAGATTAGTAGTGTTCTAGCAGCTTAGGCTGATAGAGGTAGCTATAGCAGAGTAGCTTAGGTTGAACTGGGAGACATGCACAGCTCCTACCATTCCACTTATATCACATAGTACTATACTATAAGAATCACAATACTCGGTGTTACTAAAGATAAAGGTACTTTATTTTAGCGACAATGTGCCAAAAATATCTCAGAAGATATACTCCCTTAGGAGGTAAGTAAAATACACAAAATATGTACACAAACCAAAAGCAGGTAAGTAAACAGTTAGAAAGTAGTGCAAACACTGTAGAATACAATAGGATGCAATAGGCCTAGGGGCAACACAAACCATATACTAAGAAGGTGGAATGCGAACCACTTAGGGGCCCCTGGTTTAGTGTAGTGTATAGAGGGTCGCTGGGAGTGTAAGAAAACACTAAGGGTGTCCAAGATACCCCAACCCAAAACCCTGAAAAGTAGGACTAAAGTGACCCTACTTCCCCAGAAACACACTAAAGTCGTGATAGGAGATTCTGCAAAGACCACAACAGACTGAAAAGCACTGAAGACGGATTCCTGGACCTGAGGACCTGTAAAGGAAGGGGACCAAGTCCAAGAGTCACGAAAGTGTCCAGGGGGGACAGGAGCCCACTAAACCCTGGATGAAGGTGCAAAATGGCTGCCTCTGGGCGGAAGAAGCTGAAGATTCTGCAACAACGGAAGGTGCCAGGAACTTCTCCTTTGCACAGAAGATGTCCAACAGCGTGCTGGAGGATGCAGAGTTGTTTCCACACAGAAATACCACAAACAAGCCTTGCTAGCTGCAAAGGTCGCGGTTAAAGAAAAAAGGGTGCTGCCCGGGCCCAGGAAGGACCAGGAGGTCACCAATTGGATGAGGAGACAGAGGGGGCGCTCAGCAACACAGAGAGCCCATAAAAAGCGGCAGTGCCCACAGAAGCACTTGAACATTGGTTCAAGAGAACTGAGCACAGCGTTCGTCTGAACACCACAAAGGAGATCTCCACGAAGCCGGTGGTCAACTCAGCGAGTTGAGCAATGCAGGACGGAGTGCTGGGGACCTGAGCTGTGCTGTGCATGAAGGATTCCTTGCAAAAGTGCACAGAAGCCCTAGCAGCTGCAGTTCACGCAGCACCCAGGATTACTCTCTGGCATGGGGAGGCAAGGACTTACCTCCACCAAATTTGGACAGATGGACCACTGGACTGTCGGGTCACTTGGATCCAGCTCCTGTGTTCCAGGGACCACGCTCGTCACGATGAGAGGGGACCCATGGGACCGGTGAAGCAGAAGTTTGGTGCCTGCAGTAGCAGGGGGAAGATTTCAGTGACATGGAGCAATCTAATATTTAGGCTGATCTTATCAAGAAAGCATTGCATAGGACCTCTTCTACGAGTCACCAGCACAGTATAGTTGAAAGGCTCCATTCCATTCTCATGAAAGAAGGAAGAAACATTATGGGGCTTATTTAGAGTTTGGAAAATGGTGGAGGACACTACTTTGTCATCCCAAGGCACCTCTGAAAGTCAAATCTGAAGTTCGTCACCAGCAGCTCAGACAATTTTCTACATTGACAGGAACGTCTGTGAAGAGTTGGGCAGGCAGGAACATTAGATATGATGGCCGACTATCCATCTGGCACATTTTTCAAAAGCTTTTTGTTTTTCAAAAACAATCTCCCAAAACAGAATTTTGTCTTTAAAAACATCTAGTCGCCCTCACACACTGGGAGTTTTCTCCCAGTGATTAGGCATCATTTCTGTCCTGTCTCTTACAGCCAGGGTTTACCCCAAACAGAGCAGACAGTGTAAAGTCCTAAGCATTTGTTGTACTCACAATATCAATCATGCAGCACACACACTCAATGAATAACTGGAGACCAGAATTTATAAAAATACTTCAGACTTTTATATAATTTTGAAGATCAAAATAGTTAAGATATATTAAGTACTTTTTGTGTTAGGATTTTTCAAAGTCTTAATAAAGTTAGTCTTTGTATGCGTAATTACGCACCATAGGATTCAATGGAAGGCCACCTAGAAAAATGCATGAAAAATCACACAGGTCAGTTACCAGTATTTTATTTTGCAGGATGGTCCATGAGGTTGGTGGGCTCACTGTGCCAAGTGGAATGTCCCGGTTCCAGTGGGAGCAATGCTGGAAAGTCTCTTGGCACCGGGCTACCTGGAAAAGGAGCTGGTTTGCAGGTTTAAAGGTGGTGCCTTTGGGTCCCATTGGGCTGTCGGGGTTGCAAGAGGTTAGGGACCCGTGGCACACAGCAGGTTCCATGATTCAGCCTCGGGATGGCAGGTTGCATGGCGCGTTGGAGATCTTGGAGGCTGTGTGCAATAGAACCCTTTGGAGCTGGAGGTGAGTCTTTTTCTGGGGGCCTTGCAGGATGGTGAGGGTGCTCTAGTGGGAAGTCCAGGGTGTTCCTGAAGTCCCTTGACTGGGGCTTCCTCCTGGTCTAGTTGCAGCTCTTGGTGAGCTGTTTTTACTGTTGTCCAATGTGCACTGACCAGTACCTGAGATATTGGCACAACTTGGCTACAGGAGGGTGCAGTGCCACTAACTTTGGCACACTTGTAGGTCTCATCAGGGCTGTCATTGGTGTGTTGTTGGGCCCAGCTGTGACTTCTGCTTGCAGAGATATCATCTGGTCAGGGAAGTGACCCTCACTGGTATGCTGGTTTCTTGCTGGTTTCTTTGGTTTCTTGAGTGATACCTCCACTCAGGAGGGAGATCTTGGGCTATTTGCAAAGCCAAGAGGTCCTCTGGGTCTGCTGAGGTGGTCCAGTGGTCAGCTCCTTTGCGGCGGAGAATGTCAGAACTCTGGTGCAGCAAGCAGGGGTCTTGGAGCTTCTTATGTTGCAGCAGGTCTGCTGTTCTTGTGCTAGTGGCTTCTTTGGTGCTGTCTTCTTTTCTTCCTGATGAATCCGGTTTCTTGGTCTACGGGAGCCCACTAAATACTGAATTTAGTGGGCATTTTAGGGGAACCTGGAAGTGTCCAATGGGACACACCCTTGGGTGGCTACACTCCCTACAGTGACCACTTCCTCTGGGAAGGGTCACAAACCTAAACCTCATTGGCTATGTTCCTGCCATCAAGCATGGAGGAAAATGAAATGGAGGATCTGCATCGCCTGCAAGCCCCTAGGGGTGGTTCAGGCTCAGTGAGACCCCTCCTCCTACCCTTTGTGTGGCTTCCCACCTTTGCTCCCACCAAAAGTGGGGGCTGACAAAGGGGGAAGCCATCTGCTGCTAGCAGCAGGCCTGGGGGCTCGAGTTTCAAGTGTTGTAGCTCTTTGAATCTCACTGCCAGGGGAAGGGATATTCCTGAGGGAGGGGGTGTTCGCTCCTCCACCCAGGAAAGGCAATGTTACACAAACCGGAGAGACAGGTCTCTCCCCAAAGGTTTCTTTACTGGCTGTCTGGAGGTGGCATGCTGGATGGAACCAGACAGCAAACATGCCAGTTAGGTTAGATTTTGCAGGGGGCACCTCTGAAGTGACCCCTGGGTATATTTAGGGATAAATCCAATACTGGTACCAGTTTGGATTTATCTTCCTGAGTTGTTTGATACCAAACAACCCAGGGTGCAGAATGGCCATCATGCAGCTAGGGAATTCATGTTTTACCAGTGTTGAGTAACTGTACTTAAAATGGCTGCTCTGTCCACTCACTATGTCCAAGGTTTGGCAATGATACAGTGGGGTCATATTGGTCATGCAACTATGCCCTCATATATACTATGGTGCACCCTGTCCTGGGGCTGAAAGGCCGGCCAGAGGGATGATTTACCCATAACATGTACAATGTAGAGTAGACAGGGCACACATGGAGTGTGCCATGTTGAATTTCTCTTTTTAGGTTTGCCCAGAACACTCAGCCTGCAATGGCCCTAGAGGGTGGCACAATCAGTGATGCTGCCCTCAGGGGCCTACACCTAATATCCCATGCTTGGGTACTGGAGTACCCATTTACTAGGGACTCACAGTGATATTTAAGAGTGTATCGAATTGAGACAAGCATTACAACAAATTTAGGGAAAGAGCTCTGGCCCAGGGATGCTGGTTAGCAGGGACCCTGGGCACTACAACTTCTAGGACACATCAACATCAGGCAAAAAGTGGGGGCTAACTATGCAAAAAGAAGCCTCCTCACACAGAGGAGGAAGGCAAAAAGTTGGGAGCTAACCATCCTAAGGCTGTCAGGTCTAACATGTGCCCCCCCCTCAGCTGAAAGTAGGGAGAGCAACCCAACTCCCTGGGAGCTCTCATCACTAAGGTGGAAGAATCTGGAGAGACTATCAGCATTGGTGTGGTCAGTCCCTGGGCGATGCTCCACCATAAAGTCCATTCCTTGTAGGGAGATGGACCACCTCAAGAGTTTAGGATTCTCACCCTTCATCTGTATGAGCCATTTGAGGGTCCTGTGGTCTTTCTGAACCCGGAAGTGCGTCCCAAACAAATATGGTCTCAGCTTCTTCAGTGCCCAGACTACATCAAATGATTCTCTCTCAATAGCACTCCAACTCTGTTCCTGTGGAAATAGCCTTCTGCTGATAAAGGCTACTGGTTGGTCTAGGCCTTCCTCGTTCAGCTGTGTTAGCACCGCTCCTATGCCATGCTCTGAAGCGTCTGTCTGCACGATGAACTCTTTGGAGTAGTCAGGAGTTCTGAGCACAGGTGTCGTACACATGGCTTCCTTTAGGGAGTCAAACGCTTTCTGACAAGCCTCTGTCCAAATCACCAACCTTGGTTACCTTTTGGAAGTTAGTTCTGTTAAGGGGTCACCATGCTGTCATAACCCTCAACAAACCTACAGTAGTACCCAGTGAGGCCTAGGAACGCTCTCACCTCTCTTTGGGTTCTAGGTGGTTGCCAGGCCGTGATTGTCTAAATTTTTGGCCTGGAATGGCTGCACGCTGCCACCATTCACTAGGTGTCCCAGATACTCCAAAGAACCCTGCCCAATCTGGCACTTACTGACCTTGATTGTCAGGCCTGCCTGTTGTAGGGCCTGGAGCATCTCTTGGAGGTGGAGCAGGTGTTCCTCCCAGCTGGAACTGTAGACAGCAATGTCATCCAGATAGGCGACACAGAACGCATCCATACCAGCCAGGACCCCTTTAACCAACCTCTGGAAGGTAGCAGGATCATTTATCAACCAAAAGGGCATCACTCTGAACTGGTAACGTTCCCCAGGATTGGAAAAAGCAGATTTCTCTTTGGCTCCCTCATTCAAGGCGATCTGTCGGTACCCTGATGTGAGAACAAAAGTACTGAGGAATTTGGCAGCGCCTAGCCTGTCTATGAGCTCATCAGCTCAGGGGATGTGGTGAGGATCAGTTTTAGTGAAAGAATTGAGACCCTGGTAGTCCACACAGAACCTAAGTTCTGGCTTGGCATCAGGTGCGGCTGCCTTTGGTACCAGCACCACAGGGCTGGACCACAGACTGCTAGATTTTTCAATTACCGCTAAAGTCAGCATCTTGATGGTGGCCTTCACCCTGTCTGACAACCCGTAAATTTTATTCTTTACAGGGGGGCTGTCTCCCCTGTCGATATCATGGACAAACAAGTGTGTGAGTCCAGGAGTGAGGGAAAGCAGGGAGAAGTATTGTTCCATTAGCTGGTAGCAGTCCCCTCGCTGGTCCAGGGTCAGGGATTTTGAGAGATTGACTATCTCCACTGACTCATCACCTTCTTGGGCAGAGAGGAAGTTTGGGGAGAGGTTCACTTTCCTTCTGCACACATTCATCTGTCACCAGAAGCATGTTGACTTCAGTCTTCTCAAAACAAAGCTTCAGTCTATTCACATGGAGCATCCTTAGGGGATTCCAAGGGGACTGGAGATCCACTAAGTAAGTGGCCTCCTCTTTGTGTTCCTTTATCTCATATTGTCCTGTCCAGCAGTCCTAGAGAGCTCTAGGCTCTACTGGCTTCATCACCCATACTTTGCATCCAGGCTGAAATTCTACCAGGGTGGTCTTTTGGTCATACCAGCATTTTATAATCTCTTGACTGGCCTCAAGGTTGCTCTTGGCCTTCTTCATAAGAGGTGCATCTGGTTGCAGAGGGCCAACATGTAACTGACCACATCCTGGGGTTGCTTATTGGGTACTTTCTACCACCCATCTTTGACAATGCATCGGGGTCCCCTGACAGGGTACCCATAGAGAAGCTCAGAGGGACTGAACCCTACCCCCTTTGGGGGTACCTCTCAATAAGCAAAGAGAAGGCATGGAGTCCCACTTATGTCTCATGGCCTCAGGTAGGCCTTTGGTCATGCCCTTCAAGGTCTTTTTGAATCTTCCACAAGATCTTTGGCTTGAGGATGATAGGGAGTGGTGAACTTGTAGGTCACCCCACCGGTATCCCACTTGGACCTCATGTATGTAGACTTGAAGTTTGTGCCTCTGTCAGCCACAATCTCCTTTGGGAATCCCACCCTGGTAAAGATCCCCATCAGATTTCTGGTCACCACCGGTGCAGTCACTGTCCTCAGAGGGATTGCCTCTGGCACCTGTTGCCTCTGGGTAACAGGTGGCATGGTCCACCAGATGGACCTGTTGCCTAGGGCAGGTTTGGGGTCCAATGGACCAATGATGTTGATGCCCACCCTTTCAAAGGGGGTGCCGACTATAGGAGTTGGATCAGGGGGGCCTTGGGCCTTTTCCCTCTCTTCCCACTGGCCTGGCAGGTAGGACAGGACATACAGAATGCATCTGAGGCCGTTCGCATTCGGGCCAATAGAAGTGGGTGACAAGCCTGGCAAAGGTCTTGTCTTGCCCTAAACGTCCTGCCAGGGGAATGTCGTGAGCCAGGCCCAGTAGGAAGAGCCAGTGACGCTGGGGGACCTCCAGCACATGTGCTGCCCCAGCCTCTGGTACCTTTGGCTTACTGTACAGATCATTCTCCCAATTGATAAGGTGATCACCAGAGACTCTCACCTACTGCTTGGGCTGAGGCCTGTTACCTCCAGCCCACAAGAGTGGGACACCCTTTCTGTGCCTTGCAGAACTAGTCCCTGGTTGGCCCACCCCCAACCTGCCAGCAAGCAAGCTCTGGTAGGTCACCTAGGGCAGCAATGTCCTCCTTGGTTGGCTCAGTGGCCTCCTCCTCAGGGACCCCGTCAACCACCGCAGGAACTTCTGGGACCAGTTTCCCGCACCCCTTGCCCCTCTCCTTGGCAGCTGTATGGGCCATTCTTTCAGGGACCAGATGCCCTTGACTCCCCTCCTGGGCAGCCATTAACATTTTGGTTATGCAGATCGGCTCAGGCAATCACAACATCTCAAAGTGAGACCTTATCTCTACCTACCTACAGGAATTGTGCTCAAGATCATTGCCTAACTGACAATCCACAGGCATGGCAGGACTCACATCTACTTTCAGAGCACCAGTGACCCCCCACTCAAAGGGAACCAGAACCACCAGCAGGTGGCTCTCACGATTGTCAGGGACTATGACTTGGTGGAATGTGTTTGGTAGGACCTGCTCTGCTGACACCAGCTGACCCCTGACAGTAGTCATGCTGGATACTGTGTCACGCATATCCTACACCCTTTGCCAATTAATGGTGACCCACTGCCTATACTTGGAAGTATTAGCAGGCATGTGGGCTTTTGGCACAATTTCTGCATCCTCCAGGGACACTAGGGTCACCTCTGTCTGTTCCTCAAAACTAACTGGGACTACCTCCTCTCTGTGGGCTACACTAGCCAACCCAATTGGCTGCCCTCTAGTGGGGGGCTGTGCCCTCTTTGGCCAGTTGGAGTTGCCCTTAGAGTGACCATACTTAGAGCACTCTGTGTATTGGGGTACAAACCTCCCTATCTTATGGTCAAATAACCCTTTCTTTTTAGAATCAGACTGTGACTGGTTACCACTATTCCTTTGAGGATAATTTTGAGGGCCTTTTGAGAGCTCTTTATTTGTATGTTTTTCTCCCTCCTATTTCTTCTGGTGGGAACCCTGACCACCTTTGTGGGTGTCCCTCCAGATTCATTTTTAGACACTCTGGTGCTAGCCCAGAGGTCGGCTTCCTCAACAAGCTTCCAGGGATCAGTCAGCTTACTGTGCACTAGGTGTGGGCGCAACTCTGTAAAGCAAATACTGAGTGTTAGAAATGGGGTCTTTGGTTGGCAGTCAGGTTACCCCCTGTCCAAGCAAGGACCCTTACTCTAGTCAGGGTAAGTCACACACAATCCCTATTATCCTGTCCCCACCCTCTGGCAGCTTGGCACTGAGCTGTCAGGCTTTACTTATAAGGCAAAGTCTTTTAAAAACAATCAAAGTCTCGTTCATGCACAAAGTACCTGGTTCGTGGGAAAAATCTCTGCAAAAAACCACAGAGGAGGAGATGCGTGGAAACAAAGGGGTGTGCACCGATTTCTCGGGCCGCACACGGTGATGCGTCATTTAGTTTTCACACAAGGACGGCAGTGCATCGATTTCCAGCACTCGGTCATGGATCCTCTTCTAGTTTCAGGGTTTTCAGATGCCCCAGGGGCGATGTGTGGATTTTCCTGCGCTGGCAGGATGATGTCACTGGAGCTGCTTTGATTCAGTAGGCGCTGCGTCAAATTTTCTATCGCACGGCAGGCACTGCGTCGATTCCTCTCTGGAAGTCGGGCTGCGTCATTTTTGTTCGGCTGCGCCTCAATTCGGTGGGCCGTGCGTCAAATTTCCGGTTGCTACGCTGGTGCTGCGTCGATCTTTTCGATGTGAAGTTGGGCTGCGTCGTTCTGGTTAGGCGTGCTGTGAAATTTTCACCGCAGTGCAGGTTGTGCGTTGTGTCTGGCAGGCTGTGTGTTGAATTTTGCTGCAGAAGGAGTCCTTCTTGTTGAGATGAAGTCTTTTGGTCCTGAGTCTTCAGGGAACAGGAGGCAAACTCTATCCAAGCCTTTGGAGAGCACTTCTTCACCACAGCCAGAGAGCAGCAAGGCAGCAGGGCAACAGCAACGCAGCAGTCCTTCACAGAAAGCAGACAGGTGAGTACTTTGAGCAACCAGGCAGGTCTTCTTGGCAGGATGCAGGTTCTGGTTCAGAATCTCTTCTCCAGGAAGTGTCTCAGTTGGTAGGGGCAGAAGCCCTGTCTAAATACCCAAATGTGCCTTTGATGTGGGGAGACTTCAAAGAGTGGCTTAGAAGTGCACAAGGTCCCCTGTCAGTTCCATCCTGTCTGCCAGGGTCCCAGTAGGGGGAGTGGCAGTCCTTTGTGTGAGGGCAGGTTGCTGTCCTTTGACATGCACGTGTCAGGCCCTCCACCCTCCCAGCCCAGGAAGACCCATTCAAAATGCAGATGTATGCAAGTGAGGCTGAGTATCCTGTGTTTGGGGTGTGTCTGAGTGAATGCACAAGGGAGCTGTCAACTAAACCCAGCCAGACGTGGCTTGTAAGGCACAGAAGGATTTAAGTGCAGAGAAATGCTCACTTTCTAAAAGTGGTATTTCTAAAATAGCAATATTAAATCCAACTTTACCAGTCAGCAAGATTTTGTATTACCATTCTGGCCATACTAAATATGACCTTTCTACTCCTTTCAGATCAGCAGCTACCACTCAAACAATATATGGGGGCAGCCCCAATGTTAGCCTATGAAGAGAGCAGGCCTCACAGCAGTGTAAAAATGGATTTAGGAGTTTTACATTACCAGGACATGTAAACTACATAGGTACATGTCCTGCCTTTCGCCTACACAGCACCCTGCCCTATGGGTTACCTAGGGCATACTTTAGGGGTGACTTATATGTACAAAAAGGGGAGTTTTAGGCTTGGCAAGTACTTTTAAATGCCAAGTCAAATTTGGCAGTGAAACTGCACACCCACGCCTTGCAATGGCAGGCCTAAGGTAAGGTTAAGGGGCTACTTAAGTGGGTGCCACAATCAGTGCTGCAGGCCCACTAGTAGCATTTCATCTACAGGCCCTGGGCACATATAGTGCACTTTACTTATAAGTAAATTAAATAGTCCAATTGGGTATGATCCAATGTTACCATGTTTAAAGGGAGAGGGCATATGCCCTTTAGCACTGGTTAGCAGTGGTAAAGTGTCCAGAGTCTTAAAACCAGCAAAAACAGTATCTAAAAAGTGGAGGGAGGCAGGCAAAACGTTAGGGATGACCACCCTAAGGCTGTCAGGTCTAACACTGAGCATATGTTCTCTCAGGATCATATTGTACAAACCCATGTAATCATTTACTTTACTGCCTCGCAACCAGCCAATCAGTGCCTTACTGGAAAAATCTATAAAGTCTACCCAGATTTGGTTGGGGAGCTTTTTCGTGCCCCTGAATCTTTGACAAAAGATTTCAGGGGCCAATCCAAATTTGGCAAGTAAGCTGGCCTTCATGGTGGTATACTTGGTTTGGTCCCCAACCTCTAATGTGAGAAGTGTGCCCCTCCCAAATATTTGCACGTGTTTCCACAAGCCCGTCCCCCATTGCTCTTTGGGAACCCCATGACCCCTAAGTGCAGCTTCATATGCAGAAAACCACTTATCAATGTCCTCTCCCACCACATAACTTTACACCAAATCCTTGGGAATACAAACCTTTTTGTCTCCAAAAGGTCCTGTCTGTATGCTGCCACCATCACTGCTGGACTCAGACTGCCCAGACCTGAGCTCCAGCTCTTTTATCCTCAGTACATAAGCTAGCAATAGTTTTGTCTCTGCCAAGGCCCTCTCAGCCTTCCTTTCTTCTGCCTTCATTTGCAATCAGGCCAATTGTAGCCTGAATTCTCTCTTCTCTCTCCTTTCATCTGTGGTCAGGCTGTGATTCGAGACACTGCTTCCTGCTTTCTTAGGGGGCACAAATTCAGCGGTATCAACCCTGTCACCCCCCACTAATGTTGGTAAATCCTTGAGAGAGCCATCCACTTGCTCTCCCAACTCAACATGCTCCTGTGAATGGGCTTCTGCCCAGGCCCTCTGTGCCTTTTGGTACTCCTCCTTCCTGGAGGCTCCCTTGGTAGGTACGCCCATCCTGTTGCAGAACCCTTTCAGCTGGCTGACAGTGTATGCCTCCAGCTTGGCTAGGTCAAACTCTCAAGCTCCCTGTCAGAGACATGTTTGTAGGATTTACATTAGAATATGTCCAGCAGGGAAATTGTATCAAAAAAGAGAACAAATCAAATCAACGTTTAACTGTGGGTAGGTAGCATACACGTAGCTAATAAATGGTACTGCACAAACACAAATCCTATCCTCACTGCTGATCACCAATGTTAAAACTGGGGTATCTAGTTGGCAGAGGTATACACCCTTGTCCAACTAGGGACCACAATCCTAGTTAGGATAAGTCACACACAATCTAACTTATCCTTTGCCCACCCTCTGGTGGCTTAAATTAGAAGGTGATATGTAAAGTATTTGTGCAATACATCATACAGGAACACAGTGAAAACACCATAAAAAATACACCACATGGGTTTAGAAAAATAATTATTTATTTGAAGAAAATATGATCAAAAGCGACAAAGATCCAATAAGCACAAGTTGAAATATCACTTTTAAAAGGTTTTTAAAAAATCTCAATCCTTAGAAATAAACAGTTGTCTCTCTGTTACACACAGTACCTGGTATGTGTAAAAAATAACGACACACAGAGACCGCAGAGGAGGAGATGCATGGATAAATAAGGTGTGCGTTGGATGTTCTGACGCAGCGCAGATGATGCATCATTTCTTTCCGCACTGTAAGGGGCTTGCATAGTTTTTCAGCATTCAGTCTTGGTTCCTCTGTGTGAAAAGGGGATATTTTGATGCCCAGGGTTCACGCAGGTAAAATCCTTGATGTGCTGGAAGAGGGCAGGGGCGCTGCATCAATCCGGTAGGCGATGTGTCAAATTTTCTGTCGCAAGGCAGGCGCTGCATTGAATTTCAAGTCCGGAAGTTGGACTGCATCGTTCTGGTTGGCTGTGTGGTGATTTCTCAGTTGCAATGCAGGCTTTGCATCGATTTTGGCAGGCGGTGTGTGTTGACTTTCAACACAAGGAATTTCCTGAACAGATTAAGCCTTTTTGGCCCTGAGCTTCAGAAAACAGGAGTACAAGCTCGATTCAAGCCCTTGGAGACCACTTTTGGGGAAAGCAGAGTCCTTCTCAGCAAAGTCTGAGGTCAGCAAGGCAGCAGTCTTTCTCAGCAAAGTAGTCCAGATGAGTCCTTTGGGCAGCCAGGCAGTTCCTCTTGACAGGATGCAGATGTAGGTCCAGAAGAGTCTGATTTGGTGGGGGTCAGAGACCCAGTTTATATGTCCAAAAATGCCTTTGAAGTGAGGTAGACCTCAAAGAGTGAGTTTGAAGTGCGCGCGTTCCCATTTCAGTCCAGTCATAGCTGCCAGGGTCTTAGTGGGTGTTGATCAGTCTATTATGTGGGGGAAGGCCACTGGCTTTTGTAATGTAAGTATCAGGCCCTCCACCCTTTCAGCCCAGGAAGGCCCATTCAATATGCAGATGAATACAGGTAACACTGGGTGTCCTGTGTTTGTAGTCGTCTGGGTAGTAGTCTGGGTATAATGCACAAAGGAGCTGTCAACCAGCACAAACCAGACGTGGATTGGGGACAGGCTGTAAGAAACAGATGGTTTTAAGTGCAGAGAAATGCTCACTTTCAAAAGTGGCATTTCTAAAACAGTAATATATAATCCAACCTCACCAATAAGCAGGATTTTCTATTACCATTCTGGCAATACTAAATATGGCCTGGTTACCCCTTTCAGATCAGCATCTACCACTCAAAACGTATATGAGGGCAGTCCTAATACTAGTGTATGAAAGGAGCAGGCCTCACAGTAGTGGAAAACAAATTTTGGAGTTTTCCACTACCAGGACATAAAAAAACACATATGTAGATGTCTTGCCTTTTACCTATATAGCAGCCTGCCCTGTGGGTTACCTAGGGCCTACCTTAGTGGTGGCCTGTATGTAGAAAAAGGGGAGTTTAAGGCTTGGCAAGTAGTTTTAAATGCCAGGTCGAAGTGACAGTGAAACTGCACACACAGGCTTTGCAATGGCAGGCCTGAGACATGGTTAAGGGGTTACTTATGTGGGTGGCACAATCAGTGTTGCAGGCCCACTTGTCACATTTCATTTACAGGCCTTGTACACATGTAGAACAGTTTATGAGGTACTTAAAAGTAAATCAAATATGCCAATTGAGGATGAACGAATGTTACCATTTATAAGAGAGAGAGCATATGCACTTTAGCCCTGGTTAGCAGTGGTAAAGTGTGCAGAGTCCTAAAACCACTAAAAACAGTGTCAGAAAAGTGGGGGGAAGCAGGCAAAAAGTTGGGGGATGACCACCCTAAGGCTGACAGGTCTAACAAGCACCAAAGATAGCCAAGCACACCTCTGCACCAAAGATGTCCATGCTAGGTGGAGTTGTTCTGCCTGGTGAATCATGGTCCAGGGGCCCACACAAGTTTAACCTCCAGTGGTCTTCCAAGATCACAACCTGCAAGTGTCCCAGTGTCACAAGTACCATTTGTCAGTACCGACGGCTCACGCGTTGAGCACCAAGGACAGCCAGGACACTTCTACTCACAGTCCACACGAACCGATAAAATTTGTCAGAATGTCACAGCTTGATTCAGAGACCCGCACAACCCTAGCTACCAGTGGGACTGTAGTATCTTTATCTGTGCTGAGATCTCCACCTGGCTGCTGCGTGACTGCAAATGTAAGCGTAAGATTATTAGTAAATGCGGGAGTGTTGGGAAATGTGGAATACTTACTATAAAATGGAGGGTTTCAGGGACAAGTAAGGCAGGGTTTAGGCAAGAATGTTCATCCACACACACAATAGAGAAAGCCTGTTCCTATTAATAAACTGCCCTTCCAAAATGACTACAGCCAAAAAGATTTGAAAACTGTCATACATGTACTCCTGGTCAGGGGTGGAGTACATTTAGGACCACATTTGGCCAACCACAGGTACTGTAATACCCTCCCATAGGAAAATCAAAACGAATCCCTAGATTTCTTGCAACCCTTATAGGTGTAAGATGAGAGCACGTTGACTCCAACCAATAGGTTTTATTCCAATTACCAGTATTAGAGGGAGCAGGAGCTCTCTGTTTACAGGGTGAGCCATTACAAAATTGAAGGACTTTCATGATCGAGTGATTGCCAGGCAGTTGTTCATGTCTAGATTTTTGATAGCATGAAATGGTGAAGATAAACTTTTTGTCATCTGCATACATAGAGAAACGCTATTGTATTGATGTAACAACCACATAAGAGGGTGAATGTATGTTTTCAATATCAGGGATCACATGTTTATCTCTAGCTAACCCCACAGTTCACTAACCTGGCCCTGGACCTGAAGGGGAAGTGGAACAGCCGGAACTCTGTTGGTAAAAAAAGGATTTCATCCATCTTAATACTTGGGCCAAAATGTTTGTCTTTAGTGAGGTCAATAGGGGGAACCAAAAAAGACTGTTGCACCAGGTGCCGTCAGCAGCAAGCTGACGCTTGGAAGCGTGGTGCACCTCAAGACATTGCACCTCTCTTTTTTGTCTCTGTTGTGTGCTAGAGCTGTATTGTGATGCCTGCTTTATTTCTACTCATTCCTTCATTCGGATGTTCTTTTGTTCTCCAGGGAATGCCTCACTACTAACCTCCTACAATGCCCCTCAAATCTCTAAACCCCTCACTCACATACATTCCATTTGTTTTATAGCGCTACTCATGCCAGTGTACGGTGTAAGAGCACTCTAAATCTCATAAATATGTAAATCAGTGAATAAAAAATGTTACACAAGAGGATCACGAGGTGCAGGAATCACACCATCCAACTCAGTGGTTGGGGTTGGCTTTACTAATAAGAATGTATTTCTACACAAACTATTCCTTTTCAGCAGCATCAGAATAATGAAAGACCTGGGAAAAACACAACCTTCTAACCTATATCATGCAGTATGCATGCAACTGGTGGCAGTTCATAGGTCACTGTGCTATATTAGCAATGTAACCTGTGAACTACAAGTAAAAGATGTATCTCTGTGTCGAAAGCAGTAACCCACTGAGCTTTCAAACTAAGATGCAGTTCTGTAATCTGCATGGTACACATTCTTTGCAGTGGGCACATTAACCCTCTGCGCTACTTTATGATGGGTCTACTGCCATAGACAAAACTCTGATCTCTCGAAAGCAGCACCATTAATACCCACAGTTTTCTTGACATTTTTATTGTTGGCTGAAAACTACTGCACACACAAGGGACTCTGCAGCAGATGCTTAAAACCCCATGATATTACTAAACATAATGACCTCCAGCTCAGCTCCAGGTGCGGCTGCAGCGGTCGCACCGTCCTAAAGCAGGCCCTGGCATTTTCAAGCCCAAAGAGGACATGGGCACTGTGAGAAACTGGGGCTGATTGCAGAGGCCCCATAACTTTTTGCCCCCATTTTCCACTTTATGCAGGTGTTTTCCTGACTCTGATGGTGCCCTGGGTACTGCTAACCAGTCCCAGGGCCTGTGCTCTGTGTAAAATGGATATGCAAATTAGGCTAATTATAATTGGCTAAGTTAACCTACCTATAAGTCCCTAGTATATGGTAGGGCATGTAGGTTTAGGGACCACAGCATAGGTGGTGCACACCTAGGTGCATTGCTGAGGTGCCCAGTGTCATTTTAAAAGCAAGCCTGCCTTGCTGGCTGCTTTTAAATTAAAGTTATATGCAAATTCGACTTTGGAATTAACGGTACTTCCAAAGTCTTAAACTACCTTATTTTTACATATAAGTCACCCCTAAGGTGTGCCCTATGTGCCCCTAGGGCTGGGTGCCATGTAACTATAAGCAGGGACTTTATAAAAATAGATTTATAAGCCCTGGTGAGGTAAAAACAGCCAAATTCGTTTTTCCCTCATTGAAGTAAATGGCCTTCATAGGCTAGAATGGGCAGACTTTATTTTAAATTTTAAAGTCTCCTTAAATGTTACATACCAAGAATTTGGTATCAAATTGATTGTTATAATAAATCCCACAACTTCCAGTTGTTGGATTTAATATAACCAGTTCAGGTAAAAAGTTTAGACTTTACCTAAAAAGTTGCCAATTTCAGCTCTGCATTGTTTTTGCTGCTGTGCTCTGATTGGCCAGCCTGCAGCAGCTTCTGCCAGGCTACCTTGATGAGCTGTGAAGTGGCCTGACTTCACACAAAGGAATGTGCTTGGGGGAGAGAATCTCCCCTCAGCAGATGGTGAGGCAGGAAGGGGGAGGGTTGCCAAACTGGTCTTCAAAGGCAGAGAAGGACATTTGCAGTACCCAGCAACACCCCCACATCCTGCAACCCCAGACAACTAGGTGCCCCCTTGATTAGATTAGGAGAGGGCAGGAGAGGGGTGTGTTTATGATTTTTAGCCACACCAGTGGGTGGGCTCAGCCAGATGTAACCTCCAAAAATCAGATTCAGCCATGTTGGATTTTTGGAGACTGTTGCCTTTTGGGATGGATTTTTGCCACACTTCCCAGGAAGTGGTCATCACAGGGGGACGACCCTGTACCTGATTGGAGGACCAGGACCCCCCTGCTTTTCACCCAGGAACAAGGATAAAACTGGCAGACCTGCACCCACACCTCAGATCCCCTCCAGAATTCAACAAGAAAGGAACTAAAGAAGAAGAAGGACTGCCCTGCTGGACCCCTGGCCTGCACCTGGACCCTGCACTCAGAAGGACTGCACCAGCTGCACACTTGGGCTTCACCACAAGAAGGACTTTGCCTGGCTTCAACTGGTTCAAGGAGGGACTCCCTGTTTGCTACAGGTGAAAAATTGCTAACCAGAGTCCCCTGCACCAACTCCTGAAAGAAGCGACCAGCTGACCACTGCCCAGTGGCCAAAAAGGAGTTTGCGCCAGGTGCATTCTGGGAGTTGAAGTCCGCACCCCCAAGGACCATCACAGAACTTCTGGACCCTTGGGGTGAGCTGTGGACCCCAAAAGAACCTTGAAAGAACATCTGGGTGAAGCCCCAGAAGTTTGGAAAAGATTGGAGAATTTTTGAAAAAAAGCTCCATAAAGTGACTGACCCGACGCGGAAATTCTAGCCGGCTTGCCTCAACCGCGACCCGGCCTGACTTCGTGGTTCGTCCCGGTAAAGAAAAACATCCAAAAAAGAGACTAAGTCCGAACGTAAAAAGTTGACCGGGACCTTCCAGCCATCGTATCCGAGAAGGGCTCCACGGACGTCGGATCAAGATCCAGGTTTACCCCGGTCGAAGGATTTTCATCTCAAAAAAACGACTAAGTCCGAAGGTAAAAATCACCACCGAGGAAACCGACTTCGCGTATCCGGACAAGGGCTCCAGGTGGTCGGATCCAACTGGCAGGTTCGTCCCGGGGAAGAAAAACATCAAAAAAGAGACTAAGTCAGAAGGTAACTTTTTAACCGAGGCCTCCCGCGACTTGTAGCCGAGCAGGGCTCCATCACGGTCGGCCTGAAAGTTTGACTTTGCCCCGGTCCTGGTGCAACCAGATGACCCGATTGGCGCTTTTTTGTTTCTAAGCGCTAGAAAATAATAATACTTTAAAAATTCATATCTCCGGTTCCCCTAAACCGATTTTAATCGTTTTTGTGTCATTTTAAAGATAAAAATATAAGCTATTTTTATAAATTGGATTTGGATTTTTAAACTGTTTCCTGTGTTTTATTTAATTGCTGTTTTGTGATATTTGAATGCTTTACACTTTGGCCCTCATTCTGACCCTGGCGGTCGGCGGAGAGACGGCGGTCGGACCGCGAACAGACCGGCGGTATTAAAAATGGCATTCTGACCGCGGCGGTCCCCGCCGCGACCGACCGCTACTTCTCCACTCCGACCGCCGCGGCGGTCATGACCGCGGGGCTGGAGTTTGCGCACTCCGGCCCGGCGGTCGTCCCAAGACCGCCAAGGGTATTATGACCCTGCCTACCGCCGCGGTTTCTTGCGGGCGGGAACCGCCGTGCGAACCATGGCGGTAAGCACTATCGGGGCCAGGGAATTCCTTCCCTGGCACTGATAGGGGTCTCCCCCACCCCCCACTACCCACCCGAGTCCTCCCCCCACACCCTCCACCCCCCTGCCACCCCCCAGAGGTGGTACGAACCCCCTCCCCACCCCCACCCCGACATGCACATACATGTACCCCGACATGCACACACCCCCAACATGCACATATACACGCCCCCTACACACACATACACAACGGGGACACATACCCGCACACATACATGCCGACATGCGCACCTGCCGAACAGCACACATTACCCATAGACACAGCAGCACCCCCCGCCCGCATACACGCACTCACACACCCACTCTACACACTCACACGCACACCCCCATGCACGCCCACATCACACAACACCCCCCCACCCCCTCCCCTCACGGACGATCAACTTACCTTGTGCGTTGGTCCTCCGGGAGGCGACGGGAGCCATAGGGACGTGACCGCCAACAGAAGACCGCCAACAGAAGACCGCCACACAGAAATGTGGGTCGTAATTCTGTGGGCGGTGTTCTGCTGGCGTGGCGGTGGAGGTTGACCAGTCTCCACTTTCCCGCCGACCGCCAGTGTGGCTGCTGGCGGTTTTCCGGCGGAACGCTCCCAGCGGTCAGAATGCGCACAGCGGCACACCGCCGCGGTCGGCGGTCTTCACCGCGGCGGTAACTCAGCGGTCTTGCGAAAAGACCGCCAAGGTCAGAATGAGGGCCTTTGTCTCCTAAGTTAAGCCTTGACGCTCGATGCCAAGCTACCAAGGGTAGAGCTGGGATTAATTTACTGAGACCTAACTGTACTTATGTGGAGGTTTGTGGCTTGTTGCTAGGTGTAGGTACCTACCTGCCCTACCAATAACCCATTTTCCAACAGGCACAGACTCACTAACAACCAGAAAGCGCTGTGTAAAGCTGCACAGACCAAGAAGTCACCGGCTGATGATGCCACATGTCACTTTGCTAACTGATGCTTGTGTGACATAATCACATGAGGTACACATTCCAGTACAAACTTCTCTGCAATAGCACCTGCCCAGTAATCGGACTGACCACCCTGAGTGCCTGATTTCATTTCCTTCTAGGATCTTACGGAATGCCTCGATGCGCTATTTTTTGGGAGATCTGGCATCACCGTTTGCGTTTTTTACAGTTTTATATACCCAAATTCAACCCAAAGCATTGTAGAGCTTTACAGCAGCATCAGTTACACTACACAAGCACACATCTATTTTCATTATTTAGGCACGGGATACTGAATGATTTGCCCAGAATCACAGGATGTGGAGCCTGGCCGTCCAGCTCCCCAGGAGACAGCTCGTGCCATGCCACCACATCCTCATCTTTGGTAATATTGGCGCTGCTGTCTTTCCCCTACGTCCCCTTTGCATTCATTATCACAGGTTTGGTGCTGCACGACGTGAAGCTGTTTGGGGATATTGGTAACTATGGAGGTGCGGTAAACTTGGGCAATTACAAACTAGAAATGAAGAATTGCCTGGAGAATCGATCATCTGCGTTCGATTCCCCAAAAGTTCTTTGTTTCCTGCAGATTTTCACACAGAGGTTTCCACTCATGACAGCAGCTGAAATGTGTGTGATAGTCAGAGACAAGTGCACGGAAACACCACACACCTCACAAATCCGAGGGGCCGGTGATTGCTGCTACGGCCTGAACAGAATTAAGAGGCACTTGTAATGAAGGGCTTGGTAAAGCGCTAAACTTAACTTTTCAACTAAATATATTTTGCTTGTCAAAGTTGATTGACACTGCTGTTTCTGAATAGTAATTTTGAGTTGTGGCATAATAAATCTGGGGGACAGTAGTATTGAGGTTGGGTCGGGGGCAGATGCAGTAATCAGGTCATACAGCTTCGGAAATGCAGATGCATGGCCTAGATGCAGCTGATAAATTTAATAGGCTTTTCACCCACAGCTCTTTCTACATAGATTACTCCTCAGTCAGTGAGCGTTCAAAGCAGCTGCGCTCCTGGCCACCATATCCTGGCCACCATATCCTGGCCAGCACATCCTGGCCACCACAGCCTGAATACCACATGCTGGCCACCACAGCCTGAATACTACTTCCTGGCCAGCACATCCTGAATGCCACATCGTGACCACCACATCCTGACCACCACACACTGGCCACCTCTTCCTGGCAACCACATTCTGAATACCACATCCTGTCCACCACATCTCACCTACCACATTCTTCCCACCCCATCCCGGCCAGCACAACCTTGCCAGCACATTCTGCACACCACATCCTGGCCATCACATTCTGCCCACCACATCCTGGCTAGCACATTCTGCCCACCAAATCCCGGCCAGCACGTCCTGGCCACCACGTACTACCCACCACATACAGATCACCACATCCTTCCCACCACACCCTGACCACAACATCCTGCCCAGCACATCCTGGCCAGCACATACTGCTCAGCACATCCTGACCACCACATACTTCCCACCACATCCTGGCCACCACGACCTGGCCACCACTTACTGCCCATCACATCCTGGCCACCACATCCTGACCACCACATACTGCCCACCACATCCTGTCCACCATGATCTGACTAATACTTACTGCCCATCACATCATGACCATCATGACCACCACATCATGGCCAGGATATCCTGGCCACCACATACTGCCCCCCACATCCGACCCAGCACATCCTGGCAACTACATCCTCACCACCACATCCTGGCCAACACATACTTCCCTCCACATCCTACCCAGCACATCCTGGCCAACACGTACTGCCCACCACATCCTACCCAGCGCATCCTGGCCACCACACCCTGACCACGACCTCCTGGCCAGACATCCTGAAGGCTTCAGTTGCCAGTCTGTAGGGGTCTGAAACATTACCCAAATTCACTTAGTTCATGTTCAGGAGTTTATTTCTAGATGTTCACCAAATTTGCAAATTTGAAACAGTAACAAAAACATGAAAACAGTATCATTTTGAAATGTAAGAGTAGTAGAAAAGGTCTCCTAAAAAACAATGTATTTGTATTTAAAAACAAATCTTAGGAGTACCTTTGATGATATGCTGCAATGTTGATATAGATCCTTAGCAATAGAAAGTTCAAGGTTTTAATTAAAAATAAGTATATTTATACACTAGGCTTACTTTCTCAACTCCTGATCAACTTACGTACTTGCGCTTCAGAGATGAGTTGCAGTGGGCTTTAGAAACAAATACATTCCTGGTATGGCATCTGTCAGTAAATAAATAGAAAATAAAGAATATCAGCGCTTACCATGAGCAGCTGATGAAAGCGGCAGTGTTGGTGGGGGCCATGCCCACCTCAGAGGATCCTTCTTTATAGGTAATTTGGTATCAATGTAAGGACTGTGATATCCTGTGGCGCGGGTGTTCAGAATGCACTGGTCACACCACCTCTTATCACACCTGAGCCCAGTGACTGTTCATCCCTAAAGGGGAGCACAGGGCAGACAGTCTCTTCCTCACCAAGGAAGAATGATTGAGAGGTGCAGAGTAAACATGGAATCACAGAATCACAGAGCTCCTTCTTGAATCACCAAGAAATGGGGATTGATGGGTACAGAGTCTGAGAGCTCCCTCCTGCCTCTACCATGGAAGAGGTATATTGAGGAACAATGTCTGCCCACCCCGATCCCCCACTCTCTGAGTGATTAGAAGCTTGGAGGTCAGAGAGCTGCTTCACCCATTCACTGTAGGGGCAGCTCAGGCCCTGTGCAGCCTCGCCATCTTACTGTGAAGTCTTCAAGCTGAGATGTTGCTCAGCCCTGCACAGAGAGCAGCACCCTCTTTATAAAGGATTTCACCCTTAGCAACCTGTACCTACTCCCAGGTCTGGCACTCCCTTTACAAACGTTCATCAAGTGTGTCTCTGAGGAGCTGTCTCATCTCACAACCATTCTCCAGTACCAATTTCCAAGATAACCACATGAGGCCAATTAATGCAAGGTTACAGTCAGGCAGGTTTATACTTGATTATGTTGTAAAAAGTATGTGTATGAATACACAAAAAATGTTTGCTCCTTAAACTTCCTAATTTCCTAACATTTTGTGGTCTCTTCATGTCTAGCAAGGTTAACCCTTGGTATTCACTTTAAGAGAAGGTAGAGGCTGGCCGCTGAGTACATTTTCTCTACTATTTACTTGGCTGCTGGCTAAATAATAGAAATCATAGTAGAAATCATTCACTATTTGGCTGGCGGCCTTGAAAACTGCAGAGCAATTTCACTATTTACCCGGCTACTGGCTGAATAGCAGATATTCTACACTGTTTTGTATGGTAGCAGACAGAGAAACTTCACTAGTTTTCCTGACTCTGACTAAATAGTATGCACTGTTTGGCCTTCCACATTGAACCCAGCCTCTGCACTAATAGCAGAAGTTATGTTCTAGTTTGCTGGCAACCATTCCAATAGCAAAGAATTGTTTTGTGGCATTACTGCTTAGCCAGAGGTCAAAGAAACAGCTAAGAAACTTCA
Organism: Pleurodeles waltl; assembly: GCF_031143425.1. Taxonomy (NCBI): domain Eukaryota; kingdom Metazoa; phylum Chordata; class Amphibia; order Caudata; family Salamandridae; genus Pleurodeles; species Pleurodeles waltl. Next base: position 4,903,669 of record NC_090444.1, on the reverse strand, counting down.
CTCATTACCCAACTGCTGGGACAACAGCAGCATGCATGTAGTGTGGCAAGCAGTCATGAACATAATATATAAACTTCATTATTTACCTGGACAATGGATAAATAGCACCAATGTTGTACTATTTGGCCGGTGGCCTGGAAACACCAAATACATTTACATATTAAATTGTGGCTGGCTAAATGACAAAGATGATGTACTGTTTGACTGGTGGTCTTTGAAACAAAAAAGAAACATAAATATTTACCAACGGCTGTATTAATACCCTACACTTTGCATTATGATACCCTATGCAGAATACAATAGTTTCCTACCACAAGGTAGAAGTGCAAACAATGGGTGAGCACCATTGGCATCCATCTCCTTACAAAAGTTAGGGTCCTAATGCATTTCTATTTCATTTTGGTTGCAAATTGCGAACAGACTTTTTTGTGAATGAAATAGAATTTTGCAAACTGACCTTTCTATTTTTAGGTCAGTTAGCAAAATACTGAAACGGAGAACAACCTACTGGGACTAATATTTATTAGTAGGGTGTGAATTTGTGACTTGTAATAACAGGGAGTGCGGCCTGCAAGGAACAGCATCCCACCATCTCTATGACTGCATTCCTAACCTGAAAAGTTTAAAAAAAGAAAAAAAGCAGCCATATTTCTTAAAAGAACTGGTGCTACTTTTAAAAAATAAAGAAGTTTTCCATTTTGGAATTCTGCGGTGGGAGAAAACAGTGGACCTTTATACCACTTCCTCCTCCCCTATATGGCTTTCAATGTGGTTTCCAAAGTGAAAGCTGTACTAAGGGGACACTTTTGCAAATTAGTTACCACTCCAACTCAGGGGTGAGTTGCTCATCATCAAGGGTTTCCGACCACAATTGCAGTTGTAAACTATCAATAAATTCCTTTCCAAATTAGAAGTTGTATGGGGAACCTCTTTAATAATCCCATTTTATTTGTAATCCAGAAACAACTGCAAACATCCTTTTACGAGTTGCGTGAATTTTGAAACTCATAAAAGTGCTTTTGCCCATAATAGACACTTTTGTGAGCACAACCATGTGATTTTGTGACATGAGGCCCAGAGTGCTAATACTGGTTTAGGTGCCAATACTAGCTCATAGGTATGAATGTTTACAAGTTTTCAAGTTATTTTGACAGACATGGTATGGAATGCCACTCCATTACACCATGGACCAAGACACAGAGATTTGAGAGGATCTTTATAGGACTGCCTCGTGCTTTACAATGCTCCCACTTCTTTAGGTTTAGATGTAGAGGTGGCTCATGATAAAGTTGAAGAGAACATTTGTAAGATTAGGTGAAGCTTTTTACTTTTCTCCAGCTATATAATTTTTCAAAAGCCATGGAAATCTACCAGTCCAAACATAGGGTTACCGGAAGACTCCATGTTATCGGAAGTGCTGTTTTCTGCTGCAAATCAGTGCAGTCTGGAATTATTAGATCTTGTTCAGTTCAATTAAACAAATCATACTAAAACACCTGAAAACAAAGATTTGTAAAAGCAAATGTGAGACCTGGAAATGCTGTATCTCAGTGACATGGAGCAATCTATCATTTAGGTTGATCTTATCAAGACAGAAAAGCATTGCATAGGGCCTCTTATGCAAGTCACCAGCACAGTATAGTTGAAAGGTTCATTTCCATTCTCATGAAAGAAGGAAGAAAAATTATGGGGTTGATTTAGAGTTTGGAAAATTGACATTATCTCCATTGTGATGGTGGAGGACACTACCCTGTCATCCCAGGGCACCTCTGAAAGTCAAATCTGAAGTTCGTCACCAGCCACTCAGATAATTCTCTACATTGACAGGAACGTCTGTGAAGAGTTGGGCAGGTAGGAACATTAGATATGATGGCCGACCATCCAAATTTTTCAAAAACTCCCAAAAAACGGAATGTTGTTTTTAAAAACAGCTAGTAGCCCCTCACACACTGGGAGTTTTCTCCCAGGGATTAGGCAACATTTTTGTCCTGTCTCTTGCAGCCAGGTTTACCCCAATCAGAGCAGGCAGTGTAAAGTCCTTCCTTCAACAGCCCCTGTTTCATTAGGCCATCAGAGGAAGTATTCGATTGACGGAGTCAACGAGCAAAGAAATCGGAAACTAATTAATTGAACTGAATGTCATTGGAATACGAATGAATAGTCCCGGTAAATCAGTAAAAGACATAAAAGCATCAAAGACACAGAACAAACAAAAGAAACTGACAGGGAAAGTTTATTTGCTGACTTTACTACAATTATTGTAGGAATAAGAGTTTGATTAAACAGAGACATTATGTTACCTTCCTTCCTGTGACTTGAGAAATCATTTCATAATTCCACATTTATGCAAATTTTCAGACAGGAGATGTGGATCCACTGTTTATGTTTCAGAAATGATTTGAGGTACTTCTCTTTGAAATGTAATTTTCTGGCTGTACTTCAGACACAGACCTTGTGCTAGGTGATGCTTCACATCACTAGCAATAGAGCTGACTTCAAGCAAGAGTATTCTAAACATGGGCACAACAAAGAGTGACATTTCAGCACCTGGCTGTCATCAGGGACAGCAAAAGGACAAACTCAGCTTTGAAACTTTATTGTCTTTAGCAAAAGTAACTTCTGACTTCCACCTCACTCCGACCATCTTCTCGCTGTCATCACTCAGCATCAGACAGAACCTCCTATCATTCAGAGAAAGGGGTATAACAGTCCCAACTTTTATACACTTTGCATACTTGATTTATACGCAAATAAATACCAGTTCAATATGTGGGGTAAAAAGTTGAGGATTTCTAAGGGCTAAGCGCCTAAGAAGTTTGAATAAAAGCAGAACATTCTAATACATGTATCCTAGAATCACATAGGTGTCCTTCTGAGTAGTGAATCCTAGTTTATTTTAATGGGATAACAGGAGTTAGCTTAGCCTTTGGCTTGCAGACTAGTGCTCCCGTCACCTAGTGACTTTTAACCTACTTAGCTTGCTCTGTCTTAGCCCATTTATTTAATGAATTCTTCTAAGATGACTGCCTTGTTTATAGTTAGGCCATTTGTTTAAGTTTATGATATCAGTGCCACTGCACTAAGGAGTCAAATCAAGTGACAAAGACAAACAAACTGTAGGTGTTTACATTGGGTACTTTCCCTTTTCACGCCTTTGGGGGAATTGTTTATATTAATTACCGTCCCAAGCATGCTGTGTTATCTATTGTTTGGGAACAACCTACGTCAGGGGTCCAAGTAGATCTGTTTAAATACATCAAACGTTAGATAGATAATCAGAATGATTCTGACCAGAGACCATCGCTGCTATCGATGCTGCACGTCGCCTTGACGCTGACCCGGACTTCGTGTTCCTACGGAGTCTGAGCTACAGACCTCATTCCAAGGTAACGAGGGTTGGGGGCTCCTCTCATATACATGGCATTGGCAGATTAGGTTTAACATACCCAGCTCTCCTTTAGGTAGGAGTTTAGGTTTATCATGATAGGGTATTAGGACATATTACACACTCTATGGGGGTCATTACATCCTGGCGGACGGTGTTAAAGCGGCGGTAAGACCGCAAACAGGCCGGCGGTAAAAAAATTGGAATTATGACCGTGGCGGAAACCGCCAACAAATACAGCCACTTTAACACTCCGACCGCCACAGCGGTACAGACAAACAGCTTGGCGGTCACCGCCAACAGACAGGCGGAAGAAAATGTACCGCCCACAGTATCACAACCTACCAATCCGCTACGTTTTCCGGGGCGGATTCACCGAGGATAAAAACATGGCGGAAACAGCCATTTCAAAGGGAAAACGCTCACCTCTACACACTCCATGAGGAAGGAGGACACCATGGAACTGGAACTCCAAACTTTCCCTGCGATAGTCTTCCTGCTCTTATACGACCATCATCAACGCCGGCGCCGAAGACAACGGTGAGTACTGCACCTACGACATAGGGGAGGGGGAGGCAAAAGTCAGGGACACACACACGCAACACCCCCACCCCCACCCGACCCTCACCCACTACAACACACACACCAATGCATATCCAAACATTTCAGTAACACCCCCCAACCCCCCTGGAAGAATGCAAAGACAAAAGGAAATGAGTTCAACCATTGTAATATATCAAAATACAGTAACCAAATATATACAGATATATATACACATTCAACAAAATATACATCACGATTAGTAGTGCAGGTAATGCACCATTCATTGTCCGTCGACCACTGGGCCCAAAATGCATGGGCGAGGCCCACATCAGATGCATGATCAAAGCGGAGAGAACGCTGCCGGGGCATCAGATAGAAATAAAACAGGCACCTCAGGGGGAAGGGAAGCGGGGGCACCTCAGCCGGATGAGTGCACCACGCCAGATCCACGAGGGGGCTCCATGCCCATTGATGTATCCTGGGGAGTGCAAAGCCACAGTCTCTCAAGTCTCTGCAGTGGGTGGCTTTCCCACTGTACCATCCTGGGGAGTGCAAAGCCACAGTCTCTCAAATCTCTACAGTGGGTGGGTTGCCCACTGTTACATCCTGGGAGTGCAAAGCCACAGTCTCTCAAGTCTCTACAGTGGGTGGTTTGCCCACTGGACCATCCTGGGGAGTGCAAAGCCACAGTCTCTCAAGTCTCTACAGTGGGTGGGGTGCCCACAGTTACATCCTGGGCAGTGCAAAGCCACAGTCTCTCAAGTCTACCCAGTGGGTGGTTTGCCCACTGTTCAATCCTGGGGAGTGCAAAGCCACAGTCTCTCAAGTCTCTACAGTGGGTGGGTTGCCCACTGGACCATCCTGGGGAGTGCAAAGCCACAGTCTCTCAAGTCTCTCCAGTGGGTGGTTTGCCCACTGGACCATCCTGGGGAGTGCAAAGCCACAGTCTCTCAAGTGGATAACAGTCTCCACTGGTTCTGGAGGGGGACTGGTGCCCAGAGTGCTTCATCCTGTTAAGGACAGACTGACTGGATGCATGTCTCCACTGGTTCTGGAGGGGGACTGGTGCCCAGAGTGGTTCATCCTGTTAAGGACAGATGGAGTGGATGCATGTTTCCACTGGTTCTGTAGGGGGACTGGTGCCCAGAGTGCTTCATTCTGTTAAGGACAGACGGAGTGGATGCATGTCTCCACTGGTTTTGGAGGGGGACTGGTGCCCAGAGTGCTTCATCCTGTTAAGGACAGACGGAGTGGATGCATGTCTCCACTGGTTCTGGAGGGGGACTGGTGCCCAGAGTGCATCACTCTCCCCGTGACGGTACCAGTTCCGTCACGGCCCCTGCCGCTCATGGGCTAGCGGTGCTTGAGTTGGCAGTCCTTGCCCTGTTCAGCGGTCTTTGCCCTGTTCAGCGGTGCTTGAGTTTGCAGTTTCTGACCTGTTCAGCGGTGCTTGCCATGGCGGTCTTTGCCCTGTTCAGCGGTGCTTGCCCTGTTCAGCAGTGCTTGCCATGGAGGTCTTTGCCCTGTTCAGTGGTGCTTGAGTTTGCAGTTTCTGACCTGTTCAGCAGTGCTTGCCATGGCGGTCTTTGCCCTGTTCAGCGGTGCTTGAGTTTGCAGTGTCTGACCTGTTCAGCAGTGCTTGCCATGGCGGTCTTTGCCCTGTTCAGCGGTGCTTGCCCTGTTCAGCGGTGCTTGCCATGGCGGTCCTTCATTGCCCATCTGGGCTGGGGCTGGCGGTCCTTCATTGGGCAGCCGGGCAGTGGCTGCCGGGGCCCTCCTGGGCAGCTGGGCTGTGGCTGGCTGTGGCCTCCTGGGCACTGACTCTGGCGGTGGCCTCCTGGCCAGTGACGATGGGGCTGCCCTCCTGGGCACTGACTCTGGCGGTGGCCTCCTTGCCGGTGATGATGGGGCTGCCCTCCTGGGCACAGACTCTGGTGGTGGCCTCCTGGCCGGTGACAATGGGGCTGCCCTCCTGGGCACTGACTCTGGCGGTGGCCTCCTGGCCAGTGACGATGGGGATGGCGGTGGCCTCCTGGGCAGCGGGGATGATGGCGGTCTTCTCCGCCGTGCTGCTCTTCCCAGACTTTGGCGATTTCTTCTGCCCCTTCCCCACCTTGGGAGGAGTCACAGCTGAGTAGACACTCCCCCCGGGACCCTTTTGAGCGGGTTTGCTGGCGGAGTCTTCCCCCACTCCCGCCGGGCACTGTCCAACTTCTGGTGCTTCACGGGGGCTACTGGCTGTGCTGTGGCTCCGTGTCACACTGGCTGCCCTGGTGCCCGGTGCACTCCACATACCTCTAACAGGCACCACTGGTACCGGAGAGTTTTCGGCTGAGGTGCTAGTACGGGACCTATGAATTGGAGGGGGGGTGGGAAAGAGGTCAAGCTTGGTCAGGAAAAGTTTCTTAGGAACACTGGGACGGGTAGCTGGAGGGGGTCTGGGAGTGGATGAAGAGGAGGTGGTTGTAGGAGGTGTAACTTTTGTGGCTTTGGGTACAGGTGCATGCGCTGGAGGCTGTCGTGAGGTGGATGTATGTTGGGTGGGTGTGTGCCTGTCTTTGTGTACTTTGGGAGGGGGCGTCACAGACACACTGGGAGAGGACACAGGGGACGTGTAAATGGTAGTGCGGGTGGTGAGTGCAGGTGAGCGGGGTGTGGTGGTGGGTGTGCTGGTGCGGGACCTAGTGGCTGTAGTGGTAGTGCATGCAGGTGAGAGTGTAGACGAGACTGGGAGGGAGGAGGGAGACAACGAGGAGGGGGACACAGTGGAGGCAGTGGATGTTGCTGTGTCTGTATGTGTGTGATGCTTGCATGAGTGCCTGTGGGATGTGTGGTGCTTATGTTTGCCTGAGCTTCCCTTGTGTGTTGAGGTGTGTGCATGCTGGTCTGATGGTGTGCTTGGGATAGGCTGGGGTACAAGGGATTGGGTCTGGGTGGAGGAAGTTGGAGGGGGGAGGCTAGAGACAGGGACAATGGCTGCCATCAGTGCTGAGGCCAGAGTTTGCAGGGTTCGAAGAAGTGCAGCATAACCAGAATGAATGCCCTCCAGGAATGCATTTGTGTGTTGCAATTCCCTTTCTACACCCTGGATGACATTCAAAATGGTAGACTGCCCAACAGTGAGTGACCTGAGGAGGTCAATGGCCTCCTCACTGAGGGCAGCAGAGGTGACAGGGGCAGGGGCTGAGGTGCCTGGGGCGAAGGTGATGCCACCCTCCTGGGTGAGCGGGCACGGGGCAAAGGCTGAGGGGCTGCTGGGAGGGCGGTGCTGGTAGGGGGGGTGGCGGCTGTACATGTAGAAGTGGGGGACACAGATTTTGCTGCCACCACAAGGGAGCTCCCATCAGAGGACGAGTCTGTGTCATTGGTTGCAGATACTGTGACCGCCGTGAAGCTCACCTCGCCCTCCGTCCCACTGGTGTATTCAGAGTCCGTGGTGTGGCCCTCCATGGCCATGTGAGATGCAGCTCCCTCGTGCTCCAGTGCCACTGTACCTCCGCCTGATGATACTGATGCACACAAGAACAGGGAGACCACAAAAAGGGGGGGGGACGACAGAAGAAAGACAAGTTGAGTGCATGGCTTACCGCTACCATTGGCGGACAATACAGACACAGCAGCCCCCTGCACTACGCCGCACTGTTGGGCTCTACAGATGCAGTTCCTGGGATATGGCCTACATGGCTATGGTCGACATCTGCACACATAGATGACACAGGGGCGTGTATACCTGTACTTGGCACTCTACAGAGGTGGGGTGGAGTGCCACATGGCCTGCAATACGGAGGGGCCTAGCCTACGGAACTCGCCCTGGCCTAGGGGAACCCACAGCCCTCCTCCCCACCCAGACACCTTCACTGCGCGCAAAGTCCGCAGAATGATGTTGCACTCACCCCCTTGTGTCTGCTGTGATGCCCTCAAATGCCCATCAAACTCAGGGTAGGTCACCGTCAGGATCCGGAACATCAGGGGGTCATGGTGTGACGGGCACCCCTCCCATGTTGGGAGGACATCCCCAGCTGAGCCTCCACCGTCTTATTGCTCCAGCGGCGAAGGTCCTCCCATCTTTTCCAGCAGTGGGTGCTCCGTCTGTGGTGGACCCCCAGGGTCCGGACGTCCTTGGCGATGGCACGCCAAATATCCTTCTTCTGGTGGGGGCTGACCTACATGACATGTACAGGGGAAGAAGAGAAGTCATTACCAACTGCACCGTCAAAGTGAGTGGCCCACATCCCTACCCTTGCCATGTGGCACATGCATTCACAGTCCTTTATGCACGCAGAACTGTGGCCCCTTCCTTCTTACAACCAGCCCTCTCCACACAGGCATAGCCCATACAACATGCTCCCTGTGTACTTACCTGTTGGTCTGGAAGACCGTAGAGTAGCGTATACTGGAGTAGGACCCCATCCACGAGCTTCTCCAACTCCTGTGCAGTGAAGGCAGGGGCCCTTTCCCCAGACGCACGAGCCATTGTCTCTTCCAGACCAAGGTCACAGGAGCACTTGCAGTGTAGGTCCTCTCCTGTCGAAGATCAGGTACGAGTGATTGAACAGATAGAAAATGGCGGTCACGTCCGCGGTGGTGACGTCCGCGGCGGTGCGTATCATAACCGCCGGCGCACTTCGTCATTGGCTCCTGGGACCCATAGGGTCCAATGTTAACCAATGCAGTATTGCGCCGCGGTCTTCGGCCGCCTACCGCGACGGTGTACAATGCGAGCGCAGTTACCTCACTTTAGAGGTCAGGCAGCCGCCATTTCAGGGGCCCACATGGCTTCATTTACAACTGCGTCACACATACCTAGGCCTGGACTCAACACACGTACAGGAAGATTTTTGTATTTTGTGTCGTGTTCTGTGTAGCTGTGGGTACATACCTCAGAATTGGTTGACTCTGTGGTCGCTGTTGTCCTTCCTAGGCACCGTCCGCTGGGACATGTGAGGAGATGGCGGAATCCTCCGGTGTACCGACCGCTGGTGGACCTGTTGACAATGGAGGAGCGACATTGAATCATCACCTACAGGTTTGACCGTGCCACAATCCAGGAACTTTGTACCCAGTTGGAGCCTGACCTGATGTCAGCAATCCACCATCCCACAGGGATCCCCCCTCAAGTGCAGGTGCTATCATTGCTCCATTTCCTTGCAAGTGGGTCATTTCAAACAACAGTGGCCATGGCATCAGGGATGTCCCAGCCTATGTTTTCCAACGTGTTGTCCAGAGTGTTGTCTGCCCTGCTGAAACACATGCGGAGCTACATAGTTTTCCCTCAGGTGGAGGATTTGTCTGCAGTTAAAGGTGACTTCTATGCCCTTGGACATATCCCTAACATCATATGTGTCATTGATGGGACCCATGTAGCTCTGGTCCCCCCCCACAGGAGTGAACAGGTGTACAGGAACCAGAAGAGTTATCATTCCATGAATGTACAGATGGTATGTTTGGCAGACCAGTACATCTCCCAGGTAAATGCTATATTCCCTGGCTCTGTGCATGACGCCTACATCCTGCGGAATAGCAGCATCCCTTATGTGATGGGTCAACTCCAGAGGCACCGGGTGTGGCTATTAGGGGACTCTGGTTACCCCAACCTGTCATGGCTACTGACCCCAGTGAGGAATCCAAGGACCAGGGCAGAGGAACGCTACAATGAGGCCCATGGGCGGACTAGGAGGGTGATTGAACGCACCTTCGGCCTCCTGAAGGCCAGGTTCAGGTGCCTCCATATGATAGGTGGTTCCCTATTCTACTCACCAAGGAAGGTGTGCCAGATCATTGTGGCCTGCTATATGCTTCACAATCTGGCTTTGCAACAACAGGTGCCTTTTCTGCAGGAGGATGGTCCAGATGACGGTGTTCTAGAAGCTGTGGAGCCTGTGGACAGTGATGAGGAGGAAGCAGAGGAAGAAGACATTGACAACAGGGACTCAGTTATCCAGAAATATTTCCAGTGACACACAGGTGAGAACACATTCTTGCCTACTACAAGTACTTTCACACTTCTACCTCTATCCCGTCTGTCTATTTCAAACAGTATAAGGTAACTGAGTTGTACATTTCAATTACGGTTTCACAGGTGTGGTTACCAACGTGTGTGATCTGCTTACATTCCTCATGGACTTGAGATGTGTGACATAGGTATGTTGACATTTCATTTGAGAACGGATTTTGTAACTGTCATTGCTAATACACATTTTCAAAATCACAGACTGACTCCAGATTGTTTTGTGCTTCAAGGGTGTTTATTGAAGTGCTAAATATTGGAGGGGGGTGGTAAAATGGTGAGGGGTGATGGTGGAGGAATGTCCATGGCAGAGTCCAGTCTATCAGTCTCACAGGTGCACTGCCCATATGGGCATAGGAAGTGGAGCTGGGGCAGTTCCAAAATGGACAGGGTTACAAAGTGGGACAGTGGGATGACAATCAGGGTGGTCTCATTTACTGGCGGGGGTCTTGGCATCGTGCTCTGTCCTGTTCCTGGATCTCAGGGACCGCTTGCGGGGTGGTTCTCCATCTGCAGTTGATGGGGTGCTGGTGTGGTGGTCCTGTGGCGGTGCCTCCTGTCCACTAGCGCCGGCGGAGGTAGTGGGCAATTCTTCGTCCATGCTAGTGTCAGGGGCCCCTTGGAGTGCCACGGTGTCCCTCCTGGTGTTAAGTATCCTGTGTACTGTGTGAACTGCAGCTGCTAGGGCTTCTGTGCACTTTTGGAAGGAATCCTTTGTGCACAGCACAGCCAGGTCCCCAACACTCCGTCCTGCATTGCTCAACTCGCTGAGTTGACCACCGGCTTCGTGGGATTGTCCTTTGTAGTGTTGAGGCGACCGCTGTGCTCAGTTCTCTTGAAACCGTGTTCAAGTGCTTCTGCGGGTGCTGCCTGCTTCAGCATGGGCTCTCTGCGTGGCTGATTGCCCTCTCTTTCTCCTCGTCCAAGTGGCGACCTCCTGGTCCTTCCTGGGCCCGGGCAGCACCCTTTTTCTTCAACCGAAACCTTTGCAGCTAACAAGGCTTGTTTGAGTTCTTTTTGTGTGGAAACACCTCTGTATCCTTCAGCACGCGATGGGACATCTTCGGTGCAATTCTATTGAGTTTTACAGTGTTTGCACTACTTTTCTAGTGTTTTACTTACCTGATTTTGGTCTGTGTGTATATTTTGTGTAATTTACTTACCTCCTAAAGGAGTATATCCTCTGTTATACTTTTGGCATATTGTCACCAAAATAAAGTAACTTTATTTTTATTAACTCTGAGTATTGTGATTCTTATGATATAGTGCTATATGATATAAATGGTATAGTAGGAACTTTGCAAGTCTCCTAGTTCAGCCTAAGCTGCTCTGCTATAGCTACCTCTATCAGCCTAAGCTGCTAGAACACTTCTAATCTACTAATAAGGGATAACTGGATCTGGCACAAGGTGTAAGTACCATCAGGCCTCCTACAGTATCCTGGTTCGCTTCACTCTCAACCTCCTAACACTGGTAACCCAGGTCCTGACCCTGCTTGTCCACTGTATCCATCTGGCCTTCTCTGACCTGGCCCTTTTAGTGTTTGTTGTCTTGGTTTGAGTTGTCCTGGTCCATCTGAATATCGTTCTTGTCCACTTAGCCTTGGTACTGGCCCTCTTGAGCCAGGTCCCGTGTTCAGGCACTCTTGAGCCTGGTCATTCTGTCCCTGGTTCTACTGTCTACCACTATTCAGTGCTCTTAAACTTCCAGGCTCTGGCTGACCTTTTTTCATCAATTCCTCCTCCACCTGGTCCTGCTACCTAAGTTAATCATTCCCACTTGGTAATTCATGCACCGGTCCCCTAGATCCTGATCTTCATGGCCCTCATATCCCTAATTACAGTCCTCATGGTCATAATCCTCTTAGTTTACTTAGCCCTACTTGCTCTGTTTTTCATGGTGCCTTTTGTACTGGTCCCACTGGTTTTCCTCATACCAGTCCTGCTTATCCTGGTCTCCTGTTCCCACTGGCCACTGCCCTCCTGGTCCAGAGCTTCATAGTCCTTTTCAATCTGGCTCTTATCCTCCTGGCCCTAGTCCTCTTGTCCTTATGGTCCTGTCAATTTTACTATTTTCTAGGTATGATGTACTTTGACTTCCAGTTCATGCTAGCCTTCAACCTTCCTAGCCAAGTACTTCCTGGTATTGGTTTGTCTGGTCATCATTCTCTTGTACTCTTGTGCTCCTAGTCCTCTGCATCCTGGGTCTCCTGTTTCACAGGTTCCTGATACTGGGTCGTTTTAGCCTCCTCACTCTAATTCTTTTCCATGAGTCCCTCTGGTCCTGCTCCCTTGGTTTACTTAGTTCCATTCTTGCCCTGTTCCATTACAATGTTTCTCTCAGTCTCCCTGGTTCATATAGACCTGGTCTTTGCTCTGATATTACTTTGCCTGGTCTACCTGTATCAGGTTTTCTGTTCCCTCTACATCATGCCCCATCTAAGTCACACTGGTCCCCCTGATCTCCTACTTTGCCTGTTCCATCTTGTTCTTGTTCACTTGACCCTGATCCCCTCTATGATGGTCCGGTCTTCTTCATCCTTGTGGAACTGACCATCCTGTTTCCCATGTTATGGGTCATCCTGGTTCCTGTAGTTCTTGTCCACCTGGTTTTGGGTCCCCCAGATTCTGACCCTCATCAACGTTAATTTTAATATTAAAATCGCATAATGTTTTTTATTTTTATTAGCAACTGAGTTTAACTCATGTACTTACCTTTGTACATAATATTGTAAACATATATATATATACATATATATATATATAAATATATATATATATGCACCTACTTTAAAAGTATCACTCAAGCTAGAACCCTAATACAAGATGGCCACTAACCTGCCAATGCCTGGAGTCCCTTTTTTCTTCATGACCAGCTTAATAAAAGATGTCCTTCATGCTATTTATTCACCCACAGTTCAAATAGCTACATCATCTCAAATATTTACCCTTTGGCTTGGTAAACATTGGGCTGTCAGATACTTAGCCGGCCTATGGCGAAATAGTGGAGATTATGTACTATTTTGCCAGCTGATGGGTAAATAAGAGAAATTATGCATTATTTGACCAGCAGCCAGATAAATACCCACTGCCTAATTATTTATAATTAGTTTTAGCACTGAATGTATGGGATAATGATTACCAGTTCGTCAAAACCTGAATGGATGTTCTGAATGTGCCATCTTCTCTCACACCAATTTTCTCTCAGACAATCTGTAGTTGACTCATAAAGTCAAATTCATGAACTACTCTTGTTTGGAATTCCTTTTTGGAAACATCAAGTGTTAAAGTATTTGAAGAAGGGATGCATTTCCTGAAGCTACATTATTAATATTTACAAATTGTCTTGAACATTTAGCAGTGTAGTAGAGCATTTTCTTGTGCCTTTAGTTTCTCATTGGGAACAGTACACTACGTGGAGATGTTTTTCATTTCTAAAACCAGCTTACATTTATTTGGTCCTAGCATTTCGCTTGCTGCACATGTCCAGTTTGTACTGGCTCTGCTCAGTGATGCTAGGCAGATAAACTTTCCATATGTGAATCCCGACAAGACTATTCTAGTCTTACATAATTTTACAAAGTGCCTCACTGGTCTTTCACTTCTGAATGTTATGCAGGATTCCCTCTCTGACCAGCTCTCTTCAGCGGATGACCCAACCTAATTCACCTTCATAGCAACAGGTTGTCTCGCGTTCAGATTCTTGACACCAAGCAATGTGTTTTAGGTCATACTCTCCTTTTACAGAAACCAGAACCTAAAGTGGTCACTCGTGTTTTTTTGAGTCAATAAATCTCATGACACTTCACTTGGAGTCCGGCAAATACAATACATTAGAACTTTGAGTTGTTGAGTTTATTAAATGGCACATGATAACTCCATCCAACAGACTTTGATTTGCTTAAGCAGGCATTAATTCTGTTTACTGTTTTATGTTCGGATTTCTGTTTACTGAAGACAGAAGCCTATATGATGTTTGAAGAAGTCACAAAAGCCAGCATCACAAAGACAAGGTGTTGTCATGTGTTGCCAAATTAACACTTTCCTCAGGTAGCTACATTGGGGCAGAGGCAGTATTTTACTTCTTCTATAACAAATTATTTGTCCAAACACCCTGGGCCCCATTCACAAAGGTAAATGTAAACAAATAGTCTAAGTTTACACCACAAGTCTAGGTTCTGACCTAAAGTCTAACTTTACTCGTAAAATTAGACTTTTGATGTAAGTTTAGACCTTTGGTCTAAATTTAGACAAGAAGTCTAAACATACACCAAACGTCTGACATCACTACAGGTAAACTTAAACTTTAGTTCTAAACTTAGGGGCCCAATTCACAAAGGTAAAATTAGACCAAAAATGTAAGTTTAGAACTAAAGTCTAACTTTACACTTTTGGTCTACGTTTAGACCAAAAGTCTAAACGTAGACCAAAGTCTAACTTTACTCATGGTAAAATTAGACTTTTTGTCTGTTTACACTTTTGGGCTAAACTTAAAATTTTGGTCTAAGTTTACCTTTGTGAATCAGGCCCTTAGACATTCGGTGTGAACTTAGACTTTTGGTCTAAGTTCACCTTTGTGAATCAGGCCCCCTGTTTTCCAACTAGAACTAGTTAAATTTGCTACATTTAAAACAGACGTTCTGCAGAGTTATTTAAACATGATTGCTCCATACGTCAACAGTAAGTACAAAAATAGCTTTATATGAAATTTGTTTCAGAAGAATACATTCAAAAACAGACTAATAATGGTGTAAGAAGTATTAATGAATTAAATACTTCCAATGCTTGCTCAAAAACATTGTAAATGTAGGCAAAGCAATGCTGAATTCATTTGTGAGAACAGAGAAGTGCTAAGTAAAATTACTTCACCAAAAAGTGAAGGAAATATTAACAACAGGCTTTAAATTAGGCATACAACAAAAATGTATGGTAGACCAGTCCAACACCACTAGTCACAACAAAAACAGGTCAAGAGATCAAGTGGCTCCTGCAAATTTTGGCCATTTTCTGGAAATGAATATTTTCATCCTACTGTGTACCATCAGTCTAGATTTTCTAAAGTGATACTGCACAGGTTCAGTGGTTGATGGCCTCTCTCTGATTTCTACATTAACGAATACAACCAAAATGGGAAATATCTTCAACTTCTTCAACTTCTTTGCAGCATGACAGTCCTAGTATGGTGTGTTTGGTGTCTCCATGAGACAGGATTCTCACACACTAACCACTGATAAAGGCCAC
Source organism: Pleurodeles waltl (assembly GCF_031143425.1). NCBI lineage: Eukaryota > Metazoa > Chordata > Amphibia > Caudata > Salamandridae > Pleurodeles > Pleurodeles waltl. Next base: position 4,888,494 of record NC_090444.1, on the reverse strand, counting down.
GATTTGGGCTGGGCACTTTGTAACCTACTAACTCTGAGGTGGGTGCCAGCCAACATCCTCCTTGAAGAATAAAATAAGGAGAAGACTACAAAATAGAAGAGGCCCAAACAGTCCAAATCCAGTTTTGGGTTGCTTCTGTTTCTGTTCAGAGGGAGCCTGTCCTGCTTGTTTAGGCAGAATTGTTCCTTTTGCAGCAGGCCCAAGCTAACAACCCACTCTGAATCACACTTGCAAAGATTTAGGAGAGTCTTGGGAATAATGATCTACCCATTAGATGGTGATCAGGCCAGAAACAATGATTTCATGAAAATAATAATTAAGTAGTACACGCATATAATGTGCTTTATCATTTGTCTTGTTTTCTGATAAGTGCTCATCATTACCCAACTGAATGGCACTCATTTAATCGACTTCAGAATGATGAAATGATGAATGGATGAAGTAGGAGTCCAAGCTGTGACCTTCAAATACTACACAGATCTATATACTGGATATAGATGCCCCATTAGATTACTGAATAGCCTACTACTGAAGCTATATGTAAATAAAATATGATTATTTTATAAAGAGATAACACTGATGTTAGAAATGGGGTCTTTGGTTGGCAGTCAGGTTACCCCCTGTCCAAGCAAGGACCCTCACTTTAGTCAGGGTAAATCACACACAATCCAAATTATCCCGTGCCCCCCCTCTGGTAGCTTGGCACTGAGCAGTCAGGCTTAACTTAAAAGGCACTGTGTAAAGTGCTTGTGCAATAAATCATGCAATAACACAGTAGAGCACCTCAAAAATACACCACACAGTGTTTAGAAAAATATATAATATTTATCTGGTCAAAACGATCAAGATTCAATAAGTATACGTTGAGATATCACTATAAAAATTATATAAAGTAAGTTTTAGTCTTATAAAAAGCAACAATTGTCTCTTCCAAGCACAAAGTACCTGGTTTGCGTTTAAATTCTCCACATGGGACCGCAGAGGAGGAGATGCGTGGAAAACAGGGAGGTGTGCGTTAATTTTTCCAGCGCACACAGACAATGCGTTGTTGAGTTTTCACGCAGGGCAGGCTTTGCGGCGATTTCCAGCGATTTCCGATGCATAGACTGGGATCCTCTTCGGGTTGCGGGGTTTTCGGACGCCCCGGGGACAATGCGTTGAAATCCTGGTCGTGCAGGATGAAGTCACAGGGGCTGCCTCTCAGGAAGTAGGGATGCATTGTTCCGACTGGGCTTTGCGTTGATCCAGTGGGCCGTGCATCGAATTTCCGGTCGCAACGCTGGCACTGCGTCGATCTCCTCATCGGGAAGTTGGGCTGCGCTGTTCCGGTTCGTCATGCAGTGATTTTCTCACCGCGAGGCAGGCTGTGCGTCATTTCTTGCAGGCTGTGCGCCAATTTTTACTACACAAGGAGTTCTTTTGCAGAGATTAAGTCTTTTTGGTCCTGAGACTTCAGGGAACAGGAGGCAAGCTCTATCCAAGCCCTTGGAGAGCACTTCTCAGCAGAGCCATACGACACCAAGGCAGCAAGGCAACAGCAGGGCAGCAGTCCTTTGCAGAAAAGCAGTCAGGTGAGTCCTTTGGGCAGCCAGGCAGTTCTTCTCGGCAGGTTGGAGGTTCTGGTTCAGGGATTCTTCACCAGTGGTATCTTGTCCAAATGTCTGAGTTGGTAGGGTCAGAGACTCTGCTTAAATACCCAAATGTGCCTTTGAAGTGGGAGAGACTTCAAAGAGTAGCTTAGAAGTGCACAAGGTCCCCTTTCAGTTCCATCCTGTCTGCCAAGGTCCCAGTAGGGGGTGTGGCAGTCCTTTTGTGAGGGCAGGCTACTGTCCTTTGACGTGTAAGTGTCAGGCCCTCCACCCTCCCAGCCCAGGAAGACACATTCAATACGCAGATGTGTGCAAGTGTGACTGAGCATCCTGGGTTTGGGGTTGTCTGAGTGAATGCACAAGGGAGCTGTCAACTAAACCTAGCCAGATGTGGACTGTAAGGCACAGAAGGATTTAAGTGCAGCAAAATGCTCACTGACTAAAAGTGGCATTTCTAAAATAGTAATATTAAACTTCACCAGTCAGCAGGATTTTGTATTACCATTCTAGCCATACTAAATATGACCTTGTTACTCCTTTCAGATCAAAATCTACCACTCAAACAGTACATGAGGGTAGCCCTAATGTTAGCCTGGGAAAGGAGCAGGCCTCACAGCAGTGTAAAAATGAATTTAGGAGTTTTACACTACCAGGACATATAAACTGCAAAGGTAAATGTCCTGCCTTTAATTTACGTAGGACCCTGCCTTATGGGTTACCTAGGGCCTACCTTAGGGGTGACGTATATGTAGAAAAAAAGGGAAGTTTTAAGGCTTGGCAAGTACTTTTAAATGCCAAGTCAAAGTAGCAGTGAAACTGCACACTCAGGCCTTGCAATGGCAGGCCTGAGATGTGGTTAAGGGGCTACTTATGTGGGTAGCACAATCAGTGCTGCAGGCCAACTAGTAGCATTTAATCTAGAGGGCCTGGGAACATGTAGTACACTGTACTGGGGTCTTACAAGTAGATTAAATAAGCCAATTGGGTATGATCCAATGTCACCATGTTTTAAGGGAGAGAGCATATGCATTTTAGCACTGGTTAGCAGTGGTAAAGTGCACAGAGTCCTAAAACCAGCAAAAACAGTGTCAAAAAGTGGAGGGAGAGCAAAATGTTAGGGGTGACCACCCTAAGGCTGTCAGGTCTAACAACTGACAATTTCAAATTGTTATTGTATCTGTAACTGCTTGTTCACCTACCCTCCAAAAGTCAAATCCCAAAAGGGATGTCCTTGGTATTTCAGAGACTTGCACAGAAGGATCGAACCCGGGGGGATGGAGATAATAGGCAACACAAACCAAAATATGTTGCCAGAGGTTTTGGAAAATTGGCTGGATACTCAACGCCTCAATGGGTGTACTAAGTGCTATACAAATACATATTGTAATTACAATCTCAAAAAGTTGGTTCTATGGCAACTTTCCATGCTTTTTTCAGGTTTTTCAAGCATGTCTTCTTTGTCACTCTGCTTGTGTATGTTTGTCTATCTGGTACACTGGAATAAAGGCCTGTGTGTTTTTGTTATTTAATTGTCACACATCTACTGTCATACTATCACAACTCTTCATCCCTAGTGCAGCCAGGTCAGAAATTTGCTAGCCTGGTAGCGGTGGGGGCAAAGCAAAGACTGGAACATTCACCACTCCTTGTCACTACCCCAAGTCTCCCTGACATACCTCTAACTCTTGGCTGTTCCCAAGACCTTGCATGGCATCATAGGTGGTTATAGCATCCAATACAGCTTAAGACACAAAGTCCATTTTTAGTGAATTCCCACAACATGGTTGTTGGGCCGAGTATTGTTGGTGTGGTTCCCCCTAACTTTTTCCCTTCAGTCCTCCTTTTTTTGCTGGTTTTTTTTGCTGGCCTTAAGGCTCTGTGCACTTTGCCACTACTAAACAATGCTAAAGTACTTGTGTACCTTCCCTAAAACATGGCAACAGTGGCTTATACGCAATTGGAATCTTTAATTTACTTGTAAGTCCCTAGTAAAGTGATACTACCTGTGCCCCGGGCCTCTAAATCAAATGCTTCTAGTGGGCCGGAAGCACTGATTATCTCACCCACTTAAGTAGCACTTTAAAGATGTATCTGGCCTGCCATTGCAGAACCTGTATGTGCTGTTTTAAACTGCCATTCGTCCTTGCAAAAGAAACCCTTTGCCAGGCCCAAACCTTCCTTTTTTGGACTGCCTAAGGGTAAGGTGCAGTGTACTTAAGAGGTAAGGCGTGTACTTTAAATGTCCTGGTATGGCGCACAAACCTGGAACTCGTTACCCATGGAGTTGAGAAAATAAAAAGAATTCATGAGTTTTAGAAATAAATTGAGAACATTCTTTTCTTCTAGGCATGTGGTATAGATGCGGCTACTGCTGATGATGATGGTAGTGAAAAACACATTCATTTTTCAATACTTTAAGGCCTACCTCTCCAATAGTATTACATTGGAATGACCTTATTACATTTTATAATTGTAATTTCCAAATGGGAACAGGTAGCCTCTTTCCTTTAGGTGTCTCTAGAATGGCAATTTAAAATCCTAACATGGTGAAATCAGATTTTAAATTACAATTCTGAAAATGCCACTTCTAGAAAGTTGGAATTCTCTTGACTTAGCCATTTGGTGCCTGCAGGCTATCTCTGGGTTACATGATTGCGTGTGAGAGACAGTTTGGCTTTGTGTATTTCTACTACCCAGCCACACACTATAGTATAGCTTAGGAGTGACAGGGTAAGCCATCACTTGCATAATAGGAGGGAGGATCTGGCCCAACCTCACTTGCACTTGAATATGCTGTGTTGCGTCTTCACACAAAGGGCCACATACCCCTGTAGTTAGTCTGGAGTCAGGGCCCGGAAGGCAGGGCACCTGTGCACTTCAAATACAAGCATTTAGAAGCAATTCCCCACTTCAAAGGCACAACTAGGTATAAATACTGGATCTCAAACACCACTCTTCAGTACATATCTGGACACGTGGATACATGTGCTGCTACTAAGACAGCCACTCTGCTGAACTGCTGCTATGAAGGGACTGCTGCCCCGCAGTTCTGAACCGTTGTCCTCTTGCCTGGGTGAGAAGGACCAGACCTGCATCTCTTGAACGTAGAATCCAGACTGACTCCAAGGGTTAATTTGCTGGCCTCCTAATCAGAATTCTCAGGGACATGTCAGGCAGCCAAGAACCTTACATCTGCTACTGGACTCGGCCATCTGCTAGTCTACCCTGCCAAGTGGCACCACACCAGTTCTGGACCACTGGAAGTGGTTTTAAGCTGCGCAAACCCAAGCAGAACCAAAGCATAGCTGCTGCTGCATGGATTAGACATGTGTTAAAGACCCTCATCGCATTGCAGCTCTTTATAACCACCACATGACCTCGACTGCATAACAAATACTCGGTGTAGGCTCTCATATCCCTCGTCAACTTCAGTCTCAATGATGATACCAGACTCTACATTGCAGCCTTACAGCTCTTTGGAACCAATGCATCACTCTGACTGCGTGCCACATCTTTCACTAGGGACTTCGGATTGCAATCCCCATCAATGGGATCCTTGATGACAAGTCAGACCCCTACCTCGCAGCTTATACAGATCTCAAAATTGACACATAGCTTCAGCTATGCTGTGGATCTTTGCGGTGCTTTGCTGACCAGCATTTAAGGTATTCTGTTGGCCTAACTGGGTCCCCGAAGCCGGTCCATGCTCCATTGCAGTCAGCCTGAGCTTGTGACTTTGTCCCAGTCCGGCACAGCCACATTTCCACAGTTGGTGCTTTTTGCTTTTTGGCACTATTTTTGCTATAATTGTTAAAATTGAGGGCCATATTTATCAAAGGGTTGTCTTGGCATTGTGTCACATAGTGTGACACAAGGCCAGCATAAGCAGTAAGTCATATTTAAAAAAAAACACAACTTCACAGATGCAAAGCTGTGCTGAACCCATCCATGTCACACAGGAATTAATGTATGCAGTGTAGGTGTTCCTGTGCAAAATTCAATGCAGCCTTTGTATTTGTATTTGTATTTAACAGTATAGTACTGCATCACACATCATGGAGTAACACAACACAATGATAGAAATGCACCAGAATTGCTGTACATCGGCAACCCAGGTGTAGGAAATAACACAGTGCTGTAGTACATGTTCCTCATAGTATGCTTTGGCAAGCTCAACTGAGCCATGGAGGTCAATATATTACAACTGGCAGTATCTAGGAGACCACCACATAGGCAGTGAAAAAGGAAGGAGTGTGTTTTACAGTATCACAGTTCCCTCAAGGACTTCAGAGAGGAGGAGGTCAAACAGTTCTACAGACTGAAGAGGGAGCCCATAATGGAATAGTTGAAGAAGAGAGTGCAAGGCTCCAGCCAGCAATTGCGAGGAACAGTGTCATACCATTACATGTATAAATGATGGCTGTGCGCTACATTTTGCTATCAGGATCCTTCTAAATCATATTGACTAGTTTGGTTGCCATTTCATAGGGATCATTTTCTGTCTTTCTCCCATCTGTTTTGGATGCCATCAAAAAACTCACACCCCAGTACCTCCTCTTCCCCAAAACTACCCAACAATAAATGGATATCAAGAAAGGCTTCTACACTATCACTGAATTCCTACATGTGCTTGGTGCCATAGATTGCACATATGTGCAAATTGTGCTCCACCTCTACAGAAACCTCAAGCACAACTGCTCGATAAATGCCCAGGTCATGGTGGACCATCATGGAATGCCCTTTAAAAATTTCCAGGTAGTGCACATGATGCATACATCTTCCACCACCGTACTATCAATGAGTGGTTTCATAATGGCAGATAGGGTAATGGCCTACCAACTAAGAAGATGCAACATATAACATAATAGCCATCTCTGTGTTTCTGTGCATCTCATATCATGTGCACATACTGTAGTGTGATTAACTTACTTCAACGTGTAGTCAATGGTATCTCATTTTGTGATTCCCTCACTAATCCTCCAATTGGAGTAGGAAAAATACAAATGTGAGATGTATGGTGTCATTTCACACTGTGGGAATGGACAGAACCACAATTCCGTCAATGTCAAACAAATCAACCAACAAATTGTGTGGTGCACAATTATATTCAATATGAGTAGAAAGGATAAATATTAGCAACATTTGATATGTGTGCATGTGCAATGATGTGGGAAGTCTGGATTATTTGTCAATGTTCCACTAAAATAACGGTCATTGAACAAATTATATGATCCTAAGCAAATGTGTCACTCATGGCAGTGTATCTGTAGACTGACCAAAGTATCAGGAGCGCAAATTGAAAAAGAACTTCAAAATTCCATGTATGTCATGCACCGAAAGTGCAGCATCAAATCTTGTGTTAAGTTCAACTGTAGGTACACATGTACCAAAAGTACAAAAGAGAACCCAATTCTCAGGCATTCCAACCTCTAGGTCCAAATATACACATAGATATTAAGCCACATTGGCATACTTCATCAATGAGATAGACAAACAATTTAGTACATTAAGTTGCCTACATTTCCTGTGTCTCAGTTCATCAATGTGAAACTGACACTGTGTATTACTGGCTATTCAAAATGCCATACACTAGGAAATAACCTAGTCGAAATGCAGCCATGGTAAGGTATCACAGTGTACTTATAATCCAAATCTGAACCATCTCATGCTAAAGTTATGATGTAAGAATCAAGGCATAGAAGTACAGACTCACCCACAAGGCAAAAGAGTGAAAGTGCTGTGTACAGGTCTGTAGTACAAAGTCACTTATATCTACCTCATGTTGTTCCATATAAAAAAGGCCATACTTATGCCTCAATCTAAGTTCAGCAAGACAACTTGCCATACAAAAAGCATTAGCTGATGTATGAATAAACCAATTCAAATATCCATATAACATGTTGAATATTGGTAACAGCTAAAAAGTAAATAACCATGCTCAGTAATTTAAACTAATCTAAGACTGTGCAACTGTTATGTAGGCAAACAAAGACATCATAGGTGATAAAAGGGAAAATGTATGTGTGAGTGCTAAACATGCTGGCACTGGCACTGCCCATAGAGAGATATATGTATGCAAGATAATCTGATCCGAAGTGTAATACTTCACATACATATTGAGTGCAATTCTCATATACATGATAAAAACATTCTAAATTATTCATCATAGTAATCTTCTTGTTAAACATGAAATTTAGAATGTTGATGTGTTGTATATCTTAAACCATGGACAATAATGTTGAACATACATGTGTTAAGCAATGGTCAGCAGTTTCTAAGAAATGTCTGCTAAAAGTTAAACAAGTTGTGTATGAGTTTGCCAGCATACATTTGGGGTCCTAAAGTCCAGTTTCGGCTGCCAGGACAAGACAGGCGGAAGACTTCTGTACTCGCCTGCTATGGTCTGCAAGATAATCTTATTATGTGCAATATTGCATAACACTTGTCTCAAAATTAATGTGTCTTGGGACAATAAGACTGAAATCACACATGAAGCGGAAGAGAACTATGAAATGGACGCAGATATGAAGCACAAAATGGCAGGATGTTTGAGATGGAACAAGTAGTGGCAATTGTTTTCATAACGTCATGAAAATGATGGTAATAATGACAGTAACTATGTAGGCCTATCATCCAATACTTTATTTTAACCCTAAATTGTGTGTTGTTTGTGTGTATGTCACGCACACCGTCTCAAATAAATGCAGGCCTTAACATGTATGAATCTTGATTTTCAAGCTGGTGCTAAACTTGGAAGCATATCTTAAACTCAGAACAAATCAACGCAGCAAGTCAATGTGATGCAATGCATTCCATGAAAGGGAGAGGGTGAAATTACTCCATTTTTAGGTAAGCTGGCAAGCTGTTTTTATGTGTTCTGCTGCATGAAAGAGTGACAAATGTGGCCCTCAGTGTATGATCGATCACAATTCTCCCAATAAGAGGCAATTTTCAAATTGATGTGTATTGCAGATATGGACTTGCATTCAGAGTGGCGGCACTCTGCTGGAACAAGATCATAGGAGACATCTGTCATAGCCAAAGACATAGCCTCACGTATAGATGTCAAAATGACATTTGTAAAATTGGCATTCATGCATGTATGGAGATCCACAAAAAGCACAAATGTGACACCTTCCCAAGAAAGATTGATGTAAGGTCTACATTTACCCACATGTGATATAATACACATGTACCAAAGCATACTAAACTGCTGAAAAGTGAGTCAAGGGAGATGATGGCCAGTTATCACATCACTTCAGGAATTCAGAGATGTGTAATATGTTAGGCACGTATGTCATAATGCAAGCACATAGGGTTTTGGACAAACACAAATATTTGAACTGTGGTGCAATGGTGGTGCTGGGTACACCTGCTGTGAGTGCCCAAATTAATTGTTGTCTGGATCCCTCATGTTGGTATATTCCTATAGGAGAACATGAGATATGTGGGGGTCCCTTGACAAAGGCCTGTGTCCTATATTGTGGTCTTGTTGGACCAAGAGGCGAACTGTTGAGAATGGCCATCTCTACAGGGTCAGTCACAAACATTTTGCCTTCCTCCTACTACTTTTACTGGATTTTTGCTTTGTTGGCCTTGGGACTCTGTGCACTTCACCACTGCTAACTGGTGCTAAAATGCTTGTACTCGCTCCCTAAGACATGGTTTAATTGGATTGTACCCAGTTGGCAAACTTAATTTAGTAGTAAGTCCCTTGTAGAGTGGTATACCATATACCCAGGGCCTGTAAATTAAATGTTACCCGTGGGGCTGCAGCACTTATAGTGCCACCCACATAAGTAGCAATCTAAAACTTGTCCTAGGCCTGCTATTGCAGCCTGAATACAGTCTCACACCGCCATGCCAACTTGCCATTGAAAGCCCCTTGCCAAGTTTTAAACTCCCCTTTTATTACATATGTCACCCCTAAGGTAGGACCTGGGTACCCCATAGGGCGGAGTGCTGTGTAATTAAAATGTTGGACATGTACGTTTTACATGGTAGTAAAATACCCTAAATCTGTTTCCACTGATGTGAGGCCTACCCCTTCCTTAGGATAACATGGGGATTCCTTAATACATTTAATAAGCTATAATGGAGGGGCGGTAAATATGTCATTTTTGATACCTATGGAATTGTAATGATAAGCACTGTCTAATTGTAAAGGCAGGTTTTTCATTTCAAGTTTGAAAATACCACATTTAAGAAAGTTGCCATTTTCCTGCCCTTAGCCCTCTGTGCCTACAGCCTGTCTTTGGTGAAATGACTGAGTTTAGCTGACAGACTTTGTGAATTCCTTCCAGACAGTCACACAATAGTGGGAATAGCAAAGCCTCTATGGGACATTAACTGGGTTGATTGGGGGCGGGGGTGTTGGAGTTTAGTACAGCCCTGCTTGCAACTGAATAAGGTGTGCCCAGTCTCCACAAAATAGGCTTAATGACCCTGTATTGTCACTGCAGCCAGCTTGGACCCAGGGCAGAGGAGGCGGTAAACTCACAGAATTTCAAAGACAATTTTTAGAAGCTTCCCTCTCCTTCTAGGAGCAGGGTACCAGGGTATAAAAATAGGGCTTTCAGGCCCACTCTTCAGTTCACTTTTGGACATGTGGAAGAGCTCTCCGAGGACTGCCTGCTGCTGACACCTCTTATGCACTCAGCCAGACTGATGCTGTACTCGGAATAACTGCTTTGCTGCCTGGAGCTTGCCTTGATCCCTCACAGGTCAGCCCTGTTGTTGAGTCCTGTATCAACATCTGCACCCAGGATTGCCAGAAGTGACTCCAAGGGCTAGTTTCTGGCCCCCTCCTGTTCATAGCCACAGGGACATAACAGGCTCTCACCATCTTCAACACACACTTGGACCCCATATGAGTGAGTCCTGAACCCTCAAGAGGTCCATGTACACTCCTGGAACATTGGTTGTGGTGATAAAGGTGACTAGATGTCTGTGGTTGGCACGTTTACCTTCCAGGCTCTATTTTGAACCTTTAACTTTAATATATCATTACTCCTGTTCCACTGATTGGATTTTTCTTTTGTTGTCAAATGATTTACTAATACTTACTCTATTTTTCTAAATTGGTAAGTGATTTTTTGTGTTGCGATTTCATTCTATGACTGTTTGTGCTCTGCATAAATACTTTACACATTGCCTCTAAGTTAAGCTTGACTGCTTTTTTTGGAAAGCTACCCAGCGTTAAGCACAGATTAACCCCTTAGCTGCTGGGCATCCCCCATCCTGTGCTGAGCCCCTTTTTTGGCTATTTGGGGTAGTTTGCACTTAGGGCTCTATACATAAGGTATGCATGCCAAATGTGCGTCCTTTTTCTCCAACATCTTGGGGGTTGTAAGGGTATCTAGGGTTCGTGGCTTACCCTGGAGTGGACTGAGAAAGTAGGCAAAATATAGCAACATTTTTAGTTTTTAAAGAAAAATATGGAAAAAATGCTCCAGGTAAAAGTGTCTTTTTTCCCTAAGAGTTTCATCCACGAAAAATTTGCTGTACTAAAGTCACCCTCTTCTCAGCTTTCAGGAACATTCAGGTCTGAATCAAAAAACCTAATTTTGTACCACAGTTTTGACATTTTTCTAAGAGGTATCCTATTTTTCCTATTTTATTGCGCTCTCAACCCACCCACAGGTTGTGGTGGGAACCAGTGTGAAACCCATGGATGAGCAAGACAAGCTATAGATTTCTGAAAAGAAGACACAATTCAAAATTCATCAAGGGGTCATAAGTGTAGATCCTTCAAGGTTTTGCCAAGGAAAAACCTCGAAGGATTGAAAATGAGTAGGAAAAAATTAGCATTTGCAACAATCTTTTTGTCACAATGGCAGATTGACAAAAGCAATATACCATTATGTCTGCTAGAACCTTGTTTTTGCAGGGATAATTAGGGTTTGTAGGTTCTCCAAGATCCCAAGGTACCCAGAACCAACAACTGAGCTCCACCATTCAATGTTTTTTCATTGAGTATCGAGAATAAACCAATTCTTATAGCAAAATAGGCAGAGTGAAAATTGGGTATCATGGAAACTTATGTATTTCTGACATGGGCACAAGATATAGAGTTTATGAGCAGTAGGAATTTCTACATCTCTGAATTTGTGGGTACCCGTACTAGCGTATGATTTTGGGGTTGTTCTTCAAAATGTATTTTTCTTATACACTGTCTTACATTGAAAGGCACAAACACAGCGAAATCCATTAGACAATAACAAAATGTTCTACTATTCAATGCTCCCACAAGTCTCCCGATAAAAATGGTGCCTGACTTGTGTGGGTAGGTTTAATGCCTGCAACAGGAAACGGCCCAAAACATAACATGGAAGCAGCAAATTTTTCCACCAAAAACTGACCTTTTTTTCCAATGTGGGTAGCTCGAGATTTTGGACCCTAGCTTAGCTGGCACTGAGGGAAACCTAGCCAACCTGTCCATATTTGAAAACTAGACACCTAGAGTAGCCAGGGTGGGCTGACTTGCGCGGCTCTCACCACAGTTTTTAACCAAGAATACCCTTACAAACCTCAAACTTTGACTAGAAAACATATTTTCATCACATTTCTGTGATGGGAAGTTCTGGAATCTATGGGCAACTTCACACTTCCTTCCACCAGGCTTTCCCTCAGGTCTCCTGATGAAAATGGTACCTCACTTCTGTGGGTAGATCTAGTGCTCACAACAGAAAATGGCCCAAAATGCAACATGGATGCACTGTAGGTTTTGCACTGAAAACTGAAACTCCAATGTGGGTAGCTCAAGATTTCTGTCCCCATTGCAGCTGTCACCAAGGGAAACCCAGACAACCTGTACATTTAAAAAAATGAGATTCCTAGGGGTATCCAGGGTGAACTGACTTGCATGGCTCTAACCATATTTTTTTACCCAGAATCCTCTGCATACTTCAAACTTTGTCTTAAAAAAATACATTTTCCTCTCATTTCTGTGATAGAAAGTTCTTGAATCTGCAGGCAGTCACAAGTTTCTTACCACCCCTCATTCCACCAACTCTCCTCAGAAAAATGGTGCCTCACTTGTGTGGGTGGGCCAAGTGCTAACGACAAGGAAGTGCCCAAAACATTTTGTGGTGATAATGATAACAATGTTGGGTGTACTAATTAGTCCTGGGATCGGCACCCATGTAAGGAAACCTGTCAAATACATACATTTCTGAAATGTAGACAAATAATGTGGAGTCCAAGAAGCTATCACTTGTGTGGATTCCCCAAAGTTTTCTTACCCAGAATAACCTTCAAATGCGAAACATTGAATTAAAACACTATTTTTCCTTGCATTTCTGTGACGTAAACTAGAGGAATATGCAGGGAACCACAAAACTCCTACCACCCAGCGTTCACCAACTTGTCCCAATAAAAACACTCCCCCACTGGTGTACCTGGGTTTGGGTGGTTATAAGGGTTTGCCGCATGGGCTTACCCTTTTGGCACGAGTTATAGTTACTTAAGATAACTAGATATAACAGGTCAATTTCTGTGCTTTGGTACATTTAAAACTAACTGCAACATCCTTTTAAGTGAATATATATATATATATATATATATATATATATATATATATATGTAATACAGCTCTTATAGACAGAGAGAGGTACATATTTCTCTCTCTACAGTCTCTCACTTGCTCTACATAGAGCACTTTTTTATACATGTGTGCTTTCCCTGGGGGCGAATGCCCCACTCCTCTGTCATTATTATATATATATAAGGACTCTCACTCCAAATGAAGAGATAGGCACCCCAGCAGTGGTTGGAAAAGCAAAAGGAGTTTATTCAGCTGAGAAACCATCTGAGGAACCAACTACGCATTTCTGCAAACAGCCTTGTTCACATTGGTAGTGCCATTTGTTTTCACTCATTTAAATGTGCCTCACCTCTCATGACAACATATCCCATGTGTACATAACAACTGAGTACGGACAACATAATTTTTACTAAACAGTCCCACCATCTTGAAATGTTACAATTCACATTTCATCTTATGAGAAACAATTGCTAATGCGAACCTTGTTATTTTTTACCATACCGCTTTCACATTTCATTGTAACCCGTACCATAATTCTAAAAACAAAGTGCAAATCCAATATTACTTTAAAGTGTAACAATTTAGATCTACATTCATTTTTCCATGGGTCATATCTGATCAATCAACTTCGTACAATGACATCCTGGAACATTTCAATTTGCATTTCATCCTTCAGTAAAATAAATGTTAATATGAATCATATTCTTTTTGACAACATCACTATCATACTGCCTTAACTCTCATCATAATTTGTCACAAGTAATAAATGCAATATCAAAAATTTGGCTTATATTCAATTTTACACCAATTTCTCATCAAATTTCAATTATATTTACACTCTTTGAGCAATAGTTTCAGTAGACTCCATAGTACTTGTCCAACTACATCTCCCCCGGTGGGTTATATGTCCATCCTGACACTCACCATTTCTAAAAATCAAAACAAAAAATATTGTATTAAAATCCTTACATTATCTGAAAACTTTAGGGGGACCAAATCTAAATTGATATCATAAAAATACATATAACTCTTAATCCATATTCAATTCATTAGGTTTATGACTATCCATCTCAAAAATCAATCTTTCCTCAAATCTGCTAAGAGTCAGTTCACTATTCCCACCACAGTATCTTAACAATGTTGCATTCCCATCATGCTCTCTGGAAAAATGCTTTGCCACTGAATAAGACATATGCCTGTTCTTCATTGCCCTTAGATGTTATAAAATCATTTTGTCTAATGGAAAAATAGTCCTTCCTATATATTTCTTAGAACATGGACAAAGTAACATGCACACAACAAGGATGGTGTTACATGTAATTTTCTCCTTTAGGGTATATTGCGTCCACACACTGTATCATATTTCTCCATATTCAAACCCTGCCTGCATGCTTTACATTGTGTACATTTAGTGAATTACTTCTTAGATTTTAACCAAATCAATGTCTTGCTACTCTCCTTCAGATAATTTTTCACCAGTTTGTCTCTTCTTGATGTGGCACTTCTATAACTTGTTTAAGGGACGCTTAGTTACTAAATGACCTATAATTAGGTGTCACATGCCAATTTCTATTCAGGGCTGATCTCACTTCTCTATGTTGCCTATTACAGGTCGTAACAAATCTATGCTCCACCATCTCTGATCTTTCTTAATCTCTCTTCTTTTTGTTTACCTTTTGTTGACATTCTCTTTTTTTACAAGCTCTCTCTCTTACAGGGGCCCTATGTGGTATCTCCCTAATATATCCCTCTGACTGAACCTTAAAAACATCTCTTTTGCAGTTTTCTCATACTCCTCTTCTATACTGCATATTTGTCTTGCCCTGTACAGTACTCCAAAAGGAATATTCCTTATGAGAGGACGTGGATGAAAACTGTGTGCATGTAATGTGCTGTTGGTTTTCAGTGAACTTACTGCATGTGAGTGTGCAGGTGGCAGCATTAGACATGTGGATTACAGTGCTGGGCACTGAATGTGCTATGCGTGCACACTGAGTTGTGACATGCCTGCACTGCTACATAACATGAGGACCTTGGGTTCCTTTTTGGGTACTCAAAAACTAACTCAAGGGTCCCTGGAAAAAATGAGGAGAGATCACCCAGGGAAATGGCAGGCACATTTGTGCAAAATGGGTTCTAGATTAACAGGAAGCAAAATAATGTTGTACTCATTCTTCAAGTTGATAAATTAAAGAGCAGCAGGCAATTACCATCAGGCCACCCGGACTTAATTAAGATATGGCACTGAAATTGGACTGTCAATATTGTTTGGCCACATTAAAGAAAATAGAAGGATAAACTGGCATTCTATGTACATTGTTGATTTCAACATGACCGGCTCGATCTTTAAAACCTTGTTATTAGATTTTTTTATATGTTTAACATCGGTCATGAACAATTGATCTAGTGTTGATACAGTTATCTATCTCTGTTTTCTAGAATTGCATATTTTGCTTTGTATTCCTTTATTTTTTTCTATCTGTATTTAGGTTCTAGCTCTCTGTTTTCTATACTATTGGATGGTGCTATAGTTGATTATTGTGTTGAATGAATGACGGCATGAGAGTAGATTTTTTCATTTTGGACCTCTAACAATTTTGTTTAAACTATTTTATGTATCAAATTTTTTACTGTTTTGAAGAAATTGCAAAACTTTATATATTTGATATGATCAAAATAAATGTATATTTCTAAATTTATATTCCACATGTACTGCTTGGCTTACAGAATATGCTTTATTAATTAGAATATGAGGTATATGTACCCACGTTAATTAATTTTGGGGAGACATTTTTCTTATATATACTTTTTGGGTAATGCCATCGCTGAGGAACCCATGAGGAGTAGAGGAATACCACCAGTCCATTGTGCAGCAAACCTGCAAGCTGTGTGGGACATACATTGGAGGATGGGCGAGCCCGGTTGTCTTTGTGCCTTCATAAGTGTACTGTGATTCAGTGTCAGGAACCTGTCCAGTTTGCCCCAACTCTTATACAGTAAGCCTGGTTCCATTCTGCAATACTCAAAAGTGTCTGTCTGCAAGGTCAATACAAGATCTTGGATATTGAAAAAATAGGCTTGTAGTCATTGCTCAACCCAAAGTCGTGCATGCTTGTTTGTATATTATGTGATTTACCTTTTATGCTTCAATACTTTTTTTATCACCTCTATTGGGATATTCGTTAACCATAGAATGTTTGTACCCATAATTTTATGTTTGACATTGCCCTTCTACAGTGCCCGCATTTCACATTTTGGATTAAGAGCCAGGTTCACACTGACTCAACAGCAACAAGAGCTGCATGATGAAAGCACATGAATTTTCCTGTTGCCATGAGCCACATTTTTCATCAAAGCTGCGCGCTTAAGGCCTGTGGAAGACTCCCACTGAGCTCTGGGACGTGTGCGAATTAACAATTTAAATTACGCCCAGGTCAAAAGAAATGCCTACCTCAAGGATAAATCCTGTTTAGGAAAAGCATCTCCCAACACTGTGGCCCTGAGTAATAAGAGGGATAAGTTAAAATGGGTGGATATTTCAAGCAACAAGGTTTTGTTGAAAGGTATTTATGGAGCTGTCTACAATGCACTAACATACTGTATAGATCATGCTAACACTCCTCTTCAGATATTGGCTATGCACGTACCCTTTTGTGAGAAACTTAAACCTTTTTTTTGAGAGAAAGAACCTATTTCATTAACTGGTCCCTAGAACACATGAATGGTTTGACAAAAATGTAGAGTTCGCAAAACAGCTCTGATAGAAGCCCTAAAAAGCAACATGAAGCCAGACACTTTAAAAGCAATCAAATCCAGCAAGTACCTGTGGGATGTTAAAGTCTGTGAGGATCTGCTGGAATCTGCAAAAGGGTGTATTGTAGATTGTTCTGGCATCTGGTCACCCACAATGGCCACAAAGATTATACTTATCCCAAATGTCAGATTTGTGAGGTAGACTTGGTGGGCACTTCTTGGCCCTCTAGGCAGCCTCCCTCCAAAATACTTCCATCTACACAGCACATCTTAAACCTATCTTATTCTGGGCAAGATTATGGCCATTTGAGCAACTTGTTCCTGATAGAGTGTGCCTTACCAAAATTTTAGCCAACCAACTGGCCCCTAGGATCCCGTGGATAACCCATGTTGAATCATGGCTGGTTAATCAAGAATAGTCTGACTTCTGGCTTCATCCAACTTCAATGACCAGCTGTTCCAGAGGTCTTACTAAAGATCATTATTGGCATGTTATTCTGGGCCTCAAAATTTCTGCTGTTTTCTTGGGTAGCCTAAAGGACAAGTATTTGTCCTTTACCTGTGAATTGGACTTTGAATATTTTTTGGAGTATCTGTATATATATATATATATATATGTAAATTGAGGCTGAGTCCATCTGATTGTGGTATATTGTTGGCAAAATAGTTCACATTTTCACATTGGTTCCTTTCTGGAAGGCTCAGTGCACCCTGTGTCATCCTGATACTAGTGCAATCCAAAAGGGGGGGCACGCTTGTGCTGATTTCTGTTTCTTATCAATGCATCCTGTGCAGTGATGTGGTTAGCATTTACCTTTTAAGGTTGACTTTTTTTGTTTCCTACAGGTGTCAAGCTGTCCAGGAACCAATGAAGAAGGTTCCGGTCTTCGTAAAAAACTACTTAAGGTAAGTAGATGCTCTGAACTTAAGCTCTTTCATGGTCTGATGAGGCTTGGCCAGACTCTGGATTCTCAACGCACTGGTTCAAGGGGAGTGGATTCAAATAGTTTAAGTCTTTGGTCTGTGATGAGTCATTTAGAATGTTTGAGATTACTGAATATGCCATTTAGAACTCACATGGCTGTTTTTATCACCTATGATGAGTCATTTTGAAAGTGGTGACAGATAGTTTGTGTTTACTTCATTATGATGAGTCATTTTGGAATGCACATGGGTGAGCTCATTTTGCCGGCTTGATTGGTTCTACAGGTGTTTCTTTCATGAGTCATAAGCATGCAGTGGAACTGATCTAGCAGGTGCACCTTAATCAGGAAACAGGAACACACAAGTCCAGGCATAACTACGTTCTGGAAAACAAACTCCAAGTATCAAACAGAGTTTAGACGAGGGTGCCATTTCAGACTGTATTCTGGTTATTACTGCGCCCCATTAGCTTTTAAGAAAATGTTTGAGCATGATTCCTGATAGGCAGATACTAGGAGCTATGTCATTTACTCAGTTGCCCGTTACGAAAATTCCATATGGCATCTCAGGAAAAGTGGTAATTAGCCCCTAGTGCACCATGCACTTTAAGTTTAATTTGGACAATTACTTTTCAATGATTTTAAGTAATTTTTTAGATTTTGCTCAAGAACAATCATTGTGCAATACAGATTCACTCAAAGTCCCTATCAAGTTACTTGCTCCTTGAAAACTGATTTTCTTTTAATGTTTTTATTGAATTGAAATGATTTTGCTCTGTTATGTTTTATGTTGATGTTTTTATGTGCACTTTAAAGTTTTTTTTTATCGCTGAAATAACGTTAATGATGATGATGATATACATTCTTTGGTATCATGTCTCTCTAGAAACTATTTTGTTGTCAATAGGTATATAGGATAGTTACACAATTTGTATTAGGTTTATGAAAAAATGTTTTTATCCTTTTTAGATTATCTTATGTTGAAGGGATATGATTGCGAAGTACATTGTTTAATACTTGAACTAGTTCTTGCATTCTTTATGGCATATTTGTAATTAATTTGGGACAAAGTATGTATTGATGATTTATGTGAAAGACATATGGGCTTGTCTTTATCTAAAACTCTGAGGTTAAGAAATGGGATTCCTTTTTTTCTCTTTCTTTTCTTTGTTTGCTGAGACATTATGTATCATGTATATATTCTGTTTGGGTTAATGTTTGACTAGATGCTATTGCAAAAATCTTTTTTTGTGCGTTTTCATTTCCGACCTGATGAAGTTCTTATAAGACAAAACATGTGTACTGGGCTGGATTTTGGTATCAATGAAGTAGATTTTTGATACTGAAGTATGGCTCCCATCTAATGATGATTTAAAAAAGAAGAACGTTTTCTTTACCTTGGATATGGGTCTTCCTTTGGGTATGTTGAACTTCTACAACAAGGACAATTCATTTTGTGAATTGTGACATTCCCTTTTCTTAGTTAGCCTTATTCATAGGAAATATCTTGAAAAGTGGAGCCCAGAAAGGTAGAGTGCTTAGATGTTTATATATAAACACTAGCACCTGTGCAATTCCTTGGGGCTCATGCTGTTCTAAGTTGGTGATTAATCTGCCATCTGTAAGTCTGTCCTACCAAGTGGTGACACCTAAGTCCAGTCCAGGGTCCTTGTATGTGGGCCTAAGGTGTTTGCTATAGCAGAAGCCACACATCTTCTGTCGAACCAACGCATTGCTGCTATGGTACAGATCATAACTGGCAGATTGCCTCTGTTGCGTGGGCCAGAACTGGCACATCGCCTCTGTAGCATTGATCAGCACCAACATACTGCCGCCGTTGCCTGGCCCTTAGCATTGCTGCATAAGTGCAACTGCATGGCTATGTGCATTGTGCTATTGAGGACACTGTACAGGAAACATATGTGCTGCATGGCTATTTGCAGCACACCATATGGATAGGGTCGGACCTTGCATTGGATCACACATTGAACATTTGCATAGTAATGCATCAGAAAAATCAATACAAATGTCAGCCTGTCACACCCAGGAAGTGATGAAATGGGTGTGGCTTCATACCAGGAAGTGTAAAAGTTACTTCTACTTTTTATTAGTGTCTGTTGGTTGGTGCTGGTGGTTTGAGAAGTGCTATGTGAGTTTTGAGGAGTTTTTGTCTGTGTCCGGTGTACTCTGTGTCTGGTTTGTCCCTGTTAAGTATATTTTGTGTAGGTTTTGTGCTTAAGTGTTGTATTTTCAGTTTGCAATTGTATTTGTATTGTTGGTTGTTTGTGGAATGTGGGAGTAATTGTTACTTAAGCATTTTTGGTTTTTTTTAGTACTGGGTTAAGGATTGATAGGGCATGTGCCATTGTAGCCATGTCTGAGAAGGGGCGAAGTAAAGGTCAGTGCTTTGATATGGCAGGTTGTGCACTACCTGCCAACGATGGTGGCTGCCAGTGGAAGAGTAAGCACAGTTTACCACTCAGATCATAGGGAATCTTTGGAAGAGAGTGCGGTGGTACATGGCAGGTGGCCCATGAAGACCGGACTGTTTCTCAGCTGAAATATCACTGGGCTGATGTTATATCCCATGACATGTATGTTCTTCTAGTGGAGGCCCTGTAAGTATGTTTTGATGAATCATCAGCATGTAATAATGTAGATAATTGAGTTAAGGTACATTTAAATCACAAATTATAGCTGCAATGTGTGGATGGTTTGTGACACAAGTCAAGAGAGAGTGATACCAGGTGACAGATGTATCAAATTGTCACACACAGCACCACATCTGGCATACATGCTGTGTTGTATTACAGTGAGCTAGTACTCTTGACATGAAGTAATGCAAAGCAGCTCTTTGACCGCTTAGCAATATCTAGCACTGATGAATGCTTTGTGTAGGAGGATGGCTCTCTAGATAATGTACAAAAACAATGTTGACTGTGCAGTGAGCCCAAACAACCCCATCTTAGTTTACAGAGGTAAAAACTAGACCAACAAATGCACTAATTTTTATGGTAGCTTGGTCATGAAGTTTAGCATATCTAGACGTGCTAGGCATTTGTTGTTCTCATAGTAACAATAAATGTGGACACACACTCAAAAGAATAACTGAAGGCCAATTTACAAACATACTCCAATTTTTTATGAAATGTTTAAGACCAAGATCATCAAAATCAGGTACATAGTTTTTGAGGTATGAATTTTCAAAGCTTAGCAAAAAAAGCCTTTTTGTACGTAATTATGCACCCTAGGAATCAATGGGAGAAAAAATTGAAAATGCATATAAAATCAGACAATGCGTTTACCAATATCTCCTTCTGTTTTTAGGTCGTGGTCATCGTTGGCGTCTGGGAGCCAGTCCGAGAAGTTTGGGCGGTTCCCAGTTTGAGCAGGAGCAGCTGCAGAATGATTTTGTATCTGGTGAAGGGCAACGAAGGGGGATCACTTGACAAATTACTGCACATGCACACTTCAAGGTGAGTCCGGTGGCTCCCCTTGGAGTGCAGAAGTCACAAGAAAAGGGGGACCCTTAGAGCACAGCTGGTTCTCCAATGCAGGGGCCAAGAAAGCTGGGCCTTGGAAGCAGGATGCAGGTCACTTTGAGGGTGGATTGTAGGTCAGCAGGGCCACTCTGATGGTAGTTCTTACATGTCCTGAAGTCCCTCGACTAGGGCTTGCTCCTGGTCTGTTGAGAGTCTGGTGTGGACTTTTCTTCTGGGTATCCGATGTTGGAGGTCCAGTACCCATGGCTATTGCACAGTTCAGCCACTGGAGGTTCCAGTACCACCAAACTTGGAAAGAAGACCACTGCAGCTATAGGTTCTCAGGGTGCAACTCAATGCAAGCCAGATCACATGCCACTCCTGGACCCTCAAGTGGACAGAGGTTGTCAGACACAGGACATTAGGGGGACAGACATTCAGCACGATCCCAATTTAACTTGTTGCTTGCAGGATGGTTGCGTCAAATGGATAACAGAAGGGCCAGGATCAAAAAGGAACAGGCCAGCATTCACAAAATTTTGCTAACCTGGCAGGAGGCACTGGAGAGAATTGCCATCAAAGTCTGACTCTCCGTCTGGATAGGATCTTACCTGTGTTTTACACATTTAAATTGTTAGTAGCCATGGTTAGTGTTTAGTGTAGGAATAGTTTAGGTTAGTTTTAGATAAGTAAGAAGGTTTAATGGAGTAGTTCTTTAGTACGTTTTCATTATGGTAAATTTTAGGGACTGGGGAAGTTAATGTTTTGTATTTATAAAGAAAAATACCCACATTTGTTTTTTGTTTTTTTAAATGTAAATGTATTAAAAAATATAAATCTTTGTTTAGGCTTCTAATTGTAAATGGTATATGTTTAGGATGTAGTTGATGTTTGTATTGTACTGACCTACGTATATTAAGGGGGTAGTGGTGCTGATGTTTAACTTGTCAAGTGTCAATAGTGGTTAAGATAGGATAGGTTTTGGATTAAGAAGTATAGGCTAGTGTTAATGATATTTAGTATTGATTAGTCAGTGTTAGACAATTGGGTTGCATTTTAATAACTCAATCATTGTTCCCTAGTCAGATATTAATTATTTGTCATGAGTTGATGTAGGAGGCTGGTCTGGTTTGAAGTGGGTAGCTATGGTACTTCCACCTTATCCCAGGTCCAGTTATCCCTTATTAGTGGAATGTAGGCAGTATCTAGAAACCAGGCTCTCTAGAGGTAGCTTATCTAGGAGACATGCAAAGCTCATGCAATACCACTGTAGTCACACAGTACTCACACACATGAAAGAAAATACTCAGTGTTACAAAAATTATTTTGGTGACACAAATACCAAAAATACCACAGAGACTATACTCCCTTAGGAGATAAGTAATATGCAAATTATATACATTAGTATGCAGAATTAGGCATAAAACAGTTAGAAACAGTGCAATTAGTGTAACTCACAATAGTTAGGAATGGGCCTGGGGGAATGCGAATGTCGGCCTCCCACCTAGGCAAGTGTAGTGTGTAGAGGGTAGCTGGGAGTATTAGAAAAACCCAAAGGGAAGTACCAGAACCCACCCCAGTGCCCAGGAAAGTAGGAGTAAAACACAAGTAACTGTCCCAGATTGCACACAGAAACAAGAAGAAGAACTATGCAGAACCCAGAAGAGACTGCAAGACACCAACAGTGGATTCCTGGACAAAAAGACCTGTAGAAGAAGGGGACCAGAGGAGTCCAGGAAGAACAGAAGCCCCTGCTAACCAGGGTGAAGCTGCAAAAGAAGAATCACCGGTGAAGAAGAACAGTCAGTACTTCACCCAAGAAGAAGAAGTCAGGTTCCTGGAGGATACAGGTGATGTCCTACGCCAGGATTGCAGTCGAGTTTGCGTTGCTTGAGTCCGCCAACAAGCCAACAAGCCTTGGAACATGCAAAGCTCGCAGCTAGCAGAAAATGGCACTGCTCAGGACCAGGAAGGACCAGGTGGACTCTACCCAAGAGGGAGTGTCAGAGGGGGCTCTCAGCAACTCAGAGAGCCCACACACAGGAGACCCACAGCATGGGGACAAGGAAGTTGCAGAAGAGGTCCACACAGCAGTACAACCAAGGCTCCCACATCGCTGGAGAAACACTTAGGAAGCTGTGTGTCGCAGGATAGAGTACTGGGGGCCGGAGCTACAAGATGCATGAACAGCTAGGAAGAAGGATGCCAACAAGCCTTGGCAGCTACAAAATACACGGTGCACGGGGGTACTGTCTTGAGTGTGGAGGTAAGCTCTTCCCTTCACCAAAGTTGGACAGTTGGAAGAGAGGACCGTCTGGACCACTTCAGTCCACCACCCATGATGCAGGATCGACGCAGCTCAGCAGGAAAGGGGATCCACACAGCCGGTCATCGTTGCAGTTGGTGCCTGCAGAAGCAGGATAGTGACTCATTCACCCCAAAGGGAGATTCCTTTGCTCTTCTGATGCAGGCTGAAGAGGGGCTGTCTTCAGAGGATGCCGACCGGGTAAACAGTTGCAGTTGCTGGCAGGAGCTGGAGATACAATGCTGCAGAAGGTGTCTTGCTTCTTTGTTGAGGCTTGTAGAGTTCCTGGAGGGTCCAGATGCAGTTTCTTCAGTGAGAAGTCGAAGTGGAAGATGCGGAGGATTCCTGCTGGAGTCTTGCAATCCGAATCTGAGGAAAGGAGATTCCCTAAAATAGCCCTGAAAGCACCTATCAGGGGAGGGCTTTGATGTCACCTGCTAGCACTGGCCACTCAGATGCTCCCAGAGTTCCCTTTCAACCTTGAATCCAAGATGGCAGAACACAGGGACCCTCTGGAGGAGCTCTGAGCACCACCCCTGGGGTGGCGATGGACGGGGGAGTGGTCACTCCCCTTTCCTTTGTTCAGTTTTGCGCCAGAGCAGGGACCGGGGGTTCCTGAACCAGTGTAGACTGGATTATGCAGGGAGGGCACCAAATATGCCCTTCAAACATTTCCAGTGGCTTGGGAAGGCTCTCCCTCCCAAGCCTGTGCCACCTATTTCCCTTCCCCTCTAACACCCCTCTCCCAAAGGAAATCCTTTGTCTTCCTGGGTTTGAACCTTTCAAGTAACAGCAGGGCAGAACCCTGTCTGTGAGGTGGGTGGCAGCAGCTTGGGCTGCCTGTAAAACCTCAGAAGGCTGAAATGGCAATATTGGAGGTCCTCTAAGGAGCCCTCAGAGTGCATGGAATCATACAACAAATGCTTGTGAAAGCCTTGGGGTATGATTCCAACATGTTTGATACCAAACATGCATGTGTTCGGAGTAACCATTATGTAGCTGGATATAGGTAGTGCTGGGTTCCAAAGAAGATGGCATGATGTCCTACACAGGAAATATAGAAAAGCTAGCCAGGGAACATTCACAGATGTTTATTGAGAGGTTCTTCATCAGAAACTGGCAAACTCTAAATCTGCCTCCCCTGGAGGTTGTGGGGTTGGAATGGAAGGCCGTTGGAGTGATGTTACTAACCTCAGGTACAGAATCATCAGAGGTAGAAGATGTAAATCTCATATTCCCAGTAACATTTGTGAGTGCCAGTAAGGCAGCATGGTAGTCCCTGGCAAGGGTTTGCTAGTCAGCAAAGAAAGCAAACATTGCTATTGAGGGCACGCGTTGATGCTATAAAGTAGTCAATGTTAGCCTCCAGGAACTAGAAGGATGTTTTGTTGGCTCCCAGCTGCCTTGCAACTTCACTGATGTCAGATGTTGAAGGCTAGTGTACTTTTTCCTTCTTAATCATTTAACCAGTGATGTCAGCTAAGGAGACATCAATCCCATGGAGTGTAGGTGTCTGTGATTGCCTTTATCAACCCTTAATTAGGGCTAAGACACCAATGGACTCCTTCAAGAGTGCCCATTATGGTCTTCAACCCCAACCGGACTTATTCAGCCATTCGCTGCTGGACCCCTATGACTCACCATTGAAAAATAACTTGGTGGTCCTCAGAGTCCTCAGCTATTTTGTGGAAGCATGATGGTCCATAACCAGTCTATGTTGGTTCGTCCAGAGACCCAACAATGTCATCTTCCCTTGCCAATACCAGAAGATAAGTTCAAGAGTGTCAAGGAGCTGTTGGAAGGTGAAGTGGATAGCTTCCTTCCTAATTGGAAGTATGCAGCATCTGAAGATCACTCCATTCCCTCACAAAATAAGGCGCTCACCTGCAGAGTCCTACAAAGATCTTCTCTTAGCCCCACTGCCCTTAAATTATACATGACTCCTCTACCAAGAAGCATTCAGAGCCAGGGACTCCACATCATCTCTTACACTACCATAAGTTGACAAAATATGCTATTGACCAACATGGCTGACTATATGAGATAAGTAACTCATACTTGGCTTGACAAGAAAAGAGTGATGTTATTCAACAACATGAACTCAACCTGGTTGCCCACACAACTAGGCCCAAAACCCTCATCCTTTAACCACCCAAAAAACCTGTTCATCGTCCTGGTCACTAACCTCAGCATGTGCCATCAAAAAATGCCACTATCACCTCCACCTGCTTACACGTACTTTGCATGTTCAGAAATGTCTTCATATGGCCCCTCCCTACAACTGTAAGACCATCACCCAGGCCCACTTCACATGAAGATTGTATCACACAAATACCCTCAACTACAGCATTTCTGAAAACCTGCTACACATGGGTAAACTATCTAACACCCTACTGCCAGACTATTACTCAGCCAGCCTTGTGCCACTGCCTACCTTGATCTACATTCAGACACACTGCCAGTGCAAGATGCCCATCTACACTTACAAGGTACTAAGCTAACAGGGACCCACCTAGCTTACTCACCATCTACACTTCAACCAACCAATCATGAACCTGAGCTTTGCATCACTTGCACTCACCCACACCCCATAACTATGTGAGCAAGACAGGAGGTATGGTGTTCCCTTATATAGCAGTCTACACCGAAAACAACCTACCCCTACACATCAGGTCAGCTACATCAAATAAGGATTTGGACTCGAAACCATACACCTGGCTCTTCAAGTAATACTATTTGCAGTGCATGTACCAACTCAGTACCTTGAGACCCTCATGGATGACACATTGACCCTTTAGAAAGTCACATTAACTGAATTTATATTACAGTATACTTTTGGCTGCTTAGCCACAACACACGCCCAATTGTGTCATTGTGCAAGGAGACCTGTATTGGCACTGGCATACTTGCCAATTTTCCAAGGTCCATGCATGATGTGTTCTTCTAGTCCAGGTTTTCAACTTTGTATTCTGGGTCTTGTAGTTCTTTTTTATGGAGGAATAAATGACATTACAATTCCCAGGATTCAAAGCAAATACTTGGACTGGGTCAGCACATCACACATGGACCTGGGAAATGTGGCAGGTCTGGACTGGGCTGGGAAATTGCTACTGCCCAAGGAAAAGGCAGTTATGTGAAGGATGAGTTAACATGTGGAACGTTTCTGTCCTTTTCCTTTCGCACAACAATTTACACAGGCATTCACATGGGCCTCATTCTTACAATTTTCATTAAAACAGCAAAACAACTTTTGAGATTGAATCAAGAGAAGTCCAGCATACTATAGATGTTATCAGTCATTTCATTACTATTTATTGTACATTGGAAACAGCCAAACATTGGGGAAAAATAACAAAACTGAACAAGAGTGAAGTACAAATTAACTCCAAGTGACATACCACAACCAAGAAAAATGTGAGACAATGAATATGGTACAGGTATGTTGGCTTTAGCAAACAAACATATATGATATTCTCTTCAGGAAATAGATAAGCACTAAGTTAAGATCACATAGTGCTTTCATTATTACTGGTTTGTCTGCAGTAGTGTCTATGGCATTTTGACCCTATTAGAGATTGGACTGAGGGTAATGTGGGATGCCTGACAGGGAGATATGCTGGTTAGAAGTGAGTATTATTTTAGTATCTATTGAATGGAAAAATTAAAAAAGAAAGGGACATACTGGTCTCTCTTATCGGTAACTGGAATATAGCAAGGGATCAAGGTCCCTCTCTGAGAATGTATAAGAGCCACCAATTGTACGGGGCAGCAAGGAATTAGTATACTCACAGGATGATGTCAGAAAGTCAGGAATGAATCAAGAATCACTTGGTTACTGAAGGCAAGACTAGGAATACATCAGTAAAATACAAAGGTCACTTAAAAAGGGTCACTTACCCATAGTAATGGTAAATCACACTGTTCGTAATAATGCCCAGGATTTTAAACTTCCAGCACGGTCCCATAGACCGTCACTGTCCTTCAGGAAGCTATTTGGAACAGACTCTCACTACAATTATGGGCATTGCACCAAAACGAGGCATGGAGCGTCTTCACTTGTCAGAGTGGCACCGAAAGGGCTCAGGAAAAATTCCTAAACTCACACAGTCTAGGGATCATGGATAAAGGACACTAGCAGGAATAAAAAGTATCAGTCTTCCCACAAAATGCAAAGAATCAAAGTTAAATCTTTCCACAAAAAGAGACAAGTATGGTATTAAAGCAAAATAAAAGATAAAAAATAAACAACAAAACATAGAGCAATCAAGGCAGCATATCACAAACATGAAATCACAGCCTGGCATTGATTGTTTACAAGCAGTGTAGCAGTGTTTACATTCATTATGTATGAACAATATATCCAAAAATACTGGCACTTTTTGCACATGAGCAACCAAGAAAGCCCTCATCAGATAAGATCCTTAATTTCACATCATTATGTTCCAAAGGTCCAGTGGTGGCAGAACTAAGGCATCAGTTCATAACAGAGATGCAATTATGCCATTCCTCCATGGAATTGAGTCCAAACTTAATTGAATCACATTCATGAATCCATTTGCCTTCCATGCCTTCTAGGGTGTGGGTTTTGTCCCGACCCATTGGTGATAGCCGGGCCTTTTCAATAACACATCACCTGATGTCATCATGCAGGCTGACAATGCCCCAGGAAGTGCAATACCAGAGGTGCAGTTTCTGTCTTTAATCTAATCTTCTATATTGCTGAATTCAGACCTTGACTTGTTGAGATGTCTGTCCAGTGTAAATCAAATTACAAGGGCATCACATACAGTATATCAAATTCTTAGGTGAACAGTTTGTGTGATGTTGCAAAGAAACCGTTATATTACTGTGTTCAAAGATACGAGTATTGTACATGAACTGACAAGTTACACAGTTTCCACATTGATAGGATCTAGGTCCCAAGCTGCTCAGATGTCTCCCTGTGATTTGTTAATGTTGGAATTCGCATGTACCAAAGGATCTTTAATGTTTTTAACTTTTTTATGAAAACAGTGTGCATTCAGAAATACCCTTTATGTTTCTAGGAACAGGCCAGTGTTTTCTAACTGGGTTATATGGTTCCTACTAAGATAATCAGACTGCACATTTAGAACAGCAGAGTATCAGCATGTGGGAGACGAAGTCCATACACACCTTTACAAACTGTCAGCCCAATTCCTGGCTAGCTCACAGTGCCTCATCTGAACCCTTGATCCTACCAATGTGGAAGGTATGGCAACCGAAACATGAAACTGTGACTCCCCAGGGAAGTCGTGGAAACAGATCACACCCTTTTGTTTTATTAGTCTTGTATACCTAGGCGAAGACCCAAAAGATATACAGTCTTCAATATCATCATTGAAACAAACATAGGGCCTGATTACGACCTTGGCGGATGGGAGACACCGTCACAGACGTGACAGATATCCCGCCGCCACAAACGTGACAGATATCCCGCCGCTGTACTACATGTTCCATTATATCTTATAATGGAAGTTGTAAAACAGCAGGCGGGATATCCGTCGTGTTTGTGACAGAGTATCCCATCCACCAATGTCGTAATCAGGCCCATAATCTTGCATAAAGTGAATGAGCTGTGATAATTAGACAATTAATAATCCAACCATTATAAATGTGTTCTAAAAGTTCTAGATCTTCTACAGGATCCTACCTAGCTGTAGACTATGCAAAGAGAATAGCACCTGTACCCTTCTACCTGGCCCAATCTAAGGGATTAAACCCCACCCTCATTCCTGAAGACAGTGTCAGGAGTCTGCGGTATAAATGGCAATCCTCTCAGGAGCTGGTAAATCAGTGCCAGCAAAGCTGCATGTCAAACACAGCATCCATCTCAGGAAGATCGTGGCTGGAATGCCCTTGCCCCACCCTGGCACAGTGTACCATTAATATAATAAACTCATACCATGTTGGAAGCACAGCTCTTATACCATGCTGTGTCTAGATGTTAGAAGCTGTCCCCTGAATGGGCAACACAAGAACTAGCATATTGTGAGCAGTATTCCTAGTCTTGAAAAGAAGGTACTGATTACATGTCCTGCAAAGGCTAACTAAACAAGCAACTCGTATTCCATATTCCTAAAAGAATGTAATACAAGAAATGCTTGTAAAATGTCATTGCTGAAAGCAGTCAAGCTAAAACGCACAAAAAATGAAGCTAAAAACTAGGGGACCCAACTGGGGTCCAAAAGGTCCTCATGACAATTATGTTCAAAATATTGTTGATGTCTGGGCAAAATGTTGTAACACAAACTAATTTGTCAAAAGATGTTTTCTGTTTGGGTTGGAGAATGATTTCTCTCTCATAGATGATTTCACTAAACGTCTGGCCTAGCCTTTTTCTAGAAGCTTCCTACACAGAATGGCTACTTCCTTGAAAAAGTTTTGTTTGAGAGTGCAGCTCCTGCAATGTCTTAAAAAAGGCCAAAGGCAATGCAGCTCATGAGGGATTGTGGATAAAGGCTCTTATATCATATCACAGTGCTGCACTCTGTGGCCTTTCTGTAAAAAGTAATAATCAATTTAGTGTCATCATGTTTGATCAGTAGATCTAAAAATGGTAGATTATTGCGGTCACTTGTGTGGAAGAATTTGGGATTTGGTTGGGCACTCGTAAAATACTCAAATAAAGGCTTCAGACGAGATCATACATTTTCAATCAATATATCTCTTTCAACAACGTATGTTGCCTGTGAATTGATTATGGTCAGTAAAAACAAACTGGGTCTCAAAAAGGGTGACATACAGATTTGCCAGTTTCAGAGCAAAAATGGCACCCATTGAAATCCCAAAGCACTGATGCTAATAATCATTCAAATAATATATGTCAAGCACTCTCTTCTGTTCATGTAGCAAAATAAACTGACATTTATCTTAATTTAATCTTGTGCTGACTAGGAATGTGTCATGTCTCCAAAACACATGTATTGTCACACAAATGCTGGCTATGGATCCTCACCTCACCTACTCACAGTTAGCTCACAGACTCAGTTTAGCTGATGAAATATTTATTTTATACCAATTCAAAAAACTGTTCATAAGATAGTTGTATCCGGTTGGTTTTCCAGATTCAAATATATATGTGAAAAAAGCAAGGGTGATTATTCTGAATATATTTATCATAAATCCACCCATGACCGCCATGAACTTTAAATTACCCAATTAATTTTGGGTCGAATGGCCCTTCTTCAGAGGTCTGTTAACAAATATGTACACTTTTATCATTACTGAAACAACAACAAAATAAAATGATAATACCAATTTTACTTGATTTAAATCCTGATGTATTGCTGCTTACTACAAAAGCACTGTGTAGTTATTTTAGAGAAAGCACAAGAACCAATCATGTGTGTTACAAAATAGCTCTTGTGTGAAAATGCCTGTCTCCACGTATTCTGTGATGCGCGAAATGCTTGTGAAAGTCAAAAATCCTTGTACTCAAATGGATTTGCATAATGCCACCCGTATACATGTGATTGGATACTACACATTCAGTAAATGAGTCAACATGCGTGTATTAAAAAAGTAAAAAACATGGTTGCCATTTAACACAAACACCCATGTGAGCCTTCAGCTGCTTGTGAGAACAGTATCCAAGGACTAATCCGGAAAACAAAACAGACATTAGGAGAAACGCAGGCTTCTTACCAGTGCCGCATAACAAGCTGAGCTGAGAACTGCCAAGAACGCCAACCGCGTTCACTTGTATACGGGTGGCATTAGAGAGCCCCGACTTTTCCATCCCAATAAAAGACCTTTTTGCACAGCTGAGGGTGCTTCTCAAAGCCCGGTTAGAGCTTTTTCTTCCAAAGTAAATGATGCATGCCGTGCAAGACACTAGGCAAGCACACACTTTAAAGGGACAACATTGTTGCACTGTACAATGTGCACATTACAGTAACTGTTGAACATATTAATGCAATACGATAATGGGCAATTCTTAATGTGTTTAATATTTCAAGACTATATTCTCCCACTGCTTTATAAACCTTGATTTCTCACCAAATAAATTTGCTTTAAAATGCACCATTTGCCAATCTTTTTCCATTTTCTCATGGGCGGAGAACCCAAACTATACCCCACGTTTGCTCTTTAAGTTTGCTCGCTACATAAGTCATGCCCAATTTTACACCCCATCACTTTCAAATGTCACCAGACACCAGGATAAAAAGGCCTGTTTCTAAAAAAAGCAAAAAAACATATTGGTATATATGAGTCAGTTGACTTTGGAGGCCCTTCCCCCTCCCTTTCTTTGTTAATTGATGCTGCTAATTGGAATGTGTTCCTGTTAGAACGTTGGTGAGATTAAATTCTCTTTTCTAACTGTTGAGAGTTGATCAACGATCGTGGAGACACAACTAAGGGACCGGTTAATAAAAATATTTTCCTCAAGCCTTGCTTCAGTTTTGTTATTATATGAAGGAAAGTGCTACAATACTTGGTAATGAGTGACTAGCTGCTCAGGGAGCAGTTTCTATGTCTCCCCCACTTTTACTTCCACTCCTCTTGGGTAAACTAGCCAACGGCTTCATACCTGTGACATCTTCACACTTCTCCTCCTCACCCCCGGCTACCAGACTTCGGCTTCTACATCCTGGTTGAAGTGTGCGCCACTCTGTGGAGTTTGATCCTCCTGCTCTGGGTGGAGTTTTCATATCATGAAGGGGGGGCAGGGCCATCATTTGCCCTTTCCAGCACTGCATGAATTCCCCCCTGAGGGTGAAGTTTCATTGACATTGAGAGCCTCATTGAGCAGCTTCAGCCATACTTTCTGCAGGGAAGGAGCTCCCATGGCTTCAGTAAACTTTGTGCCAGGATTGTCAGATCTAAGTTGTACACAGATAAATTAGGTATTTGAGTGACAAACCTACCCTGCCAAGTGCCACACATTGAGGGTTAAACCAATGCATTTCTGTACTTGCACCTGCATGGCCTCACGGAAATGCGATGATATTCAATTCACAGCTCCTGGTGTTGCTCGAGTCGCATTTGACACTTCAAATAGTTCTGAGCTGGATAATCATCCTAGTTCAGAGCTGTACAATGTGCTGCACATCTCAAGGCAGGATGGTTGTCCTGGGCACTAGCACAGCCTTTCAGCCCCTCTACCTTATGAGTATGACTTGCTGGCACGGAGTCTGGTTTACAGTCACAACGCTGTGCCTACTCCACAGCACGCTGTACCACAGCAGACTGACTTGGGCCTTAGAGAACTCCTCTGAACTTAGCTGTGGTGAGAGAACCTGTGGTACACAGCTTGATGCCTGCACTTTGACCCACACAGTCACCAAAGTCCTCAGCTCTAACATGCAGAGTATCTTGGGTCTCCATGCCTCCGTACCAGCGACTAACCTTAAACAATTTGACCCAGGGCCTGATTTAGAACGTGGAGGAGGGGGTTTCTCCATCACAAAAGTGACAGATATCCCACCCGCCACAATGGGATCCCGTTATATCCTATGCTTATCGTAATACAGCGGACCGGATATCCATCACATTGGTGACTGAGTATTCTATCTGGCACATTCTAAATCAGGCCCAGTGTCTTTTCCACGTCAGACATGTCAGGCCTACTGCTCTTGAAAGAAAGCAACATGTAGCTGTGAGCCTTGTTAAAGGAGCCTCTCGCCCTTCCTCTGCAAACTCTGATCCGGCAGTTAGAGCTCCAGGTACAGCAGTCGGCTTTCACCTAGAAGAAGTCTTGTCTTACCCAGACTAGGAACACTGTGAAACACACAGAAAGGCATGTGGAAGCCAGAATAGGCAGCGAAGGTGAGGTCGGATTTTTTTTTTTTTTTCAAACAACTCCCCTGTAGTTCTTAGGTTACATGTTATTATTGTGTTCATCGTGTACTGAGAATGGTTGTAGTTACAGACTGTGGCACAGGCGTCATTTCACTATGCCTGTCTGCTGCACTTTAATCTTTTAAGTGGGTACTTTCTTAAACCATTTGCAGTTGCCCTCGCCGTGGCATATGAATCCCAAAATATCTTATGAAAATAAACCCGTCAGTCATGTTAAAGTAAAACATGGGGCTGCTGTACAAAACTGCCACAGTTGTGTTGTCTGGGTGTCTGTAAGATGAGATGCGTGCAAAGCATATGAATATAGAAATTGAACAAAATATGATAATTTAAGTCCTTTATTTCTGCTTCAAGAGAGAGTTTTGTGCAGCAGCCTGTTGTTTCCTGCCACAATGGTCAGTGAAGTGTGTTAATTGGAAGTGATGGGAACTTACACAAGATTTCAAGCTACACCTTGAAAGGGTACTATATTAAAAAAAAAAAAAAGCTCAAATTCTGCTCAGACAAAGTACTAAACAAACTAAGACCAAGGGTCCTCCAGGAATTAATTAATGTGTTGCTCATATCTGCTAATCGGCTCCAAGTCAGGTGTGACACCTTTAGCAAGTCTGCCTTTTTTCTTAGCTTACAACACATTACATTCTGGGACGTGTGGTTTCACTTAGCCACTGTAAGTATGTGCTGAAAAATCCCAGCAGAGAAAGTGTCATAGCCAACAATAAAAACACAGAATTGGCTAAGGTTATCTCATATGACAAGGGGTATTTGTGTTGAAGTTGTCTTTGCTTGAGACATCAATGGACATTTGCCTCCTGCATGAATAAAAGCTCCAGGACTGATCTAGCAGGTGCCTTATATGTAGAGGTCTACATTTGAAAAACCATGATGTGCATCTGTAAAAATAATTTGTCCTGTATGCCCTCACAAGCAGTGGCGGCCCGTCCTTTAGGGCGGAGGGGTCACACACCCCCACCTTTTGCCCCTCATGAAGAGTGTCTGTCAGGCTGAACAAAGGACAGCCTGACAGTCTCCATGTTCAGCTCGGGCAGCCAGGAGCAGACATGCACGATTTGCGCACACTCCTGGCTGCCTGAGCTGAACTTTGCTGGGCTGAGGAGGTCACAGCTCCTATGGGCGTGACCTCCTCGGCTCATCAAAGGTGCCTCCAGGCCCTCCCCTGGGTGACGAGGAAAGTGTCACCAATTGACACTCTCCGTGGGCGCTTCAGGTTTAAGCCCTGAAGTGCCCAGGGCGAGTGTCAATCAGTGACACTTTGTCTGTGACGAGGCTGGGACTGCTGCCTTCCCTCATTGGCTAACCCGAGGGAAGGGAGCAGTCCCAACCCTCATGGGACCTGGAGGCTGAAGGTAAGTGTGTGTGTGTGTGATGTTTTAAATTGAATGTTTGGTGCGCACATGCATGTTTGAGTGTTATGAGTGTTGTTAATGGATGTGCGTGCATGTGTGTGAAAGAATGAGTATGTGCGATCTTTTCAAATGAATGTTTGGTGCGTGCGTGCATGTTTGAATGGTGTTAGTGTTGTTAATGGATGTGCGTGCGTGCGTGTCTGTTTGTGAAAGACTGAGTGTGTGTGTGTGTCCCGCCCACCCTCTCCCTCCTAAAGCTGCCGGCCGCCACTGCTCACAAGGTACACTAGCTTCAAAGGTTAAAAACACAAAGGGCCATATTTATACTTTTTGACGCAAAACTGCGGTAACGCAGTTTTGCGTCAAAAAAATTAGCACCATCTAACGCCATTTTGAAGCGCCGTGCGGGCATCAAATTTATACTTTGACGTACGGCGGCGCAACCAACAGGTGGGAGTCATTATTTCGTGACGCACACAGCGGCGTTCCGTCGTAAAGGAAACCAACGCACATCACTGTGGGTCGATTTACGACAGCGCAATCCGGAAAGCGCTGGTTTTTTTCACGCTATTGCGTCAAATTTTTGCGCGAAAACTGCCCTTTCAGCAGAGGAGAGCCAAAATGGATCCCAGATGCCACTACAGAGCCCAGGAGGATGACAGCAGACCAGGAACCAGCCAGGAGGATCCATACAGGAACCAGGACATTTTCAGAAAAAAAAGACAGTGTCGCTTCAGTGAAGAGGAGCAGGAAATCCTGGTTAAAGAGGTGACGGAACACCAGCAACAACTTTTCATCTCCTCTAAATTGCCACTCAGTAGGAGAGAGGCCATATGGAAACAAATAGTGGACAAGATCAACAGTGTGGCTGAAGAACGCCACACAGTCACTGAGTGTAAGAAACGCTGGCATGACTGCAAACGTAGGACAAAAGAGAAAATGGGCAGGAACAGGAAGGCAGCAATGCAGACTGGAGGGGGGAGTCCAGCACAACAGGAGGCCCTGGACCACATGGAGGAGATGGTCGCAGCCGTCATCCCGGAGGAGATCGTCACAGGGATTCAAGGACAGGACAGCGCAGACTACCACGACACAACGCACATGCAGGGTAAGTCGCATGGGGAATTAAATTGCAATAATGTTGACTGTAACGGGGGGGAAATACCTACTACACAATGCATGTAAGTCTGCACATATATGAACTGGCATGGGTAAAGGGGCAAAGCAGGGGGGCATGCCCAGCACAGACTGAAGCTGGGGCACGACAAAATACAGCAACAACAACAGTCCCATGGGGACATCCTGTAATGACAACAATAGAGCCAAGGGAAAGCAGCGACAGGTGGGAAGGCCACTACCTCAAACTCACATCCAGGCACTTGTTTTGTAAAATCTATCCTGCATCAACTAGGTCCCTATCAGTAATCCAGTAGCCAAAACAACAACTGCAATGTAACTGCCACAACAGCTTACAATAACACCTCTCATCTCTGTGCAGCTACAGTACCAAATGGCAGGAACCTCCCCATGGAATATACATACCCAAATTAGGGGGTGAGGATGACATCCACAACAATTCATAGAAATAAGACAAAGGCACCAGTACACTCAAATGTGGAATGTCCATACCTGACACATACATAAGCCAAAGTAAACAGCAATAGGAGCCACACAGCACTAACGACACACACATGCTGCATACGTCAGGGTCCCTCACGTGCCTGGCTAACAAGGCTACATCACTAATGTCATACTGCTCAGACAACACCTGAGGAGGGGACACAGGCAACTGGTCACTGAAACACACCTGCAAAGTCTGACAACCAAATAGGACCTTCATGCGATAAACAGGCCAATCCAATTAAACACACATGACCCAACATCATCTTCAAACATCAACAATGTTTACATCCATACCACATCCTAACATTAACATGCATAGGTAATGCCACGTAACATGTACAGTTCATGCAATGTGAATAAAAAGTGTATGGGGCAGGTCCTGAGAGGCAAGTGTGCTGGCAGGGCAGTCACAACACCCACAGTCAGTCAAAGTGTATTGTGGCAAGTGTAACGTATACTTCGCGCATTAGCCTCAGGCTGTAGGCCTTTGTGCACCTTACCCTGCATGTACTTTTACTCATTTGCTCACATCTAAGAGCCTCAGAGCACTATGCACGAAATGCTTCTCATTGGCCTTCCTATCAGTTAATATAGCAAATAGCCAGTCCTAGGGTGTTGTTAATTAGTCAAATCACACTGTTTTGCCTACTTCTGCACTGGAGTTTGCCAGAACATATTCACTCTGTGCCCCAGTCAAGGATACAGTCTGGTACATTGCTGATAGATGTGGTAGGGGTTAAGATTTGGCATTCCTGCGTAGGGAAACTTTGTCATCACGATGACATATGACTTATAAAATCACTTCCTTGTCCCAACACACGCAAGAGGGAGTTTCCAAACAGAGAAACACAACTAGATGCTGCCTGCCTTGCTGCTGATGCACAACCAGATCCCAGGCCATTCCTCTGATATGAGGGATGATGTCTCCCCAGTGATTCCGACAGGCAAGCTCCAAACTTAACATGCTGTGCTATACATAGAACAAGCAGAGGGAGAGTAGAAACTGTTAGGCACCATGATAGCTGTGTACTAATGTATTACTCTCCTGCTGACTATTTCAATTCTAACAGTGTGTATTGTTTGGGTTATTGTGGCTCAGACCTAAATATCAACAAGTCAGTTGTACAATGAAACCTCATATTAAACAAATACTGTTTTTGTCATTTGTGTATGGGAACATATCGGAAAAGAGAGAATTGAGTAGGATCTAAGTGACCACGACTTCCCTGCCTGAGAAGTTTCAAAGATGTCATGCGCTCAGATGTCTAAACATTCCTTTGCTGTGGGAGACCAGAGGCACTGCTAGTTAGTCTGAGCAAAAAGAAATATCAGGGTGACAGAGTTATTTACAAGTGGGTCAGACTTAGTCCCCCACACCATTAGATATCCTGCTGCCTAGAAAGCCAGTAATCACATGTAGGCTAATGAGAGCCCACCCAACAAAATGTCCCTCCATAACAATAGTAAAACACCGAGGGAGGAGTAGGACAAAAACACGCCTATTCCTAAATAATTACAAAGCAACACCTAGAGGCGATCAGGCAGACATGTCTGATAGCTCCATATCATACATGTGACACACAGGTGGGCCATAGGCCTACAACAATGCCCTATGACGGACAGCAGATACCAAGACAAACACAGAGCACAAAGTTAAGGCATCCAAAGGCTTGTATCTTAGTGCAAAATTGTCACAACACAGACACACTAATTGTACCCTGTTTCATTGCAGAGGAACACGGATCTCCTGCCGATATGCCTGTCCCTGAGTTCCCTGAAGACATGGATGACGAGCCCATAAACATCCCACAGGAGACCATTCAAATGGTCCTTGAAAGCCTCCAAACCCCACCTTCAGTCACAAGGAGGAGCACAGAAGAAGCAGCCACCACAGGAGAACCACCCGCCACCCCAATTGTAAGACCTGCCAGCTCCAACACAGCTGAGGACTCTGACGACACTGGCACCAGCTTCGAAAGAACTGTCGTTGGGGTACAGCGGGAGCTGGCCAAGGAGGTGCGGGTGGGGATGCAAACTATGGCAGCCAGCCTTGAGGGGGTGCGTTCGTGCATGATGTCTACTGCTGATCAGGCAACTGCTATGCAAGCCCGAACATCGCTCTTGCAGGAACTTTTAAAAACACAGAAGGAAATCTGCACAGCTGTCATCCAGTTGACACAGCAACTACAACTGCAAGCCAGTCAACGTGTGCACGAATGCAACATAGAACCCCTCAGGGCCATCCTGGCTGCCTACCATCGTGATGTGGCTGCCATTCTGAAAAAACAGCAAGCCCTCCTTGCTGCAGTACTGCCCTTCATAACTCCACAGGGAGCAGCCCCCGGGATGTCTGCCTCCATGTCTTCTAACACTGAGGTGTGTGTTGCCCCTTCACAACCAACAACAACAAGGACACACCAGGCAACACACACATCAGAAGAAGAAGACATGGAACAGATAACATTCACACGGAAGAGTACCCGGAAGCCCTAGTCCCTGCACCATGGCCTACTCTGACCAAGGTCCTACGTTTTGTCAAAGGCCAGTCTCACTACAACTACACTCAATGACTGTCCCCTGTATGACTTGTCCCCATTGCCAGTGAATGTCTCTCTCCTACTATTTGCCAATTCCTGTCCCTCTGCACTGTATGTGACATCACCCCAGCATGTCAGGAGCATCATCCACACCCCTTCTGTAGGATCACCATGTAAGAATGCACCAGAACGGACTCAGCAAATATGGTGAATGGACATTTTGCACTACACCACCTATAAATAAATAGCACTTGCACACCTATTGTGTCTCTGTGTCATTTCACACTTCAACTGTGCAGTACCTAACTCCAAAGTGGCTGTGTGGCAACCATGTCGATTCTCTATACTACTGTCCTGATTTCATGTATACTGAAACATCTGTGCAGTGGCCAGGATTGCATCATAGCCTTACCATACTGAGGAAAATCACTGATGAAGGAACTAAGCACACACAATCATGCTGTGTTGGACAGAATGATGCACCATCTATCGCTATTCCAGAGAACAAATGGTGGCTGAGAAATGTAGGCACCATGCAATACTTAAATAAGAATTAATGCTGCATAATGTAAGGAATCATGAACAAATTACACTGCATCAATCACCCTTACGGAGTATGCTTCCATGAAGGAAAGTCATGCTGAATCAGTACACACATGATGTAGGTCAGCAATGAAAGCAACAATACAAGAGTGTGAACAACTCCTCATCTACAAAGATCTCCCTGAACTTCACACTGCTGTCCGACCTATCAATTTACCCACATTAACAAGTCTGGAAGCACTCTTTCTGAAGTAGGATACATACCAAAACAAAACCTTGGTGATCAATGCACACTACCAATGGTGGGTCTCCCAAAATGGTGGATACTTAACAAGTTAGCACACGGGTAGCTGGGATGTTAAACCTCCATTTCCTGGGGATGGTGAGCATAGGACACAAATGTCATACTAAAACATTCTGCTACACTGATGTCAAGGCCATGATAAAGTAGCACCTAACGCATCATGTAAAGGGTTAACTATATATTTATTTCAATTGAGTAATACAAGAGGCAACTAAGGGAAAGGTAAACCTACACTAATCTAACCTGACTACTAATAACCCACAACTGTCCCTAACTAACCTAAGCTAAACTTACTCTACACATGTAACGAAACGATCTAAACATCAACCCCCCACCCACCATTATGAGACAGGACACATGCAGGACAACACTAACTAACCTACACACATACTATCCTTAACAAACATATATTTTTTTGTAATTTTATGTTTTTTTTTTTTTTTTTTTTTTTAAACATGAATCCCAACATTGCCCCCCACCCACCCACCCACACAAAAAAATAAGATAGAAAGAATAAGGACCCCCCACCCTCTTCCCTAACACTAACTAAGCTAATTACCTATACTTATCCTAATACTAATCCCCAAAACCCAACTAACAGTAGAAAATAGGAAAGAGGTGAGAGGGGAGGGGTAAAAGTTCAAGAGGGCAAACGTGCTACAGGTTTGCCCTCCGTAGTGTGCGCCTGATGGAGCGGACCCTCTTTTTGATGTAACTCATGTCCTCCCTCAGGTTGTCCACCTTTTTGACTAACTTGTCCAATTTTCTGGTCAATGCCAGGAAGGCAGCTGGGTCTACAGGAGGGTCTGTGCTGGTTTGCGTGCCGGCGGAGGTAGATGTTGTGGCAGAAGTTGGTTGGCCACAGGATAGTCCTGCTACCACCACACGGCTGGGTCCAGGTCTGGAGGAAGATGCAGGGTCCATTGCTGCAGACGTTGCTGGGTCCACTTGGGCAGACCTGGTGTATGTGCTGTTGGTGGTTGTTGGTGGCAATGTCGGGGGAGCCTGTGGTGTGGCCCACCACGCCCCGGAGGCCCGATCAGAATGGTACTTGCGGCCCATCCTCCGATACCCACACTGCACCTGCAGGATGTGCCTGTATCTCATGGCATGGCGCTCAAAATGGTTGCGATCTGCGGCACTCACGTTTGCAGCTGTGAAGAGAAAAGGCAAATATTTACCTTTGGATTTGCATTGGGTGTAATAGCACAATGGGTTATTTGTACATTACTAGAAATGTATTGGTTGCAGCAATTGTCACAACATAGTTCACGGAAGGGCTCAGAGGAAGTACATGTGAAGCATGCATACATAAGGGCATATCACACCTAGCATATCCATGTCTCTACATGATGGATGACATCACCCTAAACTACTCATCCAAATCATACCTAAGGCATTTGACATCATGGCTGAACCTCTTCCGCATACTGACTTCACTACATATGTCACTCTATGTGATAACAATCACACTCCTCACTCAATGCCATTTGGAATGAGTTGTGTGCTAAGATTGAACCCATGGGCCATAACCAAATGTCTACACTAGGGGCCAGATGTAGGAAGATGGAAAATGCGACTAGCAATTTGCAATGCAGAACGGTGTCTCTGACACCGTCTGCGAGTCGCTATGGGGTCGCTAAGACCCACCTCATTAACATCAATGATGTGGGTTCCAAGTTGCGCCAGCTTAGCGACGATGGGCACTCACGGGGATGGAGGCCTGCTGGGAACAGCAGACCTCCATGGCCGTGACTGCTTTTAAATAAAGCAGGTTATTTTTCCCCAAGTGTAGGCGGTTTACCTGAAAGGAAAATGAGCTGCACTTAGAAATAAATTACAACAACTTCAATCTTGGATAATTTCACGGCAGTTAGTGGTCCCTTGGACCACTGGCTGTTTTGTACAGGATTATTTAGGTCCACTCACAAAGGTGAAGGGTTACAATGGAGACCCCTTCCAGTTAGCAAGTGGGTTAACATCCACTTCAAGTGGATGATAACTGCGACTCACTTTGCAACCACGTACTTGGTTGCAAATGGAATTGCATACCACTGTGAGTTGCAAATAGGACTGGAAAACCCCTTCATATTTTGGATTTGGAAAAACATTTTGCAAATATGTTCATAATCACCTAATACATTTAGGAATAGGAAACAGACGTTTGCAACTCACAAACAGAAATTTATGACATTTGCAACTTGTAAACAGTTTGCTACATCTGGCCCTAGGTACTAACTCAAGTCACAAAAGGTGTCAAGTACGTGTAACATACTGGTTGCTACAGTCCTAGGTACCCTGTTTCACATTAACATCCCAGTCTTTGAGGGTGGTGTGGGAAGAACAACCAACAATCCCATGTTCAATGCACACCCAGGAGTGTATAGAAAGTTCAACAAGTATGTGCCTTCACACACAACACCTATGAATGGCTAGCAACACGTTGGAGTCAGCCAAACATTGTCACATCCAAGGTCCACACATGTCAAAATGATATGACTTAGGCCAACATGACATACTATCAGTGAGGCATGTTTTACAACACACACAGAGGAGGTAGAACACCCATTCTCATGATTCGACAGAACACCTAGGCCATTGCACTCAAGTCACACACACTTCTAGTTCACCTTGTGGAAGTACATGCCCCCGGAAGATCCAACCTACAGTGTACACAGTCCATCCTCAACTAGGAAGAAGCACTTGTCATCAAAGCCATGTGCCTAAGCTATATGGGAGACTGTCAGTCTGATATGCAGACTCAGTTCATGCCAAGTCCCCGACCAAGTCTTACATTGACCAGTGTATTCCAAACGACTCATCCCATTCCCCATTGCGGCCCAACTGGAATGACCTACAGCCCCTAAATCTGAGAGATGGCTAGGTATTGCTTTACAGAAACATAACTCCTATTTGATATCACACTAAAACAACAATGCCAATGAACGGCCAGCGCATCAAATCATGAATTCTCTTGAACACACAGTAGTCCATCATGCTTTATTACCAAACAATGAAACTAGCACTCAGGCGACACTCACTGTAGGTATCGGGGTCCTCAAAATGTGCCACCTCTCCCACGGTGTACGGGGCTGGTCCACCTGTAAAGCATGAAAGGAAGAATATACTCAGACTGGGTGAACTGACAAATAATTTCAGTTACAATGACACTGTGTGAATATGACATGGTAATGATACAGTTTCCCACATGCTCATACTGCATGGATGACTTTGTATTCAACATTAACATTGGATGAGTCTCCTGCTACAGTTACACACCCTACTACACACATGCAGTGGCCAGGACAGTCAGGTGTCGTCCAAGTTAACCCTCCATTAGTATGCCCCAACAATAATGTTATCCATACATCTCAGCATGTGCATCCCAGAGAGACATCCAAAAACTGGTTCCATGAGGACTGCATGACCACTCACAATCAAACAGGCTAGGTGGACATGTTCAACACACAGCAACCACACACACATGTGATATATCTGTGGACAACATATCTAACTTCATGTGACGTGAAGGCAACACACATGTATAGCATCATCATGGGTTTCAAATTTTCTGTCTAGCTATGGCGTCTACATATGTAGGTATGTTGTTTCTACATGACTTACTCACTGGCCATTATGACCTGTAGAGTACAAATAGAGCCGTTAACGTGTTGCTTGTCTGACACAAATGCAACACTACATTACATACAGCTACAGGCATCTGGTATGTGTAGATAAAATGAGCCATCTGACTGCTAGCATTGGTCTTCATACACATTGTGCAACAAATACACATTAGGGCACATATGTATACCTTTGTAGCGCAGCATTTGCATCATTTTGTCACGCAGAGACGGGGCAAACTTGAAAAATACAGATATATGTTGTAAGTTGCTGCTGTTTTTGCGTGAAAATGTGGTGCCAAATTGGGGATATATATGTATAAACATGGGCCTAGGTTTCCCTAGCATTACACACAGTCAGCTACGTATCTAGCAGATTGGGTAACAATCATCACATGTTCCCACACAGCTTTCAATTATTCCCATGTAATTGATTTGTACTCACCAACATGGCCACCAATCCTGATTCCCAGGTGGTCCAGCAGGTCCTGTTCCCTGGTTATCAGATCTGCCCAGCGGTGCTTCAATTGATGGGCATTGCGCATGCTCCCGTAGACCCG
This sequence comes from Pleurodeles waltl, assembly GCF_031143425.1. Taxonomy (NCBI): domain Eukaryota; kingdom Metazoa; phylum Chordata; class Amphibia; order Caudata; family Salamandridae; genus Pleurodeles; species Pleurodeles waltl. Next base: position 4,844,518 of record NC_090444.1, on the reverse strand, counting down.
GACCAGGTGATGGCGCACCTTCCCCCACCGGATTTTCCCTGCCTCCGTGTGATACCCCTGTATCACACGGCTCCCAGCCTCCAGCATCAGTGGGAGGAAATGGCAAACTAGCCATATGAATCCCCCCAATTCATCCTCACCCATCCTGGACAGGCGAGGCCTACCTGACATATTGACAGCAAGAGTAATTGACAAATGAAATAATAAAGTAAAAGTGGGAAATGGGGAAAGGTAGAGGTGTGAAGGAAAAAGAAAAAGGAGAAAAATAGCCCAACTAACCCCAATAACTATGCTACCCACAACAGACTCCCACAGACAATACAAACAAAAACAGGAATAGACAAAACTAGACTAAACAGACTGAGACAATGTTATGCAACAAGAATAGATTCAGAAAAAGACAAAATACAAGGTACACAGGACACAAAAGCAGTACAACACACCTTTCACAGAACCACACAGTCTAGATAAATCTGAGACTGCAAAGTGAAAGTGAAAGTTAACTCCCAATACAGATTTTGTAAACAGGATATCCTATTACATCACTTCCTGCATAAAATGGCTACCGTTTTTATTTTCCCGTTATGCGTCATATTTTCACGCATACACAATTGTGCGTAATTTTTTTTTGACGCATAACATTGCACATGATGCTGAGTCAAAAAATATGATATGAATATTAATAATTTTTTAATGTACACGAGATGTCCAACATATTGTCCATGTTGCGTCAATTTTACCACGCATACATCATGGGCGTCATATTTTTTCCACGTACAGGAGTGCATATGATGCTGAGTCAAAAAATATGATATGAATATTAATAATTTTTTAATGTACACGAGATGCCCAACATATTGTCCATGTTGCGTCAATTTTACCACGCATACATCATGGGCGTCATATTTTTTCCACGTACAGGAGTGCACATGATGCTGAGTCAAAAAATATGATATGAATATTAATAATTTTTTAATGTACACGAGATGTCCAACATATTGTCCATGTTGCGTCAATTTTACCACGCATACATCATGGGCGTCATATTCTTTCCACGTACAGGAGTGCACATGATGCTGAGTCAAAAAAAATATATGATGTAAATTATATTTTGATGGCTAAATATGTGAAACTTTTGGATACATTTATATTTGACTCTGCATTCTGTGCACTCATGTACGTGAACAAATTATGACGCCCATGCTGTATGCGTAGAATTTTGAGCAAATTTTTTTAATATGTCTTCATGTTTTTAACTTGGGGAAGGTGATTTGTCATGGTCAAACGGTGCTATGTGATACACATTTGTGGTTGGATATGACACATGTCCGTTGTTGTATGTATAGAAGGCATTCACACTGTAATGTTTAGGATACGTTAAATAATGTATTGACCATATTTGTCAACATATTTTGGGTAATTGCTGATGGCTATTTTGAAATGATGGATGGGATACCATGATGTATTCCCTCTCCAAAATGTGTCCACAATTATGATGGTGATGCTTTTATCTGTAGTCCTAACAGGGAGTGCAATAGTCACTTACAGTTTTTATGGGGCTAACCATGTCCCCTTATGATTTTGTGTTTCTGATTTGTGTTTGACTTTTGACATGTAGCCCACACATGTGCCTTATACATGTGTTTAGTTCACAAGTACAAGATTCTTGTATGTTTGGGGGGCGGTAGAGGTGGACTTAGGCCCCCAGCACCCTAGGATTTGACCATCCAGAATAGCTACTGTATCCATGGCTTTTATTTATTATATTATGGCAAACCTGCAGCAGCAGGCTAATGTAAGGCCATATGGTATGAATGACTGTTGACCATTCATTCATCTCATTAGCCCATTTGACGTTTGCAGTAATGATGATTTGGAGCTAACTTGCATACCATTTTCCAATGACTATGTTTGCAAGACTCTCAGCGTTCCTGATGTGCTGATGAAAATTATTTAGTTGTTTTCTGTGTCCCTTTCTGCATTAACTGGTTAAGTGGCATGTTACATTCTTCCTTCTAGGTTCAAACTGGGACACAACTGTGATAGTCTACTTTCAAATATTAGGTTGATTGTATGACATATGTGTACATGTGTGTTGGAATGTGGATCCACTATCACCTGTCTGGGTGTATGTTGTCACTGTGAATTCAAGGTCTCCTCCTGAGTTAGTGGCAGCTAATGTTGCTCCAATTGTGTATTGCTCATATCACACACTTGAGAGAAGCCATTGATGACATGGTCACGTACACATGGATTGTCCCACCCTGTCTCTGAACACGTGTGATGTGACTTTCAAATGATCTACATTTTTGGCCTGGGTGAGAGACTGTCTCAGGTGTTTGGATCCGGCATGTGGAATTGCCACATTTGTACTCCTGTTGGCCTCTGTGTATGGTGATGTATCATGTCACATCCTACCCTCTGTGCATACATTTGTGATGTTAATTTTTGTTGTGATGATTGTTATAGCATTCTTGCTCAATGAGACGACATTCTTCTTTAGCAATTTCAAACTAAAGGTGGTCAGAAATGCATAGGCCAAAGCATGATGTGGTGTTTGTTATCTGTGTTTATTTACAATTGTGGAATACAAGTTATTATGATACATTAAGAAAAAAAATGATTGACAAGCTGTTGGCGCCTACGCACTCCTGCTGCCGTGTTAGGTTGTTCCCCCTCCTGTTGCAGGCCAGCATCCTCCTCTTCGTCATCCTCAGGCATGTCTGGGTCCAGTTCAAGGAGGGGAATGTTCCTTTTTACACATATATTGTGCAATATGGCACAAGTGAGTATGATCTTACAGACCATCTCTGGGGAATAGAGTAGGCTACCGCCAGTGATGTCAAGGCAGCGGAACCTTGACTTTAGGATCCCAAAGGTCCGCTCCACAATGCTGCGTGTCCTCTTGTGGGCGTCATTGTATGCCCGCTCTGCAGCAGTATTTGGGTTCCCAAATGGTGTCATTATCCAAGGCTGGATGCCATACCCCTGATCAGCTGAAAGAGAAACACAGAATGGAATCAAATAGATGTAGGAGGCACTGTTGTACGGATCTTTGATGGCAGTAGTTGTCTTGTGTTGTCTGTGACTCTTTTGTGTACTAATGTGACAACCTATGGTTGTTGGTGAAAACTTTTGCATTGAGTTTTTTTTCTTGGCTGAGCAAGTGTTTGTTGGCTAACTGTTTGTCAGCAGGATGTATTGGTTTTTCCAGTACAGTGTGCCCTCCCTAGCATTGTGACTTGTGATACAGGTGTCCGTGTGTCCTCACTGGGGGTGTGATGATAGTTCCATGCAGAGTTGAAACATGAAAGTGTATTTGAAACGTTCATATGAAAATACCCAGGCCATCCCATACCTTTAAACTTATGCATTGTATTAGTGTACAGGTTATTGTGAGACTTCCAATTTGCAAGGTGACATTTAGGCAACCACAGTCATTAATGTCTTCACATTAAGCTGTAGAGTAAATTCCAATGTGTGACAGGTTCAATGGTGACTTCTGAAACATGGCTAGTGATGTGAGTACCTCAGTGTGTTCCTGGCTAGGTGTTGCTATTGTGGTGTATGTGTTGTTTGTCCTAGAGGGTTTCTGTGCAGTGTGTATATGAGTTTGGTTTTTGTCCTTACCAACAAGTAGTCCATTGCCATATCGTCCATCCTGGAAGTGTTGGTTGATGGTGCAGTGACGGAAGATGAATGCGTCATGTACACTCCCAGGATATTTAGCCACAATGTTGCTGATCAGTCCTTGGTGATCGACTATGGCCTGCACGTTGATTGAATGTGTGTGCTTCCTGTTGCGGTAGAGGTGTTCTGTTGCAGCAGGTGGCACAAGGCGTACGTGTGTGCAGTCGATTGCACCAAGGACGTGCGGGAAGCCACTGATGGCGTAGAACCCCTGTTTAGTTTCCTGCTGCTTCTGCAGTGTGTTAGGGATGTCAAGCGAATGATGGCATCCAGTACTTTAGGCAGGAATGCGGATAATGATGGTTGTGATATTCCACCAACCAGGGCACCAGTTGTCTGAAACGAGCCACTTGCCAGCAGGTGAAGTACGGCAAGCAGCTTTGTTTCTGTTGGGATAGTGCGGGGAGTCACTAAAGTGGGGGCCAACTGCTGTTCAATATTTCTCAGCAGCTGCTGAATGGCCTGCCAGTTCAACCGGTACCTCTGGATGATGTTGTGTTCCCTGAGGCCATGCAGGGTTGTTCTTGGGCGGAATATCCTCTCCTGCCTTCTGCGCTGTCTTTGGGGTCCCTGCTGTTGTTGTTGTAGCTGCTGTTGTTGCTGCAGGGCTCTGCGTCTACGTGCACGCTGAAGAAAAAGCACCTCCATGTCTCCCTGTTGCTGCTCTGCTGCTCTGCTGCTCCGTTGTTTGTTCTGTGTGTTCTGATTAAGTACAGGTGTGTTTGCCCCATTTTAACGCCTGCCCTGACCCAGGCGTTAAAATTTCACGCTATTCGTGCTTTGCGTCATTTTTTTGCGCCACCTACCGCCCGGGAGTCATTTTTGCCCAGAAGCATAAATACGACGCACCGCTGTGTGCGTCGTTTTTTGGACGGGAACGCCTACCCTGCATGTCATTAACGCAGGGCGGGGTGCCGCTTCCAGAAACTGACGCACATAGCGCCATTTTCCTTTTGCGCCGGCTCGGGCATCAGGGTTTAAAAATGGGGCAACGTTTGCGCTGAATGTGCGTCAAAACGGAGTATAAATATGCCCCAAAGAATCCACACAGGGGTTTGTTTTGTGAGGACTGGGCACCACAAGATGGGGTAGAGGTTGAGGACACAGCACGGTTTTTGCTCTGAGATGCAGAGTGAGCAGGCATATTTGCATTCATTGTACAAAGATGGGTTTGCTCAGACAGGCGAATACACAATTTCGAATTGAGAAGCGATATAGAGGATATCTGACTGGAAATGATGAAAACCCTCTTTCAGGCAGAACACTTGGGGGCATATTTAAGACACTGAAAATCTCAGACAGTGAAAATCTCTCTGGGGCCCTGTTAGGCCCCTGCACTGCCCATGCCAGTGGCATGGGCAGTGCAGGGGCCCCAGGGGCCCCACGACACACGTTCCCACCATCCTGTTCCTGGCGGTAAAAACCGCCAGGAACAGGATGGCGGGAAGGGGGTCGGAATCTCCATGCCGGCGCTGCTTGCAGTGCCGCAATGGAGGTTCTGCCCAATCAGGGGAAATCCGGCGGGAAACCGCCGGATTCCCTTTTCTGACCGGGGCTTTAACGCCGCGGTCAGAATGGGCAATGAAGCACCGCCAGCCTGTTGGCGGTGCTTCCGTTGCCCCCCGGCCCTGGCGGTCTTGTACCACCAGGGTCGGAATGAGGCCCTATTTCCTTAACTACCTCTCTGGTGCGCTAGATCTTAGATACAGCAAATGCATGGTGGTGTTTGGGGTGCTAAGGGGCACAAGAAAAGTGGTGCTGCACTGGCTGCAACTCCACTTTCCTTAAATCAGGCCCACAGTACCTAATGGCATATAAGTACTGAAGAGAAGTGGAGGGAGTAAGTAAGAGTAACAGTGCTGTATAGAAAAGAACACACGAGAAAGCTGTTTACTGTGTAGTAACAGTGGATGATACAATACCCAAATGGGGATTTTTTTAGAGAAGGAGTGAAGAAATATCACCTAAGGAGTACAGAACATAATTGAAGGTGCTATTGAGACAACTAAGAAAGAATTTGAGATGAATGACATGTGACAGAGTGCAATAACAAGAACAATTTGACTAGGAATTGAGGTGAGAGACAACCTGAGCAGAGATGAATGCAGAATAACTGGATAATAGAAGAGACATTATTTGTAGATGTAGCAGACAGAGATTACGTGAGCAGCAACAGAGTAGAGGGTACCTGAGATGGGATGGATGATAGAGCAAAAGGGCAAGAAAGAACAGAAAGTATCTATGTGCGATGGAGGCGAGAGCTTAGCTAAAGATTACAGAACAGAGACTATATAGGATTCCTTGGAATAAAAACACATTAGAATTATTTCAACTTAAATATTAGCATTGATGAGCACTTGCCATTGTAAAACTGGGATTATTTATGTAATTAACATTGAAAATGAGATCTAATTGCTTTACTTAGCTCATGATGAAGTGTCAATCAATGTTTCATACATAAGACATGAAAGGTCACACATAATTTTATGACAAACCTACTAATGTCACACATACTCAAACTGAAAACTTGGTAGTCCTGGACAAACACATCAGTGTCTTTTGGTCGTTTGTACGGTTACTAGTCAGAATCCTGCACTGTACAATTATTGTTTGTCAGTGAGGTAAATTTCAGTGACACAAACACTAATTACTGTCTTTCAGGGTCTGGGCTTTCATTTGACTATTGCTTGTTTTTGAAGCAGAGCTGTCTATTAAATGCTTGTCAGTGACATGCAAACTGTATACGGTCTGCGATTTTCATACACACTTTTTGAAAATTCTACCTTTTTCAGGATGCACATGTTGTGTGACTTTTGTGCACTTCTTAACCATCCTTTTCAGGAGGAATATGCTGGGTGGCACGCGTAATATCTAACATTAATCATTACTGTCTCCTTTATTGATGGATTGAATTTATTCAAATATCCACAAAGTTAGTTCTACATAGCAGAGATTGACAGACCACATTTTATATGCTATACTTTCAGATTATAGTATCAGTGGTGTTCATGAACTTTAGAATGGATGTTCATTAAGTGTAACAGCCTGAAGAACATTTCCTTTGTATATAAATCAGTGGAAATTATCACATTAACTGGGAGCGCTCTGTAGTTTAGTGTCAAACCCCATTATCTGTTTACCTTGCCTAATTTATTGGAATTCTTGCATTGATCGATATTGTGGTATGCAAAAATGTTCATTCCCTTCAATTATTGCGCATGAGGTCCATCCAGTCCGGTTATAGTTACTTTGTGTGTGAAGATTTTTTTATCTTATTCGATTGCCATAGGGGATGTATATGGTGGAAAAGGGCCCAAAATCCTTGGATCGCAACACCAAAAAGAGCTTGGAATCACCTTGGACCCCAATAATCCAGAACAGGTTCTCTTAGTTGATCCACTGACATCAGGTGTGAACATCGAGAAGGATATTAAGCATCTCTTCTCAGACCAACTGGGCTTACTCCATAATTTGTAGTACAAAATAAAACTCAAGCTGTGTGCTAAACCAGTAGTTCACAAACCTCACCTGGATTTGCACCTTATGATGAAACCATTGGAATGAGGACACTAGAGGTTATGAGACCTAGACATCACCCAACCCATGAATGGCTCAGAATGGCTTGCTTCAATAGTGCAGCCAAGAAATCTCTTGGAGAAGTAGTAAGTCTATGTGTGGATTCCAGAGGTCTAAAAAATAACATTTGGATTGAAAGACATCTGTTACCTTGCATTAGTGAAATGATAAGTACAATGAAAGAAGCCAGTATGTTCAGCATATTTGATATATCTATGGTGTACCATCAAGCTGAACTCCAATGGGAATGTAGAGCATTAACTGCGTTTAATAATCCTGTAGAAGCTTTTATGTTTCAGAGGTTACTGTTTGGCTTACCTCTGCAGCAGTGCGATTCCAGAAGATTATGCATAGAGCCTTCGAGGGAGTACTTACTACCCTTTGCTTTACAGGATGATATACTGGTTTATGGTGATTCTGTTCAAAAGCATAATAATACTCTGAGGAAATTATTTGCTAGACTTAAAAATACTGGCCTCACTATTAAAAGTGATGAGTCAACTATGAATCCAATCAGTAGATTATCTTGGACTCACAAAATCGAAGGACAGGATTAAACTAAAAATAAGCTTAATCAATGTGGTCCAAAATATGGCCACCTAAAAAACAAGGATCAATCAATCATAATATTTATTAAGCGCGCTATGTACCCGTCAGGGTTTCGAGGCGCTGAGGGGGGGTGGGGGGAGCGCTGCTGGTTTAGCGGTCGAAGAGCCAGGTCTTGAGGAGCCTTCTGAATGCGAGGAGGTCCTGGGTCTGGCGAAGAGATGTGGGGAGAGAGTTCCAGGTCTTGGCGGCGAGGAAGGAGAAGGATCTGCCGCCGGATGTCTTGCGCTGGATTCGGGGTACGATGGCGAGGGCGAGGTTGGCGGATCGGAGTTGACGTGTTGGAGTGTAGAAGTTGAGTCTGGTGTTGAGGTAGGAGGGTCCGGTGTTGTGAAGTGCCTTGTGAGCGTGGGTCAGGAGTTTGAAGGTGATCCTCTTGTCTACCGGGAGCCAGTGGAGTTCCTTTAGGTGAGGGGAGATGTGACTTCGGCGGGGTATGTTGAGGATCAGTCAGGCGGAGGCATTTTGGATACGTTGCAGGCGTTTGATGTCTTTGGTTGGGATGCCTGTGTAGAGTGCGTTGCCGTAGTCAAGTCTGCTGCTGACGAGGGCCTGGGTCACCGTCTTTCTGGTTTCTGTTGGAATCCACTTGAAGATTCTGCGGAGCATTCGAAGGGTGTTGAAACAGGAGGAGGAGACGGCGCTGACCTGTTTGGACATGGTGAGGGCGGAGTCCAGGATGAAGCCGAGGTTTCTTGTGTGGCTAGCAGGGGTGGGTGGGGGTCCGAGGACGGAGGGCCACCATGAGTCGTTCCAGGCTGAGGGAGTGCGTCCGAGGATGATGACTTCCGTCTTGTCGGAGTTGAGTTTCAGGCGACTGTTGTTCATCCAATCGGCGATGGATTTTAGTCCCTCGTGGAGGTTTGTTTTGGCGGTGAGCGGGTCTTTGGTCAGGGAGAGGACGAGCTGGGTATCGTCGGCGTAGGAGATGATGCTGAGATGATGTTGGCGGGCCAGTTGAGCGAGGGGGGCCATGTAGGCGTTGAACAACGTGGGGCTGAGGGAGGATCCTTGGGGGACGCCGCAGATGAGGTTGGTGGCTTTGGAGCGGAAAGGGGAGAGACGGACTCTCTGCGTTCTGTCGGAGAGGAAGGATGAGATCCAGTGGAGGGCTTTATCTTGGATGCCGGCTTCCTGGAGGCGGGTCAGTAGGGTGCGGTGGCAGACGGTGTCAAAAGCGGCTGATAGGTCGAGGAGGATGAGGGCTGAGGTTTCGCCGTTGTCCATTTGATGTCTGATGTCATCTGTGGCGGCGAGGAGGGCGGTCTCAGTGCTGTGGTTTCGTCTGAATCCGGATTGTGAGGGGTCCAGGATGGAATTGTCTTCGAGGAAGTGGGTGAGCTGAGTGTTGACGATCTTCTCGATGACTTTCGCTGGAAAAGGGAGGAGAGAGATCGGACGGAAGTTTTTGAGGTCGTTGGGGTCAGCCTTGGGTTTTTTGAGGAGGGGTTGGATTTCTGCGTGTTTCCAGCTGTCCGGGAAGGTGGCAGAAGTGAAGGAGAGGTTGATGATCTTGCGGAGTTCGGGGGCGATGGTGGCATTGGCTGAGTTGAAAACATGATGGGGGCAGGGGTCCGTGGGGGAGCCTGAGTGGATGGTGTTCATGGTTGCTATGGTTTCTGCCTCGTCCACGTGGGTCCAGGCGGTGAGGCGGCAGTCGCGGGAGGAGACGTCGGGGGTGGGGTCTGGCGGTGGACCGGTGATGAAGCTGTCGTGGATGGTGGTGATTTTCTGGTGGAAGAAGGTGGAGAGGTCGTCGCAGAGTTTCTGGGAGGGCGGGATGTCGTTGGAGTTGGCTTTCGGATTGGAGAGTTCCTTCACGATGCCGAAGAGTTCTTTGCAGTCGTGGGCGTTGTTGTTGATGCGTTCGGTGAAGTGGGCGCGCTTGGCGGTGCGGATCCGTTGGTGGTGTTCGCGGTTGGCGTTTTTGAGGGCGGCGAGGTTGTCGGGTGTGCGTTCTTGGATCCATTTCCTTTTGAGTTTCTGGCAGTTGCTTTTGGAGGTGGTGAGATCGTCTGTGAACCAGGCTGGTTTTTTCTTTCCTTGGATGGTGGTGGGTTTCTTGAGAGGGGCAAGGGTGTTGGCGCAGTCGAGGATCCATTGATGGAGGTTGATGGCGGCTGTGCTCGGGTCGATTGCGTCGGGTGGAATGTTGTTGATGAGGGTGCTGGTCAGTTGTTCTTGGGTGACTTTGCCCCAGCGGCGGTGGGGAGGTAGCTGGATGCGGTGTTGCTCTGTGGTTTTCTTATAGGTGAAATGGACACAGTGATGGTCAGTCCAGTGGAGTTCGGAGGTGTGGCTGAAGGAAATGTGGTTGCTAGAGGTGAAGAGGGGGTCAAGGGTGTGACCGGCGATGTGGGTAGGTGTGTTGACTAGCTGGCGGAGACCGAGGTTGAGGAGGTTGGAGGTCAGTGACGCGGTGTTGACGTCGTTGGCATTTTCCAGATGGTAGTTCAGATCTCCCAGGAGGATGTAATCCGGGGAAGCGAGGGCGTGGGTGCTTGCAAGGTCAGTGATGGTGTCGTTGAAGGGGGCTCTTGGTCCTGGAGGGCGGTAAATGAGGGTTCCTCTGAGGGTCGTGTTGGGGTCCGTGTGGATCTGGAAGTGGAGGTGTTCGGCTGTCCTGAGGGTGTCGTCCGAGTGGGTGTGGATTTTGAGGGTAGCTTTGTGAGCGATGGCTATTCCGCCGCCGATTCCGTTGGTTCGATCTCTTCTGGTGATTTTGTAGCCGTCCGGTATGGCGATGGCGATGTCCGGAGACGAGGAGTCGTTCCACCAGGTTTCGGTCAGGAAAGCCACGTCAGGAGCAGTGGTGTCGAGCAAATCCCAGAGCTCGATGGCGTGTTTTCGTGCGGAGCAGGTGTTGATGAGGATGCAGTTCAGGTGGTTGGGGTTGGATGTTTTCGTAGTTGGATTGGTCGTTCTGATGCAGGAGAAGTTGCAGGTACGGCAGGAAAAAGGTCCTTTAGTGTGCTTCGGGGATGCCCGGTAGCATTCAGTGGAGGGGCCGGGGTTGAAGGCGCGGAGTTCGTTGATCGAGTAGCGGATGCGGGGGGCGCGAGGGCCAGGGGGTGTGGCGCTGGGCGCGGTCCGGGCGCGGACGGGCGCAGACGGGCTTGCCTCTGGCGTGCCTCCGGCGCGCCAGCCATTAAGAAGGGAGGGGGGAGGGAGGAGCAGCTGGGAGGCGGGAGGCGGGAGGGAGCGGCAAATGGGGGCGCGAGGGGGGCGAGGCCGCAGGGAGGCAGCGGCAGGGAGCGGGGAGCGCACAAGGGGCAAAACACTGAAAACGAGCAAAATACAAGCAGTTACAATAAGAAAAGCACACAATCAGAAAAACAAAATGGCACAATATACGATCGGGGAGACAGCAATCAGGGGGGCACAAAGGGGGCAGAAGCGCCGGCGGCGAGGCGCTGAAAAAAGCGAAAAAAACGAAAAACACTTACGGGACGGCGGAAAGCGGCACACGGGTCAAGTGAAGCTAGTCAGAGCCCACTAGACCCCAGGGATGAGGCGCAGGAGGATGCCTGCGGGTGGAGGAGGGCCTCGAACACGCAAACAGCAGCGTGGTCAGGGGACAGAGGCAGGAGGCAGCAGGTTGGTGCTGCGGTCGTGGGGGGCGAGCTCAGGACCTGAAACAGGTCAGAGGTCGCTCACTCGCGACGCGCAGCGCCAGCCATTAAGAAGGGAGGGGGGAGGGAGGAGCAGCTGGGAGGCGGGAGGCGGGAGGGAGCGGCAAATAGGGGGCGCGAGGGGGGCGGGGCCGCAGGGAGGCAGCGGCAGGGAACGGGGAGCGCACAAGGGGCAAAACACTGAAAACGAGCAAAATACAAGCAGTTACAATAAGAAAAGCACACAATCAGAAAAACAAAATGGCACAATATACGATCGGGGAGACAGCAATCAGGGGGGCACAAAGGGGGCAGAAGCGCCGGCGGCGAGGCGCTGAAAAAAGCGAAAAAACCGAAAAACACTTACGGGACGGCGGAAAGCGGCACACGGGTCAAGTGAAGCTAGTCAGAGCCCACTAGACCCCAGGGATGAGGCGCAGGAGGATGCCTGCGGGTGGAGGAGGGCCTCGAACACGCAAACAGCAGTGTGGTCAGGGGACAGAGGCAGGAGGCAGCAGGTTGGTGCTGCGGTCGTGGGGGGCGAGCTCAGGACCTGAAACAGGTCAGAGGTCGCTCACTCGCGACGCGCAGCGCCAGCCATTAAGAAGGGAGGGGGGAGGGAGGAGCAGCTGGGAGGCGGGAGGCGGGAGGCGGGAGGGAGCGGCAAATGGGGGCGCGAGGGGGGCGGGGCCGCAGGGAGGCAGCGGCAGGGAACGGGGAGCGCACAAGGGGCAAAACACTGAAAACGAGCAAAATACAAGCAGTTACAATAAGAAAAGCACACAATCAGAAAAACAAAATGGCACAATATACGATCGGGGAGACAGCAATCAGGGGGGCACAAAGGGGGCAGAAGCGCCGGCGGCGAGGCGCTGAAAAAAGCGAAAAAAACGAAAAACACTTACGGGACGGCGGAAAGCGGCACACGGGTCAAGTGAAGCTAGTCAGAGCCCACTAGACCCCAGGGATGAGGCGCAGGAGGATGCCTGCGGGTGGAGGAGGGCCTCGAACACGCAAACAGCAGGGTGGTCAGGGGACAGAGGCAGGAGGCAGCAGGTTGGTGCTGCGGTCGTGGGGGGCGAGCTCAGGACCTGAAACAGGATGAGCTAAAGTGATTTCTGAGATTAGCAGAATTCATGGTGAAATACATAAACAATTTTGATGACATTACAAACTCTTTAAGAGAGCTGTTAAAAGGGTCAAATTTTCATGGGAAATAATTTGCCAAGAATTTCTTTACAAAATAAAAGAAGCCATTAGTTATGCACCACACCTCAGAAATGTTGATACTTGTTGGAAAACAGTTATTGGACGTGGCCCTTTTTGCACGGTCATCCACATTTTACCTCCTTCCTCCCATATTTTTCTGACCAATTTTTGTTGGCTTTAGGACTCTGGGCACTTTACCACTGATAACCAGTACTAAAGTGCCTATGCTGTCTGTATACATTGTATTGGTGATTAACTTTTCCATGATTGGTCCCTAGTAAAGTGCACTAAAGGTGCTTAGGGCCTGTAAATCAAATGCTACTAGTGGGCCTGCAGCACTGGTTGTGCCACCCACATGAGTAGCCCTGCAAACATGGCTCAGACCTGCCACTGCAGCGTCTGTGTGTACAGTTTTACACTGCCAATTCGAACTGGCAAGTGATCCCACTTGCCAGGCCCAAACCTTCCCTTCTTATACATGTAAGGCTCCTCTAAGGTAGTGTTAGAAATGGGGTCTTTGGTTGGCAGTCTGGTTACCCCTGTCCAAGCAAGGACCCTCACTCTAGTCAGGGTAAGTCACACACAATCCAAATTATCCTGTGCCCACCCTCTGGTGGCTTGGCACTGAGCAGTCAGGCTTAATTTAGAAGGCAATGTGTAAAGTATTTGTGCAATAAATCATACAATACCACCATATAGCACCACGAAAATACACCACACAGTGTTTGGAAAAATATATAATATTTATCTGATTAAATGCACGTCAAAATGATCAAAGATGCAATAAGTAAATGTAGATATATCACTGAAAAGTGATATAAAGTGTCTTAAGTCTTTTAAAAGCAAACAAAGGCCCTCATTCTGACCCTGGCGGTCTTTGACCGCCAGGGCGGAGGACCGCGGGAGCACCGCCGACAAGCCGGCGGTGCTTCAATGGGGATTCCGACCGCGGCGGTAAAGCCGCGGTCGGACCGGCACCACTGGCGGGGTCCCGCCAGTGTACCGCGGCCCCATTGAATCCTCCGCGGCGGCGCAGCTTGCTGCACCGCCGCGGGGATTCTGACCCCCCCTACCGCCATCCAGATCCCGGCGGTCGGACCGCCGAGATCCGGATGGCGGTAGGGGGGGTCGCGGGGCCCCTGGGGGCCCCTGCAGTGCCCATGCCACTGGCATGGGCATTGCAGGGGCCCCCGTAAGAGGGCCCCTACATGTATTTCACTGTCTGCTGCGCAGACAGTGAAATACGCGACGGGTGCAACTGCACCCGTCGCACAGCTTCCACTCCGCCGGCTCGATTCCGAGCCGGCTTCATCGTGGAAGCCTCTTTCCCGCTGGGCTGGCTGGCGGTCTGAACGAGACCGCCCGCCAGCCCAGCGGGAAAGTCAGAATTACCGCCGCGGTCTTTCGACCGCGGAACGGTAACCTGACGGCGGGACTTTGGCGGGCGGCCTCCGCCGCCCGCCAAGTTCAGAATGAGGGCCAAAGTCTCTTTCAAGCACAAAGTACCTGGTTCGCATGACAAATCTCCGCAAAGGGCCGCAGAGGAGGAGCCATGGAAACAAAGGGGTGAGCGCCAATTTCCCGGGCCGCAAATGGTGATGCGTTGTTTAGTTTCCACACAGGGGTGGCTGTGCATCAATTTCCGGCGCTCAGTGGTGGATCCTCTTCGGGTTGCAGGGTTTTCAGATGCCCAGGGGATGGTGCGTAGATTTTCTGCACTGGCAGGGCGAAGTCACAGGAGCTGCATCGATCCAGTGTGCGTTGTATCGAATTTTCTACCGCACGACAGGCGCTGCGTCGAGTCCTCTCTGGAAGTCGGGCTGCGTCGTTCCGACTTGGCTGTGCGCCGATCCAGTGGGCCGTGCGTTGAATTTCCGGTCGCTACGCTGGCGCTGCGTTGATCTTCTCGTTGCAAAGTCGGGCTGCGTCGTTCCGGTTCGGCATGCGGTGAAATTTTCACTGCGGTGCAGGCTATGCGTCATTTCTGGCAGGATGTGTGTCAAATTTCGCCGCACAACGAGTCCTTCTTGAAGAGATGAAGTATTTTTGGTCCTGAGACTTCAGGGAACAGGACGCAAGCTCTATCCATGCCCTTGGAGAGCACTTCTTCACCTCAGCCAGAGAGCTGCAAGGCAGCAGAGCAACAGCAAGGCAGCAGTCTTTCACAGAAAGCAGTCAGGTGAGTCATTTGGGCACCCAGGCAGTTCTTCTTGGCAGGATGCAGGTTCTGGTTACAAGTTTCCTCTCCAGGAAGTGTCTGAGTTGGTAGGGCCAGAGGACCTGTTTATATACCCAAATGTGCCTTTGAAGTGGTGGAGACTTCAAAGAATGGCTTAGAAGTGCACCAGGTCCCCTTTCAGTTCAATCCTGTCTGCCAGGGTCCCAGTAGGGGGTGTGGCAGTCCTTTGTGTGAGAGCCGGCCCTCCACCCTCCCAGCCCAGGAAGACCCAATCAAAATTGGGGCTGAGTATCCTGTGTTTGGGGTGTGTCTGAGTGAATGCACAAGGAGATGTCAACTAAACCCAGTCAGACATGGATTATAAGGCACAGAAAGATTTAAGTGCAGAGAAATGCTCACTTTCTACAAGTGGCCTTTCTAAAATAGTAATATTAAATCCAACTTCACCAGTCAGCAGGATTTTACATCACCATTCTGGCCATACTAAATAGGACATTCCTACCCCTTCCAGATTAGCAGCTACCACTTAAACAATGTAAGAGGGCAGCCCCAATGTTAGCCTATGAAGGAGGCAGGCCTCACAGCAGTGTAAACACACATTTAGAAGTTTGACACTACCAGGACATGTAAACTACACAGGTACATGTCCTGCCTTTTCCCTACACAGCACCCTGCCCTTTGGGATACCTAGGGCATACCTTAGGGGTGATCTAAATATACAAAAAGGGGAGTTTTAGGCTTGGCAAGTACATTTAAATGCCAAGTCGAATTTGGCAGTGAAACTGCACACACAGGCCTTGCAATGGCTGGCCGGAGGCAAAATTAAACTGCTACTTAAGTGGGTGGCACAATCAGTGCTGCAGGCCCACTAGTAGCATTTAATCTATAGGCCCTGGGCACACATAGTGCACTCTACTAGGGACTTATAAGTAAATTAAATAGTCCAATTGGGTATGATCCAATGTCACCATGTTTAAACGGAGAGATCATATGCACTTGAGCACTGGTAAGCAGTGGTATAGTGTGCAGAGTCTTAAAACCAGCAAAAACAGTGTCCAAAAAGTGGAGAGAGGCAAGCAAAAGTTAGGGGTCAGATTGGCATATACCTGATTGTCATAGTCAATGTACTTGTACGTCCCTTGTAGAGTGGTATACCATTCACCCAGGGCCTGTAAATTCAATGCTATGCTATCAGTGGGTGTGCAGCACCTATTGTGCCACCCACTTAAGTAGCCCTTTGAATCATGTCCCAGGCTTGCCATTGTTAGATGTACTAACCTATGTCTGCAGTTTCAAACACTCTGATTTGCAAAATAGGACTGTTTGCGACCAGAATTTTTTTTTTTCCTATGTACGAATCCCATTTGAAGAGACAATAAACTTTTATCAACTCCTAAAATGAGACCCTGAATAGTTACAAAATTGCAACTTGGAAGCAGAGCGTTGTGGACGCCTGTTATCTATTTGTGATTCAGTAACACATGCATCAGTGGTTTGTGACAAGAATTCCACTGAGAAGTTACCTTCTCCCAAGTTGGGGTTGTAATTTATTCACAAAAAAGAAAGGCTCTCTAAATGGACCTATTCCCATTTCTGAATTGATTTAAAGGTTTTATAGGGGCAGTAGCAAGGATCCAGGGGGTCACTGCAACCTCTCAATTAAACTTTTTTTTTAAACACTGCTTTTTGCAACCAGAACCTTATTACATCCGGCCCTTTTTTCATTGTTTGAGTAAACAGTTTTTCAATTTGCTTTTCCTGACATTTCTTTAAATGGAGGATTGGTCACTTGAAGAATTAATTGCTCTTGGAGACATAGATATAGAGTCACTGCTTCTGCTCAATATCTTTCAACACTGGAATATCTCAATAGTGTTTGGTCAGCCAACCGAAATAGCATTCTGCCAATAAAATAGCCCCAAGTAAGACCTGGATGGCACCATGTTTCTGTTTACTGCACAATACTTTCATGTTTCTGTCTTGCAGACTGTGCCAACATTTAGAAAAGGTCTTCTGATGATGAAGGCCATTGTCTCAAGCTAGTCATTACCTTGCAATGTCATGGCACAGTGCAGATGACAAGGAAATGGTTATGCCATGCTGCTCTGGTTATAAACTGATCTTGTCCTGCAAAATGCAGCCTTTAATATGCTCCCCTGTGCGCTCACATTACAGAACAATATAGTATAGCCTTATAGTCCACTGTGGTGGGCTATACCGGCCATTAAAGGCCCGATCCAGTAAAAAGCATTAACAAGGGAGCAGGACTTAAATGCCAGCGTAGCCCAGGTATGCTGGGCTATAAAGGCTATAGTTTCTGTCATTCAGACTGTGACAACACTCAGAAAAGTTCTTCTGGTGATGGAGGCCATTGTCTCAAGCTAGTCATGACTTTGCAATGTCTTGTCACAGTGTAGATGACAAGGAAATGGTCATGGCATGCTGCTCTGGTTATAACCTGATCTTGTCCTGCAACATGCAGCCTATACATGCTCGCCCGTGCGCCCACATTACAGAACAATATAGTATAGCCTTATAGCCCACTGTAGTGGGCTATACAGGCCATTAAAATCCACCTTCAGTATTAAGCTTTAACAAGGGAGAAGGACTCAAATGCCAGTGTAGCCCAGGTATGCAGGGCTATAAGGCTATTGGAAGAGTCTGCTTCTAGAGGGCACAATGTCCTAATAAATCAAATAAAGACTTCAGGGAGCCCAAGGTGATTGGAATCACATGGGGCTCCCTGACGCCTTTGTTCACAGCAACAGCCATGAAAAACACACACAAGAATGTTTGCACTTCGTGATTCTACTAGCCATTAGAAGCCTGGAGCACTCCATTGTTTTCAATAACATTTCAATGTTCTAATATTTTTTGTTGGTCTGGTCGGACAGTGGTAAATGAACAGATGAGCTCTAAACATACCCTTAGCGATTTACTTCTAACTAACGTTTCAGTTGTCTCTTGCAAGATTAAAAAATAAGAAAACACACTGCTTTTGATGAAACAGCAGTTGAGTATGTATTATTCAGCAGGGACTTGTATATTTTTTCTTGTGCATCGGTAACAATTAAACTTTCAGGGGCATATTTATGGGATTTTGTCGTAGGGCAATGCAGCAAGTCACCGTGCTGTGCTGCCCTGCATCAGGGTAAAAGTGCAGGAATCCACTGTGCATTCATGTTCTTTCCCCATGCGCTGGTGCCCTTTTGGCTGCCTAGTGCAAATGCAGGTCTATTGCACCATGGTGTAAGAGTGTCTGCACTGTAGATGGGATTTGTTTTGAGCAGGAAAGGGCAATGTTGTGAAAGAAGCACACATAGAAAGAGGAAAAAACAAGGTGAAATAACCATGGGCCAGATGTATGAAAGGTTTTTGCATTCGCAAACGGTGCGAATGCCTGTTTCCGAATGCAAAAAGCCATTTCAGAATGTATGAAAGACATTCTGAACGTAATTTTAAGGAATCGCTAAAATAGCGATTCCTTAAAATTGCGACCCTGTTTAGCGAGTCACAAATTGCGACTCTCTAAATAAGAAATCGCAAATAAGGATTCCTTATTTGCGATTTCTAAGCACATGTATGAAGCAATTCCTAAATGCAAATTGGGCATTTAGGAATCGCTATTTACCACCAAGATGAACTTGGTGGTAACCATGTGCAAATTTTAAAAATGCATTTAAAATGCATTTTTAAAATTTACCTGTAAAGCACACATGCCCTTTTGGCATGAGTGCACCTTACATGTTGCAAAAAAATATTTTGGGGTGCAGCAGAGGGGGCCTTAGGCCCCCAGCACCCTGGGGTTTTGCATTTCCAAAATTGCAAATTCTGGTTAAGAAATCGCAATTTTGGAAATGCAAACAAATTCGCAGATATGGGCCTACAGGCCCATAGGTGCGAATGAGGCCGGTATCGCAATTTGTGATTCGGTAATTGATAGCATTTGCAATTTTTAAGAAATCGCTATTACCGATTTGGAAATGTGATACATTGCATTTTGCGAATCAGAAATAGCGATTTCTTAAAAATCACTATTTCTGACTCGCAAAAGGCCTCCTTGATACATCTGGCCCCATATTTCTCATTCTGACACATCCCCAGGTTAACATGATCTTGTAAATCTGAGATTTTGTAAATATCCATGGGTGATGCATGGGAACACTGTAGGAAAGCACCTTCTTTCTTGGCATGGTTACCCCCTTTTTCCGGTAGATGTCAGTGTGTTTGACTGTGTTCACTAGGATCCTGCTAACCCTGACCCCAGTGATTATGCTCTCTCTCCCAAAACTCTGTATTCATCCCACAACTGGCATACTGGGACCCCCATGTAAGCCCCTACTATATGGTACCTAGGTACCCAGGGCACTGGGGTCCAGGGAATCCCTATGGTCTGTAGCAGTTATTTTGCCACCCATAGGAAGCCCATGCAAAGGGTTCTGCAGGCCTGCCATTGCAGTCTGCATGAATCAGGTACGTGCACCCGTTTTCACTATAGGTCACTGCATCAGGTCACTATAAGTCACCACTAAGGTAGGCCCTCACAGCCAAAAGGGCGGGTGTGCATGTACCTGTGTGTGAGGGCATCCCTGCACTAGCAAAGGTGCTCCCACAAACTCCAGACCCACTTTTCTGGACTTTGTGCATGGGGGGAGGCCATTTTATGCATGTCCTGGGCATAGGTCACTACCTATGTCCAGCTACATAACGGTAACTCTGAACCTAGACATTTTTGGTATCAAACATGTTGGAACCATACCCCAATACTTTTGCAAGTATTGGTTGTGTGATTCCATGCACTCGGTGTGCTCCTCAGAGGACCCCTAGCATTGCTTCCACAGCCTTCTGAGGTTTTCCAGGCAGCCCCAGCTGCTGCCACCTCATATGCAGTTTTCTGCCCTCCAGTTGTTTGAGCAGCTCAAGCCCAGTAAGGCAGAACAAAGGGTTTCCTTTGGGAGAGAGATGTTACATGGCTTGGGAGGGGTTGGTTTCCCAAGCCACTCTGATGCTTTGAAGGGCACATTTGGTGCCTTCAATGCATAAACCAGTATACACCAGTTCAGGGGCCGTCAGGTCCCTGCTCTGGTACGAAACTGGACAATGGAAAAGGGAGTGACCCCTCCCCTGTCCATCATCACCCCAGGGGTGGTACCCAGAGCTCCTACAGAGGGTCCCTGGGTTCTGCCATCTTGAATCCAAGGTTGGCAGGGAACTGTTGGAGTATCTGAGTGGCCAGGCCAGGCAGGTGACATCAGAGCCCCATCCTGATAGGTGGTCACCCAGGTAGGTGAGCAGTTCCCCTTTCAGGGCTAATTAGGATCTCTCCTTTGGGTGGTTCCTCAGATTCGGCTTGAAAGATTCCAGCAGGATTCCTCTGCATCCCTTCCTTCGACTTCTGACTAAAGAAATGCATCTGGACTCTCCATGACCTGACAATCTGCAACAAAGATGAAGACTTCACCTGCAACATTGTTTCTCCAGCTCCTTCCAGCTTCTGCAACATCATCTGAGGACTGCCCGTCTTCAGTCTGCACAGGAAAAAAAAGGAATCTCCCTTGGAGTGAAGGAGTCACTCCCCTGCATAGTCAGTCACCAACAGCAATGACGACTGGTTGCGTGGATCCCCTCTCCTGCTGAACTGCATGGATTCTGCAACATGGGAGTTGGTTGGAAGTGGTCCAGATGGTCCTCTCTACCAGCTTTCCAACGGGGTGGAGGTAAGTTCTCCTAAGTGGGTGTTCTCCGGAAATTCTAGTAATTTACTCCTGCTTTCCTGGTTGCTGGGGGATGTATGGTACTTACCTTTGTGCTTTTCTTGTACCGCCATCAACCCACTACACACTGTGCTCCCCTTAGGTCCACTATTCTCTATTGTGTTTTACACTATTTGCACTGTTTTCTAGCTATTTGTATGCCTATTTCTGACAACTAGTGTATACACCTTGAGTGTTACTTACCTCTTAAGGGAATATTCCCTCTATAGTGATTTTGATGTTGTGTTACCATAATAAAGTACCTTTATTTTTGTAACACTGAGTGTATTCTTTTTATGTGTGTAAGTGCCTTGTGAGTATAGTTATATTGCATGAGCATAGCATGCCTCCTAGATCAGCCTTGGCTGCTTATCCACAGCTACCTCTAGAGAGCATGGCTTCTAGACACTGTCTACATATCACTGATAGGGGATACCTGGACCTGGTATATGGTGTAAGTACCTTAGGTACCCACTACACACCAGGCCAGCCTCCAACAATCACCTACTTTAATGCCCGTGGAATGCATTGCTAACACAGAGTAGTGCTGGCTTGCCTTACTCCATATCTATGAGGCCATTCAAAGCCACACAAAGTGACTTTGCGTAATCTCATAGATATGACTGAAAGGTTTGTGCCACTGCTGCGTCACAAAAAAGACAAAACATCAGCGCAGGGGATGCATAAATATGCCTCCTAATGTCTATACGAGGTTTAAAAAGTAGTTTGATGTTTTGATCAGCATACAGTTTCTGAATGTGCTTTTATGATCACAATTTGGAACTGACATCATTCTTGTGTACCAACATGTCTTTGTTATTTTTAATCCAGTTTTGTAGCAGTTAATCCGCCTTCCTCTATTGTTGCAGTACAAGGCTTTGCATCTCCACTGCTTGATCACAGAAGCTGTGGGGCTTGGGGGACATGTCCAGAGCCTCACCATAATTCAGAGTTCTAATGATCAGGAAAGTAAGAGTCTTTGGGTATTGAAGAAAGGGTTTGGAATATCCGGAAGGATCTAAATTACTCCCTGTGTACTTTCTCCCAGTGCACGTTGTGTCATATATCAATAAACACTGTAGCATCTCATTAAGTAGCCACATGTGGTTACCTGTGTGTACGACTCTCGAGAATTGTCAGATCCACTGGGGCATGTTCCCAGGATCATAAAACAGTCTCAGCCTTGTCTGCAGGTTGTAAACATTGTAATCCTATATAGAGGACCTATAACACATTGTAGAGATAGGAACTGTCCATGGGATCATTTCACTGTAATCCAAACATACTGTGCAGTAGTGCACCTCTCCCTTGTAATAAAATCATGAGAATTCTATATGAAAAACCAGACTGAAAGTTTAAGCATTACAGTCAGCTTCCAAGAGTATGCAGAAATACTCCAGAAGTGAGGTTGTCGAATAGGTTATTCATCTAAATGTGGTGTGTCTCTGATCTTTCAGCCTGTTTCAGCAGTTGAGAGTCAGGGGACCACCAGGGCCTGAGAGCTCTGAAAGCATCGCAGTGATAGACCTGGAAGCAGCGATGGTGCACCATTCTTCAGTGCAAATATCTCAGAACATGACATCTGTGGCATTGCTGTGACTCTCAAGGATACACAGCTTGGATTACTGATAGAGACAGAACGTCCATCAGATCATATGGATTCCATCAGTGTATGGTGGTAAGTGCCCTTAGTGGTCATGTAACAATCAAAAGGTAGGTGCCCTTGGTGGTCATGAAATAAAAAAATCAGGCTGGTTGATAATCAAAAAACACAGCAAATCTGTTCTAGTTTATTTTAAGAGATATTTAATATGCATGTATCTGTTTTTCTTTTAATGCCAATATATTTCCTTCCTGCCACTTGAGTGTCTGTATGCACAAGTGGCATCTGCATACATATGTTGTGTAGGCATACATGTAGTGTCTGCTTGCACGAGTGGTGTCTGCATGCACAAGTGGTGTCTGCATGCATGTGGTGTCCGTAGGCATGAGCTGTCTCCATGCACAAGTGGTGTCTGCCTAAATGTGGGGTCTGCAAATGCCAGTGGTGTCTACATGCATGTGGTGTCTGCAGGCACAAGTGGAGTCTGTATGCATGTAGGGGCTGAAGGAACAAGTGGTGTCTGCCTGCACAAGTGGCATATGTATGCAGACGTGGTGTCTGCATGCATGTGCTGCCTGCATGCATAAGTGGTGTCTAACTGCATGTAGTGTCTGTAAGTACAAGTGTTTTCTGCCTGCACGTAGGTCTGTATGCACAAGTGGTGACTGCATGCATGTGACATCTACATGCACGAGTGGCATTTGCATGCATGTGGTATCTGCAAATTCAAGTGGTGTTTGCATGCATGTGGTGTCTGCAGGCACAAGTGGTGTCTAAATTCATGTGGTGTCTATATGCACAAGTGGCGTCTGCCTGCATGTGGTGTCTGCAGGTATTAGTGGTATCTGTACACCTTTAAAGACTGCACAGTAAGTGATGTATGCCTGCAGAAGTGGAGTGGGAAGGCACAAGTGGTGTCTGCCTGCGTGTGGTGTCTGTAAATACAAGTGGTGTATGCATGCATGTGGTGTTTGTAGGCACAAGTGGTGCCTGGATGCATGTGGTGTCTGCAGGTACAAGTGGTATCTGCATGCATGTAGGGACTGCAGGACAAAGTGGTGTCTGCCTGTACAAGTGGTGTCTGCATGCACAAGTTGTGTCTGTCTGCATGTGTGTGTGCATGCACAGGTAGTGTCTGTCTGCATGTGGTGTCTGCAAATAGAAGTGGTGTCTGCAAGCACAAGTGGTGTCTGCATGCATGTAGTATATATAAGCACAAGTGGTGCCTGTCTTCATGTGTGCTTGCAAGTACATGTCGTGTCTTCCTGCCTGTGGTGTCTGCAAGTACAGGTGGTGTCTACCTGCATGTGGTGTCTGTATGTACACGTTGTGTCTTCCTGCATGTGTGTCTGCATGCATTAGTTGTATCTGCATGCATGTCGTGTCTGCATGTACAAGTGGTGTCTGCATGAATGTAGGGACTGCAGAAACAAGTGGTGCCTGCCTGCAAAAGTGTCATTGGCATGCACAAGTAGTATCTACATGCATGTGGTGTCTGCAAGTACAAGTGGTGTCTGCATACATTAGTGGTATCTGCATGCATGTGGTGCATATATGCACAGGTGGTGTCTGCATCCACCTGATGTCTGCAAATACAAGTGAAGCTCATCCTGACCTGCCTTGTTGAGTGCACAAGCTCAATGGAGCACTGATCCCATTCCTCTGGAGAGACAAAATACTGATTCAAGGAGGCATTGTGCTTTGCCTTTCTGAGGACTGCTGGCATGAGGCAGATGAATGTAACCTGTTTATTGGACAGGGCACCAACCCAGACGTACCCTCAGATTTACGAGTGCTAAGTCCACAACTGTGCATGTATTTAGTGGCACAACCCTTTAGAGAGACAAGGCACTAAATAAAAAGAAAAGTATATCTCAGAAAACATGAAATCTAGGTCTTCAAACAGCTGGTGCTATCAATGTAGTGTAGGGTTTGAGAAACCCAGGTACAATATGGTGGCACAGATTTTAAAGGGCCTTTTAGCAAGTGCTGTTTAAGACTCCATTTAAATGCTGAGATTGTAGTGGCCTTTCAGATGAATGCAGTAAATCTTTCTCGATCTTGTGAGCATTTTTAGGGCACGAATGTTTCAGGGTGAAACACCTTCCGAATTTCAGGGTGTCCAACTTGAGTTGACTTATAAGCCTGTTTCTACCAGTGATCTGAAGTTCTTAAGACATTTATTCAGGTTTATCCAAATGAATTGCCTGGCATGTGATACATGACTTCCTAAATGCAGAGCGAAGGACCATGGGAAGTCAAGCTAGTAAAGGAAGGACTGTGTTACATGCTGAGGTCCTATTGTATCTGAGATCAGACAGGCTGCTGAGTAGGGGTCTGCTTTGATGGGAAATGGGTGACACTTAAGCAGCCCATCAGCAGCACATTTCCATCTGCCATCTGTGAAATGACCAGGGTTTGGACTTACTGTTCCCAGCCTTGTCTTGGGAGGAAAGGCTGAAGCTACACAGAATCCTTCGTGGTACCTGTCATGTTAGCTGTTTCTTAGATGCCAGGCCCATGTCCTTGAGTTGCTTTGAACATTTGGGTGGAAATTTCTGTTCCTTGTTAGGGGAGAAGGATACATTGATTTTTTTAAGTGTTTAACTTTATTTTCATTTTTAACACCCAGTTCTGCATATCTAAAGAGGAGAAGGTAAGGATCTTGAAGCATTCACTTTTTAACTTAAAGTTGAACATCATCTGCATGTTGCAGAAAAGAGATATTACTTTTTGTTCACATATAGCCTAGTTTTGCCACATAATGGCTTAGGGTAGGAGGGAGAGTGGTCCCCGAAGTTACTCCCCAGGAGTTTGGATTCAATTCAGTAGAATGGTCCAGCAACTCGCTACCCAAATACCAGAAATCCACCTGGTATTCACATTAAATCAAACAAAAGAAATTATTGCTTGATTTCAAACTTAAGTGATATAAAAAAATAAGAGCCTGATTTAGACATCAGCTGAGAGATTATTCCTTCACAAACGTGATGGATATCCCGTCCGCCGTATTACGATCCTCATAGGATATAATAGGATCATAATACACGGGACAGGATAAACGTCACCATTGTGATGGAGTAATCCTCTCCACCAAGATCTGAATCAGGTCATAAGGGCCTGATTTAGATTTTGGCAGACAGGTTACTCCATCAAAATAGTGACGGATATCCCGTCCACCAAAATACAAATCCTACAGGAAAGAATGGGATTTATATTTCGGGGGACGGGATATCCATCACTGTTGTGACAGAGGACCTCTTCTGCCGAATTCTAAATCAGGCTCTATGTGTTTTATTAACATTATAGAAAATAATTTTAAAAAAGCATAAATGCAGAACAAAATTCATTAAAATCACTTATCCTTTCACTCACTCTGGCTGTATTGATACACCTTTACTGCACGTTTTCACTTAAATCTAATTGAGCTTTACAACAGGGTCCGAACCATTACTTTGTTTAAAAGGATGAAGTTTCTACATTATAATTATGGGGAAACAAGCAGTGAAGATTGAAGATGTATGGACATAGCCATATTGTATGAAATAAATGTGCAAAGAATCACGATTTCATTAAATTTTCAACCACATTTTTCCTTTAAAAAAATTCATTAATAAAACACATATTTTTCATTTGTTACTAAGTATGAAGTCTAATAATTAAAATTATTGGTGTGTCCACAGATAATTTTTTTGTCTGATTTTGGTGCTCCACAGAGACTTTGGAAGTGGCAGAAAAAGAATTCACTGTGTTATTGATTTGCGTTCTGTCAGACAGATATGTATCTGTCTAGGACTGTTCCTGCATTACCCATCCTGTTTCTTAGAGCATGCACCTGTCTAGGAGTGCTCCTACGTTAATGATCCTGCTTCTTAGGATATGTACCTGTCTCGGACTGTTCCTACATTACATATCCCTCTTCTTAGGATATGTACCTTTTTAGGACTGTTCCTACATTACACATCCTGCTTCTTAGAATATGTGAGCGTCTAGGACTGTTCCTACATTACATATCCCTCTTCTTAGGACATGTACCTGTCTAGGACTGTTCCTACATTACACATCCTGCTTCTTAGAATATGTGAGCGTCTAGGACTGTTCCTGCATTACCCATCCTGTTTCTTAGAATATGCACCTGTCTAGGAGTGCTCCTACATTAATGATCCTGATCCGGAGGATAGGTCCCTGTCTAGGACTGTTCCTACATAACATATCCCTCTTCTTAGGACATGTACCTGTCTAGGACTGTTCCTACATTACACTTCCTGCTTCTTGGAATAATTGAGAGTCTAGGACCTTTCCTGCATTACCCATCCTGTTTCTTAGAAAATGCACCTGTCTAGGACTGCTCCTACGTTAATGATCCTGCTTCTTAGGACAGGTACCTGTCTAGGACTGTTCCTACATTACATATCCCTCTTCTTAGGATATGTACCTGTCTAGGGCTGTTCCTACATTACTCATCCTGCTTTTTAGGATATGTACCTGTCTCGGACTGTTCCTACATTACACATCCTGCTTCTTCGAATATGTGAGCGTCTAGGACTGTTCCTACATTACCTATTCTGACAGAATGACAGAGAAGACAAGTGTCATCCACAGTGACAGTGTAAGGCCCCCCAGTGGCTTCATTTTCAGTTTTCTGCCAGCCTTTCCATCATAATCTGGTGGTTTGACCATCAGGTGTGTGGCAGTCATCCTCCGCTGCGGCCCTGGTGGCGGATGGTGAAGGCTGGAGCGCCAGGGTCATACTAAGGTCCTTATTGCTTTATGTGTTGGAATGTTTATTATTTAAAGATTTTTGTATTATTCACTGAATAAGTAAAGTATTCATTTCTGTTATTTAAAAAAAATATTTTTGGGTACAAAGTAAATGATTTCTTATTTGTAATTATTGTTTACATTTGTAGAAGCAGGACTTTACATATATGGGGGAAGGGTGGGGAGATTCTTTTACAATGAAATATTTGAAATAAAATTATTTATTTTTTAAATTTAGAATGATGCCATCAAATGTGGTATTTTATGAACGTTAATGTTTTGCATTTTGTTATATTTCCTGAAATGTATTATTGGTATATTTATAAAGGCTTGGGGGTGTTTGATACATTTGAGTATATTTTTGTATATACGATTATTTATTAAATCATTTAGATTACATTTTGTTTTAAAGTGTTTTCTTAATTTTTGTATATTCATTAAAATTAAAATTTTGTTAGCTTTTCTTTTTGTTGTTATTAGAAAGTTTTTTGTATTTTTTATAATATCATTGTATTCTGAATATTATTTTGTAATAAGGTTTTAAAAAATGTTATTCGTAATATTTACTGAATATGTTGGATATATATCCTATGATTTGATGTATTATTTGTTGATTTTTTTATATTACTTTTTAATGTACAAAAATATTAATTTAAATATTCAGTAGTAATTATTAACTTCAATAGTAGAATTATTTTTCTTTGTGTTAGTGTGTTTAATTGCATGTTATATTTTTACTATTTTATATTCATTCTAAGATGTCTAGCTTTCCAGTAAATATTTTGAATATTTTAGTAACTACCCCTTGCCCAAAAAGGTTTAGATTAGAGTAGGAGGAGTAAACCTGCCCACCTGAGTGTTTGGTGTTCTTCACTAAAGTGGTTTACAGTGGAGTGGAATAGTAAATCGGACTCTGTCAGTCGCCCACACATCCCCAAATTACTTAAATTGGAACAGAAATAGTAAGTGTGACCCCTTTAGAGTCCACCACTTTCCACAAAATAGTTTAAGTTAGAGGGAAAATAGTACAACTGATCTATTTACGGTCAAACACCTTCATCAAAATAGTGGACTTTGGTTATATATTTTTTTGTTTTTCAATTTTCCAGGAGCACATTTTAAATGATTTTTTCAGGTTATTTATGGTTTCTTTGGACTGTGGAATAATGTTCTGTCTTTACTTGTTGGTTATTTCATTTTTGCCTTTTTGCTGTTATTGTGGATTTGTTTTTGATGGATTGGCAAAATATATTGAGCAACAAGTACAGAACTGGAGGTTGATTTTAATTCTTTTATTTTTGGGGTGATATGTTTGCCATTTTGGTAATTATGTATTATTTGGTCTGTACAAAAAACATTGTTGTGTATTTTATGTATTTTCTATATTATGTTTGCTGGTGTGGAACTTTTTAATTATATATGATTGTATTTTACTTTATGTGTTTATTATTTTTTAAATTGGATTTCCAGGTCTTTTAATTTATGACTCTTTGGCTATCATTTAATTTTACATTTTAAAAGAAGTGATTAAAATAATTAATTTCACTAATATTTATGGCTAAATATATCATAATGTTTTGCTGATTTATGTTAGATGTGAGTTTTTGCTCGACAGTTAGGTGGTGTATGGTATTGTTCTTGCTATGCCTTTTAGGTAGTGGAAGCCTTTATTAATAGAGTTTTAATTTGCAATGTAGCATTTCGTACATTTCTTTGGTCTGCTTGGATATTTTAAATTTAATGTGGGTGAAATATTGCTTTAATATTCGTTGCTTTGTTCTCTCCTCAAGGGGGGGCAGAAACCACTAGAACGCCAGGGATGTTTATTTATATGTTTATTTATGTGGGGGGCGCCCCCTTGGGCAAGGGGTGCCCCCCCCAATGGGGGCATAGACCTGTTGGCCATTTCTGCCCCCCTTGAGGAGAGATCAGCCTATTTTCTTTAGGCCCATCTGCCCCCAAGGGGGGCAGAAGCCACTTAGGCACCAGGGATAGTGTGTGTGTGTTTAGTGGATGGGGGATGGTCCCTTGGGCTAGGGTCGCTCCCCTTTGGGGGGCATGTGTTTTATGGCCATTTCTGCCTCCCTTGGGGGCAGATCTGCCTATTATTTTTAGGCTGATCTGCCCCCAAGGGGGGCAGAAACCACTGGAACGCCATGGATTTTTTTTTATTTGTTTATTTATGTGGGGGGGAGGGGCATAGAACTGTTGGCCTTTTCTGCCCCCCTGGGGGCTTATTGGCCTATTTGTTTTAGGCCCATTGCCCCCAAGGGGGGCAGAAGCCACTTAGGCACCAGGAATAGTGTGTGTGTGTATTGTGTTTGGGGGGTGGCCCCTTGGGCAAGGGTCGCTCCCCATGGGGATACACCACTAAAGGTATTTTCTGCCCGCCTTGGGACAGATAGGCCTATTTGTTAGTAGGCCTATCTGCCCTATGGGGGGCAGAGTCCACTTAGGCACCAATTTCCAAATGCTTGATGGTGGGGTGTTTGTCAACTGGCGCAGTATTTGCATTTGTGATACAAAAAAAATCTCCTTTTTGTTCTAGTTCAAAGCTTTTGCTTTCTTTGCTGTGGCTCCTTGCGGTTTTGGCGGTGGTTGACCTAGTTTTGCATAGTTGCATGTTTTAGGTAAGTATTGTTGCCATGCACGAATTACATGTTTGTAGGTGGTGTACTAAATGCAGGATTGTGTGTGAAATTGTCCTTAGATTTGAGCACAATTATATTTGTGGTATCTTATTTCTAATTCGCTTTCCTTTCTTTTTAGTGGGATATCATTGGTGATTATTGTGTCTGTGCAGGGTAGCTGCTGGTGAGTCAAGCTTTTTCAATCAAGTGAGCGGTATAGTTTTTTGAGTTTATCACTCTTACTGATAACGCTACACTTTATTACTTGTCTTACACAGTGCTGGCTGTTGGTGGTGCATTTGTCCAGTTACTTTTCATAGGAAAGATCATGGCTAGCTGCAGGATGACCGCTCAGCAGGTGGTTGGTATGCTTTTTGAGTCATTGTCTGTTTATGATTATGTGACGTACTCTGCATCTGAGGCAGAGGAGGATGTGAGAGACTCTCAGTGCAGATGAAGGTCCTGTTTTAGAGGAGGACACGAATGTGCCATTAGTGCAGCAATCTGGGGCTGAAAGGTTTCCCGTTAGAAGACCTGAACTCTGGGTTGCCCCAAGCATGGAGCAGCCAGAGTTGCCTGCCTTTACTGGTCTCCCAAGGTGTAGAGTCAATACAGAGAACGTTTTGCCTGTAAGTTTCTTTGAGTTAGTTGTGGATGATGTGTTTGTGAAAGAGATTGTTGAGCAGACTAATTTGTATGCGGAGCAGTATTTGAGGGACAACGCTGCTACCCAGTGGATTCCCACAAATTTGGAGGAGATGAAAAGGTTTTTGGGTTTGACTCTTTTGATGGGGTTGATAAGGAAGCTGTCACTGGCTTCTTATTGGTCTAGTAGTCCCTTTATGGCAACAGCTATATTTCCTGCAACCGTGAGTCATAATCAGTATTTGATTCTTCTTAGGATGCTGCATTTTGTTGACAATGCATTAGCCTTGTTACGAGATCACCCTGATTCTGACCGTCTTTTTTAAGATTAGGCCTGTCCTTGATCATTTTGTAGATCTGTTTTCAGAGGTCTATGTTCCAGGCAATGTCCTCTTCAATGGTCGTTTGATTTGTGGCAGTACAATCCTAGCATGAGGGCACAATATGGAATTAAATTGTATATGCTGTCTGAAAGTCGTACAGGATATGTGTATAGTTTCCGTGTCTACACTGGTAGGGATTACAGTATTGACCCCCCCGGTTGTACTCCCACTTTTGGAGTTACTGAGAAAATTGTGTGGGAACTTGGTAGATGACTGTTCAACAAAGGTCACCAGTTGTATGTAGATAACTTCTACACTGGAGTGCAGTTGTTCAAGGAATTATTTAGAGTGGACACTGTTGCTTGTTGCACAATACGTTGTAACCAGAAAGGCTATCCAAGGGAGCTTGTCTGTAAAAATCTTCAGAGGGGACAGTGCAGTGCCTTGCGGAATGATGAGCTGCTAGCTTGGAAATTTTCAGACAGGAAGGATGTCTACATGCTAAGTATCATCCATGATGACAGTACTTCCCTCGTGTCTGTTTGGGGCCAGGTTGCTGAAGTGTGCAAACCTATGTGCATTTTAGATTATAATAGGCACATTGGAGGTGTAGATAGAGTTGATCAGAGGCTGGAACCTTATACTGCTATACGTAAGTCTTACGTTTGGTATAAGAAGTTAGCAATTCACCTCTTCCACTTTGGCAACTTTTAATGCTTTTATTGTGTTTAAGGATAGGTCTCCAGAGTCAAAGATGACATTTTTGAAATTTCAGGAGTCAGTGATAGAGAGCCTTATTGTGGTGGAACAGGCAAGAGTTCCTAGAGAAGCAGTGGTGAAGGATGTAGCTAGATTGAAAGATCGCCACTTTGCTGAGCACACTCCTCCCACGCCCAAAAAAGACTTTCCAGCAAAGAAATGTAGAGACTGTGCTCGAAGAGGTATCAGGAGGGAGACTCAAATGTACTGCCCAGATTGTCCTTTAAAGCCTGGGCTGTGTGTGGGTGGTTGTTTCAAGAATTACCACACCCAGAAGAATTACTGGGAACTACCATGAGTGGGAACTGCCTGTTTTATATTTTCATGTGTTCAGTTTCATGGTTGGCATTTCTGTCATGCACTTAGATATAGCTTTTGTGTTTGTAGTTTTGTAACTATTTTTAATTAGTTAATGGTTTCTTTGTTTTTTTTTAAAACAAAAAAAAAGTGATGCCATTGTGTGTGGAGTGGCGCTTGGCTGACGGTGACGGTGTACATATTGACTTGCTGTTGGCTACTGCAACACACTGCCAGCCAAATGCCAGTCCACACACTCCCATCAGCTGGTGTGATTGCTGTATCAGGCATGTAGGTGTATTTAAGCGATGGGCCCTTGAGTGGCGCTGTCTGTCGATGCGAGTGTTGTAATGTGCCGGGCCGTGGCTGGCGGCTTGAATGGTCTTGTGCATGTCATGTATGAAAGGTGTGTGAATGAACTGTAAAGCGGTTGGTGCCTTGTCGTGGCTTTACAGCTCAGGAGCTGTGAGTCATTGGTTCAGTTTTTTGGTCTTTCAGTTACTAACAGTTCATTTCATTTTTGTGAAATCTCTTGTTAATAAAATTTGATCCACTGAACCATCACTCACCCTTGTGCCATATGCAACCAGGATGTGTGGTAAAAATGAACAACCTCCTCTGCTGTAATCAGGCGTCGCAGCACACCTGTGACACACTAGGTGTCTCGGGTGGGACCCCGATGATGAAGCATGCCACCAACGTGGTTGGTGGGTGAGGGGTCTTTTTAACATAACCTAAGTGCATTTCTTTTCACAATTTTAGTGCTTGGAACATCACATAAGTATGTGGACACACCAAAATGATGTATTGCAAAACTACCTGTGTTTGGGGGTGGAGGGGCACCTATGTTTTTGGTCCCGGGTGCGGCCTTCATTTAGGGAAACCTACCAAACCCAGACATGTTTCAAAAATAGACACCCCAAGGAGTCGAAGGAGGTGTGGCTTTCCAGGATCCCCCAACACTTTCTTACCCAGACTCCTCTGCAAACCTCAAAATTTGCTTAAAAAAACATATTTTCCTCACTTTGCTTTGTAGGATCACCGCTGCGGCACAAATTTCCTACCACCCAGCGTTCCCCTCAGTCTCCAAGTAAAATGATACCTCAC
Source organism: Pleurodeles waltl (assembly GCF_031143425.1). Lineage (NCBI taxonomy): Eukaryota > Metazoa > Chordata > Amphibia > Caudata > Salamandridae > Pleurodeles > Pleurodeles waltl. Next base: position 4,811,769 of record NC_090444.1, on the reverse strand, counting down.
TTGTGTGGGTCCCCAAAGCAGAGTCAGCCTAAAAGATGTATAAAAGAAAAGTATGTGCTTAGCAACTTGCTGTGCTATCCTTTCACTCACCACAGGTTGTTGGCATTTTTCTGTTGCAGGCACCTGGGCCACCCACATAAGTGAGGTATCATTTTTATCAGGAGACTTGGGGGAATGCTGGGTGGAAGGACATTTGTGGCTCCTCTCAGATTCCAGAACTTTCTGTCACCGAAATGAGAGGAAAAAGTGTTTTTTTGGTCACATTTTGAGGTTTGCAAAGGATTCTGAGTAACAGAACCTGGTCAGAGCGCCACAAGTCACCCCATCTCGGATTCCCCTAGGTATCTAGTTTTCAAAAATGCACAGGTTTGCTAGGTTTCCCCAGGTGCCGGCTGAGCTAGAGGCCAAAATCCACAGCTAGGCACTTTGTAAAAAACAGCTCTGTTTTCATTGTGAAAATGTGATTTGTCCACGTTGTGTTTTGGGGCATTTCCTTTTGCGGGTGCTAGGCTTACTCACACAAGTGAGGTACTATTTTTATGGGGAAATTTGGGGGAATGCTGGGTGGAAGGAAATTCGTGGCTCCTCTCAGATTCCAGAAGTTTCTGTCACAGAAATTAGAGGAAAAAGTGTTTTTTGGCCAAATGTTGAGGTTTGCAAAGGATTCTGGGTAACAGAACTTGGTCAGAGCCCAACAAGTCACCCCATTTTGGATTCCCCTAGGTGTCATGTTTTCAAAAATGCACAGGTTTGCTAGGTTTCCCCAGGTGCCGGCTGAGCTAGAGGCCATAATCCACAGCTAGGCACTTTGTAAAAAACATCTCTGTTTTCTTTGTGAAAATGTGATGTGTCCACGTTGTGTTTTGGGGCATTTCCTTTCGCGAGCGCCAGGCCTACCCACACAAGTGAGGTACCATTTTTATCAGGAGCCATGGGGGAACGCTGGGTGGAAGGAAATGTGTGGCTCCTCTCAGATTCCAGGACTTTCTGTCATAGAAATTAGAGGAAAAAGTGTTTTTTGGCCAAAGTTTGAGGTTTGCAAAGGATTCTGGATAACAGAACCTGCTCAGAGGGCCACAAGTCACCCCATCTTGGATTCCCCAAGGTGTCTAGTTTTCAAAACTATACAGGTTTGCTAGGTTTATCTAGGTGCCGGCTGAGCTAGAGGCCAAAATCCACAGCTAGGCACTTTGCAGAAAACAGTTCTGTTTTCTTTGTGAAAATGTGATGTGTCCATTTTGTGTTTCCTGTCGCGAGCATTAGGCCTACCCACGCAAGTGAGGTACCATTTTTATCGGGAGACTTGGGGGAACACAGAATGGTAAAACAAGTGTTATTGCCCCTTGTCTTTCTCTACATGTTTTCCTTCCAAATGTAAGACAGTGTGTAAAAAAGACGTCCATTTGAGAAATGCCCTGTAATTCAAATGCTAGTATGGGCACCCCGGAATTCAGAGATGTGCAAATAACCACTTCTTCTCAACACCTTATCTAGTGCCCATTTTCGAAATATAAAGGTTTTCTTGATACCTATATTTCACTTTTTATATTTCAGCAAATTAATTGCTGTATACCCGGTATAGAATGTTCAGGTCCAGTTATCCCTTATTAGTGAAATGTTGTCAGTGTCTAGAAGCCAGGCTCTCTAGGGGTAGTTTGGATAAGCAGCCAAGGCCTAACTAGGAGACATGCAAAGCTCATGCAATACCATTGTAGCCACACAGTACTCACATACATGAAAGAAAATACTCAGTGTTACAAAAATAAAGGTACTTTATTTTGATGACACAAATGCCACAAATACCATAAAGACTATGGCCCTAATTATGAATCGGGCGGTCCAGACTCACAGTGGCGGGCAGGCCGCCCTATGATGACCGTGGCGAAAACACCAATGTGGAAACGCCACCACTACCAGGCTGCTGCCACTAGGCAGCCTGGCGGTTGCGGCATTTCAGATCCAACAAGGCAGTGCTGCATGCCGCTTTGCCCTGTGGATTATGAGTCCCATTCCGCCAGCCTTTTCCTGGTGGTTTACATTGCCAGGGAAAGGCTAGCGGAATGAGTGACTCGGGCCCCCCTTGGGGGCCCTGCATTGCCCATGCACTTGGCAGGGGGAGTGCAGGGTACCACATGCACAGCCCCGTCTTGCATTTCACTGCCCGAATTACGGGCAGAGAAATGCGCGACGGGTACTGATGCACCCGGGGCACTGCTGCATTGGCGCCAGCTCCATATGGAGCCGGCATCAATGTAAAGGCCCCGTTTCCCGATGGGCCGGTGGGGGGAAACACTGTTTCCGCCTGCCAGCCCAAAGGGAGTATCATTATAGAGCCGGTGGGGGCATCGCCGCGCTGGCCGTCTCCGTCGACCATCAGCGCGGTGTCTGTGGGGTAATCCGCCGACATCATGATGAGGGCCTTTATCTCCTTGGGAGGTAAGTAGTACACAAATTATATACACTAGTTTGCAGAAATAGTTGTAAAAACAGTTAGAAAACAATGCAAATAGTGAAAATCACAATAGTTAGAAATGGGCCTGGGGGAGCATATTCTAAGAAAGTGGAAAGTGAAAGTAGGTGTCCCACCTAAGTAAGTGTAGTGTGTGGAGGGGCGCTGGGAGTATTAGAAAACCCCAAAGGTAAGTAATAGAACCCACCCCAGTGCCCAGGAAAGCAGGAGTAAATCACAATAACTTTCCTAGAACACATAAGAACATGAGAAAGAAGATAATACAAGAACCAGAAGAGACTGCAAGACACCAATAATGGATTCCTGGACATGAAGACCTGTGGAAGAAGGGGACCAAGTACAAGAGGCACTGAAGAGTCCAGGGAGAACAGGAGCCCTTGTTAACCAGGATGAAGGGGCAAAAGACAAACCACCGGTGAGGAAAAACAGTCAGTATTGCACCCAAGAAGAAAGATGCGGGTTCCTGGTTGGTGCAGAAGATGTCCACGCCAGATGGATAAATGCAGTCTGGTTTGCGTTGCTGGATTTTGCCAACAAGCCTTGGCACACGCAAAGCACTCGGTTAGCTGAAAATGGTGCTTCCCAGGACTAGGAAGGACCTGGTGGGCTCTACCAAGGAGGGGGAGTCTGAGGCGGCTCTCAGCAACTCAGAGAGCCCTCAGAAGACCAAGAAGTATCAACAGGAGTCCCGCAGCCCAGGGAGAAAGAAGTTGCAAAAGGAGACCCACGCAGCACTACACAAAGGCAAACCACGCCACCAGAGACCAACTCAGGAAGCTGTGCATTGCAGGATTGAGTGCTGGACGCCGGAGCTGCAAGGTGCACAAAGAAATCTGTGGCTGGATGCCAACAAGCCTTGGCAACTGCAAAACACGTGGTGCACGGGGGTACCGTCTTACCTCCACCAAAGTTGGACAGTTGGATGTCAGGACCATCGGGACCACTTCAGTCTACCACCCTTGTTGCTGGATCCATGCACTTCTTCAGGAAAGGGGACCCACGCCACCGGTCTTCGCTGCAGAGGGGTGCCTGCTGAAGCAGGGAAGTGACTCCGTCACTTCAAGGGAGATTTCTTTGTTCCTCTGGTGCAGGCTGAAGACAGGCAGTCCTAGGATGAAGCATGACCTGGAAACAGTTGCAGTTACTGGCAGGAGCTGAAAATACAATGTTGCAGAAGTCGTCTTAGCGTCTTTGTTGCAGTTTGTAGAGTTCCTGGAGGGTCCAGATGCAGTTTCTTTGGTAAGAAGGTGAAGTAAAGGATGTAGAGGATTCCTGCTGCAGTCTTGCAATCCGAATCTGAAGAACCACCCAAGAGAGAGACCCTAAATAGCCCTGAAAGGGGGATTGGTCAGCTACACAGGTAAGCACCTATCAAGGGAGGGCTCTGATGTCACCTGCTGGCACTGTCCACTCAGATGCTCTCAAAGTTCCCTACCAACTTGGAATCCAAGATGGCAAAACCCAGGGACCCTATGGAGGAGCTCTGAGCACCACCCCAGGGTGGTGAAGACAGGGGAGTGGTCACTCCCCTTTCCTTTGTCCAGTTTCGTGCCAGAGCAGGGACTGGGGCTCCCTGAGCTGGTGTAGACTGGATTATGTAAGCAAGGCACCATCTGTGCCCTTCAAAGCATTTGCAGAGGCTCTGGGAGGCTACCCCAACCCATTCCTGTAACACCTATTTCGAAAGGGAGAGGGTGTAACACACCTCTCCCAAAAAATAAAATCTTTGTTCTGCCTTCCTGGGCTCGAGCTGGTTGAAAACAGGAAGGCAGAAACCTGTCTGTGAGGTAGTAGCAGTTGGGGCTGCCTGGAAAACCTCAGAAGGTTGCAATGGCAGTACTGGGGGTCCTCTAAGGAGCCCCCAGAGTGCATGGAATCATACAACCAATGCTTGCAAAAACATTGTGGTATGAGTCCAACATGTTTGCTACCAAACATGGCCATATTCTGAATTACCATTGTGTGGTAGTGACCTATGTCCAGTGCATGCATTAAATGGCATCCCTGCCCTGCCAAGGCAGGGGTGCCCTCACATACAGGTACCCTGCACCCTGCCTTCAGGACTGGAAGGCATGCAACAAGGGTGACCTATAAGTGTGCTGGTGCAGTGTAAATGGCAGTGAAAGGGTGCATGCACCATTTCAGACAGGCTACAATGGCCGTCCTGTAGAAGCCTTTGTATGGGGTCCCTATGGGTGGCAAAATAAATGCTGCAGCCCATAGGGATCCCCTGGAATCCCAATGCTATGGGTACCTAAGTACCATTTACTAGGGACTTATAAGGGGGGACCAGTATGACAATTTTAGGTGAAATACTTGGTTACAGTATGCAGTGACAAATTTAAAGGAGAGACAGCATAATCACTGGGGTCACAGAGCAGTGATTGAGTACAGGGACATGACAAAAAACACTTTCCTACTCTTCAGAACAACCCACCGCCCAGCTCAGACCTTCACTGAATAGGTAGGTCAACTGTCATCTTGTGGCACATGAGTTAGCAATCTGGCAGGGATCAGAGAAACTATGAGACACATCACACCTCTGTGGCTTCTGAAAGATAGACTCCTTAGGCATGAATGCATCAAAGCTCTCACAATCTGTGAGAACGATCCTCTGCCTACAGTTCCTACAGGCTACTGCCAGGGTGCAAACTCTAACATCACACATGGGTAACAACGAAAGGGGCTGATGTGTTAAGTACAGAAAGAGTCTAGCCTGTCCATGTGTGGACATGTGCAAATACAAATGCAGACTCATGCCATTTCAGGAGGTGGGGTTCTATGTGTCTCATCATCAACACAGAACACACTTTTGGACATATGTCCATATTACATAGATTGCATTCAAAACAACATAGGTATGTATTGTACATTTTCTGCAATGTGACTAAACTACTGAGACACATATCATGGGTTCCCAGGAAACAACACACTTTTGAAATGTCAGAAATTCAAAGAACCTACACAGGACATATGTGACCTGTAGGAAGGTGACAACAGGACTGTGGGATCAAGGGACCTGTCGGAGGTCAGAGACACACATTGACAATGATGCCAAGTGTACATTAGTCACAGCTCCCTAATATAATTTTCATTCTTATTAGCGGCTAGAGCCTCAATAAGCTGCTTATCAGCACAGAGGCAAGATTTAGCCTCATAACAGGATTTGCTGGGATACAGGGAGTGGGCACAGTGACACAGTTGCATAGCAAAAGTGATTCAACACCAGCCCAGACTTACTGTGAGATGCCTTTGACAGGCCCCAGTCTTTGCAGGCTGAACAGACAGAACCTACATGAAACTCCATTCCCATCACTTCCATGCATAACAGTAGATTGTGTAGCCAACAGCAATTTGGCATGTGGTGTTTGTGTGCCGACCTGAATGGATTACGGAACACTCAATACCCACAATGTATTAGAACTCAGCACCTGACACTAAACACAAATCATGTACATTGGCTCTCCCATTGATGAGCACTGACTATACCTACAGGGCCTTGAGTTTATATTCTGGCAAAAACGGGCACACTCTAGCCTGTGAGGAGGGAATATATGGTGAAGTACAGAAACAATATGCACATGAGGCACTTACCTGCTCCTCTGGTGCACCATAGAGCTGTTCATTCAATGGTAGGACCTCAGACACCAGCTTTTCCAACTCCTCTGGTCAGAAGGCTGGGACCCTACTACCTGCTGGACATGGCATGATTGCTCTCAGAGGTGATACACAGCAGCTCCGGTAGTGGAGGTCTTGCTGGCAACAGTGTCAAGACAGAAATCTTGCAGAACATGGTGGTCACATCTGTCATATATGCTGCTGTCACCACCGGCGGACACAGAAATTGGCCTGTGACCGCCACTGGCAAAAGTGTTAGCCTATGGCTGTGTCCGCCATGGTTGCAACCACCTACCACCATGACTACTTCCGCCGGAGGTCATGGGCGGTAACTAATGTCCAGTGGAGTAGGTCAGGCAGCCGCCATTTTAGAGGCCTTTAATGCATTATATGGCTCTGTCACACCTCTGAAAAAGTTGTTTTTTGCCTTAAAAGGTGCTTGTTGTATCCTGTCATGTAGGCCCTACAACTCAAACAGCATTGTTGTACATTGCAAGGCACATATGGCAATTTGCATAGGGGCACAGTCCCTTCCCCCAACAAAGGTCATTTGGATGCTTGGGACATCAAGCCACAGTCCGAGAGGTATTTTTATTGCATAAATTGGTGATAACCAGATACATGATATGTACACATGTATGTCAAAGCAAGGGGGTGAGTTGTGACTGCTGTGTGATTAGCAGTTGTGATAGGTACTGTGTATCATGTCCTCACCTCACTACATGCTTGGTCACATTTTGATATTGACATGCATCCTGTATGTTGCAAGGCCCACATTGAATAATAGCAATACTCATTTATTTACATCCATAGATACCCAGGGAGGGAGAGGATGAGACAACCTCCTGGCTATCATCCATTGCCGGACCTTCGGGCCAGGGAACACTGCCACATCATCCAGATCTACCATCTGAATCGGCTAACAATTGTTGACCTATTCCATCAGTTGGAGCCAGATCTGATGCCTACCATTAGTCATCCAAATAGCATACCACTCATTGCACAAGTTATAGCAATTTTGCACTTCCTGGCTACGGGGTCCTTCCAAAATACAGGGGCTCTATCTCCTGGGATGCCGCAGTCTATGTTAAGTATAGTTTTGAAGGATATACCCTCAGCAATGTTGAAACACCTAGGCAGCTATATCTGGTTTCCTAAACGTGAGGATTTAGCCAATGTGAAGACTGACTTCTATGGTTTGGCACACAACCCACATGTGGTGGGAAACATTGATGGTACACATCTTGCATTGGTCCCACTGCATGGCAATGAACAAGTGTATTGCAGCAGAAAGAGCTTCCATTTCATCAATGTCCAAGTTGTTTGTTTGGGGGATCTCTACATTTCACAGTTCTGTGCCCGTTTTCCGGGTTCAGTCCATGATGCCTTTATTATGTGGAACAGAGCAATCTCCCAGCTGATGTCACGACTGTAACCAAAGAGGTCATGGCTGGTGGTATGTCACATATGTCCTGTTTGTGTGTGTGCAATATCGGCTGCAATACATTGGATGAGAGGGACTCATAGTTGCACATATGTCCAATTCCATGACAGGGGCCTCTACATACCCAAATTGTCCATGGTTGTTGATGCCAATAATGAATCCAACTATGCTAGGGGAAGTCCACTTCAACAATGCCTATGAAAGAACACAGCATTTCGTGGAGTGGGCTTTTGGGCCCCTGAAGGCCAAATTTAGGTGTCTGGACAAGACAGGTGGAGCCCTCCTCTACTCACCTGAAAAAGTGTGTAAGATCATTGTGCTCTGTTGTATGCCCACAACATTGCCCTGCGGAGGAATATCCCATACATCTCAGATGAGGTGAACTAGCAGTACCATCGGACGAGAATCCTGAAATGCTAAGTGAGGATGACAGTGATGAAGGGAAAGGTGAAAGCCTGTGGGCAGATTTCATCAATCACTACTTTACCTGAGTGTAAGTATGTAATATTATCTAATTACTGTGACTGTATGAGGAACTGTAATTGTCAGGATGTGGGGAGTAGGGTGTTTTTCCAAGAGATTGTGGATATTCCACATTGCAGTATACAGCCAAGGGTTGCTTGGTATTTCAGACTTCAACATTTCACTACCTTAATTATTTGTGTCAGTCTGATTGCAATGTAAGTGTATCTACTGATGTTTGATATGAGCTTTTGGTCTTAAGTATAAATTTCCCATCTAAATTCATTCTATTCTTTTTTATCCAGTTACCTTCACCATGACATTCTCATGTGGTCATTTGACATTAGCAGGTATCTGATGCTGTTCTGACATGGGAAGTGGACATGGATTGATCTAGGTAATGTTGGTCACATATTTAGGATGTATGAGTGCCAAAGCATCTTGGACAATGGGTGGGTGGAAGTCTGAAGTGCACAATACATTGGTTTGATGTGGTATGTTCACCCATTTGTCTCATGTGTCTGATCATATCACCTAGAAATGTTGTCATCAAGTGCAATCCATGCATTCTCCTTTCACATTGTGTTGACAATGATCTTGTATGACCTGTTTGTAGCTTTAGATATGTTTCCTCATTGCAGGCCACGGTGCCTGTGCTACAACCCTTGCATAGATTTGTGTCAAACCACAAGAAGCTTGGCAATTGTAATAAGCCGGAGCAATAACCATGGACTGCTGTACTGTCCTGTACCATGGTATAACTACCTTGACTCAATGTGGTTCAGTTATTTTTGGCTATGACAGCCCAGACATCATAACAGCATATGTGCTGCACATTGCAATAAAATGTGTGGTGTGACCAGACCCTTGTATAAGTGTGTTTCTAGTAATCCTCAGCATGACACTACCTGTGACATATCTCTCCTTCCAACACCATCCTGTCTCTTCCTCATGTGCACACATGGGCTTACATCTCAACATTTCAAAATGTGGAACAGAAGCAAGCAGGCAATGATTTTTTGATAGGTGCAGGAAATAATTCTGAGATTCAACACAAAAGGAAAGTGAAGGGATCAATCATGGTGGATGTAATCATTTTAGTACTACCATAGAAAATGGAAGGTAGTTGAAGAACGGTCAACTGAGTAAAAATGTTGCACACAGTTCCTTTTGCAGTGGTTGACCAATGCTCCTGGGTTCTTGGGTGGATGTCCCCGCTTGCAAGGGGGTTCTGCTGCTACAGAGGAAAGGGGTGTTTGAGGCAGGTTCTTCCCTGACAGGGTCTCCTTTCCAGTAGCAGCTCCAGATGTAGAAGGGACTGGTTTTACATGCCCAAAGGAAGGGCTGTAGTGTTGCTCACAGTCCGATATGAAGGAACGGCTTATCTGCCTGACCACCCCTGATAGGGAGGACAGGATGGTGTTGGTGGATTGCAATGGAAGTCCCTCTGCAGCTGCTTCATTTCCCTGAATTCGGTAAGTAGCTGGCCCATCACACCTTGGGTTTCTTGATAGGCTTCCAAGACTTGGCTGATGGTGTCCTGTCCAGGACCCTCCCCAGTGGCTTCCTGCTACTGCCCCACAACATCCCTCCCTTTGCTCAAAATTGCCCCCTACCACTGGTTTTAGGACCATCATTGTCAGAGGTGTGTTGCAGTGACTCAAGATTCTTGACTTGGGGACACGAGGTGGTTGTTACCGTCCTAGAGACACAGGTTGGGGGGGCGAATGGATGCCTGCAGTGTTGATACAACCGAGCTGGGAATACTCGATGTGGTCACAGTGAGGCTTACTATTGTCGTCTGACCAGGTTGCCCGGATCGGCCAGAACCGTCCTCAACATCCAGACATCCGGGAGTGTTGTCATCACTGAGGGCTTCATCCATAGTGTAGTGGCAGTCTCTTCAGTGGGCTTGGTTTTCCTTGTGGCAGCTCGGCCTCTTGATGTTGATGTGTGAGATACAATGTTACAGGTTGTATTGTGACATCTACCTCCAATAGTTAACAGTGACATTTAGCAAAGGGTGTGTAGAAATAGGATTTGCAGGATTTCCTTATGTGACCTGTACACATCCTATCAATTGTATTGACCTCACATTTGTGAAACATACCAATTCCATTTCAGACATGTATGAGTTCATTCACACTTGGGAGGATGGGCAGAGTCATTCATCTTGCAAGCATTGCAGGCAAGACAGTGGCTGGGCAGGATGTGGCTTTGATCATTTTAAGGTCTAGTTGACTGTTATGCAGGCAGACCCAGAAATATTTTGTATAGGTGATTGTAGTCATTGTTAGACCTGACAGCCTTAGGGTGGTCATCCCCCAACTTTTTGCCTGCCTCCCTCCACTTTTCTGACACTGTTTTTGCTGGTTTTAGGACTCTTCCTGTGCTAACCAGTGCTGATGTGCATATGCTCTCTCCCTTAAACATGGTAACATTGGTTCATCCCCAATTGGCATATTTGATGTACCTATAAGTCCCCAGTAAAGTGCACTACATGTACCCGGGGCCTGCAAATTAAATGCTACTAGTGGGCCTGCAGCACTGATTGTGCCACCTACGTAAGTAGCCCCTTAACCACGTCTCAGATCACACATTGCAAGGCCTGTGGGTGCAGTTTCACTGCCACTTTGACTAGACATTTAAAAGCTCTTGCCAAGCCTTAAACTCCCTTTTTTACAGATATAAGTCACCTCTAAGGTAGGCCGTAGGTAATCCATAGGGCAGGGTGCTATGTAGGTAAAACGCAGGACATGTACATATGTGTTTTACATGTCCTCTTAGTGAAAAACTCCTAAATTTGTTTTTCAATGCTGCGAGGCCTGCTCCTTTCATAGACTAACATTAGGACTGACCTTGTACCGTTATGAGTGGTAGATTCTGATCTGAAAGGGGTAACCAGGTCATATTTAGTATGGCCAGAATGGTAATAGAAAATCCCGCTTATTGGTGAGGCTGAAGTTAATATTACTTTTTTGAGAAATGCCACTTTTAGAAAGTGAGCACTTCTCTGCACTTAAAACCATCTGTGCCTTACAGCCTGTCTCCAATCAATGTCTGGTCTGTGCTGGTTGACAGCTCCTTTGTGCATTTCACCCATACAAACACAAACACAGGACACTCAGGGGGTCATTACGACCCTGGCGGAACAAGTCCGCCAGGGCCGTGGGACGCGGTGGCACCGCCGACAGGCCGGCGGTGCCCCGCGGGGCATTCTGACCGCGGCGGCTCAGCCGCGGTCAGAGAAGGGAAACCGGCGGTCTCCCGCCGGTTTCCCGCTGCCCCAAAGGAATCCTCCAAGCCGGCGCAGCATGCTGCGCCGGCATGGGGATTCCGACTCCCCCTCCCGCCATCCAGTTCCTGGCGGTTCTCCCGCCGGGAACCGGATGGCGGGAGGGGGAGTCGCGGGGCCCCTGGGGGCCCCTGCCGTGCCCATGCCTATGGCATGGGCAAGGCAGGGGCCCCCGTAAGAGGGCCCCTAAAAGTATTTCAGTGTCTGCAAAGCAGACACTGAAATACGCGACGGGTGCAACTGCACCCGTCGCACCTTCCCACTCCGCCGGCTCTATTACGAGCCGGCGTCATCGTGGGAAGGGAGTTTTCCCCTGGGCTGGCGGGCGGTCTTGTGAAGACCGCCCGCCAGCCCAGGGGAAAACTCGGAATACCCTCCGCGGTCTTACGACCGCGGAGCGGTATTTCGGAGGGGGGAAGCCTGGCGGGCGGCCTCCGCCGCCCGCCAGGCTCGGAATGAGGGCCTCAGTCACATCTGCATTCATCTGCATAATGAATGAGTCTTCCTGGGCTGGAAGGGTGGAGTGCCTGACATTTAAATTTCAGTGACCCGTCCTTACAAAATGGACTGAAAAAAAAACCACTGGGACCCTGGCAGACAGGACTGGGCTGTAAGGGGACTTCAAAACCACTCTTTGAAGTCTCCCCACTTCAAAGGCATTTTTGTGTATATAAATTGGGTCCCTGACCCGACCAAACCAGACACTTCTGGACCTACACCTGCACCCTGTCAGAGGAGCTGCCTGGCTGCCCAAAGGACTCATCTGGACTGCTTTTGCTGAGAAGGACTGCTGCCCTGCCATTGCCCTGCTGCCCTGCTGGTCTCTGACTTTGCTGAGAAGGACTCTGCCTTCCCCAAAAGTGCTCTCCAAGGGCTTGGATTTAGCTTGCCTCCTGTTTCTGAAGTCTCAGGGTCAACAAAGACTTTGGGGGTCATTACGACCCCGGAGGTCGGCGATAATGTGGCGGTAGTACCGCTGTGAGAAAACAGGGCAGATTGCAGAGGCCCCCTAACTTTTTGCCCCATTTTCTACTTTATGCTGGTGTTTTCCTGACTCTGATGGTGCCCTAGGTACTGCTAACCAGTCCCAGGGCCTGTGCTCTGTGTAAAATGGATATGCAAATAAGGCTAATTATAATTGGCTAAGTTAACCTACCTATAAGTCCCTAGTATATAGTAGGGCATGTAGGTTAAGGGACCACAGCATAGGTGGTGCACACCTAGGTGCATTGCTGAGGTGCCCAGTGTCATTTTAAAGGCAGGCCTGCCTTGCTGGCTGCTTTTAAATTAAAGTTATATGCAAATTCGACTTTGGAATTAAAAGTAGTTCCAAAGTCTTAAACTACCTTATCTTTACATATAAGTCACCCCTAAGGTGTGCCCTATGTGCCCCTAGGGCTGGGTGCCATGTAACTATAAGCAGGGACTTTATAAAAATAGGTTTATAAACCCTGGTGAGGTAAAAACAGCCAAATTCGTTTTTCCCTCATTGAAGTAAATGGCCTTCATAGGCTAGAATGGGGAGACTTTGTTTTAAATTTTAAAGTCTCCTTAAAAGTTGCATACCAAGAATTTGGTATCAAATTAATTGTTGTAATAAATCCCACAACTTCCAGTTGTTGGATTTAATATAACTTGTTCAGGTAAAGAGTTTTAGACTTTACCTAAAAAGTTGCCAATTTCAGCCCTGCATTGTTTTTGCTGCTGTGCTCTGATTGGCCAGCCTGCAGCAGCTTTGTCAAGCTGCCTTGATGAGGTGTGAAGTGGCCTGGCTTCACACAAAGGAATGAGCTTGTGGGAGAGAATCTCCCCTCAGCAGATGGTGAGGCAGGAAGGGGGAGGGCTGCCAAACTGGTCTTCAAAGGCAGAGAAGGACATTTGGAGCAACCAGCAACACCCCCACATCCTGCAACCCCAGACAGCTAGGTGCCCCCTTGATTAGATTACGAGAGGGCAAGAGAGGGGTGTGATTATGATTTTTAGCCACACCAGTGGGTGGGCTCAGCCAGATGTAACCTCCAAAAATCAGATTTAGCCATGTTGGATTTTTAGAGAATGTTGCCCACTGGGATGGATTTTTGCCACACTTCCCAGGAAGTGGTCATCACAGGGGGACGACCCTGTACCTGATTGGAGAACCAGGACCCCCCTGCTTTTCACCCAGGAGCAAGGATAAAACTGGCAGACCTGCACCCACACCTCAGATCCCCGCCAGATTTCAAGAAGAAAAGAACTAAAGGAGAAGAAGGACTGCCCTGCTGGACCCTTGGCCTGCACCTGGAACCTGCACTCAGAAGGCCTGCACCAGCTGCACACTTGGGCTTCACCACAAGAAGGACTTTACCTGGCTACAACTGGTTCAAGGAGGGACTCCCTGTTTGCTACAGGTGAAAAACTGCTATCCAGAGTCCCCCTGCACCAACTCCTGAAAAGTGACCAGCTGACCACTGTCCAGTGGCCAAAAAGGAGTTTGCGCCAGGTGCATTCTGGGAGTTGAAGTCCGCACCCCACAAGGACCATCTCAGAACTTCTGGACCCTTGGGGTGAGCTGTGGACACCAAAAGAACCTTAAAAGAACATCTGAGTGAAGCCCCAGAAGTTTGGAGAAGATTTGAGAATTTTTTAAAAAAAGCTCCAGAGAGGGACCGACCCGCCGCGGAAATTCTAGCCGGCTTGCCTCAACCGCGACCCGGCCTGATTTGGTGGTTCGTCCCGGTAAAGAAAAATCGCCGAAAAAGAGACTAAGGGCCTGATTCTAACTTTGGAGGACGGTGTTAAACCGTCCCAAAAGTGGCGGATATACCACCTACCGTATTACGAGTCCATTATATCCTATGGAACTCGTAATACGGTAGGTGGTATATCCGCCACTTTTGGGACGGTTTAACACCGTCCTCCAAAGTTAGAATCAGGCCCTAAGTCCGAAGGTAAAAAGTTGACCGGGACCTCCCAGCCATCGTATCCGAGAAGGGCTCCATGGACGTCGGATCAAGATCCAGGTTTACCCCGGTCGAAGGATTTTCACCTCGAAAAAACGACTAAGTCCGAAGGTAAAAATCTCCACCGAGGAATCAAGCATCGCGTATCCGGAGAAGGGCTCCAGGAGGTCGGATAGGACTGGCAGGTTCGTCCCGCTGAAGAAAATCTTCAAAATAAAGACTAAGGGCCTGATTCTAACTTTGGAGGACGGTGTTAAACCGTCCCAAAAGTGGCAGATATACCACCTACCGTATTACGAGTTCCATAGGATATAATGGACTCGTAATACGGTAGGTGGTATATCCGCCACTTTTGGGACGGTTTAACACCGTACTCCAAAGTTAGAATCAGGCCCTAAGTCAGAAGGTAACTTTTTAACCGAGGGCTCCCGCGACCTGTAGCCGAGCAGGGCTCCATCGCGGTCGGCCTGAAAGTTTGACTTTGCCCCGGTCGAGGTGCAACCAGATGACCCGATTGGCGCTTTTTGTTTCTAAGCGCTAGAAAAATAATAATTCTTTAAAAATTCATATCTCCGGTTCCCTTTGTCCGATTCTATTCGTTTTGGTGTCATTTTAAAGATAAAAATATAAACTATTTTTATAAATTGGTTTTGGATTTTTAAACTGTTTCCAGTGTTTTATTTAATTACTGTTTTTTTATATTTGAATGCTTTACACACTGTCTCCTAAGTTAAGCCTTGACGCTCGTTGCCAAGCTACCAAGGGTTGAGCTGGGGTTAATTTACTGAGACCTAACTGGACCTAAGTGGAGGTTAGTGGCTTGTTGCTAGGCGTAGGTACCTACCTGCCCTTACCAATAACCCATTTTCCAACATTTTTGGTGGCAGCGGTGGGATCCTGTACTTGTGTTCAGTACCACGTTACAGTTTTAAGTAAAACAAATTAAAAATCCTTTAAATTGTCTTAGTGCAAAAATTGTTTTGTTTAAAAAAAAATATATATATAATAATTTGGATTAATTTCTATTATTGAATTTTTGTAATTTTTCTAAATTATTGTTTCCAATTTTTGCAAAAAGTTTTTGTTGACACAAAACTAGGGAACCATGGAGCTTGATCTGGCTAGCCTACCCACACTGACAGTAGTCCAGCTTAGGGGGTTGTGTACTGAAAGAGGGTTGCCTGCAACCACTGACCTCAGGAAGCAAGTCCTGATCAAATCCCTGACAGCATGGGCTGAGGCCCAAGAGGTAGACCCAGGGGAAGCTCCAGAGGAGGGAGAAAAAGGGGAGGATGCTAGCTCTAACCACTCAGGGGAGGGAAGGCATCTGAGCCTAAGTGAGGACGAGGAAGAAAGGTCCTCAGTAAATACAGTCACTAGGGGCAGACCCAAAGCTAGTGGTGGGAAGGGGGTCCTTTCAGGAGGAGAGAACCCATCCATCAGAGAAAGAGAGCTGGAGACCCAGCTAGGATACATAGCTTTGGAAGCAGACAAGCTGGCCCTAGAAAAGAAAAAGTGGGCAAACAAGGAGAAAAGAGATGGTGGCAGCGATAAAGAAGCTGAGGTGTCCCTGGGTGGGGGTTTTTCCCCCAGATTACCCAAAGGGGTGGTTCCTGCCTATGTAGAGGGGGATGACATAGATAAGTGGCTGGGGGCCTTTGAGAGGGCCCTCCAGATGAGGAGAGTCAAGCCTCAGTACTGGGGTTCACTTCTTTGGGAGTTAGTTCCCAACTCTGGGAGGGATAGGCTCCTAACCATGAGGGGGGAGGATGCAGACTCATACCCCAGTATGAAGAGTTGCTTGACTAAAAAGTTTGGTCTGACCCCAGAGCAGTATAGGCTCAAGTTTAGGGACACCCAGAAGGTCAGTACCCAGTCTTGGGTTGACTTTGTAGACACCTCACTAAAGGCACTAGAGGGCTGGATTATTGGTAACAAAGTAAATACTTATGAGGGGTTATACAATCTGATCATGAGAGAGCACATCTTGACCAATTGTACCCAAGAAAGGTTACGCCAGCATCTAGTGGACTCTAAGCAGACCAACCCTAGAGAGCTAGGGGAGGCAGCTGATGAGTGGTTGAGAACCAGGGTGGTTGTCAAGTCCCAGGGGGGAGACTCCAAGAAGGGGGGGTCAGGTCCCCAAAAACCTAAGGAGGGAGGTGGTAAGCCCACCACAGAGACTCCCTCTGTACCCCAGAACCCTAAGAAGGAGGAGAGTAAATCCCACTCCCACTCTGACAAGCAGAGACAGGGAGACCCAGGGTTAAAACAGCTTTTGGACAGTAGGGCTTGCTTTGACTGTCAGCAGACAGGTCACTTCAGAGGAGATACAGCCTGTCCAAAGAAGGTGGTTAGCACTGGGCTGTCCAGTGTAGCCATGGAGGAGGACTCCTCAGATGATGAAGTCCTCCTAGCATTGAGCTGGGAGACAGGACCAGATGGTAAGCTGGTGATCCCTGAGGGTGGAAGTAGGCACTTCCACCCCATTCAGGTGAATGGGATCCCTACCACTGGCCTGAGAGACACAAATGCCAGTCACACTATAGTGAGTGACCGGTTAGTGACCCCAGACATGTATGTCCCAGGAGAGACAAGGAAAGTCAGGATAGCCAGAGGGGAGGTCACCACCAAACCTGTAGCCATAGTGCCCCTAGAGAGGGAGGGTATCCTTGACTGGTTTAGGGTGGTAGTCAGTGCTGACCTCCCCCTAGATTGTATCCTGGGCAATGACCTCCCAAAGGTGGGTCTGGTCCCAGATGGGGCGGTCGCCCAGGGCGCCCCCCCAAACCAAAGTCCTGGGGAGTCAGTCCCTACAGTTAGGAGACAGGGGTCCCCAAGAAAAGTAAAGAAGAAAAGGAAGGGTAGGCCACTCTTAAAGACAGTTCCAGGGAGCCAAAGGCCTTCTGCCCCAGTAGGGGTGGGAGCCCAGAGTTGGCACTGGTGAGGCCTCCCCGGACCCCAAGGAAGTCCTGAGTAGTCAGGCAACTGTCCAGATGCAGGGTGTTGCCCCTGCACTGACAGAAGGGACAGTGGAATGAGGGTGTCTGCCACAGGAGGTGGTGGCCCCCCACTCTAGACAGCAAGAGGGGTGCCAGGACCCCAAAGTTGCCCCTAAAGCAGCTCAGCCACCTGTCAGTGGAGAGCTTAGGGTGTGGTTCTGGGTACTGACAGCTGTCAGTAGCCTCTGCTGGGTGCTAGCCTTCCTGGCAGCACTGTACTTGGCCTGGGAGGCAGACCCCAGGGCCAATAGCAAAGTAGGCCCCCTGACCCTGTTGGTCATGGTGGGGTTGCTCAAGTGTTGGGTGACCTCTTTGGGTAAGCTAGGTGTTGCCCTAGCAAAGTTAGGAGTAGGGGAGGTGGGCACCTCACTACCCAAGTTGGCAGAGAGAGAGGAGGAAGACCCCCCTAGAGGGAAGTTTCAGTTTGAGATGGGTCCTTTCACTGTTGGGATGGCTTCACTACCCAGAGGGAGTGATCATGACAGGAGGATGTAAGGCAGAGTAGGCCCTGCAAAGGGACAGCCAGTTTTCTTCACTGTCTTCCTCGCCTAACAAGCCAGGAAGACTCTCCCAGGGTTGGGCTGAGTCTCCTGGGCGTGTGGGCTGGGGGGGGGGGCTTGTGTGAGAAAACAGGGCTGATTGCAGAGGCCCCCTAACTTTTTGCCCCCATTTTCCACTTTATGCTGGTGTTTTCCTGACTCTGATGGTGCCCTGGGTACTGCTAACCAGTCCCAGGGCCTGTACTCTGTGTAAAATGGATATGCAAATTAGGCTAATTATAATTGGCTAAGTTAACCTACCTATAAGTCCCTAGTATATGGTAGGGCATGTAGGTTTAGGGACCACAGCATAGGTGGTGCACACCTAGGTGCATTGCTGAGGTGCCCAGTGTCATTTTAAAGGCAGGCCTGCCTTGCTGGCTGCTTTTAAATTAAAGTTATATGCAAATTCGACTTTGGAATTCAAAGTAGTTCCAAAGTCTTAAACTACCTTATCTTTACATATAAGTCACCCCTAAGGTGTGCCCTATGTGCCCCTAGGGCTGGGTGCCATGTAACTATAAGCAGGGACTTTATAAAAATAGATTTATAAACCCTGGTGAGGTAAAAACAGCCAAATTCGTTTTTCCCTCATTGAAGTAAATGGCCTTCATAGGCTAGAATGGGGAGACTTTGTTTTAAATTTTAAAGTCTCCTTAAAAGTTGCATACCAAGAATTTGGTATCAAATTAATTGTTGTAATAAATCCCACAACTTCCAGTTGTTGGATTTAATATAACTTGTTCAGGTAAAGAGTTTTAGACTTTACCTAAAAAGTTGCCAATTTCAGCCCTGCATTGTTTTTGCTGCTGTGCTCTGATTGGCCAGCCTGCAGCAGCTTTGTCAAGCTGCCTTGATGAGGTGTGAAGTGGCCTGGCTTCACACAAAGGAATGAGCTTGTGGGAGAGAATCTCCCCTCAGCAGATGGTGAGGCAGGAAGGGGGAGGGCTGCCAAACTGGTCTTCAAAGGCAGAGAAGGACATTTGGAGCAACCAGCAACACCCCCACATCCTGCAACCCCAGACAGCTAGGTGCCCCCTTGATTAGATTACGAGAGGGCAAGAGAGGGGTGTGTTTATGATTTTTAGCCACACCAGTGGGTGGGCTCAGCCAGATGTAACCTCCAAAAATCAGATTCAGCCATGTTGGATTTTTAGAGAATGTTGCCCACTGGGATGGATTTTTGCCACACTTCCCAGGAAGTGGTCATCACAGGGGGACGACCCTGTACCTGATTGGAGAACCAGGACCCCCCTGCTTTTCACCCAGGAGCAAGGATAAAACTGGCAGACCTGCACCCACACCTCAGATCCCCGCCAGATTTCAAGAAGAAAAGAACTAAAGGAGAAGAAGGATTGCCCTGCTGGACCCCTGGCCTGCACCTGGAACCTGCACTCCGAAGGACTGCACCAGCTGCACACTTGGGCTTCACCACAAGAAGGACTTTGCCTGGCTTCAACTGGTTCAAGGAGGGACTCCCTGTTTGCTACAGGTGAAAAACTGCTATCCAGAGTCCCCCTGCACCAACTCCTGAAAAGTGACCAGCTGACCACTGTCCAGTGGCCAAAAAGGAGTTTGCGCCAGGTGCATTCTGGGAGTTGAAGTCCGCACCCCCCAAGGACCATCTCAGAACTTCTGGACCCTTGGGGTGAGCTGTGGACCCCAAAAGAACCTTAAAAGAACATCTGGGTGAAGCCCCAGAAGTTTAGAGAAGATTTGAGAATATTTGAAAAAAAGCTCCAGAGACGGACCGACACGCCGCGGAAATTCTAGCCGGCTTGCCTCAACCGCGACCCGGCCTGATTTGGTGGTTCGTCCCGGTAAAGAAAAATCTCAGAAAAAGAGACTAAGGGCGGAAACCGCCCAAACACCGCCCCGCGGTCAGAAGACCGCCGGGGGCATTTCAACTTTCCCGCTGGGCCGGCGGGCGATCTGCAAAAGATCGCCCGCCGGCCCAGCGGGAAAGCGCCTTCCACGAGGATGCCGGCTCCGAATGGAGCCGGCGGAGTGGAAGGTGTGCGACGGGTGCTGTGGCACCCGTCGCGCTTTTCAGTGTCTGCTAAGCAGACACTGAAAAGCAATGTGGGGCCCTGTTAGGGGGCCCCTGCAGTGCCCATGCCATTGGCATGGGCACTGCAGGGGCCCCCAGGGGCCCCACGACACCCGTTCCCGCCAGCCAGGTTCTGGCGGTCAAAACCGCCAGAACCAGGCTGGCGGGAAGGGGGTCGGAATCCCCATGGCGGCGCAGCTTGCTGCGCCGCCATGGAGGATTCCCATGGGCAGCGGGAAACCGGCGGAAGACCGCTGGTTTCCCGTTTCTGACCGCGGCGTTACCGCCGCGGTCAGAATGCCCATGAATGCACCGCCAGCCTGTTGGCGGTGCATTCGCTGCCCTCGGCCCTGGCGGATTCAATCCGCCAGGGTCAGAATGAGGGCCTAAGTCCGAAGGTAAAAAGTTGACCGTGACCTCCCAGCCATCGTATCCGAGAAGGGCTCCATGGACGTCGGATCAAGATCCAGGTTTACCCCGGTCGAAGGATTTTCACCTCGAAAAAACGACTAAGTCCGAAGGTAAAAATCTATACCGAGGAATCCAGCATCGCGTATCCGGAGAAGGGCTCCAGGAGGTCGGATAGGACTGGCAGGTTCGTCCCGCTGAAGAAAATCTTCAAAATAAAGACTAAGGCCCTCATTCTGACCTTGGCAGGCGGCGGAGGCCGACCGCCAAAGTCCCGCCGTCAGGTTACCGTTCCGCGGTCGAAAGACCGCGGCGGTAATTCTGACTTTCCCGCTGGGCTGGCGGGCGGTCGCCTTCAGACCGCCAGCCAGCCCAGCGGGAAAGAGGCTTCCACGATGAAGCCGGCTCGGAATCGAGCCGGCGGAGTGGAAGCTGTGCGACGGGTGCAGTTGCACCCGTCGCGTATTTCACTGTCTGCGCAGCAGACACTGAAATACATTTAGGGGCCCTCTTACGGGGGCCCCTGCAATGCCCATGCCAGTGGCATGGGCACTGCAGGGGCCCCCAGGGGCCCCGCAACCCCCCCTACCGCCATCCGGATCTCGGCGGTCCGACCGCCGGGATCTGGATGGCGGTAGGGGGGGTCGGAATCCCCGCGGCGGTGCAGCAAGCTGCGCCGCCGCGGAGGATTCAATGGGGCCGCGGTACACTGGCGGGACCCCGCCAGTGGTGCCGGTCCGACCGCGGCTTTACCGCCGCGGTCGGAATCCCCATTGGAGCACCGCCGGCCTGTCGGCGGTGCTCCCGCGGTCCTCCGCCCTGGCGGTCAAAGACCGCCAGGGTCAGAATGACCACCTAAGTCAGAAGGTAACTTTTTAACCAATGCCTCCAGCGACCTGTAGCCGAGCAGGGCTCCATCGCGGTCGGCCTGAAAGTTCGACTTTGCCCCGGTCGAGGTGCAACCAGATGACCCGATTGGCGCTTTTTGTTTCTAAGCGCTAGAAAAATAATAATTCTTTAAAAATTCATATCTCCGGTTCCCTTTATCCGATTTTATTCGTTTTGGTGTCATTTTAAAGATAAAAATATAAACTATTTTTATAAATTGGTTTAGGATTTTTAAACTGTTTCCTGTGTTTTATTTAATTACTGTTTTGTGATATTTGAATGCTTTACACACTGTCTCCTAAGTTAAGCCTTGACGCTCGTTGCCAAGCTACCAAGGGTTGAGCTGGGGTTAATTTACTGAGACCTAACTGGACCTAAGTGGAGGTTAGTGGCTTGTTGCTAGGCGTAGGTACCTACCTGCCCTTACCAATAACCCATTTTCCAACATTTTTGGTGGCAGCGGTGGGATCCTGTACTTGTGTTCAGTATCACGTTACAGTTTTAAGTAAAACAAATTAAAAATCCTTTAAATTGTCTTAGTGCAAAAATTGTTTAAAAAAAAAAAATACATAAATTAAATTTTTAATTTGGATTAATTTCTATTATTGAATTTTTGTAATTTTTCTAAATTATTGTTTCCAATTTTTGCAAAAAGTTTTTGTTGACACAAAACTAGGGAACCATGGAGCTTGATCTGGCTAGCCTACCCACACTGACAGTAGTCCAGCTTAGGGGGTTGTGTACTGAAAGAGGGTTGCCTGCAACCACTGACCTCAGGAAGCAAGTCCTGATCAAATCCCTGACAGCATGGGCTGAGGCCCAAGAGGTAGACCCACGGGAAGCTCCAGAGGAGGGAGAAAAAGGGGAGGATGCTAGCTCTAACCACTCAGGGGAGGGAAAGCATCTGAGCCTAAGTGAGGACGAGGAAGAAAGGTCCTCAGTAAATACAGTCACTAGGGGCAGACCCTACGCTAGTGGTGGGAAGGGGGTCCTTTCAGGAGGAGAGAACCCATCCATCAGAGAAAGAGAGCTGGAGGCCCAGCTAGCATACATAGCTTTGGAAGCAGACAAGCTGGCCCTAGAAAAGAAAAAGTGGGCAAACAAGGAGAAAAGAGATGGTGGCAGCGATAAAGAAGCTGAGGTGTCCCTGGGTGGGGTTTTTTCCCCCAGATTACCCAAAGGGGTGGTTCCTGCCTATGTAGAGGGGGATGACATAGATAAGTGGCTGGGGGCCTTTGAGAGGGCCCTCCAGATGAGGAGAGTCAAGCCTCAGTACTGGGGTTCACTTCTTTGGGAGTTAGTTCCCAACTCTGAGAGGGATAGGCTCCTAACCATGAGGGGGGAGGATGCAGACTCATACCCCAGTATGAAGAGTTGCTTGACTAAAAAGTTTGGTCTGACCCCAGAGCAGTATAGGCTCAAGTTTAGGGACGCCCAGAAGGTCAGTACCCAGTCTTGGGTTAACTTTGTAGACACCTCACTAAAGGCACTAGAGGGCTGGATTATTGGTAACAAAGTAAATACTTATGAGGGGTTATACAATCTGATCATGAGAGAGCACATCTTGACCAATTGTACCCAAGAAAGGTTACACCAGCATCTAGTGGACTCTAAGGAGACCAACCCTAGAGAGCTAGGGGAGGCAGCTGATGAGTGTTTGAGGACCAGGGTGGTTGTCAAGTCCCAGGGGGGAGACTCCAAGAAGGGGGGGTCAGGTCCCCAAAAACCTAAGGAGGGAGGTGGTAAGCCCACCACAGAGACTCCCTCTGTACCCCAGAACCCTAAGAAGGAGGAGAGTAAATCCCATTCCCACTCTGACAAGCAGAGACAGGGAGACCCAGGGTTAAAAAAGCTTTTGGACAGTAGGGCTTGCTTTGACTGTCAGCAGACAGGTCACTTCAGAGGAGATGCAGCCTGTCCAAAGAAGGTGGTTAGCACTGGGCTGTCCAGTGTAGCCATGGAGGAGGACTCCTCAGATGATGAAGTCCTCCTAGCATTGAGCTGGGAGACAGGACCAGATGGTAAGCTGGTGATCCCTGAGGGTGGAAGTAGGCACTTCCACCCCATTCAGGTGAATGGGATCCCTACCACAGGCCTGAGAGACACCTGTGCCAGTCACACTATAGTGAGTGACCGGTTAGTGACCCCATACATGTATGTCCCAGGAGAGACAAGGAAAGTCAGGATAGCCACAGGGGAGGTCAACACCAAACCTGTAGCCATAGTGCCCCTAGAGAGGGAGGGTATCCTTGACTGGTTTAGGGTGGTAGTCAGTGCTGACCTCCCCCTAGATTGTATCCTGGGCAATGACCTCCCAGAGGTGGGTCTGGTCCCAGATGGGGCGGTCGCCCAGGGCGCCCCACCAAACCAAAGTCCTGGGGAGTCAGTCCCTACAGTTAGGAGACAGGGGTCCCCAAGAAAAGGAAAGAAGAAAAGGAAGGGTAGGCCACTCTTAAAGACAGTTCCAGGGAGCCAAAGGCCTTCTGCCCCAGTAGGGGGGGAGCCCAGAGTTGGCACTGGTGAGGCCTCCCCGGACCCCAAGGAAGTCCTGAGTAGTCAGGCAACTGTCCAGATGCAGGGTGTTGCCCCTGCACTGACAGAAGGGAGAGTGGAAGGAGGGTGTCTGCCACAGGAGGTGGTGGCCCCCCACTCTAGACAGCAAGAGGGGTGCCAGGACCCCAAAGTTGCTCCTAAAGCAGCTCAGCCACTTGTCAGTGGAGAGCTTAGGGTGTGGTTCTGGGTACTGACAGCTGTCAGTAGCCTCTGCTGGGTGCTAGCCTTCCTGGCAGCACTGTACTTGGCCTGGGAGGCAGACCCCAGGGCCAATAGCAAAGTAGGCCCCCTGACCCTGTTGGTCATGGTGGGGTTGCTCAAGTGTTGGGTGACCTCTTTGGGTAAGCTAGGTGTTGCCCTAGCAAAGTTAGGAGTAGGGGAGGTGGGCACCTCACTACCCAAGTTGGCAGAGAGAGAGGAGGAAGACCCCCCTAGAGGGAAGTTTCAGTTTGAGATGGGTCCTTTCACTGTTGGGATGGCTTCACTACCCAGAGGGAGTGATCATGACAGGAGGATGTAAGGCAGAGTAGGCCCTGCAAAGGGACAGCCAGTTTTCTTCACTGTCTTCCTCGCCTAACAAGCCAGGAAGACTCTCCCAGGGTTGGGCTGAGTCTCCTGGGCGTGTGGGCTGGGGGGGGCTTGTGTGAGAAAACAGGGCTGATTGCAGAGGCCCCCTAACTTTTTGCCCCCATTTTCCACTTTATGCTGGTGTTTTCCTGACTCTGATGGTGCCCTGGGTACTGCTAACCAGTCCCAGGGCCTGTGCTCTGTGTAAAATGGATATGCAAATTAGGCTAATTATAATTGGCTAAGTTAACCTACCTATAAGTCCCTAGTATATGGTAGGGCATGTAGGTTTAGGGACCACAGCATAGGTGGTGCACACCTAGGTGCATTGCTGAGGTGCCCAGTGTCATTTTAAAGGCAGGCCTGCCTTGCTGGCTGCTTTTAAATTAAAGTTATATGCAAATTCGACTTTGGAATTAAAAGTAGTTCCAAAGTCTTAAACTACCTTATTTTTACATATAAGTCACCCCTAAGGTGTGCCCTATGTGCCCCTAGGGCTGGGTGCCATGTAACTATAAGCAGGGACTTTATAAAAATAGATTTATAAATCCTGGTGAGGTAAAAACAGCCAAATTCGTTTTTCCCTCATTGAAGTAAATGGCCTTCATAGGCTAGAATGGGGAGACTTTGTTTTAAATTTTAAAGTCTCCTTAAAAGTTGCATACCAAGAATTTGGTATCAAATTAATTGTTGTAATAAATCCCACAACTTCTAGTTGTTGGATTTAATATAACTTGTTCAGGTAAAGAGTTTTAGACTTTACCTAAAAAGTTGCCAATTTCAGCCCTGCATTGTTTTTGCTGCTGTGCTATGATTGGCCAGCCTGCAGCAGCTTTGTCAAGCTGCCTTGATGAGGTGTGAAGTGGCCTGGCTTCACACAAAGGAATGAGCTTGTGGGAGAGAATCTCCCCTCAGCAGATGGCGAGGCAGGAAGGGGGAGGGCTGCCAAACTGGTCTTCAAAGGCAGACAAGGACATTTGGAGCAACCAGCAACACCCTCACATCCTGTAACCCCAGACAGCTAGGTGCCCCCTTGATTAGATTAGGATAGGGCAAGAGAGGGGTGTGTTTATGATTTTTAGCCACACCAGTGGGTGGGCTCAGCCAGAGGTAACCTCCAAAAATCAGATTCAGCCATGTTGGATTTTTAGAGAATGTTGCCCACTGGGATGGATTTTTGCCACACTTCCCAGGAAGTGGTCATCACAGGGGGACGACCCTGTACCTGATTGGAGAACCAGGACCCCCCTGCTTTTCACCCAGGAGCAAGGATAAAACTGGCAGACCTGCACCCACACCTCAGATCCCTGCCAGATTTCAAGAAGAAAAGAACTAAAGGAGAAGAAGGACTGCCCTACTGGACCCCTGGCCTGCACCTGGAACCTGCACTCAGAAGGACTGCACCAGCTGCACACTTGGGCTTCACCACAAGAAGGACTTTGCCTGGCTTCAACTGGTTCAAGGAGGGACTCCCTGTTTGCTACAGGTGAAAAATTGCTATCCAGAGTCCCCCTGCACCAACTCCTGAAAAGTGACCAGCTGACCACTGTCCAGTGGCCAAAAAGGAGTTTGCGCCAGGTGCATTCTGGGAGTTGAAGTCCGCACCCCCCAAGGACCATCTCAGAACTTCTGGACCCTTGGGGTGAGCTGTGGACCCCAAAAGAACCTTAAAAGAACATCTGGGTGAAGCCCCAGAAGTTTGGAGAAGATTTGAGAATTTTTGGAAAAAAGCTCCAGAGAGGGACCGACCCGCCGCGGAAATTCTAGCCGGCTTGCCTCAACCGCGACCCGGCCTGATTTGGTGGTTCGTCCCGGTAAAGAAAAATCGCCGAAAAAGAGACTAAGGGGGTTATTCTAACTTTGGAGGAGGTGTTAATCCGTCCCAAAAGTGACGGAAAAGTGACGGATTTACCACCAGCCGTATTACGAGTCCATTATATCCTATGGAACTCGTAATACGGCTGGTGGTATATCCGTCACTTTACCGTCACTTTTGGGACGGATTAACACTCCTCCAAAGTTAGAATAACCCCCTAAGTCCGAAGGTAAAAAGTTGACCGGGACCTCCCAGCCATCGTATCCGAGAAGGGCTCCATGGACGTCGGATCAAGATCCAGGTTTACCCCGGTCGAAGGATTTTCACCTCGAAAAAACGACTAAGTCCGAAGGTAAAAATCTCCACCGAGGAATCCAGCATCGCGTATCCGGAGAAGGGCTCCAGGAGGTCGGATAGGACTGGCAGGTTCGTCCCGCTGAAGAAAATCTTCAAAATAAAGACTAAGGCCCTCATTCTGACCTTGGCGGTCGGCGGAGAGGCGGCGGTCGGACCGCGAACAGACCGGCGGTATTAAAAATGGCATTCTGACCGCGGCGGTCACCGCCGCGACCGACCGCCACTTCCCCACTCCGACAGCCACGGCGGTCATGACCGACGGGCTGGAGTCTGCGCACTCCGGTCCGGCGGTCGACCCAAGACCGCCAACGGTATCATGACCCTGCTTACCGCCGCGGTTTCTGGCGTTCGGGAACCGCCATGCGAACCATGGCGGTAGGCACTATCGGGGCCAGGGAATTCCTTCCCTGGCACCGATAGGGGTCTCCCCCACCCCCCACTGCCCCCCCGAGTCCTCCCCCCACACCCTCCACCCCCCTGCCACCCCCCAGAGGTGGTACGAACCCCCTCCCCACCCCCACCCCGACATGCACATACACGCACCCCGACATGCACACACCCCCAACATGCACATATACACACCCCCTACACACACACATACACAACGGGGACACATACCTGCACACATACATGCCGACATGCGCACCCGCCGAACTACACACATTGCCCATAGGCACAGCAGCACTCCCCGCCCGCATGCACGCACTCACACACCCCCTCTACACACTCACACGCACACCCCCATGCACGCACACATCACACAACACCCCCCCACCCCCTCCCCTCACGGACGATCAACTTACCTTGTGCGTTGGTCCTCCGGGAGGTGACAGGAGCCATGGGGAGGTGACCGCCAACAGAAGACCGCCAACAGAAGACCGCCACACAGAAATGTGGGTCGTAATTCTGTGGGCGGTGTTCTGCTGGCGTGGCGGTGGAGGTTGACCAGTCTCCACTTTCCCGCCGACCGCCAGTGTGGCTGCTGGCGGTTTTCCGGCGGAACGCTCCCAGCGGTCAGAATGCGCACAGCGGCATACCGCCGCGGTCGGCGGTCTTCTCCGCGGCGGTAACTCGGCGGTCTTGCGAAAAGACCGCCAAGGTCAGAATGAGGGCCTAAGTCAGAAGGTAACTTTTTAACAGAGGCCCCCCGCGACCTGTAGCCGAGCAGGGCTCCATCGCGGTCAGCCTGAAAGTTTGACTTTGTCCCGGTCGAGGTGCAACCAGATGACCCGATTGGCGCTTTTTGATTCTAAGCGCTAGAAAAATAATAATTCTTTAAAAATTCATATCTCCGGTTCCCTTTATCCGATTTTATTCGTTTTGGTGTCATTTTAAAGATAAAAATATAAACTTTTGTTATAAATTGGTTTTGGATTTTTAAACTGTTTCCTGTGTTTTATTTAATTACTGTTTTGTGATATTTTAATGCTTTACACACTGTCTCCTAAGTTAAGCCTTGACGCTCGTTGCCAAGCTACCAAGGGTTGAGCTGGGGTTAATTTACTGAGACCTAACTGGACCTAAGTGGAGGTTAGTGGCTTGTTGCTAGGCGTAGGTACCTACCTGCCCTTACCAATAACCCATTTTCCAACAACCGCCAACAGGCTGGTGGTGCTTACCGCCACATTATGACATTGGCGGGTTGGCTGTACCACTCTGACGGCCACGGCAGTAACAGCCGCCGGGTTAGAGATATCCATCTCCAGCCAGGCAGCCGCCATTGTGCCGCATGCAGGATTATGACACCGCCTACTGCCATGGTTTTTGAACCATGGCAGTAGGTCATATCAGTGACAGGGAATTCCTTCCCTGTCACTGATAGGCATCCCCCCCACCTATCCAAATAATCCGCCACCCTTTCACCTCTCCAAACCCCCCCACCCCTCTACATCCACGTCCTCTTCACACACACACACACACACACACATGCATACACACACTCATTCACACATACATACACGCATGCATACATCCAATCACACACACATCCGCACACACTTCCAAACATACACGCAGACACGCATTCACATTTCACAACATAAACACACTCTCACATCTGTACATGCACACACGCATTCAACACTCAAAATACACCTGCATTCACGCACACATACATTCACACACCCCTACACACACACACAACACCCCCCACCCCACCCCTGTCAGAGACCCGACTTACCTAGATCCAGGGGGTCCTCCGGCAGGAGACGGGACGGGGAGCTGCTACCACCAGCAGCGCCCGCCAGCAGAACACCGCCAGGCCGTATCATGTGTCATGATACGGCTGGCGGCGGTCTACTGGCGTGGAACTGCTGGTGGTAGCAGCGCCACTTTACCGCCATCTGCCAGTATGGCCACAGCCGGAATTCCACCATTCTTGTGGCAGAAATTCAGCTGCCGTCATATTGTGGCGGATGGCTGTGGTAAGCAGATTTTACAGTCGGTGTTGTAATGAGAGTCTTTATCTCTTCAAGAATCTCCTTGTGAGATGAAAATCAATGCACCGCATGCAGAAATTTACGCAAATACTGTGTGTAACAAAGAGACAACTGTTTATTTCTAAGGATTAAGACAATTTAAAACCTTTTAAGAGTGATATTTCACCTTGCGCTTATTGGATCTTTGTTGTTTTGACAAGCTATCAGTGCTGGTGGTTATCCCGCTATTTCCCGCCCTCTATGGGACTGGCAGGCTGTATTTTTTGGCTGACTTTTGGAAGTCCCACCTCTGTAACTAGTAATACAGAGGTTTGCATGACCGCCAATTTGGCGGTCCTTTCGCGGCCGCCACTATGGTGGTCTGGAAGTCAGACTGCCAAACTCATAATGAGGCCCTAAGTGCTGCCTAGCATGCTAATGCAGGCACCCTTGTACCATGAGGGTGCAAGGGTGCCACCTTACATGGTACAGCATCCTGCAATGTTTTGTGCAGGATGGGACACCTCTGTGCATAAAAACAACCTTTTAAGGCAAGGCCACCCCAAACCCTTGATGTAGTACAGTAGTGGTGTATGATACCAGGCTGATGGCGAAGATGTAGGAATTAAGAACGTAGGAAAGGAGTGGACGTCAAGTGAATGATACTGCCAGGATTCTGTTCCAGTGTGAGCTAGGCAGGTGCTCACTTAGGCTGTTTTAAGACAAGATTGTCAACTTATCATGTCACTCACTCTTACAATGGTAGTATATCAGGGGTACAGTATAACATGTCTTCTTCTCTGAGGATTTATGTAGCTCATAGTCCCAATATCCTTTATGTGCTGTATGCAATGGGGGGCCGACTCCAAATGGGGGAAGAAGCAAAGATAATTTTTTGGAATGCATGAGTAGTTTAAAATGCTCTTGTTTGAGATGTAGGATTATAAAACAAAAAATAAACTATTTAAAAAGTGCAACGCTGTGCCTATCATTTTCTTTTAACAGAGTACCACCAATCATTGTTTTTTATCTTCTTTCTTTAGCACCCAAGAGCAAGAGGGCATCTGGACCAGCGCCACAGTGGGTGTGACTGGAACACCATCACCACTACCACCAGCGCTGAGGCCAATAGTTCTGCTGCTATTCCCCATGACTAAAATGATGCCCTTGTGCATACTTACACGTTTTTTCATGTTGGATGTTGTATGTTATCCCTGCATTTCCCTTTGTTGTTTTTATATTTCCTGTTCCTATGGATGACTTTCTCCTGTCTGAATCTTTCTTCTGCTCACTTTTTTCATAAGCTTACCCTGGTCCCACTTACATGTCTTGTTGTACAGTAGTAAGAGGGGGAAATATTTTTGGTAATGTAAAGTGCCTCACAGCCAGGCACAAGTAGTACTCTAGTTCACAAACATATTGGTGTTTTTCCTTATCAAACAGTCAAAAAGTGGAGAGGCAGAGACAGAGTGGTCATCATGGTCATGGACCCCCAATATTATCTTGTACCAACAGTTTCCCTTGCATTGCAGCATGGCAGGAATGAGATACCATAACCACTATCATGTCTTTTGTATTTCCTTCTACCTCTAATCCATTCATAGCCTTACTTTATGTCCCTCCCTTATTACTGAATCCTAATCCCGATACCTCAAAAAGGAGAAAAAGGTTTTGGTTGACTCAAAGGCTTCCTGTTTTTGTAAACTGTTGTCAAGCAATAACACAAACCTCCCAAAGTAATTACGTTTGATAGAAGAAAATACTGATAGATAGATCACCTAACTGTAGTGAGATAGTGCTGTTACGCATTGTGCAAAACAAATACTCAGGTGACTATATGGCATGCAAAATGGGTGTGTTATATTGTTCACCAGGCGCACAGACCATCAGCACGGACATTGGTGGAGATACAGGCATTCCAGGGAGAGCAAGAAGTCCCAGTGGCGGCAGGGAGAGGTAGCAAGTCATCTTGCTTTCTTATTGACAATACTGCATTCATTCAGCAAAGAAGATATCCTGCCCATCACATACACTCCAGTCCAATCCCTGCCCTCGGCACCTCACCACCTAAAAAACTGCAGGACAGTGTGATCTGGTGCTGCTGCTACAGTGAATGCAGGGGGTGAAATGTTGTGCATCTGCTGCAGCACAGTGGGATGATGGAACTAATTTTGCAGTGCTCAAACCACAAACCGAAGACAAGGTGTGTTTCCCAGTACCCACTCCACCACCTACTATTGTATCACTTCATCATTCTAGCCCTCATTATGACTTTGCTGTTTTTTTTGCAAGACTGCCTAATCCACGGACGCCAGAAGACCGCCAGTGCTGGCAGTCTTCCATTCACCATATTATGAGTACTGCTGGATTTCCGACCACATATTGGGTGGAAATCCAGCAGTAGTCGTGATGGCGGGTGAAGGCGCTGGGGCGGTTCCAGCACCGGCCTCACCAGAAGGACTCCGCCCTCCATATTATGTGCAATATTATGGCCTGGCAGTGTCCTGATGGCAGAGTGCTGCCAGAGGTGGAAGCGCCTGTTCCAGTCCTCCTCCCCGGACCAGGTAAGTCGATCGTCCAACAGGGGAGAGGGGGGAGGGTGTGCGGTGTTGTGTGTGCATGTGTTTTGTCTGTATGTGTGTATGCATGGTTGTATGCGTGTTTGTATGTAGAAGTGAATGCGTGTATGAATGTAAGTGTGCATGTGTATGTGTGTGTGTATGCGAGTATGAGGGTTGTGGTGAATGCGGGTATGAGTGTTGTAGTGAATGCGTGGATGGATGCATGTGAGTCAGTGTTGGTGAATGAGTGTATTGGGGTGTGTGGGTGTCTGTGTGCTTGTGCATATAAGCAGGGCAGGGAGCGCTGTACCTGGAGGGGGGCTTGGAGGTGCTGTATCTGAAGGAGGGAGGGAGGGTGGGGGTTTGGAGGGTAGAGTACTTACTGGGGGGTAGGGGAGTCCTCTGCCTGTGACAGGAAAGAAATTCCCTGTCACCGGTAGCCTTTCCGCCAGGGTTTTCGTGGCATTGCTACCGCTGGGGAAACCTTGGTGGAAAGGCAGCTCCTAATACCACCAATGGTCTGTGGACCACCGGGTCAGAGATGCTCATCCCCTGTCCAGCGGGTCCAACCGCCCTGGTGGTATGGGATGAGATGTGGTGGGTTAGCAGAGGCAACATGCCACACTCATAATGTGGCTGTCTTCACTGCCAGCTTCTTGGCAGTGAAACCGCCATGTGGCCCTGGAGGTCAGTAGACCACCAGGGTAATAATGAGGGCCTCTGTCTTTTTGTTCCAGCCTACCTAAAAAAGTAAATATTATCCCGGCATATAATGCCAGTGCCACATTTCTCTGCCTGAGTGACGTTATATTTCATGTTTTCTACTACAGATTGATGGTACCAATAATTTTTCTTCTATCAATCAATATGACTAAGAAGCAAAAGAATAGCACAGGATCAGTGACACTCAACCATTCCATAGCTAAACCTCTACCTATCCCAATCCCTATAACTTACTTCCATGTGGACTAATTTTCCCCACTGCCAAGTGTAGGTATTTTTTAGGCCTGGGTGTAATGTGGGATGGCGTATGGGACACTCTGTGACAAATACAATATCCTGTTTGCTGTACTACAGTTCATCACATTCTTCAATCTACTGTCTACCATAATACAGCAGATGGGATATCTGTTTTCCGCCAAGTGTGTCCGATGTGCCAGATTCTATCAGCCTAAGCCTATAATCTAAGTTTGGACTTAGGTAGTAAAATGGAGGAGGGTGTCCATAGGAATTATATGCTCATAACATGCTACAGCTAGGATGCCCCAAAAACATGCTGGAGAGTAAGCAGACCGACCAGCATGGCTCCACTAATGTTGCATAGTCAAGTATTAAGTGTGCAGCATATGAGATAAGTACATATCTCTATATATGCCTTGCTCATTAACAGCAGGTAATTCATTTTCAACACATATAAAGTGTCTGCTCAGTTTCACTCTGAAATACTTTGAACCAAAATCACACTTGGAATTGATTACGTTGCTTCTCTGGCTTAATTATTCCATGCAGTCAGTGGCTGCGGAATATCAGCGGCTGGTGTTCCTGAGGGAAGAAGAAGAGCAGCCACAGGCCTCAAGTTCTGTGGGCCCCCACCCAGGCCTGCCTCCAACTCAGCCATGCTACCACTGCACCAACTGCAACTGACGTCCACTACCACTTGTACCACCACCAGCTTCCCCTCCTTGGACTCAACATTGTGCCTCCTCTAACCTGTCCTACGAGAACTGGTGTACCTCAGATGTGAGAAGGATCTGCTCAGGTGTGAGACTGAACTGCTCTAGCCTGTGTAGTAGAACTTGGCCCGGGAAATGGACACCCTCAAGGCCCTTTTTTATTTAGTTTTAGTTTTGGTGGGAGTGCATGTTGTGGGTGGAAAGGATGGGAAGGGCTGCAAGTTAGGGAAAGGGTTTTAAACATTGGATCCATGGGACATTTTTTGGCATGGGATGGGGGAATGTCATCATCATTATCTGTCTTTCCATTGCTAGTTGGCATAGTATTGCATTGTTGGGCGTTACTGTTAACAGAACAGTGCAACCCAGAGCTGCCCTCTTAAATTGTCACACATTATACATAATCTTTCACCCCTATACATAATCTTTCCCCCCTATACTTTCCATACCTGTTTTTCAATAGGTTACTTATCTCTTCCTGCTGTCCAGTAATTAATTTTACATCACCACCAGAGTGGCACTGTCTGAGAACAGACTAGTGATTAATTTACTACTGTTTCACTTAATGAGGCTTAGCAGCACCCAGCTCCCTATCAAATATACAATATAGTAGTTAGTGTAGTAACTGCCCTTCTCCTACCTTCTGTAACTATTTGCCCAGTAAAGGGTCTACCAACACACACAAAAATGCACTAAAATTCACTAAGTCATCAACTAGTTCTTTAAGTTCACTTCTCACCTGAATTGATTAAGCTATGGTACCTCTCACAATCTTCCCAAGCCTTGTTGCAGAGTTTCTCAAAAAGGCCTTCTTATTAAGGATGGCAGTATTATTAGTGATCTTGTGCTAAGCGGGGAGAGATCACACGGCAGGGTCCCACTCCTGCCTATTCCAAATGAGGTGAACTTCACCTGTCGGATTAATCAGAAAGAAGATTCATGACAGGCAACTAGACTGAGAGAAAACACTCTGAGTTAGTAGGCTATCAAAGATACCAGGCCACCATGACAAGAAAACTTTATTACAAAAACTAGCAGTAGTAACACCTAAGCAATCGGGGTCTAATATATAAAAAAGAATTAAACTAAACTTACAAAATCCTTGAGTCATGAGTCAGGACTAAGGAGGAGAAAGTTTGGTTACTCCATGATGCACAGAGTGTATGTAACACTGGGAGGGCCTGACTCACAAAGGTAAAGTTACACTTTTGATGTTACTTTACTGACTACTGACTCTTGCAGTGTAAGTTTACGAATAGTAACCTTTCCATCAGTAATTTTACAGGTAGTAACTTTGTGAGTAGTAAGAAGCTCCTGCAATGAGTTGGTGTTGGTTTCACTACATCTGCCCGACCGTTTATTATGCACATTTGTAAATCACACATCAATAAATCACACAGTCTGGGGGGTTTGATGAATGGATGGGAATGGGGAATTGGAGAAAAGTGTGACAAAGACCAACATGGCAAAACAACAATATTTATCAGGTCGATGAGCAGAGCCTCATCAGCATAAAATCTGTTGTGGAATGGAATAAACGAATGACAATGTTCAGTTAAATATATTGCAAATCTTTGTTCAGCCCCAGAGACCCAAGTTATTATCTAATTGTTCTGTCATCTAGGTTTTAAAAATGCAAATTAGAGAGGAGGGAACCCAAACAGTTCTAAAAGTTAGGACTGTTAAAAGGAAAATGATACTCTATATAAATGGCAAACTGGGAAGTGAATCTGCATTGTTCATGGAATGTCCGTCTTGGGTGTGCAGTTAGGAAATGAAAAAAAGAAGGTTAAGGATGGGACAGAGGCCTTCATGTCAAGTGATTGAGGAGGCTTCTTGTGTGTACTCTGGTCCAACTCCAATTTGTAAATACGTATGGATAAATGGTGGGGCTGCATAAGTCAGACACCAAGGGGCATATTTATACTCTATTTGTGTTGAAATAGCGTCATTTTTTTTAACGATATTTCAGTGCTAACTTAACTCCATATTTATATTTTGTCGCTAGACCCATCTAACATGAAAATATTGGAGGTAAAGTATTTTTTGCCTGCGGAAAACTACCTTGCATCAATGTGATGCAAGGTAGGCATTCCCGGGTAAAAAATGACTTTAAGGCCCAGGCACCTTATTTATCCTTCAGTGCAAAAATGGTGCACAGGAG
Source organism: Pleurodeles waltl (assembly GCF_031143425.1). Taxonomy (NCBI): domain Eukaryota; kingdom Metazoa; phylum Chordata; class Amphibia; order Caudata; family Salamandridae; genus Pleurodeles; species Pleurodeles waltl. Next base: position 4,776,546 of record NC_090444.1, on the reverse strand, counting down.
GGAGGTGGACCTAAATAATGGCACTAAATTTGCTTAGCGCCATTATTTAACGCCTGGGTCAGGTCAGGGCAGGCGTTAGGGGTCCTGTGGGCCTTTTTCCATGGTCAGAGACCATGGAAAGAGCCCACAGGTGTCCTTCCCTAGCCCCAGGGACACCCCCACCCACACCAGAGGGACAGCGGAGGATGGAGGACCACATCCCTTGTGAATATAGGTAAGTAGAGCTAAGTATTTTGTTTTATGTTTTAAAGTGACATTGGGGATCCTGAAATGGGCCACCCTACATGGCATTGGGTGCAATGTCCATGCCCAGGGGACCCTTCTCTTTTGGGGTGGTGGGCATGACTCCTGTCTTTTATAAGAAAGGAGTCATTTGGTATGGTAGGTTTTGCATCAAGAAAAGACACTAGACAGGTTAGAGTGATTTTTATTGACTCTAACCAGCCTAGTGTCATTTTTTGGTGCGAACCCCCTTCACCATACTGCCACCCCCACCCTGCTAATGTTTTATGACGCTAGCCCACCCTTTGCGCCAGATTGCGCCATTCCGTTAATATGGCGACTGGCAGGCATCGTGGAATGGCGCAAGCCAGCGCTAAACTTTTTGAACAAAAAACTGCATTAGCGTAGTATAAATCAGGGCCCACATGTATAAATGTTCCTCTGAATATATACATTTTTTCCGAGCAGTTCAACAATATTATGAAAGTTCTATTGTGGTCTACTTAGTCAGGGAATTAGAGTTCATCCTCAAAATTAGAGGGTTTATTCAGAAGTTGGTCAACTAATGCACTTGAGTCTGGCCAATCACCCTCTTCCTCATCCTGTACTGTTTCAGGAACAGTATAATCCTGTGGGATGAAGTGATGGCTCATTCCAATTTCTTTATGTTTTGGGGTGAGAGCCTGGTCCTTTCTATTGTGCCAACGGTGCCAGCTGCACTGAACACACACTCAGCAGACACACTGGCTACTGTAAAAGCCAGATACTTTATTACCAGCCTGTTGAGCTCTGGCCAATGGAGCATTTTCCAATACCAATAGACCAATGCATTTTGATCTAGGTGGACCTTTTTTTAATCATCCATATAGTGTTGAACCATCCTCCAAATGGTCATTGGTGTTGCCATTTGCTCGACCTCAGTTGCCTTTGCCTCTGCACTTTACTGAAGCCTTACACTTGAAACGAAGCCTTTGCAGAGATTGAGTCTGATTCTTCTGTTGGTGGTGTTGTTGTCGCCGACGTTGCTGGTGTTGCTCGTGTTGGCTGCTATGAGACATCAGCACTACCCTCTCTGGAGGTTAAAGTTTGCACACCAGAACTTCTGCCTGGTACTCCAACTCTCAACTATTCATCTTCCAGGTCTCTCACTTATTCAACAATCCATGTATTACATAGTGGAACATCCCCTTCTGAAAAAGGAAAGAAGGTTGGCAGTATTTTTTTGTACTGTGGATCAAGTATATACTCCTTGGAGGACACATTCTCTCTGTGCAGGCTTGAATTAACAGTCAAGGGAAGAACTAAGCTCTCAACCAACTTAAACGCATCTTCGTTCACAATTGCGGACCTTTGCAACACTTTTTTAATTGGTCCCTAACAGAGTCAACAAAGAGATAGCTTCACTCTTCGTATTGTCCTCCTTGCTGACGTCTGCACAAAAGTACCCTCTTTTTGCCATGCTTGCCCCCATTTTCTGCCTGATGTCAATGTGCTTGACTGTGTTCACTGAAATCCTGCTAACAACAACCCCAGTGATTAGTCTGTCTCCCCTCAAAATGTTGCCACTGCATAATGGTAACACAGTATTTCACCGTAAATTGACATACTGGTGCCCCCTTATAAGTCCTAGTATATGGTACTTAGGTACCCAGAGCATTAGGGTTCCAGGGAATCCCTATGGGCTGCAGCATTTCTTTTGCAACCCATAGGGAGCCCAGCCAAAGGTTTCTGCAGGACTGCCATTGCAGCCTGCGTGAAAGGGTGCTTGCACCCTTTCACTGCCATTTACACTGCACCAGGTCACTTATAAGTCACCTCTAAAGCAGGCCCTTCAATTCTGAGGGCAGGGTGCAAAGAACCTGTGTGTGAGGGCACCCCTTTACTAGCATAATCCAGTCTACAATGGTTCAGGGAGCCCCAGTTCCTGCTCTGGCACGAAACTGGACAAAGGAAAGGGGGTGACCACTCCCCTGTCCATCACCACCCTTGGGCTGGTGCTCAGAGCTCCTCCAGAGGATCGCTGGGTTTTGCTATCTTGGATTCCATGTTGGCAGGGCACTCTGGGAGCCTCTGAGCAGCCAGTGCCAGCAGGTGACATCAGAGCCCTCCCCTGATAGGTGCTTTCCTGTTTAGCTGACGAATCCCCTTTTCAGGGCTATTTAGGGTCTTTCTCTCTTTGGTGGTTCTTCAGATTCAGATTGCAAGACTCCAGCAGGAATCCTCTGCATCCTTTACTTCACCTTCTTACCGAAGAAACTGCATCTGGACCCTCCAGGAACTCTACAAACTGCAACAAAGAAGCAAAGATGATCTCTGCAACATTGTATCTTCAGCTCCTGCCAGCAACTGAAACTGTTTCCCAGTCATGCATCCTCAGAGGACAGCCTGTCTTCAGCCTGCACCAGAAGAATGAAGGAATCTCCCTTGGAGTGAAGGAGTCACTCCCCTGCTTCAGCAGGCACCTCTCTGCAATGACGATCAGTTGTGTGGGACTCCTCTCCTGAAGAAGTGTGTGGATCCTGTATCATAGGTGGTGGACTGAAGTGGTCCTGAGGGTCCTGATGTCATTCTGTCCAACTTTGGTGGAGGTAAGAGCTTGCCTCCCCATGCAAGACAGTACCCCAGTGCACCATATGTTTTGCAGTTGCCAAGGCTTGTTGGCATCCTTCCACGAAGTTCTTTGTGCACCGTGCAGCTCCGCACCCCCAACACTCATTCCTGCAAAGCACAGCTTCCTGCATGGTTCTCCAGCATCATGGGACCCTTTGTTGTGGTGCTGTGTGGGTCTCCTTTTGCACCTTCTTTGTCTCCGTGCTGTGGGACTCCTGTGCATGCTGCCTGGTCTACTGAGGGCTCTCTGAGCTCCTAAGAGCCCCTTCTGACTCCTTTTCTTGGGTAGAGTCCACAAGGTCCCTCCTGGTCCCGGACAGCGCCATTTTACGCTAACTGCGAGATTTGCATGTACCAAGGCTTGCTGGCAGAATCCAGCGACGCAAACCAGAATGCAACCATCCATCCGGTGTGAGACATCATCTGCACCAACCAGGAGCCCGCATCCATATTCTTGGGTGCAGTACTGACTGTTGTTCTTCACCAGTGGTTCTTCTTTTGCACCATCATCCAGGTTAGCAGGGGCTCCTGTTCTCCCTGGACTCTTCTGTGCTTCTTGGACTTGGTCCCCTTCTTCCACAGGTCTTCAGGTCCAGGAATCATCGTTGGTGTCTTGTAGTCTCTTCTGGTTCTTGCATAATCTTCTTTCTTGTGTTCTTGTGTGTTCTAGGAAAGTTACTGTGATTTACTCCTGCTTTCCTGTTCTCTGGGTTGGTTTCTATTACTTACCTTAGGTGTTTTCTAATACTCTCAGCGCCCCTCCACACACTACACTTGCCTAGGTGGGAAACCAACATTCACATTCCACTTTCTTAGTATATGGTTTGTGTTCCACCTAGGCCCATTTTTAACTATTGTGATTTTCACTATTTGCACTGTTTCTAACAGTTTTTACAGTTTTTACAGCTATTTCTGCATACTAGTATATATAATGTGTGTATTACTTACCTCCTAAGAGAGTATAGTCTCTATTGTATTTTTGGCATTTGTGCCACCAAAATAAAGTACCTTTATTTTTGTAACACTGAATATTTTCTTTCATGTTTTTGAGTACTGTGTGACTCTCAGTGGTATTGCATGAGCTTTGCATGTCTCCTAGATAAGCCTTGGCTGCTCAGCTACTGCTACCCCTAGAGAGCCTGGCTTCTAGACACTGCCTACAATTCACTAATAAAGGATAAGTGGACCTGGTATAAGGTGTGCAAACATCAAAAGGAAGACACATTTGTATGAGGCATTTGAATAGGCCCCATTTGCCCACCTCTTTGGTCATGCTTTTCCCAGTTGCGTCCCCTCATCTTTGAAGGACATAGTCAGTGATTGGTCTGTACTGCTCAAACATATGTTGCAACATGTAGTAGGGCCAATTCCAAAGTGTTGGGACCTCCTGTATGAGGGCTTTAACTGGTACTCAATGACAAAGCTGAATGATCCTCAACTCCTTCTGGGTTTTAGAAGAATGAGTGAAATGAGTGCAGATTCTTCTGCAAATGGCCAGTATGTTGCAGACTATGGCCCTCATTATGACCCTTGCGGTCGGCGGCAATATGGCGGGAAGTACTGCCAACAGGCTGGCGGTACTTCCCGTCATATTATGACATTGGCGGGTTGGCTGAAGCAAAACCGCCAATGTACCACACCGACCGCCAAGCGGTAACAGCCGCCGGGCTGGAGATACCAATCTCTAGCCCGGCAGCCATCACTGTACCACCTGCGGGATTATGACCCCACCATGGTTTTCGTGGCTTCCTTACCACCACGAAAACTATGGCGGTAGGCACTATCAGTGACAGGGAATCCCTTCCTTGTCACTTATAGGGGTCTACCCCCTCCCTCTCCAGGTAACCCACCCCCCTCTCCAAAGCCTCCCCCGACCCGCCTACATTCACGCCCCACTTCACACACACACATCCACACACCCATTCCCACAAACATCCACGCATGCATACATCCACTCACACACACCTGCACACACTTGCTAACATGCACGCAGACACAAAACACAACATACACGCACTCACACCTCAATACATGCACACATCCACGCACACACAAACATACACACACTCCCTCACACACACAACACCCCCCACCCCCTCACCTGTCGGAGACCCAACTTACCTGTGTCCAGGGGGTACTCCGGCAGGAGATGGGATGGAGTGCTGCAGCCAGCAGCAGCGTCCGCCAGCAGAACACCGCCAGGCTGTATTATGGGTCATAATACGGCTGGCAGCAGCGCCACCCTACTGCCATCCACCAGCATGGCCACAGCTGGATTTCTGCCATCCTCCTGGCGGTAATCCGGCTGTGGTCATAATACGGTGGATAGCTGGTAGCCGCGGCGACGGTCTTTTGGCAGCCATCGCCACGGTGGTAAGTGTTTTTTACCGCCATTGTCGTAATGAGGGCCTATGTCTTTGTTTTTATAAACTCCTGCACAATCAGGTTGATGCAGTGCACCAAACACAGGATCCTGAAATATCCACCATCTGCCATGGCCTTGACTGTATTACTGCAGTTGTCTGAGCCATCTGGGTCACAGCAATTCAAACATCTTGCTGTTAAAGTCTTCCAAGGTGTTTGCAGCTGTATGGAGTTTCTCCATGTCATACGTTGCTTCTCTTCTATGTCGTTGAGTGCTCTTAAAAGTTGCTTCAGCTCTGGGACTGGAAGGATCTCTTTTGTGTGGGTTAAGCTGTTGCATAACCCCCACCCATCCAGCACTCTGCTGCAAAGCTTATCCATCCAATTGCAACACATCATGATTGAGGACTGGAAGAGCAACTCTGGCAAGAAAGGTCCACTTTGGAACCTTCCATTTGGGTCATTTCCTCTACAAAAGAAAAAGGGAGGACCTCCAGTGCTAACATCTTACCCAGCTTCCTGTACAGATGTGTCATTGGGTGGTTGTGTTCATAGGGCCCCTCCTGCCTAAATTTGCCCATAATAGTGCTTGGATTGTTTTCTTTTGTGGTGCCACTAACACAGGCGACTTCAGGAGAGAACCAGGAGGTGGTGAGCTCAATATGCGTCTTGGGGAAATCATTCCTGTATGCTGTGGTGTCTACATCTGAGTCTGGACCATTTGGAAGTTGCTGATGTAGATGATGCTGGCATACTGCTGGGGGCAGGGGTGCTTGGTGTAAAGCTGTCACCCTCTTCTTCCACATCAACTCCTATGACCATGATTGGAGCTGATTCCTCTCTCACTCAGTACTCACGGCTGCTATTTTTTAAGGTTCTCCTCCCAACAGATTGTGTAATCTTTTCTCATATGGGTCATTTGGCCTCCACTACCATAGTGTGAACCAGGCTTACCTCAACAAACACTACCATGGCAAATGGAGCATATTACAAAGTCATCCTTCTGCTTGCTAATTGTTAAAAAGTCCCAAAGTGGGAAGGAGAACTTTTTTAGTGTGCTACTGCCAATGCCTGAAGAACTGGAGGTAGGTCAGTGTGTTAATTGCCTCTCTGCAGTGCATACTTTGATTGAGGTGCAAGTGGATGCGGGTCTCAGTGGGAGCCTTACAAATATGGAAGCTGGTGGTGGTGGTGATGCAACAAGTGCCACATCCCTCTGAGCAGGTTGAATAGGCTGGTTCATCCTCATCACTAACACTATCCATAATGTTCAGGTTTTCTGGAACTTTCCTTTTCCCTTGTCTCTCTTGGTGGATCTCGGACTCAGCCAGGGTCCAGTCTATGTCCAGATCATGCTAAGCAGGAAGCTCAACCTTTTGTTCTGCTTCTACGTCAAGAAGAACGTTTGCTGGCTGTGGCTTCTGTTGTCCACTTTACTCAGTTTCCTCCGACAATTGGGCACCTATGGCCTAAATAACCTATGGCAGTCAGGGACTACAGGGAAAAATTGAATAATCCTTAAAAAGTGAATACTGGTGTCTGCCCATGGCCTGAAAGACCTGTGGCATGCACGGGGTGCAGGGAAAACTGGAATACTCCCTAAAAAAGGTGCATGCTGGTGTGAAGCTTGGGACGTGGATACCAATGGGGTGCAGGAATTGCAGGTGTCTCACTAGCAACTATGAAAAATGCTTTTGGAGGCAAGGGAAAATGGAAAATGTTCACATAATATTATTTAAACACTGTAAATACATGCTACAATAACCCTCAAGCATATTAAACTGATATCAGGACAAAAGTAAACAAAAAACAAAAAGACACAGCCATCTTCAATGTCCCTAGAAAATGACTTTGAAAACTGGGAAAAGAGATTTCATGTACTGGCTACCTAGTCAAACACCAAAAAGTAAAGAGGCATGGAGAACAAAGAACACATGCAGTCCTATTGCAAAAGGACACTGGCTGACTACATAGAATAGCCACCTGCCGCATGGTTAAACAACAAGCAAGGGGGCATGGACAACAAACAACACATACAGGCCTATGGTAAAAGCACACTGGCTGACAGCACAAAATGTCGGCTGGCTACATGGTCACATAACAAGCAAGGAAGCATGGACAACAAAGAACACATGCAGGCATTGACACAAAATTACCCTGGCTCTATGGACACCGGTCACATGGCATGGAGAACAAAGACAAAATGCTGGCCTATGGCAAACACAGTCACATACACTGGCCAGACAAAGGAGGCATGGTAAACAATGAAGACAATACCACCATGAACTCAGCAATGCCAAAAATTTCAATTAATTCAACTATAAAGATTTAACAATACACATCCCCTCAAGGCATCAAAATATATTACCCACCAAAATAAAATGCACTTTTTGCAGAAAAAAGCAAAATACAAAAAAAAAAAAACACATTTTGTATTTGATTTAATTTGTGGCCTAAGTCATAGATATTTTAAAACAACATATACTACAGAAACAGTAGTTTCATATATCCAATGACTACTACTACTGACTGGATGCCCCGTGGGCAGACTAGACCACTTGGTAAAATAAATTAATAGTGCAAATTTAACAAATATGGAGAAAATTTACTGAACTGTACAACCTTTTTCCCATATAAAAGATAAAAATGTAAGTGCCAAAAACACTAGGTCCCTAACGCAACCCCAGACCACCTACCACAACCAAAATCAAATTTAAAACATTAATATAATTACAATTATATACTGGTGCATGCCCTCTATCTAACAACACACACATCCAAAAGTTTTTTTTTACCTTACTTGTGATGTCACCAAAACCAAAGTCCTGATTAAAATCTGATAGTATATATAAAGCAAAAATTGCAGACAAACAGAGTGATCCTTTCAGCTCAAAATCCAAATGAAAAGTGACCAATAGATGAGCAAAACAGTGGGAGGAGCTTTCTGGACAGGAAAAGGAAGTTGGAGTCTTTGTGGCATTTCCTTCCTGTTAATAGTTTTTGCACTAAAAAAACAACCTGAGTCATCTGTTCTATTAGAATATCAACTCAAAAAGGTTTTCTAGTAGAAAGTCTACTTGAGGAGCAGCTGCTCGCGATCACTGGCATCACAAAATGGTGCCAGCAAGCTCTGCGGTCACCGAAAATCGCGCTAGCGGGTGGCAAATCTGCCTCAAGCTGAAAAGCGCCTATTACGGAGCCACGCGGGGTTCAGGTTGTAGGAAAGTACCATCTTGCCTGGCATGTTACCCCCATTTTTACTTGTATGTATGTTTGTTTTTGCCTGTGTCACTGGGATCCTGCCACCAGGACCCCAGTGCTCATAAAGTGTGCACTGTATGTGTTCCCTGTGTGGTACCTAACTGTATCACTGAGGCTCTACTAACCAGAACCTTAGTGTTTATGCTTTCTCTGCTTTTAAAATTGTCACTGCAGGCTAGTGACTAATTTTACCAATTCTCATTGGCACACTGGAACACCCTTATAATTCCCTAGTATATGGTACCTAGGTACCCAGCGTATTGGGGTTCCAGGAGATCCCTATGGGCTGCAGCATTTCTTTTGCCACCCATAGGGAGCTCACACAATTCTTACACAGGACTGCCACTGCAGCCTGAGTGAAATAACGTCCATGTTATTTCACAGCCATTTTACACTGAACTTAAGTAACTTATAAGTCACCTATATGTCTAACCCCCACTTAGTGAAGGTTAGGTGCAAAGTTACTTAGTGTGAGGGCACCCTGGCACTAGCCAAGGTGCCCCCACATTGTTCAGGGCAATTTCCCCAGACTTTGTGAGTGTGGGGACATCATTACACGTGTGCACTACATATAGGTCAATACCTATATGTAGCGTCACAATGGTAACTCCGAACATGGCCATGTAACATGTCTAGGATAATGGAATTGTCACCCCAATACCACTGTGGTACTGGAGGGACAATTCCATGCATCCCTGGGGCTCCAGCATAGAGCCCGGGTACTGCCAAACTAACTCTCTGGGGTTTTCTCTGCAGCTACCGATGCTGCCAACCCTCAGACAGGTTTCTGCCCCCCTGGGGCCTGGGCAGGCCAGTCCCAGGAAGGCAGAACAAAGGATTTCCTCTGAGAGAGGGTGTTACACCCACTCCCTTTGGACATAGGTGTTAAGGGCCTGAGAGGAGTAGCCTCTCCTGGCCTCTGGAAATGCTTTGAAGGGCACAGATGGTGCCCTCCTTGCATAAGCCAGTCTACACTGGTTCAGGGATCCCCCGAGCCCTGCTCTGGCGTGAAACTGGACAAAGGAAAGGGGAGTGACCACTCCCCTGATGAGCACCTCCCCAGGGGAGATGCCCAGAGATCCTCCAGTGTGTCCCAGACCTCTGCCATCTTGAATGCTGAGGTGTGAGGGCACAATGGAGACCTATGAGTGGCCAGTGCCAGCAGGTGACGTCAGAGACCCCTCCTGATAGGTGCTTCCCTCTCTCTGTAACCAATCCTCCTCTGAGGGCTATTTAGGGTCTCTCCTGTGGGTTTCTCTTCAGATAACAAATGCAAGAGCTCACCAGAGTTCCTCTGCACTTCCCTCTTCGACTTCTGCCAAGGATCGACCGCTGACTGCTCCAGGATGCCTGCAAAACCACAACAAAGTAGCAAGAAGACTACCAGCAACATTGTAGCACCTAATCCTGCCGGCTTTCTCAACTGTTTCCTGGTGGTGCATGCTCTGAGGGCTGTCTGCCTTCACCCTGCACTAGAAGCCAAGAAGAAATCTCCCGTGGGTGGACGGAATCTTACCCCTGCTACCACAGGCACCAAACTTCTGCATCACCGGTCCTCTGGGTCCCCTCTCATCTTGACGAGCGTGGTCCCGGGAACACAGGAGCTGGATCCAAGTGTCTCTGACAGTCCAGTGGCCTTTGTGTTCAAATTTGATGGAGGTAAGTCCTATCTTCCCCACGCCAGACAGTAATCCTGTGTACTGAGTGATCTGCAGCTGCTAGGGCTTCTGTGCACTCTTGCAAGGATTCCTTCGTGCACGGCCTAGCCCAGGTCCACAGCACTCAGTCCTGCATTGCTCAACTCGCTGAGTTGACCACCGGCTTCGTGGGACCCTCTGTTGTAGTGTTGAGATGACTGCTGAACTCAGATTTCCTAAATGCCTGTTCAGGTGCTTCTGTGGGTGCTGCCTGCTTCTGCGTGGGCTCTCTCTGTTGCTGAGCACCCCCTCTGTCTCCTCCTCCAAGGGGCGACCTCCTGGTTCTTCCTGGGCCCTGGCAGCACCCAAAACCTTCAACTGCAACTCTTGCAGCTAGCAAGGCTTGTTTGTGGTCTTTCTGCGTGGAAACAACTGTGCATCCTCCAGCACTCCGTGGGACATCTTCTGACCAAACAAGATGTTCCTGGCACCTTCCGTTGTTGCAGAATCTTTGGCTTCTTCCACCCAGAGGCAGCCCTTTTGCATCTTCATCCGGGGTTTAGTGGGCTCCTGCCCCCCCTGGACACTTGCGTGACTCTTGGGCTTGGTCCCCTTCCTTTACAGGTCTTCAGGTCCAGGAATACGTCTTCAGTGCTTTGCAGTCAGTTGTTGTCTTTGCAGAATCCCCTATCTCGACTTTACTGTCTTTCTGGGGTAGTAGGGTAACTTTACTCCTACTTTCCAGGGTCTTGGGGTGGGGTATCTTGGACACCCTTAGTGTTTTCTTACAGTCCCAGCAACCCTCTACACACTACACTAGGCCTGGGGTCCATTTGTGGTTCGCATTCCACTTTTGGAGTACATGGTTTGTGTTGCCCCTAGCCCTATTGTCTCCTATTGCATTCTATTGTGTTCTACAGTGTTTGCACTACTTTTCTAAGTGTTTTACTTACCTGATTTTGGTCCCTGTGTATATTTTGTGTATTTTACTTACCTCCTAAGGGAGTATATCCTCTGAGATACTTTTTGCATATTGTCACTAAAATAAAGTACCTTTATTTTTAGTAACTCTGAGTATTGTGTTTCTTATGAGATAGTGCTAAGTGATATAAGTGGTATATTAGGAGCTTTGCATGTTTCCTAGTTCAGCCTAAGCTGCTCTGCTACAGCTACCTCCATCAGTCTAAGCTGCTAGAACACTACTAATCTACTAATAAGGGATAACTGGACATGGCACAAGGTGTAAGTACCATCAGGTAGCCACCATAAGCCAGGCCAGCCTCCTACACAGGTGATCATGCACCAATTGGTGGAATTTGGCAGGAACTCTGCATGTAACTCCACGAAGGAAATTATATTTTCATTTGGGCCAAATTTTGAAGTCATATGGAGAATCCATGGACATGATAAACAGCTTTGACACATCAACATTTTGTTACATTTAATGCTTTCCTATTTGAATAGTTGCTACTGGTATGGTTCAATTGCATTCTATTTGTAATGTTGGCTGCAGTAGATGTATTGGAAGAGGTGATGTTTTCAAAGAATGTCTCGAATGAGCAAATACTGAATTGAATGCATTGCTGTGCAAGTTCATGAGGTCAAGATGTCTCATTGTAAGAACTTTGTTACACAATCACACTTAGATGGTTGCTAAACCGATCTATGTGGCTTTTACACATATACATTTTTAATCTTTACAGCACTTAGAAAAAATAGAACATGCAACCCTGTATCTTTTATTACCATTGTGACATATCTTGCACAGCAGAAACCCTTGCCCATAAATGTCACAATTATGCACACAGAGCTAAGCACAGGTGTTTGTCATCGCAGAGAATCTGAACAGTCTGTGTCTACAGCAGATTCAAAAGTCTAAAACTAGATGAGCCAATTGCTGGACCCTCCAGGAGGAAATGGATATCCAAAAACGATCATGCAAAAATGTTATAAAGTGGAGTATGAAAAGAATATATATTTTTCTTAAGGAAAACATTTTTCCACGAATGAAACAGGTAATGAAAGTGTGTTCAACTATTTGTCATTGTAGTTACAAGGACCTGTCTATGTACGGCATGGGGCTACATAAGTATTATACTAATTGTATATTTTTTCGCCTTTTAAACCACATGTTACTGTCCAATGTTGGGACTATTGTCCATGAGCCTTTCCATGGCCAACATCCTTTTGTTTGCATCTAATCTTGTTCAAAAGATGGACAGATGTGCTCTCAATGTCTTGACTTCTAATGCTATGGTCATGGTTTCTTTGAGAGGAAGACCATTGTAACCTTGATTACAGTAATTTCTTTTAACAGGGTTTCCATGTTGGCTTAAGTCATTTTGCCATGTGAAAGGATTTGCTTTTTCCATGAATGCTTCTGAAAATAGTTGCTGGTGTGAGGTTTTAGGTTTTTGCATGAGGGTGTGCCGAATATACAAAGGTAAAGCATATTTCATGAATAGGTGTGCACCACCTTGTCCATTGCTTTGCTTTGGCACATCTAGAAATGTTTGGGTCGTTCTGGGATGAGCAGGAAACCCCGATGTGGAGTAGTGTCAGACTCTAGCTCTGTCCTCAGAAGTAGCATGAGTCTCACCAGGGCTTCCTGTGTGGCACCATCAGCTCTGACTGCAAGGAAGAGTAGAGTACTGATGTGGCTAGAAGAGGGAATTTGGAAATAAGAAAAGGGACTCCTCTTCCTCCATCTCAAGGCAAAATTTTGTTTTCTGCTAAACTACAGATTCTCCTAGTCATTTGTGAAGTAGAGTCCGGATTGTATTGAAGACAATGGACTGAAATGTCATGCATCCGCTCTTCTCACTGCTGTTTAATCATCACTCTTTACTTTAACAACAACAAAAAAACAAAAACTCCCATAATTCCATTGTTCCCACAGGAAATGCTACAACACAAACACCCAGTATAAAAGGGTCAAATTAAAACATGTTGCATTCTTTGCTTGATGCATTTGTAGGTTTCACAAAGTCCAAGAGGGAACCAGAAAAAAAACAACAAAAGAAAACCTAGCAGCAACCACAGAGCATCCTCTTGTCCTTTATAAGTTCCATCCCAATTCCAGACATCAACTTCCACTGTAGTTTGAGGCACGTACGTAGGCCACATCGACCCATTAGATTCTTCCCTGATCTGGTGCTCCAGACGCTACATGGAATCACAAAGACAGAATACTTAGGGGATTGGAAGATTCACCTATGTTGTCTTTAATAAAATCAGGACTCCCCTTCACAACTTGACAGGAGAAAATACAATTTTATTATATGACATGGAGTCTCTATTATGCATATTCAAATCTTGTTACTTACAGACACTGCCACGTCAACAGGTTTATAATAAAATGTATAAAAAGGTGAGAAACCCTAGACCAATCTGCGGCCTTGGAAGATATCTTCCAATCAACCTCCTGCCCAAAATGTGTTGGAAGTCATTGCTACTCTGACTGAATGTGCTTAAAAAGAGGACGTATCTAAAGTTTTTCTTACTATCACTGCCTTCACCGTTCTACTTTAAGTCATGGGAATAATGAAATGAAAAGATGTTCTCAAGCTATGAGTAATTGAGGTGCAGGAGTCCTCATTCCTTGTCTCACCTGAATGGAAAGCCTATTGCACCTGAGCATACAAAGTTTGGAGTGAGCCATAAAGTATGGAAATTCCAAAAAAGAGGGTGCAATCTTGGTCCTCCTGGTTATGAGAGAGTGAGGCCCTTTAGGTGTGAACCGCACAGCTAATAATTGCAGGGCCCTAACACTGAAGAGCCTCTTAAAAGAGACCAAGAGGCATATTTATACCGATTGTGCGTCAAACATTTTGACGCACAATCAGCGCAAACGTTGCCCCGTATTTAAACTTTGACGCCCGAGCCCGCGGACGTCAAAATTCCACCATGTGCGTCATTTTTTGGATGCGGCAACCCGCCTTGCGTTAATTATATGCAAGGTAGGCGTTCCCGTCCAAAAAATGGCTTAAAGGGCCGTGCGTCGTATTTATGCTTTTGGGCAAAAATTACGCACGGCTGGGAGGCGGAGCCAGAAAATGACGCACAGTCCGATTTGCGTAAAAAATTAACGCCTGGGTCAGGGCAGGTGTTAAAATGGGGAAAACACACCTGTATTTAATCAGAACACACAGAACAAACAGCAGAGCAGCAGAGCAGCAACAGGGAGCCATGGAGGTGATTCTAATCCAGCGTGCACGCAGACGCAGAGCCCAGCAGCAACAACAGCAGCTACAACAACACCAGCAGTGACCCCAAAGGCAGCCCAGAAGGCAGGAGAGGATATTCCGCCCAAGAACAACCCTTCAGGGCCTCAGGGAACACGACATCATACAGAGGTACTGGTTGAACTGGCAGGCCATTCAGCAGCTGCTGCGCAACATTGAACAGCAGTTGGCCCCCACTTTGGTGACACCCCGCACCATCCCAACAGAAACAAAGCTGCTTGCTGTACTTCATATGCTGGTGTCCTGGTTGGCGGAATATCACAACCATCATTCTCCGCCTTTTTGCCCAAAGTACTGGATGCCATCATTCAACTGACACCCACCACATCTGCTTCCCTAACACACTGCAGAAGCAGCAGGAAACAAAACAGGGGTTCTGCGCAATCAGTGGCTTCCCACACGTCCTTGGTGCAATCGACTACACACATGTACGCCTTGTGCCACCTGCTGCAACTGAACACCTCTACCGCAACAGGAAGCACACACATTCCATCAACGTGCAGGCCATCGTCAATCACCAGGGATTGATCACCAACATTGTGGCTAAATATCCTGGGAGTGTACATGACTCATACATCTTCCGTCACTGCACCATCAATGAACACTTTCAGGATGGACGGTATGGCAATGGACTACTTGTTGGTAAGTACAAAAACCTACTTATATACTCACTGCACAGCAACCCTCTAGGACACACAACACATACACCACAACAGCAACATGTCAATAGGAACACACTGAGGTTGTGACATCATTAGCCATGTTTCTTAAGTCACCATTGAACCTGTCACACATTGGAAATTAGTGTACAGCCTAATGTGAAGACGTCAATGAGTGTGGTTGCCTAAATGTCACCTTGCAAATTGTAAGTGTCCCAATGACCTTTACATTAATACATTGCATAAGTTTCAAGGTATGGGATGTCCAGGGTACTTTGATATGAACGTGTTAACAACACTTTCAATTTTAACTCTGTATGGAACTATCATCTGACCCCCAGTGAAGACACACGGACACCTGTATCACAAGTTACAATGCTAGGGATGGCACACTGTACTGCAAATCCCAAAACATGCTGCTGACAAACGGTTAGCAGACAAACACTCGTTCAGCCAAGGAAACAACACAATGCAGATGGTACAGCCTACAAGCATAGGATGCTACATTAGTACACAAAAGAGTCACAGACAACACAAGACAACTACTGCCATGAAAGGTCTTTTCAATAATGCCAGCTACATCAACACGATCCCATTCATTTTCTCTTGCAGCTGATCAGGGGTATGGCATCCAGCCATGGATTATGACACCATTTGGCAACCCAAGTACTGCTGCAGAGCGTGCATACAACGAGGCCCATAGGAGTACACGCAGCATTGTCGAGCGGACCTTCGGCATCCTCAAATCAAGGTTCCGCTGCCTCGACATCACTGGTGGTAGCCTCCTATATTCCCCCGAGATGGTCTGTAGGATCATCCTCACATGTGCAATATTGCACAACATTTGTATCAAAAGGAACATTCCCCTCCTCGAACCAGAGCCACACATGCCTGAAGAGGAGGAAGAGGAGGATGCTGGCCTGCAACAGGAGGGGGAATTACAGAACACAGCTGCTGGTATACGCAGGCGGCAACAGATTGTAAATAATTTCTTCTGACTATGATCACCTTCACCACTTTAGTTAACTAATTTAAATAAACACCTATTCTAATCACCATATCATTGTCTGGCTATTCCTTTTTGCACACCTTCATCTCTACTTATCAGAATAAGAGTGTTGCCTCATGGAGCATTGCTGAGATACTGAGTAGGACACAGAAAATCCCAGAGCTAATGTGACGCCTAATATACAATGGTCACATACACACACACTCTTAATGACATATATCATGTACATATCTCCTTTGAAGGCCAATAGCAGAGAACCACAACTATTTCACACATACATGTTGAAAGCAAGGTCCAACGCAGCATATGGCATAAAACTATGACACCATCACTCAATAGGGGAAAACAAGCCTCATACATGAGGCAGTCAATGTGCTTTGGCAACACTAACAGGAATGCCAGACCAGACCCTTGACAGCAGTTAGTCCAACTGCGTCCAATATTTGCAAGAAATATCTGTGACTAGAGTTCCATAGAAGCAGAACATAGACAGCACAAGTGCCACACATATGACATGCATTGCACACATGACATTCCATGTACATGTCAGCCCATTTCCTAACTCCTGACACACCCATGCACCTGGTCACAACCCACCTGTCGGAAGAGGTCCCTGGAATACTAAGATGTGTACCCTGATAATACCTCCTCTGCACACACAGACCAACATTAGCAAACCAGTGTGCTACACCCTTTCCTAAGGTATGCCATTGTCATATAACATCTGACTGCAAGGACGTCAGGTCAATTTATACACTGTCTTCTAGTTTCAAAGCCCTGTTAGCACATGTAGATTGCTTCCCCTTGTGAAAATGTCTGTTGGCCCTTAGAATGCAAGTCTCACCTACAGGACTGGTGAGAAACAGATGCAGCCCACACCTGTGATCACCTCCATGCACACCACCCATTTCAAAAAGCACTGCCCCTGATGATGCCTGGAACAGCATAGGAGTTGCCATTATGTCAAATACACCGTCAACCATTGATAAAAATTAAGCCGTGTAACACAGCCCTTTGGTTCATTTGTCACCTTCAAAAACACAGGACGTACACAGTTTGCCATGTCAACTGTCTAGTTTGTCCTCCAAACAGTCTCAGTCAGACCACTGGTTATGTAACATGTCCAGTAGATGGTTCCTGAATCACCTTGCATTCTGTCAGTCTGACTGGCAACTGTCTGTGTGTCACACTAAAGTATCCCTGTGTCTACATATGTTCCACACATGCGTAAGCAAACCTCCCATTCATCAGGGGGCATTGGGCATGGGCTTCTTCCATGCATACCCAAATACATTGTATAGCATCATCTGCCTTTTAACTGTACCATTTGAGTTACATCCTCTTGGAAATGCAAAATTCATGGCCCATCCCTTGTCTGGGTTGCATATATGCATGAATGACAAAGTGTGACAGTGTCCCAGGGTCATAGGCAGGGATTGGGTACGGGGCTTTCAGCACAACCAGCAACCTCTGATAATGTCCATGAATAATACACAAATGTCAGAACCATGACAGTTCACACATAGCATCACAGTGCACACAACATAGTGATGGGCCGTGTGTGGTGAATAGCTGCGAGAATAAACAGCACAGAGGCTATGATGTTCCCAGATGCAGTGGGAAGTGCAGAGGCCAACCTATGTACAAATGTTGTAATGACACCTGCCGGAACATGACAATTGAGACATTATCTCACTCAGCACACCAAGGTTGCCCTGTTGACTGTCTCATTACACGTCTTTAGTGACAGGGTGGGACCATCCATATGTTGGTTCAGATGTCCACATCTACTTTACTTACACTGATCAACAAAGGATACTCAGTAGTTACAGGAATAGCTGCCACTGACTCATGATGAGTCCTGGTCCGAACCATAGCTGTGACAAATGACACCCCAAACAATCTACAGGATCATCATTGGACCACACACATGAACAAGACACCTATGTGCAATTGATCACTGGAAATATGTGGACACGTGCTGTCTTGTATGCTGGTCCACCACAGCCACTTGATAGTTGGGGCTCACTTCTATGGCCTCAACTGTGGTGTCATCATACATATGAGACTGACTCTTGTCTGTCTGTGCAAACAACATGGTACCCACTTCCTCAATGCATGTGTATGACTCACTGTGGGATTCATCAACTAGTGCCTAGGAAGCTCTTACCAGTACTCTAGGACATAGGATGTAGAAAATGTGGACCATTGACATGAACATGCGTCTGCCATCCATCTGGTGCATGCTATGTCACATGTGGTGTCTACGTGACCCTAAAACTTGGAAGTATACTTTACAGGTGTTGTTACATGTATGACTAACACATGCCCTTGCTCATTTTAAATTTGACTTGCATCTTAGGATTGGACACATGGACGTCACGTTCATACTACCATATGTACAATTATGCTTCATGTGATATACACACACACTTGGTCAACCAACACATTAGTTATCAAAGCACACACTTTGAGCCAAAGGAATTTAGGTATTGTACATATGTGCGTCACAATGCTATCCTCTCCTTATGACAAACATGCACAATTTGTGCCACACATATATGTAGGCCACACTTATGACCATCTATGACGTCAGCCAACTGTAAAAATACTGTGAAAGGTGTAGTGGATGATGTTTCGCTGCAGTATGATGTCACACATGTGAAAATACACCATCAACACCATACTGTCTTCAATTAGCCAATCTCTGATGTGTTCCAAATGTAAAATAACCAAAAAACAAGTAAAAATGCCCCAAACCAGTTTATGTACTGTAATTTTGACATCCCTAGCGGTGTGCGTCATTTTTTGTTTACCAAAACTGTATTTGTGTCATTTTTTTTTACGCACAGGAGTGAAATTTAGCCCGCATCCAGATATTTGTACAGTCCATGTATCATTATGTGGATGCGGGTTAATATTCACGTCTATGCGTCAGAAACAATGACGCAAATACAGTTTTGTGCAACAAAAAATTATGCATAACGCGAAAAAGGCGGGACTTTTCATACAGGAAGTGATGTAATAAGATATCCTGTTTATAGATCATGTACAGTGGGTGTACTTTCACTTTCACTTTGCAGTCTATGATCCTTCTAGACTGTGTGGCTGTGTAGAGAGTGTTGTCCAGAGATTTTGTGCTGCATTTGTCCTGTGTGCTATCTGTAAAGTCCTTTTGTGAAATAAATATTGTCTGTGTATACTCTAGTTCTGTGTTTTGTCTACATTTGTCCATTTATCTTGTGTATTTCTTGTTTGTGGGAGTCTGTTGTGGGTAGTTTTAGTTTGGGGATAGTTGGGCTCTTTTAGTGTTTAGGTTTACTTTTTTTTTGTCTTTTTACCCCTACTTTCACCCTTTTCCCCTTTCTATTTCTTTTACCCCTATTCTTCATTTATAAGTATGTCTGGTAGGCCATGTCTTGGCAGGATGGGGGAAGAGGAGTTGGGGGGGCTTCATCTGGCTGGTGACACATTTCTTGCCACTCATGATCCAGGCAGGGTCATACAGGGGTATCCGACAGAGGCGCGCAGAATCCGGTGGGGAAAGGTGCTACATCACCTGCAGGGTGTGTATGCCAGCCAGAGGAGTGACCACCAGCTGAAGCACCGGTGGGCTGACCTCATCACCAGGGAGCAGGATCTCTTGGACCACCTGGGAATCATGATTGGTGGCACTGTTGGTGAGTACGACTATTGTTAATGTGCACAATTAAATGCTCTGTAGTGACATCAGGGGATTAGTGCAATGCCTGCCAGCTAACTTGATGACTGTGTGTAATGCTGGGGAAATATAAGGGGATCATTGATGCACTATGGCAAGGATCACAATTGCTAGCTGTCAGGTAGCACGTGCTCAGCAAACTTACAGGTAACTTTACCATGAAGGAAATTGGTGCGGCCTTTTTGTCAGCACAGCTAACAAAATAGGAGCCAATCATGTCTATATAGGATACTATTGACAGAGAAGTACAGATGTACCAACATTTAGGCCAACTATGTTGACGCAATTGCTAGACTGACTTTAGAATCACTACATGATGCTGAAAATGAGTGCTGCCTTCACGTCAATTGATAATAGCATAGTGGCTCAGACACTGGTCTCATGTTAGTCTGGTGAGTGTGGAAGGAAAGCGTTCACAGAAGTAATATGAATGTGTGGGATTATTGTGTTTCTTGATCTTTTGGATACATGTCTGTTCATGATTTGAAAACATTGTGAAAAGGTGTAAGGTGCCCTCAGCTAACATCTTAAGATGTTTGTTGGAATTAGTTGAGCCACAATCCAAATATGGATGGCAGTCCAAGTGTATGCACATGGCTTCACATCTCCATGGTTG
Source organism: Pleurodeles waltl (assembly GCF_031143425.1). Taxonomy (NCBI): domain Eukaryota; kingdom Metazoa; phylum Chordata; class Amphibia; order Caudata; family Salamandridae; genus Pleurodeles; species Pleurodeles waltl. Next base: position 4,756,203 of record NC_090444.1, on the reverse strand, counting down.
ATGCAAATCACCATAGCTGGGCCACATCAATTGACTATACTGTAACAACAGGATGGCTTACAGGAGTCCCTGCCCCTCCCTCTGTACATTGGGCCTATGTGCAATAAATGTGTCATGGCCACAAGGCATGTTTGACTGGTAATGCAGTCCTCAAGTAACCAGGCGTCGGATGTTTCTCTTGGATGCACATGATGAGACGATTACACTCCATATTTTTTAGTGCTCACCAATTATTGGGCATGTTTGCAACCACATGATAGTTAGGGCCAATGTATGTGTGCAGATATGTGTGTAACTGTCACAGGCGACCCATGCTATGTACAAGTTGGCCGTGAAATATCAGATGCAGTGCCATCATGTCTAAATGGCTGCCATTTCCTTATTCAGCCTAGACATTGTAAATGATTATTAAATTGTTCACTGTGCACAGATTTTGAGCACATTTCTTCCTTCCATACGTTACAGGTGGACCGGCACCCTACACTTTGGGAGAGGTGGCGACATTTGAGGATCCAGACCACTCCAGTAAGTGTTGATATGTCTGTTATGTGTTGTGTTTGCTGGTTATCGACTTGTGTGAGTTGGACGCATAGCAAGGTGTGATGCGTTGGGCAAGCTTTTCACTTGTTCCATGAGTGGGAATGCAGTTCTCACATGTTTTGAGTTTGCCAATGCGTATCCAATGGTATCATGTAGGGATTGTAGGACATCCCTGTAGGCCCCACTGTGAGTACAGGGGATAGTCATGTGTATGACACTTGTATCACCAAGAGTCGCAATGGAGGTCAGCCCCTATTTAGTCAGCCTGTCAGACCCACATTCTCTAAGATTAGTAGAGCTAATAGCTTTCCAATAGACATCGGCTTCCCTATTTACCTACGTAATTTTGAAACAGTAGGTAGAACCTCCTAGCAGCATGTACTTCCACATGTAGTGCATCAAGTCTGTGGAACCTGAGTGTAATGGCCCAGGTGTGCATGCAATTCATGATCATGGGTGTTCTAGCAACTCTGCGTCTGATGTAAGTCAGGCCTCACTGGAAGTATATGTTGTGTACTAAGTTCTGCATTTCCTGACATGTCTGACCCTATGAGTGCTCTAGGGTTTGCTGACTCCTAATTGTAGATAGACCTTACCTGTGGTGTGTCTGTAGAGACAAACATGTGTGGAGTTGCCTATACACTCCTCGGTGTACATGTTGTTGGCAATTTATAGTTGTGTATCCACCGCACCCCCTCAAACACGGCCATGGGTTTGTGAATGGGGTACCTAGTACTGATGCTACCAGTATGTTACACATACCTGTGAATAAGTGACGTTTTGGTTGCATACTAGTATACACACTCAGGTTTGGCACTTGGTACCATACTGGAAAGTCCAGTTACAACTTGCAGACCATGTGGCTTTAGTTTTGCTTTCCGTACACTGACATTTGTAGCCCAGCTCTTGGTGGAGGATATGCAGCATGATTCTTAGATGATAACTGTCAGAACTCAGATTGCAAGTCAAAGCCAGTTGTTACCCATCTTGTGGGTTATGGATGTGCTTTTGCGCCCCAAAAATTTGCGCCGGCTAACGCCATTCTGAAGCACCATGCGGGCGCCGTATTTATTGAATGGCGTTAGCCGGCGTTAGCCGACCGGCGCTGCCTGGTGTGCGTGAAAAAAAACCACGTACACCATGCAGCGCCGGCGTAGGGAAAAATGGCATTCGGGCGTCCAAAAATGGGGCAAGTCAGGCTGAGGCAAAAAAAACGTCTTAACCCGATTTGCGCCATTTTTTTTCTTAGCAAACACAGGAGTCATGCCCCCTTGCCCAATGGCCATGCCCAGGGGACTTCTGTCCCCTCGGCATGGTCATTGGGCATAGTGGCATGCAGGGGGGCACAAATCAGACCCCCCTATGCCAAAAAAAAAGATATATAAATACTTACCACAACTTACCTTTTCTTCCCTGGGGTGGGTCCCTCCATCCTTGGGTGTCCTCCTGGGGTGGGCAAGGGTGGCAGGGGGTGTCCCTGGGGGCTTGGGAGGGCACCTCTGGGCTCATTCTGAGCCCACAGGTCCCTTAACGCCTGCCCTGACCCAGGCGCTAAAATCCGGCGCAAATGCGGGTTTTTTAGTCCCGCCCACTCCCGGGCGTCATTTTTGCCCGGGAGTATAAATCCGACGCAATAGCATCGGAGTCATTTTTATAGACGGGAACGCCTACCTTGCATATCATTAACGCAAGGAAGGTGTTCACGCAAAAAAATGACGCTGACTCCATGAACTTTGGCGCTAGACGCGTCTAACGGCAAAGTATAAATATGGAGTTAGTTTTGTGTCGAATTTGCGTTAAAAAAAACGACGCAAATTCGGTGCAAACGGAGTATAAATATGCCCCTCAATGCTCTGTATCGTGATATGAGCTGTTACAAGTACAGTATATGTAATGTCTGATTAACTTGCTGTGCCGTTTCACACAATGCAGTTACTAATGTAGCATATCTGCATTTGTCTTCACAGCAGCTAACATGACTCCAGACCAGGTCCATGAATTTCAGCACCGGGCCATGCGATACCAACACATCCTGCTGGTGGAGTTGGGGTTCCGGAGGATGGCCCGGCGATATGGCCATGAACGTGGCTCCGGGGCATGGCGAGCCTTCCCACAGGGTGGGCCTACTTTGCCCACCACAGAAACAACCACCAATCAGAGCCAGGTGGCCCCACCCACAGCTGCCACTGTTGATCCAACATCTGCTGGACTTCCTGGCCCCAGCATTGCCACCGGTGCAGGACAGCCCACACAGACCTCCTCCACCGGTACCCAGACTGCCACTGCTCTATCTGTTGACCCTGCAGCCTTCAATAGACTTGAACATAAGATGGACAAAGTGCTGCACAAGGTGAGCCACCTGAGCCGGGACGTGCAGCACATTAAACGGCGGGTCAAGGATATTAAGAGGACCCTCCGGAGGGTCAACCTCTATTATCTTGATTTGATGGACATGATACCCTCCCCTCCCTCCTCTTTCCTTGTTCTTATAGTTAGTGGGCTTAGGGGGCTTAGTGTTAGGTTAGTATAGGCTGTTAGTTTAGTTAGTGTTAGTGGGTGTGGGGTGGGGGGGTCCTGCTTGTTTCTTTTTTTACTTAGTACATGTGTGGGTGGGTGGGTGGGGGACTATGTTGGGGTTCTTGTGAGTAAAAAAAAAAAATACCAAAAAAATAAAAAAATAAAAAAAATATATATTTGTTTAGGATAGTATAGTATGTTTTGGTTAGTGTGTGTTGTCCTCAATGTGTCCTGTCTCATAAGGAGGGTGGGGGTAGATGTTTAGAACGTTTTGTTACATGTGATAAGTAAGTGTAGCTTAGGTTAGTTAGGGACAGTTGTGGGTAATGAGTATTCAGGGTAGATTAGGGTAGGTAAGATTTTTCCTTCAGTTTCCTCATCTATGGTTAGCTTTTAATAAATATTTGGTTACCCCTTAATAGTATGTGTTGAATGGTACTTGATCGTGGGTTTGGATTCAGTGTACATCAATTTTGTACTATAACATCTGTGTCCTATGCTACTAACAAATCCCAACTGAGCTGTACGATTGGCAGCTAGCCCAGAGCTACCTTGCAAAGTGTCTACCCTTTGTTGCAACCACCAATCACAGTTAATATGGATCCCAATGTGTTTCTGTTGATAAGTGTGTTTTCAAAGTCACTAACAGTGCTTCCAGACTTGATATTGGGGAAACAGTTTTAGGTCTGACTGCAGTGTGATGATCATGCACACCCTTATATGATGAGTTCTCATTGGCAATCTTGTATTCTTGTCTTCATGACCCTCATACATCATTTGTGACACAGTTCGGCATGATTACCTATTTGTATGTTAACTCAGACACCTTCATTTGTGCAGTTTTTTTTGTATTTACTTAGATTAGTTTGGCATGTTTATTGTGTTATTTTTGCATGGTGAAAACATTTTGCGGCCACTATTTGATGACTTAATCATCCCCTGAGGAAGCATTCGTCTGTCCTACACAGCATGGTGGTGTATGGTTTCTCACTTCATCAGATTATTCCCTCAGGATGGGCAGAGTATGATGCAATCATGGGCACTGTGCAGATTTCTCTAACTACATAATATCAGGTCAGTTGTATTGACAAGCTACGTAATTTGACAGTAGGCACATTTCAGTTATCTACTGCACAGTTGATATGTCACATTACCCAGAGACAGATTTGTTGTGTAAGTGCTATTTATTGAAAAGTGCTGTAGTGCTATATGTACATTGTCCATGATTGTGAGTCCATTATAGTGATATCTTCCATTGTGATCCAACACAAGGGTTTACCAAAATGCTTTTGTCATGCTGGGGTTGCTGTTTCAGACAGTGCAGAGGTACAGATTTAGCCAATGGGTAGGAGAGAGACAATCACTGGGTGGGTGACAAGATATAGGGGGTCATTACAACATTGGCGGGCGGCTACCACCGCCCGCCAAGCTGTAACCGCCGTGAGGCTGCACTCCCGCGGTCCCCATTACAACATCCCCGCTGGGCCGGCAGACGCAAACCTAGTTTACGCCCGCCGGCCCAGTGGTGATGCGGGCGCAACATAGGAGCCGGCTCCTAATGGAGCCGGCGGTGTTGCGGCCGTGTGACGGGTGCAGTAGCACCCGTCGCGCTTTTCACTGTCTGCTATGCAGACTGTAAAAAGCTGCACGGGGCCCTGTTAGGGGGCCCCTGCACTGCCCATGCCAGTGGCATGGGCAGTGCAGGGGCCCCCAGGGGCCCCAGGACTCCCCTTACCGCCAGCCTCTTCCTGGCGGTGCAAACCGCCAGAAACAGGCTGGCGGTAGGGGAGTCATAATCCCCAGGGCAGTGCTGCTTGCAGCGCTGCCCTGGCGGATTATCACCGCCGGGGCTAAAACGGCGGGAAGCCGCCGTGGTCATAATATGGGTCTCCGTACCGCCAGCCTGTTGGCGGTACGGACGACACTTTAGCCCTGGCTCGTAATGACCCCCATAGAGTGGTTAGCAGAACAGTGCTTGAGTACAGTTGTTGTAAGACTGTCATGTTTCAAAACGTAGGACTTTGGTAATAGTTGGCCATGTGGCAGGGACTAGTGCTTCCGGGTAATTTTCCTTGTGAATGTGATCTGTTCCATGTCTTCTTCTTCTGATGTGTGTGTTGCCTGCTTTGTCCTTGTTGATGTTGGTTGTGAAGGGGCAACACACACCTCAGTGTTGGAAGATGTGGAGTCAGACATCCCGGTCGCTGCTCCCTGTGAAGGTCTTAAGGGCAGTACTGCTGCAAGGAGGGCATGCTGGTTCTTGAGAATAGCAGCCACATCTTGATGGTAGGCAGCCAGGTCGTCCCTGAGGGGTTCAATGTTGCATTTGTGCACGCGTTGACAGGATTGCTGTTGTAGGTGTTGGGTCAACTGTATTACAGCTGTGCTGATTTCCTTCTGGGTTTTCTGCAGTTCCTGCAAGATAGATGTTAGGGCTTGCATAGCTGCTGCCTGATCTGCAAATGACATCATGCACGAACGCACCCCCTCTAGGCTGGCTACCATATTTTGCATCCCCACCCGCACCTCCTTGGCCAGCTCCCGCTGTACTCCAACTACAGTTCTCTCAAAGCTGGTGCCAGTGTCGTCTGAGTCCTCAGCTGTATTGGAGCTGGCAGGTCTTACAATTGGGGTGGTGGGTAGTTCCTCTGCGATGGCTGCTTGTTCTGTGCACCTCCTTGTGACAGAAGGCGGATCTGGAGGGTTTCAAGGACCTTTTGGATAGTCTCCTGGGGAATGTTTATCGGCTCGTCATCCATGTCATCAGGGAAATCTGGGACAGGCATATCGGCAGGAGATCCATCGTTCTCTGCAATTAAACAGGGTACAATTAGTGTGTCTGTGTTGTGGCAATTTTGATGTGACGTGCCTCCCTTTTGATGAATTCACTTTGTGATCTTGTTTTGTGTTAATGTCTCCAGTCCTTCAGATGGGCATTGTTTCAGGCCTATGGCCCACCTGTGTGTCACATGTATGATATTGAGTTATCAGACTTGTCAGCCTCATCGCCTCTAGGTGTTGATTTTAGCCAAATAGACAATTGCCACCTTCTTTTCCTACTCGACCCTCCGTGTACATCCATTCTTATGGTGAGACCTTTCACTGGCTGTGGGTGTTCTGATGGCCCTGGCAGCACACTTAACAATCTGGACCTGCCCCAAACCCTGATCGTTCACATCGACTTAAATGTAATTGACATGTGGCATATCCTATGCATGGCAATGTTATGATCCGATATGGATGTTGACATTGTTAATGTGTCCTGCTGATGTTGGGTAATGTGTGTTACATTGGATTGCCCTGATAGTTGCATCAGTGTCCTATTTCGTCCTCTGACTGTGCAGGTATATTTCAGTGACCAGTTACATGTGTCCCCTCCTCAATGCTGTTGTCTGAGCAGTATGACATTTGGGATATTGCCTTGTTACCCAGGCACAGGATGGACCCTGACATATGCAGCAATGGTGTGTCCTTAGTGCTGTGTCGCTCCTATTGTTGTTTACTTTTGGCTGATGTTTGTGACAACTATGGCCATTGACATTTGAGAGTACTGGGGCCTTTGTCTTGTTTCTGGGGATTGTTGAAGTTGTCATCCTCACCCCCTAATTTAGGTGTGTATGATCCATGGGAAGGTTACTGCCATTGGCTACTTGCGCTGCACACAGATCAGAGGTGGTAGTGGCAACTGTTGTCGCAGTTACATTGCAGTTGTCAGTTTGGCTAGAGGATTGCTAATAGGGCCCTAGTTAATGTAGGGGGTATGTTGGCTGACGAGTGCCAGGATGTAAGTTTGACGTAGTGGCCTTCCCTCCTGTCGTGGCTTTCCCTTTGCTCCATCGTTGGCATGACAGCATGCCCCCATTGGACTGTTGTTGGTGTAGTGTAATGGTGTGCCCCAGCTTCTGTCTGTGCAGGCCATGCCCCAATGCCGTGCCCCTTTACCCATGCCACTCCATCTATATGATGACTTCCATGCATTTTGTGGTCGGTATCCCCCCCGCTTGCAGTTAACATTTGTGCATTTTAATTCCCCATGCAACTTACCCTGCATGTGCGTTGTCTCCTGGTAGTCTGCGCTGTCCTGTCCTTGAATCCTTGTGACGATCTCCTCAGGGATGACGGCTACGACCATCTCCTCCATGTGGTCTAGGGCCTCCTGGTGTGCTGGACTCCCCCCTCCAGTCTGCAGTGCTGCCTTCCTGTTCCTGGCCATCTTTTCCTTGGTCCTGCATTTGCAGTCATGCCAGCGTTTCTTGCACTCGATGACTGTTCTGCGTACTTCAGCCACACTGTTAATCTTGTGTACAATTTGTTGACATATAGCCTCTCTCCTACTGATTGGCAAGTTTGATGTGACAAACAGTTGGTGCTGGTGTTCCGTCACCTCTTTAACCAGAATTTCCTGCTACTCTGCACTAAAGCGACACTTTATTTTCTTCTTAAAAGTGTCCTGGTTCTTGTGTGGGTCCTCCTGGCTGGTTTCTGGTCTGCTGTCATCTTCCTGGGGTCTGTAGTGGCATCTGGGATCCATTTTGGCGCTCCTCTGGTGAAATGGCTGTGTTTTTTGACGCTATTGCGTAAAAAAAAAACTGTGCATATCCGGTTTGCGGTGTCGTAAATCGACCCACAGTCATTTCCGTCGCGTTAACGTTGTTTTCCTTTACGACTTGACGCCGCAGTGTGCGTCAAAAATAGTGACTCCCACCTGTTGTTTGCGCAGGCGTGCGTCAAAGTATAAATATGACACCCTTACAGCGCACCAAAATGGCGTTAGCCGGCGGTAATATTTTTGACACAAAACTGCGCCAGCGTAGTTTTGCATCAAAAAGTATAAATATGGGCCCAAATGTGGTTCATGTTGATTGCGGGAAAAGATGATGGTTTCCATGTTTGTATTGTCCTTTGGTCAAGCAGGTCAAACCCCCTGTATTGGCACCATTTGGTGGTTCACAATATCATAATATGGTGCAATAAAAAGCATTGTCTGTAGTTCAGTTAAAATCTGTATCAATATGTTCATGCTCTTTGAACTTGTACATATGGTCATTAATTCAAAGTCTTTATAAATAGGGAGGCGTATTCACAATCGGCTTGCATTGCCGGTGTGTCACTTATTGTGATGCACTGGCCACACAGGCTGCAGGCCCATATCCACAAGGCCATTCAAAAACAGCCTTATAGATATGGAATAAGGCAACACTGAGCAAGTGGCTGCGTTGCCTTATTTTGTGTCAAAGAGGTATTCCAGGGGTGTTGCTGTGGTTGTTCCCACACAACATCCATGGATTTTGATGCATTCCCAGATTTATAAGAATCTGCAAACCTGGGAATGCATCAGAATTGTATGCCTCCACAGGGGAGGCATAAGGGAAGCACAATGTGGAGAAATAGCCTCCTTTCTTCTTGTTTTTTCTCTTTCTATGTGTGCTGCATTCTGCAGTGCACATAGTAAGAGGAAATCACCTCCAGTAATTTTCTTTGTGCAGGATAGTGTCCCTTATGGCAGCCAAAAGTGCGCCAGCACAGGGGGAAAGGGCAGGAATGCACCTTATTTCATACGCATTCCTGTCCTTTTCCTTTGACGAATGAAAGCACAGCAAGGATCTTTGAGGTGCTGCCCTGCACCAAAACCTTGTAAATGAGGCCTGGGTGCTCTAAGAAAATATTGTGAATTTGGCTCGTAGCTTTGACAGTGGTTCCAGTATACAAAAGTGTACACACATTTCCAAAGTTTAAGAATTTGAGACCTATAATGTTCCAAGAATGCACTCTGATTTGATGCAAATTCTTGTAGACAATGTTATTCTTTTCATTCTACTCTCTAACTTCTATTTCTCCTCCTTGCAACCATCAGGAATTCATCTTTGTGGCAGCCCGCTTCCTCTCTATACACTGAAAGGGGTAAAAATTAATAATGGCATTAGGTGTAGTTCTGTGTGCCCACAACTTCTCTCTTACTACATTCTTAAGTGAAATATCACTGCGTACTGCCTGTTGAATGTATGCCTATATCAATTGGTTCATACTTTCTACTAGGCCATTGGCCTGAGGTGAATAAAGTGCAGTCCTATAATGTTTAAACACCATACCCCCCAAAAAACTCCATCATCTGGGCAGAGACAATTAGCTCTCCATTATCAGTGATAATACACTCAAGCACTCCCTCGTTCAAAAATTTATTCTTTAAAAATTCAATCACAGTTTGAGTGTTGACTTCTCTTGCACATTCTGCAGACTTCCATTTAGCAGTGTAGTCTACCAAGACTATAACAGATCTTTCAGCTTGAGTTAGTGCATTAGCCACTGATGGTCCTGGGGACCATCAGCTCCGTGCTTGCTGAAGCAATGGCACTGCAGGGGAATCCTTAAGGCTTCCCTTGCAGTGCCAGGTAGCCTGTAAGATCTTTTCATTATTTTTTTTAAAAATATTATATATAACAATAAATAAATAAAAAAAAAATAAAAAAAAAAATGGGGACTGCCAGGGAGTCTTTGAGGGCTTTCTTGAGGTCCCAGAAAGCCCATAAAGGGCTTAATTATTATTATTTTTTTTAACACAACCCCTATAGCTCAGTGTGGGGGTTCGAGTCCAGGTAGACTCAGTTTCCTTTTTTTAATTTAAAAAAAATAGTATTTAAAAATAAATATTAAATACATTTTTTTATTAAATTGAACACAAATATCTAATTCTAAGTATATGCAATATTAAAGCCTGAAAAAACTCTCTTTCCCTCTCACTTTATTTCTCTCTTTCAATCAATTCCTCACAGTAAGACACTTACGCACCACTCACAGACCCACTAAGACACTCACGCACCCACTCACAGACCCACTGACACCCTCATGACCCACTCACAAACCTGCATGCACACTGACGCACTCAGTAAAACATTGATGTACGCGCTCTCACACGCATACAGACAATCTGACAGTCACTCTTACCCCCATATACATCCTCTCACACCTATTCTCACACCCAGAGAAGTTGCAGCCTACTCCTGACGCACACGGCCAATGTGCTGTGCACATAGTGGTTTTGGGTGGTTGGGGGTGTTGGCTGCAGGGTCTGGCTGCAGGCCAGGTCTTGCAGGCAACTTCCCCTGTGCAATGGGTGAAGGCTGTGCATGGTGCACGGTTGGGTGCTTAAAGGGGGTTGGCCTCAGAGCCCCCACCATGCTGTTTTTTCCTCAAACATTTTACTGCAAATATTACATTGATATTACCAAGTATGTTATCAAAGATGTTGTGAGTGCTGTAATTTTTGGGGTAATTAGTAGTGCATGGTGAGGGTTTGCGTCACAGTTACCCTAGCATGCAAGGTATAGTTATTTTAGATAACTCTAACTATAACTGGTAAATTTCTATGGTTTAGTACATTTAAAATGTGAGCCTAACTATAATGCCTTAATAACCTTTGGTTTTTAAGTGAATTTCTATGTATTTTAAATTCTATTTCCTAACTTTAGCATCCCTGTAACCTATGTTTTTTCAGTGAATTTCTATGTTTTTTAATGTACAGTAATTTTCTATATGTTAATTAAACTAAAGCTGTGGATGGCCTTTGGCCACGCCCGGCGGCGGTTGGCCACAGGGCTTTACCGTGGCTGTGCAGATCCACCACGACTGTGGCCGCAAAATTTTAAAAAATGCTTTTTTCCCTTAGTGGTGGGGAGGGGGGAAATGATCCCAGAGCTAAGGGATTAGGGTGTTTGAACCCTGGCCCCTTTTCTGTATTTTTTTAAATTTTCTCAGGGACTCGACTTCAGCAATCCTATGCTTAAAGATTTAGCTGTACAAATGACAAAATACTTTGTCCCTATCTAGCTGGCCATGGATAGCACTGTGCTGATCCAATGCTTAAAAGCTTTGCTAAATAAACAGACATTTGAGGTGAGCAACCTAGAGTGTCGCTGGTGTTGCAGGGTGATCCTTACTAGAGCTGCTCCCCACCTAAACTTGGGAACTACCCAGAGTGTTCTCTTCTTTTTTTTTATAGTTTATGCATCACTGTAACCCTGAAAGGGCTTTGTTTTGACTTATCCTGGGTGCTCCCTTGGGTCTGGAAAAGCTAAACCCTTCTGAAGAGCTCTAATGAGAGCGAAACATGTGTCAGGGTTTGCTTTTACTCATTACAGGTTGTCTTGGATGGTATTTTACCAGTTCAAATCTGTAATACTTTGCCTGGAGGAGTAAATGGCTTTTGTAATTTTACAGCTCAGCAAGGATGACACTGTGTCAATCCTATGCTTAAAGACTTTGCTGTACAAATGGCAAAATACTTAGGGGGTTATTACAACTTTGGAGGAGGTGTTAATCCGTCCCAAAAGTGACGGTAAAGTGACGGATATACCACCAGCCGTATTACGAGTTCCATAGGATATAATGGACTCGTAATACGGCTGGTGGCATATCCATCACTTTACAGTCACTTTTGGGACGGATTAACACCTCCTCCAAAGTTGCAATAACCCCCTTTGTCCCTATCTAGCTCGGCATGGATGGCACTGTGCTGATCCAATGCTTAAAAACTTTGCTAGATAAACAGAAATGTGAGGTGAGCAACCTAGAGTGTCACTGGTGTTGCAGGGTGCTCCTTACTGGAGCTGTTCTCCACCAAAACTTGAGAACTACCCAGAGTTCCCTCTTCTTTTTTGCATAATTTATGCATCACTCTAACCCTGAAAGGGCTTTGTTTTGATTTATATATATAAACAAGCTCCATTAGCTAGTGGAGCTCCATTATTAGCTCCACTACCTAATATATATATGTTAGCTAGAGAGGGTTGCATTAGGTAGTTATAGTTAGGACCTAGTTTCTATAGAAAAAGTGTTTGTTTTATATATATGAATCCTGGTGTATGTGTTTACAAATGATTGTCATGACATTTTTCTGAGAAGTGAAGAGCATTTAAACAATTGTTCCTTTCACAGTATTACAGCATTTAAATTATATTTTATTTATACAGTTAATTTGTTTAATTGTTAATTGGTTTTGTTATCAAGGAGGGGGGTGTTATGAATGATTGCCAGAAACCCTTGCAATGAGGACTTAGTAAACTGTCATGTCACTGGGTTCAGGTTGGAATGTTGGCGGGGGGGAAAACGGAAGTTGAAGGTGGCTGAAGCTTGGACAGGACCTGTTTTTTATTGTTTCTGTATTAAAAAACTAATCAACATAATTCAGACTAATACGACAGAGATCCAGTGCGTTTGCTAGAGAACTCACCAGAGCCTGATAGCAATATTGCTAGATGTTACTTTGCTTTCAAAATGAAATGTACACAAAAAAAGAAAAATGTTTGTTAAACTGTGTAATTTGAGATATTATTTAGCAAAAAGTTTTTTGAGACATGGTAGTCTTTCTAAAAAATATTACTAATGAAATAGTAAAGTAAAACAAGTTTTGGTGAAAATATGGAAAAGATTATATACACAAGCAATAACAAAGATGATAAGTTTAGTTGTGTTTGTCAACCTTTTGGTTATATCAATGCGTGTTCTGTTTTGGCATAGTTTTTGTAAAACGTTATTATTGTTGAAGCTGCTGGGCTCTTAGCAGTAGAAGATAACCATTGGTTAAAAGCAAAAGTGTTTTTTTTGTTCCCAAAAAGCACATATTGCCATAGTTGTCCCAGGCACTGAGGAAACTACTTTGTGTGCTGATGTACCCCTACCCGTGGGATCCTTGTAAACAGCAGATATCATCACTCAGGGTGAAGTTAGGCCCCGGCATATATAAAGATATATATATCAGGTTCAGAGAAAGTAGGATCTACATCTCCTTGATAGGAGCTCATGGGCATGGGTAACCCAGCAGCCCACTGTCAATATTTTCACCAGCAAAACACAATCCCAGAATCATACAAGACACACTTGACTGATTGATGCAAAAGTGGCATTATTTGCATGTAACTTTCATGGGGGACGTCATGCTTTTCGACCGACTAAGCAGTCTTGGTCACACAGAGAACACAGCTGACGGTGGTAAACAAATAACAACAAAAGGTGAAAAGAAGATCCATTGCTTTACAAAAAGAAGTCCACTTGGACAACAGACTAGCAGCATAATAAAATGTGATAAGTTTGTAGGGTTTGGCCTCTTAAAAATGATTTTTCGTGAATAATTCTCAAAAACAAATATTCCATGTAAAACATTACTGTTTCATTTAACATTGATAAAGTGCATTTTCAAAATTAACATGTATCCAAATAAGGAACATCGAAAGAGGACTTGGGATCGTGTTGTTTTCAGCAGGGTGTGCCAACATTCCCAAATGGTTTTCAATGCATTCATCTTGTATATAAAACAGTTACAGGCTGGAAGTCTAAACACAATTTTACTATATTGTGTGTTACTGATTTATACACATGCACAATGCCTTACCCCAAGCAAATTGTTCAAAAGAGTCACATCACCTATAGCAGTCCTTTCTTTGCCAGACAGGAAGTATAAACTCACAGTACCTCGAAGATGACAATATCATATCCATAGGTCAGTCAATGCTAAATAGATAGAATAAACAATTCATTTTCTTAATGTTGTGAAGATCATAAGAAATCAAAGTACAGTGCTCCATATAAAATGACACAAAAACTATTTGAAAACTATTTACATAGAGAATAAAAAACAAGTTTCAACAAATAAGAATAAAAAATAAAAAATTATAGAAGTACATACAATTCATCATCATAGTTCATACCAAACAGCACAAGGGAGTCAACTTCTATTATAACTTGTGACTCAATACTGTATAAACGTAAGGGTTCTGTCTTCGACACCATGGCTTTTTTGGGAAATGGTCTATTCCAAAGTAAATCATTAATTGCCAGTTACTGTTGTGTTCCTCTCTCAGATGTTTTGCTGTGCTGCAGGTCATATCCTTATTAGTAATAGCTCTAATGTGCACAGGTATCTTCTTTTTACCGACAATGTTGTGCTCCTAAGTATAATATTTTGCCCTTTTGCCCTCTGGGACCCCAGCACCAGAGCTAAGTGGTCAGGGTCTCCCTACCCTAGCCCCTTTTCTTTTTTTCTACTTTCTTCTGGGACTTGACAGAAGCTGAGTGTCAAGATAGCCGCAAATATTGCCTGGTTTGAAGTGTTGTGCATCCAAGCATGTTTTTTTACCCCCCATTTTTCTCAGCCCCTGCTTCACAGAACACACTCAAACCTCCCATGTACAACAAGAATCACAGGCACACCTTGTTTGGAAATGTTCATGAAGATTCATCAAACAGTGCCAAAGATATAGACAAGTCAAAAAATGCTTTTTCTATGGAACTAACTATAGCTACCTAGTTGTGACAGCCACTAGGTTATCTATCTATCTATCTATCTATCTATCTATCTATCTATCTATCTATCTATCTATCTATCTATCTATCTATCTATCTATCTAATGTTAACACAAATAAAAGATCTAACTCCAGACATTATTAGGAACCTAATCAATGAAGAAAGTCACAAAATTGAACTCATTATATATGTTATTACATTACTGCAAATTTAAGACTTTCATGAATTTACAAGAATTTACAGCTCTAGGCCTGAAAACCATACTCCTACAGGATGTTTGTGAACTGAATTTCTAGTGAGCAAACATGCTTTTCTGTGTTTGCTGATGAAAAAAGTCTGCTAACCATTTGCAAGCTCCCTTCAACCCATTTTCCCAACCCTGGAGAACATTTTACCTTTGTCAGTAAATGTCAAACCTTTCCCATTGTGGGAACATATTAAAGAAGAAAAAAATATGTTTTAGGTGTTCACAGGCTCAAGAGTATATTTCAACCCTGGTATGATCACTCCTTGCTTCATTATTCATTAATCCCCAATGTTAACATTTGTGGAAAGGTGTCAAAATCAGGGTATTGCTAAAAAAACTAACTCTATCATAAAAGGACTTCAGGCATAATCATTATTATCAGAGCTCTAATACAATGAGAATGCTGCAATAAATTCTCACCTCACTGCATGGTATCAAAGGGATTTATGATTTTTTTACATGACAAGTAGATTTATGAAGCATCAGTCAGTAGATTTATAAAGTGTTTCTTGTCTCATGTGAGGGTATCCAGGAGATGAGAGAGTCCAGTTGATTAGCCAAATAGGCAGCTCTTCAGGGACTTTCAAAACTGTGGAAGGCATGGGGCGGTCCAGTGATGAAAAGGTAGCTTGTTCCATGTCTTCGCTGTTAGGTAGGGAAAAGAAGTGGCCTCCACATCTGCAACATCAAAAGCGGCAGCAAGAGTCAGAGAAGTGGAGCTGAGGTGTCTGCTGGGCTGAAGGAAATTCAGGTGTTTTAAGTAGGTGAGTCTGCAGTTGTGTAGTGACTTGTATACATGGGTCAGGACTTTGAACTGGCATCCTTTATGTACAGGGAGCCAGTGGAGTTCCCTGAGCTTGGGGGTGGGGTGATATGGATTAGTCTAGGGAGATCCAGGATGAATTCTGGCTACTGTGTTCTGTATGGTTTGTTGTCATCAGAGGAGGAGAGCTGCAATCCCTGTGTAGAGAGCTTCACCGTGGTCTAGTCGACTGAAGATGAGGGCCTCAGTGATGGTGTCTCTAGAGCTATGGGGTTGCTATTTGAATATCTTACAAAGCATGCAGAAGATGAAGAAGCAAGAGGAGGAGACGGAGTTGACCTGAGTTATCATGGTTAGCTTATTGTCCAGAATACTTTCTAGGTTCCTAGTATATCCAGTGGGGGTAGGAGTAGGTTCGAGTTCTGAGGTCCACCAGGATGCATCCCATGGAGAGTTTTTTTTTCCGAAGATCAGAACCTTTGTCTTGTCCATCTTAAGCTTCAGGCAGTTGTCCTTCATCCAGTTGGCAACATCTGTAATGCAGTTGTGGAAGTTGTTCTTAGTGTTGGTGGTGTCTTCAGAGAGGGAGAGGATGAGTTATGTGGCATCTGCAAAGGATATGTTATTGAGTCCTTGGGTTTTGACTATGCTGGCCAGAGGTGTCTTATGTCTTAAGGGGGTGGGGCTACGCAAGGATCCATAGGATATCCCACAGATAATTTTCTTGTGTTTGGACATGAAGGGGAGAAGTCAGACTTTATGTGTTCCTTCAGTAAGGAAAGAGGTGATCCATCTGAGAGTGGCTCCTCGAATACCTATGTTGTGCAGCCTTGTGATGAGTGTGCGGTGAGAGACCATATTCAATGCTGCCAAGAGGTCTAGGAGGATCAGAGCTGCAGTCTCTCTTCAGTCGACTAAAGCTCAGGTGTCATCGATACCTGCAATGAGGGCTGTTTCAATGCTGTGGTTGTTGCAGAATCTGAATTGAGAGGAGCCAAGTAGGAGGTTCTATTCCAGATGTGAAGAGAGTTGTTGGTTGATGGCTTTTTCTAATACCTTGGTTGGGGTGGGACCAAGGAAATTGGTTGGTCGATGTTGAGTTCTTTGAGGTCTACTGATGGTTTCTTTAGTTGAGTGTTTACTTCGGCATGTTTCTAGTCCTCGCAGAAGGTGGCCATGGCAATTGAGGTGCTGAACAAGGTGGTGAGTATGTTGCTGATTCTGGCTTCACCAATGTTGAAGATGTGTTGAGGGCAGGGGTCAGTTGGGGCCCCTGAGTGTACTAAGTCCACGTTGCAGGTAGTGCCCTGTGGGGCGAGCTAGATCCATTCAATTAGTTGGATGTCTATGGTGGTAGCGGGGTCATTGTGTTGCTTGAAGAGGTCTGTGGCTTTCGCTGGGGTTTGAGGTTCCTGTATATGTTGGTGATCTGCTCATGGAAGAAGTTTGAAAGGTTGTTGCAGAGGTACTGTGTGGGGATAATGTTGTTTGTAGCAGATGAGAGCTTTGAGGATTTTTAAGCTAAGAAGCATGTTGTCCCATGGGCAAGCAGATATTTTCTAAAATTCCACATCACGGATTAATCAAAATGCTGAACATGCATGCTTGATATGATACATGTTTGGTTTATATTAATATGTCCTGGAGTATAATTATCAATCCTACGCAAATATATTTGCAATGATTTACCTAAATGCTGACTGCCCCACTTTTACAGTAGCTTGTTAGTAATTTCAACAAGGTTCTAGAAAGTTGAGAATTGTGGGTCACACTTTTTTTGTTATTTAAAGAACACAGTCTATTGGAATAAAATAATTGAAAGTGCATCAGGTCAATTGCTTCACCAAGAGCTCTTAACGACAATGTGATTTCCTTATAAAAGTTGAGCACAGAAAGTGAAGGGAAGAGAGGAGACTTCAAGCCAGGTGACAACTGCACAGTCTGTGCAGAACTATATCTTCCAGTCATATAGAAAACACTTATTCTTCATGCCCTGATTTATCAGTGCCTCCGGCTTTGTGAGACAAGAATATCAGATATTGTTTTTCCTGAACAGAGAATGTCATTGTTCAAACAAGTATGTAGGTGTGTGCTATCTCTCAAAGTCATGATTATGTTTTATTTTCTGCTTCACAAGAATTCTAAAACTAGATTACAGCCTAGAAGTAGCATGGAGAGGATAGGATTGACATGTAATAATAACAGTGATCATGTTAGAAAGTTATCTCTTATTTGTACTTTTGATATTCATTGATGCCGCCACATTATTTGTATTCATTGTGGTTATCATTCATTTTGTGTGCAGTAGACTAAGGGCCTGATTTAGATCTTGTTGGTAATGGTCCCTCAGCTAGTATTCCATTGGAAAACCAGTCCGTTGCCTTAGCGGTCCATATGATTTAGATGTTGCAGTCCCATAGGCGAAACAGTGCCCAGGTCCCACCGACTCTGCCAAGAATCTCCAGCCGCCTCAACAATCTTGAGAAATGGGGCTGGACTCCAGCCGCCTCTGCCACCATGCAGATTTGGATGTGCCTTACTGCCAAGCCAATTGTGGTGGTCCGACTACCACACCTGAGTTGGCAGGTTGGAGGAAAAAAGTGGAAGAAACCTGCCTTTATTCACCATTTAGCTTCCAGTTTTTGCCTGGACATTACTGGAGAACACCTTCCTTTGCTGCTGCCACTGGACCACGGAGGAAACTAGACCCTACCCCTCTGTCGGCAAGCCTCAAGGTGGGGAACCCACTTTGGCTGTGTACATTGTGTGGGCACCGCATATAGGCACAGGACCACTCCAGCTTATATATTTATACATATCACAGTACATTTTTCCTGTGACATGTACATTTCTGGAACAGATTTGTGTGGGATTTGGCTGGGGACACGCTGGCACATGACATATTGTACACATACGCAGCTGTCATTGTAGTGTCAGTATTCATTGCCAAATGAATGTTGGTACCACAGTGACTGTACATTCACACCCGTAGACTATGTCCATGCATGCACATTGCGAGGGGACTTGTGCCTCTGGGGTGAATGTGAGTCAGTATGTGTATGTGTGTGTGGAATGTGATTGGCTGGTGTAGGCAAAGGGAGCTAGAGTGTGTGATGTGGCTGTGTCTGTATGTATGCCACTTGCATGTGGGTTTGATGTTGTTGTGTATGCTTGGTTGTGTGTTGTGTGTGCCACATTCAGGTGAGTGCTGTTGTGTTGTTGTGATGTGTGTTGTTGTGCTTGTATGTGAGTTTGTTTGTGAGATGAGTGTTTCATTGTGTTGATTACTGTGGCTTATGTGGGTGCAGTGTTAATAATGTGTATGTGTTGTGTCATGGATGTATGGCAATGTGTTTTCCGGCATGTGCATGTTGTGTTGTGGTGGAATGGCAATGGATAATTGTGTGTGTGTGTATGTGCTTTGCTGTGTAGTATGTAGTGAAGGGGGACAAAAATGGCCCCTGTACCATAACCAGTACCATAACCAGTGCAATTGTCCGATGTCCATTTGGTCCAGCGACGGTCTCCCTCCATCAGCAATATGCTGCCAATAGATTGCTTGCAGGGCTGTAACATCTATGTAGGTTCTGCAGGAACGTACATCTAAATATAGTGGGTAGACACCATCGACTTGATGGTGTTTTCGGGTCAACCGCCGTGGCAGATTAGCACTGAAACTACCAAGATCTAAATTAGGCCCTATGATATTACTTTTAAAATAAATATTTTAAGTATCCTTTGTGTTCTGGTGTTTCTGAGTGAGTTATTCCTTAATAAAAGAGAGTTTGAGGTTCTAGTGATTGTCCCTGTAACACCTAATGGGAATGATCCTTACCTGGCACACATGTAGCTTAAATATTTCTCAGTTGGTTTGTAATGGTTGTAGCACAACTTGTTTTCTGATTTGGGCTTGCACATTGAGTATGTCCCTAGTGCCAGGGGGTAGAAAATATACCTCTGCATTTCTAGAAAAAACTAGACAATGTGTAAAATATGCAAAGGCCTTTCTGTGTCAATGAAACAATCAATATTCAAATGTATTAACCATTTGTCCAGTCACAAATACTCTGAATTAGTGTTTGCAACAGAAAATGTAATTTTTGTATTTTACAAATCACATTCTAGAAGTCTAAGTTCTAAATTTGAGCGACTCCCAAAATTAGATTGCAACCCAACACTGATTCAGTATTTAGAAGCGGCATGATCTAGGCACCCCTTACAAAAACTGAATCTGTTGTGGGAAATATATGAATGTTTTGTGACTGAAATCCAGTCACAAAACACTGAAAAATGACAGACTCTTGAGTTGAAGTGGTAAACCAGTTTCAAAAGGGAAGGGATGCACTTGAGTCCCTTTACCTCTGAAAATATTAAAAGAAAGGGATCACTGCTAACTCTCAAATAAACTTTAAAAAAATACATTCTTTTTTAAAAGCAGCCTGTTTCCTTTAGGGAAAACAGACTCAATTAAAAAACAAAGTTTACTTTATTGAAAGGCGATCCCAGCATTAATTCCTCCTGACCAGAGAAGGCCTCCATCTCTGAGATGACCATTAATAGAAGTGAGTCGCAATTTGCGACCCACATCATTAATATTCATGAGGCAGGTAATATGAAGACTAACTCCAAAATGGAATTTTACAAACTGAATCATTAGCATAGGCCCTCATTACGACTTCGCCAGTCTTGCAAGAAGACAGCCGAAGCCGCGGGAGCCACAAAACCGCCAGTGCTGGCGGTATTGTTGGCTCCCTATTTTGACATTTCCGCTGGGCCAGCGGACGGAAACAGCGTTTTGGTCCGCTGGCCCATTGGAAAAGTCACATCAACATTGCAGCCAGTTCATAATAGAGCCGGCAGCAATGTTGATGTGCAGCGAGTGCAGCAGCACCCGTCACGCATTTTCAGTGAAAAGCGTGATGGGGCGGTGCCTGGGGGCCCCTGCACTGCCCATGTCAAGTGCATGGGCAGTGCAGGGGCCACCAGGGGCACCCCGAGTCCCCTTACCGCCAGCCTTTCGACAGGCTGGCGGTTGGGGACTCTTAATCTAAGTGGAGGTGCCGGCGGTATGGCTGTGGCTAATGCGCCACGGTCATAATTCACTGGCGGAACACCGCCAGCCTGTTGGCGGTGTTACTGCCAGTGTACCGCCGGCCACCAGGGTCATAATGACCCCCATAGATTGGTTTGTAAAATTCTTTACTGGTCAAAATTAAGACCATTCCTTTGAAACCAGTACATCATATATCTGACCCTAAATGGGCTTCTGATTGTTTAATCTATGAGCTCTCCCAGAGTAACTGTACCACAGATAATAAAATTACCAAGAAGAGAAGACACACAGGCCCTCATTCCAACCCTGGCGGTCTATGACCGCCAGGGCGGAGGGCAACGGAAGCACCGCCAACAGGCTGGCGGTGCTTCCAGGGCTATTCTGACCGCGGCGGTAAAGCAGCGGTCAGAAAAGGGGATCCAGTGGTTTCCCGCCGGATTACCCCTGGCCCAGAGAATCCTCCATGGCGGCGCTGCTTGCAGCGCCGCCATGGGGATTCCGACCCCCTTCCCGCCATCCTGTTTCTGGCGGTTTTTACCGCCAGAACCAGGATGGCGGAGGGATGTCGTGGGGCCCCTGGGGGCCCCTGCACTGCCCATGCCACTGGCATGGGCAGTGCAGGGGCCCCCTAACTTGCTTTGCAGACAGTGAAAATCGCGACGGGTGCAACTGCACCCGTCGCACCCCTGCAACTCCGCCTGCTCCATTCGGAGCCGGCTTCATTGTTGCAGGGTCTTTCCTGCTGGGCCGGCGGGCAACCTTTTGGCGGTCGCCCGCCGGCCCAGCGGGAAAGTCGAAATGACCCCCGCGGTCTTTTGACCGCGGAGTGGTCTTTCGACGGGGGAACTTTGGCGGGCGGCCTCCGCCGCCCGCCAAAGTTGGAATGACCCCCACAGAGTGGATGTAAGATTTGGGAAAGAGGTGACAATGGTAGTTAGGAGGAAAGAAGGAATTCTGATTTTTAAGTTATTCACCATAGATAAAGAGGTCAATCAAAAAAACTAAAATAAGAAAATTTGCAAAGGGCAAACATGCAAAGAATAAAATGTGTACAGAGGATTGACTGAAATGTGTGGTCAGCTGCAGACCTTTTTTGTAGATGACTTTGAAATGGCACAGTCAGGAAGGCAGTATCTTAACAATGACAAAATGTGTTAACATTCATAGCGTAAGTCACTGTGTGTGAACATGGTCCTCCCAACTGCATTGGTCTACCTACAGGAGGATAAATTATATTCATGTGGTAAAAGGAGGATCTGCAATGTGGGGTATGGTCTCTCCTTAGAAAAATCACAATTAATGTGGATTTAGCATGCTAAAAATGTTTTGTCGGGACCCAGTTCTTAGCCTTTTATATCTGACCAGTGCTTTTTGACCATAGATATTGTGAGCTAAATAATGACTACACAAGAAATGTGTGTATTCAAAGATGAAAAACACAAATATTGCAGCTCCAAATGGTTGTTCCATGAAACTTAAAGAAAAAGACTACCATTTTGACCCATTGTGGACATCTGTTCTGTTCATGAGATATATCTGGTAAAGAATGGCAATTAGATCTAGTGAACTTTGTACACAAATCATATAGCGTCCATCTACCATACATGCTGAGTGGGTTGTGGGTTTAAAAGCTTAATTTCACAACAGAAAGCACAACGCGTGTGATTATTTCCATGGTGACCACACATGGGTATTTACTACCTTTCAGCTCAGTAAGCTAGTGAAGGATCTTCCAGTGCTTCACATTTTGGGATAATTTCTGGATAATGTCAAATGCCACCTCAATATGCAGTGTACTAACTTTTTGCTTTTCCTTTTCTTCCAACAGGCAAAAAAGGAGGTAACTCAATGGCGACGAGGAACAGAAGCTCAGAAACAGATTTCTTACTTTTGGGACTATCTGAAGATCCCAATGTGCAGACTGTTCTCTTTGTGTTATTTTTCAAAATATATTTAATCACGGTCATTGGAAATGCTATCTTGATCACAGTATGTACTTGTGATGCTCGTCTTCACACTCCAATGTACTTCTTCTTGGTCAACCTCTCCATTGTAGACATCTGCTACTCGTCGGTGACAGTCCCTAACATGCTGGTCCAACTCCTGCTTGTGGGGAGGAAAATTAATTTCTCTGCATGTGCTATTCAGATGTATACATACCTTCTCATGGGGTGTACTGAATGTGTGCTCCTTGCAGTCATGGCATATGACCGTTACGTGGCCATTACATTTCCATTACGTTACACTGTCATCATGAGCAGATCTATGTGTATCACCTTGGGAGTCTGTTGCTGGCTGTGTGGCAGCCTGATGGGCTGCTGGATACATTTTTTACAATACGGTTGCCTTCATGTGGGGCCAGTGTGATTAACCACTACTTTTGTGAAGCCACAGCTTTCCTAAAGATTGTTTGTGTAGACACTTTTATTGCAGAAATGGTGATTTTTTCCGTTGGGATAGTTGTGCTCTTGATCCCTAGCCTTATCATTCTCTTCACCTACATACAGATTGTCGCTACCATCATGAGGATCCGCTCCTCAGAAGGTCGACGCAAAGCATTCTCCACCTGTGCCTCCCATCTGATCGTTGTCACCATGTTCTACAGCACCGCCATCTTCTTGTACATGAAACCTGTGTCTAGAGACTCTGGAAATCAGGAGAAAGTGTTCTCTTTGTTTTACACAGTCACACCCCCAATGCTCAACCCCATGATTTATAGTTTAAGAAACGAGGATGTTAAGATGGCTCTCCAGAAACTTTTACACAGACACATATTTCACTGAGTAATCTTACATTGGTCTGTGACTTATGTTTGAAGGAAGTGGATAGGTTCAAAGGGACACACTTGAAAACCAATAGTAATCAATGGCAACAAAGGCAAGACTTGTGCTAAAGGAGAAAAATTTAAATGTATACATCAGCTGTGGGGGACTGGGAGCATTAAAACTGTAGAAGGCTAAGGGGTCTAAGATAAGCATGCACTTGCAACAAGTGATTTATTCAAGAGCAGAGAGTATGTACTTATTCTAATTGGGTCATATAAGCCTGGAGAGGGGCCACTAGGCTACCATGTCATGAAAGGCCGTTGCTTCCACCTTAACGGGAAAAGTCTAAATGCTATACTTGGATCTTTCCTCAACATAGGAGGGGATCTGCACCCCTTTAGTTGAGCCCCCACTGTAGTGGCTCCACTGAAGGAAGTCAGGCTTCCATGAGTGGCTGTCATGTTTCATAAAAATGTTTTGTGTTTTGACAAATTCACTAAGCAGGAGGCTTTTTTTTCTTGAAAAGCCACAAATTCATGACCCCAACACACAAAGAGTTCTTTTATTGCATGTGGAGGGCACTGATCTATTTTCCTGGCCAGAACCACAAACCCTTGCATGGCGGCCCTGTGCTGGGATATATAGTGTTGGTTGCCTCACTTTCAATGGGGGTGTTTCATGCACCGCCACACTCAAAATGACCCCCCCATTTTTTTTAATCATTACAGAACCTTAGGAATGGGTATCACATAGGGAGTTTGGCAGGGATTTTCACATCTCTCTACCTTGGATAAAGCTGGTCCAGTCAGACTGGTGGATTCTTCCTAAAGAAGCCACAGCCACACAATGTTTAGAGGTGGCTTGCAGCAGCCATGCAGGTATAGACTCAACGGACTGGGCTAGTAGCAAGGTTATCCTTTCACCAGGAATGACCATGAATGGATGTGTATACTAAGATGGAGACTAAAAGACACCAAAGGACCTTAGAAAATGAGAAGCAAATTGCTTGATATTCTAATCCCATCTGAAATTCTCATCTTATTTTACTAATCTACTTTCTCACTCCGTAGCATAACATTTATGGCCTCTTTGAAGTTATTATATATTTCTTATAGTCCCTACTAAAGTCCCACTACTTATGCTCCTCCTCACAATATATCTGTATCATGTACTATTAAAAAATTGTTGTTTCTGCCATTTTGCCTGTTTCTGTTGTCGATCATCTGTCTGGCTAAAGTGTCACATTTTGCTTTCACTGTTCAAGATATCTGTACTTCTTCCTGCTCTCAGTTACCTGCAAACCTGTCATTTTATTTACTGTTCTGCTACCTGTTTGTATGTGTTCCTCTCCTGTTGTATCTCTACCTACTGTAGGAGGCTGGCCTGGCTTGTAGTGGGTACCAGAGGTACCTACACCTTGTGCCAGGTCCAGTTATCCCTTATTAGTGTAGAAGAGGTGTTTCTAGCAGCTTAGGCTGATAGACGGTAGCTATGGCAAAGCAGCTTAGGCTGAACTAGGAGACATGTAAAGCTCCTACTATACCACTGGTGCCATATGCACAATATCATAAGAAAACACAATACACAGAGTTACTAAAAATAAAGGTACTTTATTTTTATGACAATATGCCAAAAGTATCTCAGTGAGTACCCTCAGTACGAGGATAAGTTATATACACAAGATATATGTACACAAACCAAAATTAGGTAAGTAATAGCAAGAAAAGTAATGCAAGCAGTGTAGAATTACAATAGATTGCAATAGGAGCACATAGGTATAGGGGCAACACAAACCATATACTCCAAAAGTGGAATGCGGACCACGAATGGACCCCAAACCTATGTGAGCTTGTAGAGGGTGGCTGGGACTGTAAGAAAACAGTGAGGGTTAGAAAAATAGCCCACCCCAAGACCCTGAAAGGTAGGTGTAAAGTGCACCTACTACCCTCAGAGAGCACAGAATTCGTGAGGAAGAAAAACACCAGCAATGCAACAACAGTGGATTTCCGGACCTGAGTACCTGTAAGACAAGGGGACCAAGTCCAATAGTCGCAACAGTGTCGAGATTGGGCAGGAGCTCAGGAAATGCTAGCTGAGGGTGCAAGGAAGCTGCCACCAGATGGAAGAAGCTTAGAGTTCTACAGGAAAGAAGAGAGCTAGGGACTTCTTGTTTGGAAGACGGATGTCCCACGTCGCGATGAAGCTTGCAGAGGTGTTCCCATGCAGAAAGACCGCAAACAAGCCTTGCTAGTTGCAAGGGTCGTGGTAGAGGTTTTTGGGTGCTGCTGTGGCCCAGGAGGGACCAGGATGTCGCCACTTGGAGGAGGAGACAGAGGGGGCAGCCAGCAACTCAGGGAGCCCTCACAGAAGCAGGCAGCCCCCACAGAAGTACCTGAACAGGCATTTGGAAGAAGAGTGAACCAGAGTCCACGCGAAGTCACAAAAGGGAGTCCCACGACACCGGAGGACAACTCAGAAGGTTGTGCACTGCAGGAAGGAGTGTCAGGGACCCAGGCTTTGCTGTGCACGAAGGAAATCCTGGAAGAGTGCACAGGAACTGGAGCAGCTGCAAATCACATGATACCCAGCAATGCAGTCTAGCGTGGGGAGGCAAGGACTTACCTCCACCAAACTTGGACTGAAGAGTCACTGGACTGTGGGAGTCACTTGGACAGAGTTGCAGAGTTCCAGGGACCACGCTCGTCAGGATGAGAGGGGACCCAGAGGACCAGTGTTGCAGTCTTTTCGTGCCTGCGTTAGCAGGGGGAAGATTCCGTCGACCCACAGGAGATTTCTTTGGAGCTTCTGGTGCAGGGTGAAGGCAGGCTACCCCCAGAGCATGCACCACCTGGAAACAGTCGAGAAAGCCGGCAGGATGAGGCGCTACAATGCTGCTAGTAGTTGTCTTGCTACTTTGTTGCGGTTTTGCAGGCGTCCTGAGCAGTCAGTGGTCGATACTTTGGTAGAAGGTGAAGAGGGAGATGCAGAGGGAACTGTGATGAGCTCTTGCATTCGTTATCTAAAGAATTTCCCAAAGCAGAGACCCTAAATAGCCAGAAAAGGAGGTTTGGCTACCTAGGAAGGAGGATTGGCTACCAAGAGAGGTAAGAGCCTATCAGAAGGAGCCTCTGATGTCATCTGCTGGCACTGGCCACTCAGAGCAGTTCAGTGTGCCTCCAACACCTCTGTTTCCAAGATGGCAGAGGTCTGGGACACACTGGAGGAGCTCTGGGCACCTCCCCTGGGAGGTGCAGGTCAGGGGAGTTGTCACTCCCCTTTCCTTTGTCCAGTTTCGCACCAGAGCAGGGCTGGGGGATCCCTGAACCGGTGTAGACTGGCTTATGCAGAGATGGGCACCATCTGTGCCCATCAAAGCATTTCCAGAAGCTGGGGGAGGCTACTCCTCCCCAGCCCTCACACCTATTTCCAAAGGGAGAGGGTGTTACACGCTCTCTCTGAGGAAGTCCTTTCTTCTGCCTTCCTGGGCCAGGGCTGCCTGGACCCCAGGAGGGCAGAAACCTGTCTGAGGGGTTGGCAGCAGCAGCAGCTGCAGTGGAGACCCCGGAAAGGCAGTTTGGCAGTACCTGGTTACTGTGCTAGAGACCCGGGGGATCATGGAATTGTCCCCCCAATACCAGAATGGTATTGGAGTGACAATTCCATGATCTTAGACATGTTACATGGCCATGTTCGGAGTTACCATTGTGACGCTATACATAGGTAGTGACCCATGTATAGTGCGCGT
Source organism: Pleurodeles waltl (assembly GCF_031143425.1). NCBI lineage: Eukaryota > Metazoa > Chordata > Amphibia > Caudata > Salamandridae > Pleurodeles > Pleurodeles waltl. The sequence goes on along the minus strand of NC_090444.1, from coordinate 4,729,277 downwards.
GTGTAATGGTGTCCCTGCACTCACAAAGTCCGGGGAATTTGCCCTGAACGATGTGGGGGCACCTTGGCTAGTGCCAGGGTGCCCACACACTAAGTAACTTTGCACCCAACCTTCACCAGGTGAAGGTTAGACATATAGGTGACTTATAAGTTACTTAAGTGCAGTGGAAAATGGCTGTGAACTAACTTGGACGTTATTTCACGCAGGCTGCACTGGCTGCACTGGCAGACCTGTGTAAGAATTGTCAGAGCTCCCTATGAGTGGCAAAAGAAATGCTGCAGCCCATAGGGATCTCCTGGAACCCCAATACCCTGGGTACCTCAGTACCATATACTAGGGAATTTTATGGGTGGACCAGTATGCCAATGTGAATTGGTAAATTTAGTCACTAGTCTGTTAGTGACAAATTTGGAAAGCAGAGAGAGCATAACCACTGAGGTTCTGGTTAGCAGAGCCTCAGTGAGACAGTTAGGCACCACACAGGGAACACATATAGGCCACTAACTTATGAGCACTGGGGTCTTGGCTAGCAGGGTCCCAGTGACACATAACAAACATACTGACAACATAGGCTTCTCACTATGAGCACTGGGCCCTGGCTAGCAGGATCCCAGTGAGACAGTGAAAACACCCTGACATATACTCACAAACAGGCCAAAAGTGGGGGTGACAAGGCTAGAAAGAGGCTACTTTCTCACACCTACCTATACCTATCTGTGTCTGCTTCTACCCACCATCCTACCCTGCTGTTTTTTTTGCTTATTATTTAGGTCAGTCCTTAATGTGCTATATGGTTCAGTATTGTCCCCTAGCCTCCCTTGTTCTACTCAGTTTCTTATTTCGGTTGTGGTGGACTCTTGGCTAATCAAATAAGACCAAAGTTGCTGATTGAGAACTCTGTAAAATATCTGATAAATATAATATATATGCTTTATGTGTTAAAATTATTCTTGATAAGCTACCACGGTTGATATATGGTTGATATTGTGTTTTTATACAGGCATTGTTAAATGTTGTTATTTATAAGTTGTATTTGACATAAGCACATTAATATTTCAAACAGAAAGGTTGTGCAAGAGGGCAGAAACCCAAGCGTGGAATGAACCATTTGTGCAAAGATACTGATTTGTGAGAGATTATTAGTAAAAAAGAACAACCAGTCAAGAAGTTTTATGCAAATGTTCAAGGAGACCTTTTCACGTTTTAGGTATAAAGTGTGACTTTGCGCATTCTTTCTCTCCATTTTTATGAGATGGCTCTTAAAGCTGCTTTTAAATTTGTTAATTGTGGGGCAGGCATAGATGTCATCAGACAGGCATTCCAGTGATGGGAGCCTTGCACAGTAAGAGACGGGAATCTAGAGATCACACACAGTGTCAAAGAGATATTGTTGTAACTTACCAGGAACCATTTTGAACACAATGGTTAACAGCTGATAGAGAGTCCTGTTTCAGCAGAACTTGGAAAATAACATTGAAAGCAAAATGTGATTGCTGCAAGTATCACACAGGCACTTTTTCCTGTGTTTATTTAACTAGTTTAAAGCTGTTGTTATCCAGAAAAGCACCAGGCACAGTGTTGAACCTCAGGAATGTTCGAGGCAAATGGCACCCTAAGTGGGACACAAATACAAAGATGAAATCTATTGTATTTCCAGTAAATAAATCCAATAGAATCGGAAGTAAAATACAAACCATAAACATGTATTAAAATAAATTAGGGTACCATGCATGAGGCAAAAATAATATTTAGTCAAAATCCATAATAATCAATTAGAGACTTAGCATACAGCTCAAACAAATGAAGCAACAGAATGTCATTAACTTAAGACAAAAATATTTTTAAGTCAAAACTATGAGACAAACTAACAACGGTTTAGTCTTTATAGTAGGGGAGTAAGAAAACTGGCTCACCTCCAAATGCTCAAGGGTTGATAGACAAATTGATAATGGAAGTTATTGGAAATAGCATAGTCGGCATACAACAAGCAAAACTAAAGAAATATTTTTTTAGAATTGGAAAACATCCCCTATTGCCATCATTCTAGCACTATCCCTAACTCACTATTAATATGTACCATTGTAACAATGTCTTCAGATATGGCCCTACAAATCTAATTACAAACACAATGGAAGGCATACAAATTAATAGTCTTCAGTTCTACTGTAGAAAGGGCGTTGAATGTGGCAGAAGGCTTTCACTATGGTTCCTTGAGAACAGCATGTCAATACAAAGCATTGCACATTCCGGTTCTGTGGTGGAGTTCAGGGATAGAAGGGTCAACTAAGTCAAGTACAGTAAAAACGAAAAAGCTGTCAAGTGCAGTGATTATTTCAGTGTAGGAATATTGATGATGTTAAGTACGCATTTTATCAAATCAAAATCAGCTTTGTCAGCACCAATGGAGGATGCAGTTTTAGTGTCCAGACTTTCTGTTCAAACTTTCAGTGAGATGTATACAAGCTGACGTCAGAGCACCTCTCCTGGCACAATTAGTGGCTTAAGTGAGGGTGCTGGGTGTGATTTAGCTTGTGAGTGCTCAGAGTGGCTCAATCAAGGTTTTTTTGTTTGTAAGTGCTTGCTGACATTGATTTTGGAAGGTGAAGTATACATCTGGAGAGGAGAGAACTTTTTTTGAGAAGATGCTACTAGAACTTTGAGCTAGAAATCAAAGTGTTCCATGCCTTGGTTCAAGGTTCTGTTGCTGTTCCTCTTCTTTATTTGGTGCAGTCCCTCCTTTGTTGGAGGAGACCACCATTCTAGATTTTCCCCGTCTTTGGCATCTGAAGAATCATGAGGCAGGTTTCCCCCATACCTAGGGGCATAGAACACCAACTAAACAAATATGTGTCTTAATTAACTAATTACTCTTCTTGGAAGGGTAGACTCAAAAAGGGTAGTATTCTTTTCAACCTCCCATTCACTGGTAAGGCAAAGGATGAAATAATATCAGTGAATGTTTTTATGGGCTGACTTGACAGCGCTGTTGTTGGCAGGCAATTAGAACTATGTGAGAATCACCAGGAAAGAGGCTTTGACTCCACCCACATATTGGTAGCTTTGAGTTCATGTTTGATTGGGCATAATTTGTGCGCTTCCACAAAAAAGTGCTTGCGCTCCACGCAGCTCTAATCACTTTGTTTATTTATCCAGCTCCCCAAGTTTGAATTTTCAGGAGCACATATGTGACATTGTAAGGGTAACACAGTTTCTTAGATAATTAGATATTTTATGGTGTTCCTCTGTGGCAGTACAGTAGCACAGACAGGAGGGAAATCATTAATCTACATTGATTTTGAGGCCCGGCTTTACAGTGCAAGTGTCACCTGACCCTATGGGATAAACAAAAAAAGCTTTCCGAGTCCACCCAAACCCCTAAGTGTAGGATTTGATTGGGCCAAATTTGTGTGCTTTCACTAAAAAGACTGCATGTATTGCACTTAATGGCTTGTGGCATAGATTATACTCAGTGCAGCAGGACTGGAATTGACTATTGTTGGACCTGGCCCTCTCGGTAGGGTCACACCCAAACGTTTTACCTTTACCCTCCACCCTTTTACCACATACATTTTTGTTGGTCTAAGGACTCACTGCTGCTTATCACTGCTAATCAGTGCAAAAGTGCTTATGCGCACTCCCCTAAGAATGGGTTTGATCTCATTACGTCTGCATGGCTTATTTAACTTACTAATAAGTCCCTTGAAGAATGGTACACCATATATTCAGGGCATGTAAATTAAATGCTACTAGCATAAATATGGCAAGTAGGTACATGCAAATTAAACCATGTTTAGGGGTGATAGGGCAGTTAACACCACTTCCGGTTCTCATGCGGATTAATCTTTTTCTCTCTGTTTCAGGGGATGAAGAGATCAATATAAAATTTCAAACCTCAATTTCAGTGTAACCCATTTGGTCACACACTCAATCTTGGAGATAGATTTAAAGTTTTAAAGAGTTTTATTACAGACTCAAAGCCAGACTTACACACCTGAGTCTCACAAACATTCCATAAATTTAAAGTATTACCAAAGGTGAATCAAAGCAGCGCACCACATGAAATTGAATTAACATGTAGAAAAACAATATTTCAATAGCAAAAATACAGAAAATGAGGAAAAGAGTATGGTGCCTTGAGTTCAGGTTTGAGCTTTCTTGCCTAACCCTCTATTCTATGTTCCCGACTGTTCTTTATCGAAGAGAAGTGTGAGCAGCATATAGCCACAGAATTAAGCAAAAAGTGAGAAGTATGTACTCCTCATCGATCCACTGTAGTAAAAGAACAGTGGGAATCTGATTCTTCAGCTAAATAAACAATACTTAAAACCCTAATTTTCTAAAAGGCTGACCTCACAGCCAAAACCATCCATTGAAAAATATAGATATAAATTGTTTTCCCAATTGACACTTTCATCCTTTCATCCTAGATGTGCTCGTCCTTGGTCTCTCCCTTGCTTCAGGAATTTTAAAGGGAGTTCCGCTAATGTCTCCACACTGCTCTTTTTGTCCTTGGTAACACGCCTTCCCAGACCCTGTTATCATGCAATAGCAACAATGCATTCATTAGCCAGTAGCTGGTATCTTCAGACCTGCAGTTCAAAGAAATATGGAGCAAAACAAGCTCTTCATGGAAAGTTAAACCATTAAAAGAAATGCAGGCCTTCACTCCGGCCACATTAGTAAGGACATTAATGCATGCTTGATTCAAATGAGTATATGTTTTTCTCTTATAATGCAATGAATATAAATGATTGTAAAAATATTATTTCTAAACACTATAGCATAAAAGTGTTTGAGGAAAGGATCAGTAAATGTGATTTATATGGAAATATGTGTAATCTTTCGTCATATGTGCCCCAAATAATATGTATTTCAGTGTACCACATTATATGAAAGTCATTTACACGTTTTATATATGAAGATGATTACTCCTGCATTTGCATTTAAGAAGAACAGATTGGCACAGCCAGATTATGCTCTCTTAGGGACATGAGTGCAAGCAATTTAGCACTGGTGGAAGTGACGACTCCCATTCTCAGGGATCTCCAGTCTACCTTCTGAGTTCACTCCCCTACTAAGGGGCCTTCTTTCAGTTTATCAACTTAAGGTAGACTAGGGTGTGTTCTATACCCTGCCTCTGGGGACTACTTCCCCCTAAGGCCAGTAGTGCCACTCCCATGGAGTTCCCACCAGTGGGTTGTTTCTTTGGACAGACAGAGTCCCCCTGCTGGTGCCCTAGTTGAGAACAATCAAAGAAGCTGGGTAAAAATGTGATGCGCTGTCAGAGTCACCAGATCCTCGGGGTCTGTGCACGTTCCCAACACTTCCACCACAAGACAGCTCCAATACTCTGATTAGATTTATCACAGAGTCTAAGAGAGTTCAAGTGGGGAAAAGGGGATTAGGACGGGAACAGCTGGGAAGGAGACCTGTAGGAAGCAAAAGGTTAAAACACAACATCAAAATTACATCTCATGAAATCAGTACCATGCTACAACTCTAAGTTTCGTCTTTTCCGAAAAAAACATGAACAACCCTAGAATACTCCTAAAACTGACTAGGCTTTAGATGACCGAATACCTGAGGAGGAAACAGGAAAAGTTAAACAGGACTTTCAGATTCAAGTACTTTCTTTAGCATGAGAATCAGGAAACACTCTGAGCAATTTCTAAACAACCATATGAATCTCCTTTTAAGAATACATATCAGGAACACACAGCATTACATCTAGAACTCTGGTATTGTTGTGTTCATCTCAGAAAAAACATTGGAAAGTGAATTGCGCACATTGCAGATTTTTATATGAGTATTAAACACCGTAAAGGATTGTGCACCATGAAATCACACAACGTAGATTCAAGGAATAAATCACGCGACGTGTCAACTTGAAATGCTACCAAGAAAATGTCTTAGAATGGTAGCGCACAGTAATTTACATTATTTATACACAAGGAAAGAATTGCGCGTCTTGCCAATTCAAATGCCACCATACAAATGCCAAGAAATGGTAGCGCACAATGAACAACATGAAAAGCACTCAGGAAAAAAAATATAGCGTCTTGTTGATTCAAATGCCACCTTGCAAATGCCAAGAAATTGTAGCGCAGAATGAATAACATGAAAAAACACTCAAGGAAAGAATCGCGCGTGTTGCCGATTCGAATGCCACCATGTAAATGCCAGAAAATGGTAGCGCACAATGAACAGCATGAATTACACACGAGAAGTGAGCCACCATGTAAATGTCAAGAAAAGGTAGCGCGCAATGAACAACAAAATTAAATGCTCATGAAACGAGTTGCACGTCTTGCTAACTCGTAAAACATCATGTAAATGTCAAGAAATATCAGGGCGCAATGAACAACAATGTAATAACGAAGTCAAATCTTTATGGAATAAATTGCGCGTCCTCCCTATTTGCAAACCACCATACAAATGTCAAAAAATGGCAGCGCACAAGTAATCTGTTATTCATTTAAGAATTAAAATCAAGAATATGAAAATTCTCAATTACGGTATTGGAAAATGTCCAAACACCGTCTTACCCCCTGGAAACACTGATCACCAATGAGAGATGAGTGCAGAAGACTGGAAAATCCAAATAGGCCGCCGGGACAGGAGCTCAGAAAGAAGCTGCTGCTCTGCGCCGGGACCTCTGAATAGTGAGCACTGGAAGTTGGGCTGACTCTCTTTTATAGAGTCTTGGCCCAGCCTAGAACCACGCCCAGGCATGTTGCAGGGAAAGTCTCTAGAAGGCCCTGGAAAGGGACCACACCCTAACACACTCTGAATGTCTGCAGCAATACATTGCAAATGTACAGTATTTATAAGCACCTTAAAAATGAATCTTTTGGATGGAATTCTGCAATGCAAAAGGTTAAACAATAGCATATCATCACAATGCATAAATTACATTATCTTGCGAGTGTTGGTTTATTGCATTCTAGATGCCCCTAGAGCGCGCACTGTCCTGGTGTTGACATGCGCTCAGCAACAGCTCACCAGAAGCTCCCTCCTTCTTCTTAGAATGGACATGAGAATTCTTACCCTATCCCTTAACCTGCAATGTGTCTGTGTTTCTCTTGACCTCCCTTTCACTCTGCTGGGGAGGACCTGAGCCATCCTTTTTGGAGTCATGCCCAGGTATCTTTTTGGACACTCTGCTGCTGACTCAGGGGTCTGCCTCCTCAGCAGGCGTCCTCAGGTCAGCAAGCTTGTTGCTCTGCTCTGTAAAATAAATATTGAGCATGTCCCCCCTCAAAGTCAGGATGTACAGCACTTTGAAGTAATCTACTTTGCTGCCCCTTGCCTAGCCCTTAACTGTCTTGTTGGAATAATCTAAGAAGTCCACTAAGGACTGGTTAGGGAGTTAACAGATGTTCCTGAACCTTTGCCAGTGTTTCTCAGAGGTCAAACCAAATAAAAAAGAAGAATGGTCTTCATGGGTGCATACTTGCTCTGGTCCTCTATCATCAGGAGTGTGTCCCTCCCCACCATGGACATGTACTTCCACAATATACCCCCTTCCTCCCAGTACTCCTCTGGAACACAATGTACCCTCAGAGCTACCTTATAGGCTGAGAACCCTTTATCTACATCTTCTCCCATCACATAACAGAGCACCAGGGGTTTGGGGATGCAGACCTTCACCTCTCCATTGGGCCCTGCTGATTTGCTGCCACCATTACTAATGGACTCCACTTGCTTGGCTTTGATGTCCAGCTCCCTCATGTTTTTCTCATGCTCCAACAGTGGTCCCTTTTCAGCCAAGAACTTCTCAGCCTTCTCCTTCTCCAACTTTAGTTTTGCCAGCTCCCTCTCCTCCCTCCTGACCTCCAACTCCACTTGTGCCAGGCCCTTGGAAGACAGACTGCTTCCTGCCCCATCCTGGATATCCTGATTCTCTTCCTGAGGCAGGCGTGTTCTTCCTGCCACTCCAGCTTCTCCTCTGGGTCATGGTTCTTAGCCTCATTTATTCCCAGGTCCCCCTCAAGATCATCCTCCTCTGTTATACTTGCAGCGCTTTGACCTCTTCATAGGCTCAGAGGGCTATCTGCAGATCTGCATTGAGAAGGTTTCCTGGCAACATTCAGCCCCCTCTTCTTGCAAGAGCATTTGCAGCTCAGCCTTAGCGAGGTTGTCAACACTCATCAGCTCCATCTCATGGCAATAGAGGGAGGTAGGGATGCTTGGATTTAAAAATGTTTTTTAAAAAACAATGTAGTCTCAGGAGAATTTATAAAGAGGCCACTCTGATGTCAAATGTTTTATTTGGGAAATTTTGTGTAACACAAATCACTGTATGATTAGGACAAATACAAGTCCTAATCCAAACGCAGCCACCAATGTGAACAATTGGGTTATTGGCTGACTAAGATGTGAGGCCTGGTGTCAAACAGCAGCCACAATCCTTTGCAGGGTGAACAACAAAAAAGGCACTAAACTAACCAGTGTTTAACTCAGAGTAGCATGGGACAAAAAGCAGTCAGGTTTAATTTAGAGGCAATGTGTAACATATTTATGCAGCACACAAAAAGTAATAAAGGGAAAACACAACACAGGAAAAATCCTAAAACAATTTAGAAAAAACAGTACTTTTTAACAAATTATTTGATCTGACACTCCACAGCAGATTGACTCCCGGTGCTGTGTGATTACCCCAGCCAAAGGATGACTGAGGAGTGTGATCTGATTACCTTGCAGTTTGTGGGCATCAGTCTCTCTGTGAAAATGGTTCCAAAAAGGAAACATGGCTGCAGTCGCCACTACTGCCAATTAAAAATGTCCCCGAGGCAGAGAGTGCCAACATCAAGAAGTATGCACCGGAGGCAGAGGGGTCCTCCAAGAATTGTGTTCCAAAGTTGGAGTGCTTAGCCATGTAGTTGGTTCCTGAGGTGCAGTGCCCCAACATCCAGATATTGTACATAGGTGCATTCCAAGCATGTGCCCAAGGTGTGTTTTGCCACTGCCACTGTTGCTGAATGTGTGCTACTGTGATCTTGGACCTTGGCAGTCCACTTACTGCATCACAATGGTCCACTATGTCTAGAATCTCTGTTATTCTGCTGACTCCCTCCTTAGATTACGGGTTAACCCACTGTAGGTCGAGCCTCCAGCCAGCACACCGTCTCCCAGAAGAAGGAGTGAATCAAGATGTTTTCTGCAGACAGTGCGGGATACTATAAAATAGCTCAAGGACACTTAAACCCCAGGGAGCGGTGGGGATGGCCTACCTAGACTTACCAAACAGTTTTTGGAGCACCCAAGAGATGGGTGTGTTGAAGCAAAATACAAGGTGGGATAGCCCAAGCACCAGTGGAAACATTGTGACTGTTATGTGGTGTGAAGTGCTACGTTTCACATGAGTAGATTAAAATACTTAATTTTTTTACCAAAGTTAATCAATGGGTTGGCTATTCAGATATTGTGCTGCTGGGTGATTGTTGAGTGCAGAGTTTGCATATTGTTACACTACCTCCCTGAGAAGCCTATGACTGCTCGTCATTGCTACCTATGAAAGTCAAGTGCTGAAGGGTTTGTATTTGTAGCTTCTTTCACCTTGTACTGTCAATTTAGAATGGACCCCGGGGAATCAGAGGCAAATAACTCCAGACCTCACAGCTGAGCACAATAACCTCTGTCTGCCCTGTTTCATGCCCCGTGGCTCCCCGATCAAGGTCTAACAGTGCCTACGTAACATATACTATGGAGTGAGGTCACTTGCTTGCTGATCCACACTGGCCATCCTGCTGTCTTGCCAGAGTTGTCTTCAATCTGGCAGCTTGGAATCATCACATGTTAACATCATTGTGTCAAACAGTATCTAGGCATTTACTCAAATGCTACTTATTTAGGCTTCAGCCTGTCACTCAGGCCCAGTATTACTAAGGTAAAGGCTTCCTCCTTCATGAGCATTTGATATAATGAGCAAAACATGTATGATTAACTACTAACCAAGGAATGCCACTGAAGAAAATCTCATAATGGGTGACCTCTCAAGGAAATTCTTCACCTCAGCAATGCCTAAATATTAATTTCACAGAGAGTGGAGCTCTGGATCTGCACAGCCTTTTTACTCAACACCCCTCTTCAGTTCATCTCCTATCTTAAGTAAAGGATCAGCCCAGTCAGACTCACCATTCTTACGTGGCTGTGCTCAGACATCAAAGCAGCATGCACTATTAAGAACAATGGTACAACTTCACTATGTAATCATTGCACAAGATTGCCAACCACTCCAATCAAATTGCACATTTACCTCACTTACATAAACAACCATTTTGACAGTACAGCATGATAGCAACCCTCAAAATAATTTTGCACTGCAGAATCAGATAATGACAAAGTTTATCAAGATAGAGAATCCCACAGAACACCTAGATCCTCCAAGGGAATGCCATCAAACCTGACTTTGCTGTACAGTTTGAAAATGTTACACCTACAAAACTATCATAGGTCAGAGATTCTCCCCACCACGATGAAAGGAAGAGACAGACCTGTTTCAATAAAGACCACAGTACGTAAATGTAGACCCTGCTGTTCAAGCCCCACCTCAAAGATCAATTTCAACTCAATCTGTCCAGGATGAGCACTATTATGCCAAACTAAATCAATGGTGTACCTCTAGTATGCCAGCAATATATCAGGATGTGGCATTGGACACACATACATTTAGGCACCAGTCTCACATGATACGCTACTCAAAGATTTCTGAAAGTTCATGCCTTCAGGACCAGAAGAGCATGGAAGAATACATAGAGTGTGATCAAGGCTTTGACCGAAGCTTTGTGTCTCAAGAAAGACTCATTCTACAAAACACCTAACTAAAGACAAGAAGGACTATGGTGGTCATTCTGACCTCGGCTGTAAAAGGCGCCTACCGCCGGTCAGAAATCCTCCATAATCCCGCTGCGGTCGCGGAAACCCGCCACGGTCATTCTGACCCGCAGAAGGCAAACCTCCGAAAATCCGACAGCCACAACAGACCGCCAGACCAGCGGTCGGCGGAAAAGTGGAGGTGACAAAACCTCCACCGTCACGCCAACAGAAATACGCCCATGCCATTACGACCCACGAATCCACGCGGTATTCCATTGGCGGGACACACCGCCGCGGTCAGAATACACACAAACGAACAAAACTCAGCCACATTGGCCGATTTGAATACCACACACCTGATACACATACACACACCACTCCCACACACACAATGCAATATAAAACACACACCCACATCACCCACAAACCCCTATGACCAAAAATTCTGAAAGAAGGCCAGAGCGAGACACCACCATCCACAAACTAGCAGCCACAGCCACTCAACACCATCACCCACACACTATCCACACACAAAACAACACACACCACCACACTCAACACACTTAACTACACATACTCCACCCCACACATCATACACACCACCCCATGGCACCCCAAAGACACCCCCGCTTCTCAGACGAAGAACTCAGGGTCATGGTGGAGGAAATCGTTCGGGTAGAGCCCCAGCTGTTCGGCACACAGATCCAATACACCAGCATTGCCCGGAGGACGGAGCTATGGCAGAGGATTGTCGACAGGGTCAACGCTGTGGGACAGCACCCCAGAAATCGGGAAGACATCAGGAAGCGATGGAACGACCTACGGGGGAAGGTGCGTTCCATGGTATCCAGGCACAACATCGCCGTGCAGAAGACTGGCGGAGGACCCCCACCTCAACCCCCACAATTTACAACATGGGAGGAGGAAGTCTTGAACATCCTGCATCCTGACGGCCTCGCAGGAGTCGGCAGAGGAATGGATACTGGTAAGTTGAAGCTTCACTACTGCTTCCCCCCCACCTGCATGCCAAATCATACCCCAACCCTCACCCCCATCCTCGAACCCCACCCTCACCCCCACCCCCATCCTCACCCCCACCCTCACCCCCACCACCATCCTCACCCCCACCACCATCCTCACCCCCACCCCCAGCACACCTATTCCCTGCCAATGTCTCACCATCACAACCCACACATCCAAAAACCTAGGCCTGCATGCGTCCACTAAGCATGGACACCCATCACCAAAGCATGCCCAATGCATATACACATCCCCCCCACAAGCCACCCTCACCAAAGCCCCCACACACGAATGCCAGCACTTGGGGACACGGGAACCCACAGATACACCCATATGCCACACATTGAAACTATAACCATACCTCTATACCCCTGCAGGACCCGACCGTCAACACACCGCCGCGGAGGGCCCAGAATTCTCCACACCCCCCACCCAAGAGGCCGTCAGCGATGACAGCAGCTCTGTCGACCTGGACACCGATGACCAGCCCGGACCATCGGGGACCTCTGGACAGTCGGTTCCCCTCACACAGGCCCAGGCCACTACAGACCCAAACCCCTCTGGGAACACCAGCACAGCTCCCACCCAGCGGGCCCATGCCTCTGTCTCCAGGGCGCGTCAATCTGCGGTGTGTCTACCACTAAAGGGCACCCAGGATAACCCACCACCCCAACAACAACAGGGACCTGGGGGCAGTGGTAGTGGGCACACAGGCCAGGGGGCAGAGGCCCTGGGAAACAGGGCAACTCGGAGGGCAGCTGTGCGACAGTGGGGGGACGGGCCCAGGGAACCCACTCTCCACGAGGCCCTCACCACCATCATGGGAGCATACAACCGCTCCCAGGAGACGATGGCGACGGTACTGGCCCGGTTCCAGGAGATCCAGGTACTGCAGGAGGAACACTATCGGGGGTACAGGGAGGACATCAGAGCCCTCACCTCCACCCTGGTTACCATGGTAGGGCTGCTGCAGGACCTCATCAACACCAGGACGGACACTCAACAACACCCAAGGGCCCCTGCCACTAGCCTGGACCAAGAACAGCCAACCACCTCTGCCGGCGCTAGTGGACAGGAGGCCCCCGGACAGCAGCAGCCCACCAGACCCCCACCTCCTGCAGGAGAAGAACCACCCCGCAAGAGGGCCCTGAGATCTCGCAAGAAGACAGAGTAGGATGTCAAGACCCCCGCCAGCAAAGGATACCACCTGATGTCATCCCACTGTCCCACATTGTCACCCTGCCCATCCTTGAACTGCCCATGCTCCATCTCTCCACAGGCCTCTGGACAATGCACCTGTGTGACTGTTACTCTGGACTCTGCCATGGACATTCCTTCACCATAGCCCCCACCCACTTGAAACCACCCATCCCATTTTGAGCACTTAAATAAACACCTATTTTGCACAAAACTATCTGGAGTCTGGCTGTGATTTCAAAATATTGTAATTGACATGACTGTGCAAATATGTCCTTGTACATAGTGAAGTCAACAAACAGCTGCCACAAAGCTGTAGTCCATGGGGAAACGAAGCACAGGACTCGTAGTGGGGACCCCAGATCTGAAATAGGGAGGGAAAAGCCACAACTCAGTCATCATACACTGGGGCAAATAGACAGGCAGCAGAGATGCAGGAGAGTAGTTCACATTTACAAAATTATCTTTGAATTGTTACCTGTGTCCTATTGGAAGTACTGTTCAATGATTCTGTCCCTGTTGTCTGTTTCAGCCCCGTCGTCTTCCTCCTCGTCACTCTCCTCAGGTTCCACCGCTGCCACAACACCACCGTCTCGACCATCCTCCTGCAGGAAAGGCACCTGGCGGCGCAAAGCCAGGTTGTGAAGCATGCAGCAGGCCACGATGATGTGACACACCTTCTTAGGTGAGTACATTAGGGATCCACCTGTCATATGCAGGCACCGAAACCTGGCCTTTAGGAGGCCAAAGGTGCGTTCGATCACCCTCCTAGTACGCCCATGGGCCTCATTGTACCGTTCCTCTGCCCTGGTCCGGGGATTCCTTACTGGGGTCAGTAGCCACAACAGGTTGGGGTACCCAGAGTCCCCCAATAGCCATACACGGTGTCTCTCTAGCTGTTCCATCACGTAAGGGATGCTGCTATTCCTCAGGATGCAGGCGTCATGCACTGACCCTGGGAATTTGGCATTTACATGCGAGATGTACTGGTCAGCCAAACACACCACCTGGATGTTCATTGAATGGTAACTTTTTCTGTTCCTGTACACCTGCTCCCTGTCTCTTGGGGGAACCAAAGCCACATGGGTCCCATCAATGGCACCAATGACGTTGGGAATATGTCCAAGGGTGTAGAAATCACCCTTCACTGCAGCCAATTCGCCCACCTCAGGGAAAATGATGTAGCTCCTCACGTATTTCATCAGGGCAGACAACACTCTGGATAGCACCTTCGAAAACATGGGCTGAGACATCCCAGAAGCAATTCCCACTGTTGTCTGAAATGAACCACTTGCCAAGAAATGGAGTACTGACAGGACCTGCACCAGAGGGGGAATCCCTGTGGGTTGGCGGATGGGGGACATCAGGTCGGGCTCCAGCTGGGCACACAGTTCATGTATAGTGGCACGGTTAAGACGGTAGGTCAGGATAATGTGGCGTTCTTCCATTGTCGACAGGTCCACCAGCGGTCGGTACACGGGAGGATTCATCCGTCTCCTCGCCAAACCCAGCGGACGGTGCCTAGGAAGGACAACATGGAGCACACAGTCAAGCAACCCACAGGTACGTACTCACAGCTAGCACAGTAAACGATTCTCTATGCAGTGAATGGCGTGTCTGAGTGGCTATGCAAGGCCTAGGCCTGTGTGACGCAGTTGAAATTGAGCCATGTGGACCCTCGAAATGGCAGCTGCCTGACCTGTGAAGTGTGACAATGGGATGTGAGGTCAATGCGCTGGCGTGGCACACCGCGGCGGGCGGCGGGCGAAGACCGCGGCGCGAAGCCGCATTGGTTAACATTGAAGCCTATGGGTTTCAGGAGCCAATGGCGAAGGGCGCCGGCGGTGGCGGTACGCACCGCCGCGGTACGCACCGCCGCGGTACGCACCGCCGCGGACGTGACCGCCATTTTCTATCTACTTATCCACTTGCGACTTGAACTTTCACAGGAGAGGACCTATACTGCAAGTGTTGCTGTGACCTCGGTCTGGAAGGGACAATGGCTGCTGCGCCTGGGGAAAGAGCCCCTGCCTTCACTGGAGAGGAGTTGGAGAAACTTGTGGATGGGGTCCTCCCCCAGTATGCGCTACTCTACGGTCCTCCAGACCAACAAGTGAGTTCAATTCAATCTGGATTTGGGGCCACTGGCTGGCTTGGGGGCCTGGCGGGGGGCCTGGCGGGGATGGGGGGGCATGTTGGGGCTGGCGGGGGGCCTGGCTGGGATGGGGGGGCATGTTGGGCCTGGTGGGGGGCATGGCGGGGGGCCTGGCGGGGAAGGGGGGCGTTGGGCCTGGCTTGGGGGCCTGGCGGGGGGCCTGGCGGGGATGGGGGGGCATGTTGGGGCTGGTGGGGGGCCTGGCGGGGATGGGGGGGCATGTTGGGCCTGGTGGGGGGCATGGCGGGGGGCCTGGCGGGGATGGGGGGCGTTGGGCCTGGCTTGGGGGCCTGGCGGGGGGCCTGGCGGGGATGGGGGGGCATGTTGGGGCTGGCGGGGGGCCTGGCGGGGATGGGGGGGCATGTTGGGGCTGGCGGGGGGCCTGGCGGGGATGGGGGGCATGTTGGGCCTGGTGGGGGGCCTGGCGGGGGGCCTGGCGGGGATGGGGGGGCATGTTGGGGCTGGCGGGGGGCCTGGCGGGGATGGGGGGCATGTTGGGCCTGGTGGGGGGCATGGCGGGGGGCCTGGCGGGGATGGGGGGCATGTTGGGCCTGGTGGGGGGCATGGCGGGGGGCCTGGCGGGGATGGGGGGCGTTGGGCCACTGGCAACGAAAATGCAGACAAACTTGAACGTGGTATTTCTCCCTCCCTGTACGTGTCACATAGGTCCGCGCCCATGAGAAGATCGGGATTTGTCGTGCCATCGCCAAGGAAGTCCGGACCCTGGGGGTCCACCATCGACGGGGCACCCACTGCCGCAAGAGGTGGGAGGACATCTGCCGCGGGACCAAGAAGACCGCCGAGTCTCTGCTGGGGATGGCCTCCCAACGTAGGCGGGGTGCCTGCCGTCAACTGACCCCCCTGATGTTCCGGATCCTGGCGGTGGCCTACCCTGATTTGGATGGGCGCGTGAGGGCAGCACAGCAGACACAAGGGGGTGAGTACAAGCATTATCTACTCTGTTGTCGCGCAGTGGAGGTGTCTGGGTGGGGGAGGAGGGCTGTGGGTCCCCCTAGGCCAGGGCGATATCTGTAGGCTGGGCACCCCCGTAAGCCCCTGTGTCCCCAGCCACCACTCTCAGTAGTTTGTCAGTACAGCCATCCCTGGGCCGTGTCATCCATGGGTGCAGTTGTCAACTCTAGGCGTGTAGGGCATGTTCCACGGAATGAGTAGCGGACCCCAAGTGCGCAACTTAGTGCAGGGGGCATCTGTGTCTGTCATGTCCGCTAACTGTACCGGAGATCCATGTACTCAATATCCCTTTATTTCTCTCTCCCCCCCCCTTTTTGTTTGTCTTTCTGTGCTTGTGTGCATCAGCATCATCAGGCGGAGGAGAAGTGGCATCGGGGCAGGAGGGAGCTGCATCTCACATGGCCCAGGAGGGCCATGCCACAGAGTCAGACTGGACCAGTGAGACGGAGGGCGAGGGGAGCTCCACAACGGGGACGACTGGACCCTGCAGCGACACGGACACGTCCTCGGAAGGGAGCTCCCTTGCGGGGGTGGCACCATCCGTGCCCCCCGCCATTACAGGTACAGCCGCCACCCAGCGCACCATCTCCGCCCTCCCAGCAGCCCCTCAGCGTTCGCCCCGTGCCCGCTCTGCCAGGAAGCCGGGCATCTCCTTCCCCCCAGGCACCTCAGGCCCTGCCCCTGTTACCCCCGCTGCCCTCAGTGAGGAGGTCATTGACCTCCTCCGAACGCTCATTGTTGGGCAGACTACCCTTTTGAATGCCATCCAGGGGGTGGAGAGGGAGGTTCATCGCAGCAATGCGTACCTGGAGGGCATTCATTCGGGTCAGGCTGCCCATCAGCGATCGTTCCAGGCTCTGGCCTCAGCACTGACGGCAGCCATTGTCCCTGTCTCCTGCCTCCCTCTACTAACTCCCTCCTCCCAGTCTCCTGTTCCTCTGCCTGTCCAACCCACACCATCAGACCAGCCTGCTCACACCTCAACACCCAAGAGAAGCTCATCCAAACATAAGCACCACAGATCACGCAGACATTCACACACGCAACATTCCGATGCAGACATGCCAACAGTCACTACCACCTCTGTGACCCCCACCTCCTCGTCTCCCTCCTCCCTCCCTGTGACGTCTACACTCACACCTCCATTCACCTCACCATCAGCCAGTGTTTCCATCACCAGCACACCCTCCACTCCAGTCCGCACACGTGCAGTCACCACCCCCACTGCCATTTACACGTCCCCTGTGTCCTCTCCCACTGTGTCTGTCACCCCCTCTTCCACACCACACAAACGCAGCCACCCACCCACCCAACAGCCATCCACCTCACGACAGCCTATCCCTCCTGCACCTGCACCCAAAGACAGCAAACGTGACTCACCTACAACCACATCCTCTCCCTCCACTCCCATTCCCACTGTACCTACCACTCTCCATTGTCCCAAGAAACTCTTCCTCGCCACTGCTAACTTCTTTCCTGACCCTGAGCCCCCCCCTCCTTCTCGTCGGGGTAAGAAGAGCACCTCAGCCACCACCAGCCCTGCAGCCCCCTTGACAAGGGTGCAGGGGTATTGGAGCCCACCAGCCCGCATGTCTGGATCTTCGCCCAGCAGCAAGGGGACAGCCAGCCCACCCCCTGGGAAGAGGAGCAGAAGGCGGAAGGGGCGCCGCAGGAGCCCGGCTTCTACATCCCCCCCGGACACCACCCAGAGACAGTCACCAGCCACAGCTCCAAAGGGAGGAAAGGGCCACAGACTCCCGACTAAGGAGGGCAAGGGCAGCAAGTCGGAGAGGTCAGGCTGCAGGCCTGCTGCCCAGGAGGAGCCCACCACCCCCATTGCCGCTGCCCAGGGAGGACCCTGCCCAGCTGGCCAGGAGGGCCCCACCACCCACAGCCCAGGTGGGCATTGAAGGAGCACCATCCCCGCTGCCCAGGAGGGCACCACCAGGCAATGAGCAGTTGGCCATAGACCGGCCGCCGTCTCAAGCCCCGCTGAACTGGGCCCCGCCGTCTCAAGCACCGCTGAACTGGGCCCCGCCGTCTCAAGAACCGCTGAACTGGGCCCCGCCGTCTCCAGCACCGCTCCGCTGGGCCCCGCCGTCTCAAGCACCGCTGAACTGGGCCCGCTGTCTCAAGAACCGCTGAACTGGGCCCCGCCGTCTCCAGCACCGCTCCGCTGAGCCCCGCCGTCTCAAGAACCGCTGAACTGGGCCCCGCCGTCTCAAGCACCGCTCCGCTGGGCCCCGCCGTCTCAAGCACCGCTGAACTGGGCCCCGCCGTCTCAAGCACCGCTGAACTGGGCCCCGCCGTCTCCAGCACCGCTCCGCTGGGCCCCGCCGTCTCAAGAACCGCTGAACTGGGCCCCGCCGTCTCAAGCACCGCTGAACTGGGCCCCGCCGTCTCAAGAACCGCTGAACTGGGCCCCGCCGTCTCAAGAACCGCTGAACTGGGCCCCGCCGTCTCAAGCACCGCTGAACTGGGCCCCGCCGTCTCCAGCACCGCTCCGCTGGGCCCCGCCGTCTCAAGAACCGCTGAACTGGGCCCCGCCGTCTCAAGCACCGCTCCGCTGGGCCCCGCCGTCTCAAGAACCGCTGAACTGGGCCCCGCCGTCTCAAGAACCGCTGAACTGGGCCCCGCCGTCTCCAGCACCGCTGAACTGGGCCCTTCAAGGCAAGACCCGCTGAACTGGGCCCTTCAAGGCAAGAAGCGCTGAACTGGGCCCTTCAAGGCAAGAAGCGCTGAACTGGGCCCTTCCAGGCAAGAACCGCTGGCCCTTTGGCAGACGTGGCAGGGCAGGATCTGTCTCGGGCAGGGCTGCAGGATGTCCTCTGGCCAACATGCCTCCTCCAGTGGCAGTGGGGTCTGTTATGGACTGTTTGGACTGTGGCTTTGCTCTCCCCAGGATGGCCCAGTGGGCAGGCCACCCACTGTATGGACTGTATGGACTGTGGCTTTGCACTCCCCAGGATGGCCCAGTGGGCAGGCCACCCACTGTATGGACTGTATGGACTGTGGCTTTGCACTCCCCAGGATGGCCCAGTGGGCAGGCCACCCACTGTATGGACTGTATGGACTGTGGCTTTGCACTCCCCAGGATGGCCCAGTGGGCAGGCCACCCACTGTATGGACTGTATGGACTGTGGCTTTGCACTCCCCAGGATGGCCCAGTGGGCAGGCCACCCACTGTATGGACTGTATGGACTGTGGCTTTGCACTCCCCAGGATGGGCCAGTGGTCATGGAGTCCCCTCGTGGATCTGGCGTCGTGTACTCAAGTGGCTGAGGTGCCCCCCCTTCCCTTCCCCCTGAGGTGCCTGTCCTATTTTCTTTCTGATGCCCCTGCAGTGTTCTCTCCGTGGAGTTCTTGTCGTGGGACTGGGCCTTGCCCCTTTGCACAGGACCCCTGTGGTCCACGGACAGTGGTTGGACTACATTTAGTAGCTGTATATATTTTGTACATAGTTTATTTATTTATTGGGATTACTGGTGTCCATATTTCAATATATCTGCCCGTTTATGATCTCTTCTTTTGGTCTTTGCATTATTTCGGAGGGGGGGGTTTGTGGGTTGTGACAGTGATCTGTGGGAATGCATTGATGTGTGTGTTGTAGTGGGTATGGGTGGGTGGGTGTGTGCCGGTAATCTTTTCCCTCCCCTGTGTCGTAGGTGCAGTACTCACCGATGTCTTCCGCGCCGCCGGGCGTGCTCCTGGTACATGAGCAGGTATAGGAGTGCGGGGATGACCTGCAACTCGGGTTCCATACTGCCGGAATCTCGCGTGGAGTGCGTAGAGGTGAGCGTTTTCCCGTTCATAGTCTGTTTCCGCCGTGTTTTTATCGGCGGTGCTCCCGCCCCGGAAAAGGTGGCGGATTGGTGGGTCGTGATAGGGTGGGCGGTACATTGTCTGCCGCCTGGCTGTTGGCGGGGACCGCCGCGCTGTTTGTTTGTGCCGCCGTGGCGGTCGGAGTGTTAATGCGGCGGGCTGTGTTGGCGGTTCCCGCCAGGGTCAGAATTGCATATTTTGGACCGCTGGCCTGTTGGCGGCTTGGCCGCCGCATTATCACCGACCGCCAGGGTCAGAATGAGGGCCTATATGTCCCTTGGCCTACTTGACTCTTGCAAGAGTTTCAAATAGTAGGGTCCATTTTTAATTCTTATAGCATATGTTGTCTGAGATCCATTGCATTCTTTCTTGGCCACCATGATACATAGTTGCTGCAGCAGGCACTTTACCTGTTGCTGGAATGCCTAATACCTGTTTTTCCACAAAGTCGACAAAAGACAGCTTCGATCTAGAGCACGTTTTTTTAGTTCACATTCACATAGATATAGATTTGCACTTGTTTGTTTTAAGTGGGAGTCCTTTATTAGGATTACACACTATATAGCACATTTTGTTGTCACCAGGAATCATCCATTAGAATCACAAGCTCTTTTGCATTTGTTTATTTTGTCATCTTTTTCACGTGTGGGTTAGGGAGTGCTACTTGTAGTACACTTATAGCACCTTTCCAATTGTATCTGGACGGCCAGATTGGTGCATATTGACAAGAGGACCAGAATGCTTACAATGTGTTAATGTTGGGTCACTTTTATGTGACGGCTGGTCCAAATTTCACCAAGAATGTCCAAAGCGTCATTGAAGAGATGCTATTGTCAGGGATAGCAAGAATCTCTCTAAAATCTAGTTTTATCCACCAGTGTGCCCACGAAAGGCCTTCTTTGATGATGGCTAACCAATACCTATCCCTTTAATCTCTGTTTAAGACCCTCACATGAGTCATAATTGAGTGATTTCCATTCTAATCTGTCCACTGCTGCAGGTATTGTTAAAACAACTTGTCAAAAACATTTGTCATGTTATATAGTAACAAGTAGAGTCAGATCTGCCTCTGTTTTGAAACAAAATGGCAAATCACACTTTTCTACAAGATGTTGGAGGATACAAGAGCCTCTCTTTCACAGCTTCTGTTGCCTGCTGTACAGATATTTCGAGTCCCATCATCAAAGCCAACACTGAATAGAGAGGGGAAGTGATTGAGAACAAGTGTATCCTGACTCTGCAAAGACTATGCAAACCCTTCATCTAATGATTGTGTTTACTATCATTAATTGGCCCCAAGAGTAGATATTTAACTGCACCTAACCGTAGAACGCCTCTGATACGTAAAAGCTCATTTGGGACATTCTCCCTGCACACTGTCAATCTAAGATGCTGCATCAGTGGCAGATTGCAAACCAAAGTCACTTTATAAAAGGCGGTTCTCTCTCCACACAAAGCAACAGGGTCGGCTAGCATGTATATTTCTCTATACATTGAGGATGCTTTGTGGTACTTAACTGCCATCCGCCAATTGCTAGAGTTTTTTTACCACTGAGACCTAAATGTAGAAACTCGCTTCAAGTAAGTACCTAGGGCCACTAAGTTTCTTCTTTTTTTCCTATGCAAAAGGTAGAATATCCTTCTCCTCTTTTATCAGTCTTTCAACCTATTGCATTAAATGTAAATGAAAAAAGGGGTATTTTATCTGGTATAATACATATCTGTACTATGCATGAAACCCCACTTTTATGTCCACAAAGTATAAATTTGTAATTTTGTACAATGGGGTTTCAATGAAGGACGTACATTGTAGAAATGCCTTACATCTATATTAATAAATAATAAACAATTGTCCTGTTTATTGCAATTTACTCCCTACTTGTGTAGGCTTTAAGCCATCAAGTTCTACATGAAACCTCTTTCCTTCACCACACCAAGAGACCCTCCCCTTTGAAGGCAGGTCCGGGAGGGTCAGGAGGTGGTGGGGGCAGTTTTAGGTTCATCAGCAGGTTTTGTGTCATATTCTCTTGTTACGGCGGTGGGTGCAAACTCACTGAAGTCCCCTGATGAGGTGCTGGTGCAGCGTGAAATCCACTTGAGAAATATTAATAAAATATTTTTACATGAGAACAAATGATAAGAGGGAATAATACAAAGTAATTGTAAAATGATAAATTACAGGATTTTACGAGACAATGTACACGCTAAACATGACTGCTAGAAGCTAGGCCTTGGAGACAGACTGACCAGATCCAGGGAACCCTAAATGGGCTTCTGATTGTTTAATCTATGAGCTCTCTGTAGTGCTTTCCTCTTATCTAGTTTCTAAGCACTAACATAACACAACAGAAATGCACTTGTGAGGTCAAAGAAGACTTTTATTGTTGTTAATTCTTCCCCAACCACAATATTTTATGTATGACGAATTAGTAGCTTTCAAGTCCGCGTTAATCAAACAAAATATATCAGTTTGCAATATACACAGCAGGTTATATTTATAAGATATTGAATGCAAAGCAAAACAAATACTTCACCGTGTGGGAACTATTTACAGCTACATCTTTCTAAGGTCTGCAAGCTGATGACCCCTGTCAGCCGCGAGAAAGAGTTTCATCTACCCACACGGGATGCTGGCAGCTGGCGCCAAGCTCCAGCACGAGGTCCGGCAGATTCGAATCTGACCCTCTGCAGCCTGTTACATTAGTTACAAAGGTGTGCCCCCTCCTCTCAGACCTGGGAAACTGAGCAAGCCTTTTGGAGACTGGCCAGGTCTCCAAGACTACTCCTGTTCCCAAGCTCAAGCGAAGAAAAAACAACACCCATGTACTCTCTCTTATCATGTCTAGTCTACTGTGAGAAAAAACATCTTGGTTCTCTGGTGCAAAAACACAGCTTGGAAAAATACAGCTTGGATTCTCAACTGCAATGTCTAACTCCACGTTAAAGGCAATGGGCAGCTAACCTAAGTATCAAATGCAATGTCATGTTAAAGGCAATAGGCAGCTAACCTAAATATCAAATGCAATGTCTAGTGTCATGTCAAAGCCAATAGGCAGCTAAGCTGAATACAAAATGCAATGTCTTATATCATGTCAAAGCCCATAGGCAGCTGAGCTGAATACAAAATGCAATGTATAATATCATGTCAAAGCCAATAGGCAGCGGAGCTGAATACAAAATGTAATATGTGATATCATGTCAAAGCCAATAGGCAGCGGAGCTGAATACAAAATGTAATATGTGATATCATGTCAAAGCCAATAGGCAGCTAAATTGAATACATCATGTCAAAGTCAATAGGATGCAATGTCAAAGCCCATAGGCGGCTCAACTGAATACAGAGAGTAATGGCTAATGCCATGTCAAAGCCAATAGGCGGCTAAACTGAACAAAACATACAATGTGCTACTGGTGAACATTGAGCAACTAATATGCGCAGTAGTGAAACACAAAGTCATTGGTCAAAACAAACTTTATCAAATGGCAGTACACTCTCCCAGAATAACTGCACCACACATAATCAAATTACAAAGAAGAGAAGGCAGACAGAGTGGATTTAAGATCTGGGAAAGAGGTGACAGTGGTAGTTAGAAGGGCAGAAGGAATGTTGATTTTTAAGATATTCACCATAGATAAAGAGGTCAATCAAACTTTGAAAAAAACTAAAATAAGAAAATTTGCAAAGAGCAAACGTGCAAAGAATAACATTTGCAAAGACCATTCACTGAAATGTGTGGTCAGCTGCAGACCTTTTTTGTGGATGCCTTTGAAATGGCACTATGAGCAAGGCAGGATCTTAACAATGACAAAATTAGTTCACATTCATAGCGTGAGTCACTGTGTGTGAACATGGTCCTCCCAACTGCATTGGTCTATCTAAAGGAGGAAAGATTATATTCATGTGGTAAAAGAAGGATCTGCAATGTGGGGTATAGCCTCTCCTTAGAAAAAGCACAATTATTGTGGGTTTAGTATGCAAAAAATGTTTTTTTCGGGCCCAATTCAAAGCCTTTTCTATCTGGCCAGTGCTTTTTGATCATAGATATTGTAAGCTATATAATGACTACACAAGTAAGTGTATGTATTCAAGGCTGAAAAACAGAAATATTGCATCTCCAAATGAATGTTCCATGAAAACTTCCAGCAAAGACTACTTAGTCATTTTGAACCATTGCGAGCATCTGTTCTGTTCATGAGATAAATCTAGTAAAGAATGGCAATTAGATCCAGTGAACTTTGGAAACAAATCACATAGCGCTCATCTACCATACTTGCTGAGTGGTTGTGGGTTTAAAGGCTTAATTTGTCAACAGAAAGGACAAAGCATTGGATTATTTCCATGGTGACCACACATGGGTATTTACTACCTTTCAACTCAGTCAGCTAGTGAAGGGTCTTCCAGTGCTTCACAATTTAGGATCATTTCAGGATAATGTCACATTCCACCTCAATATGCTGTGTACTTACCCTTTGCTTTTCCTTTTCTTCCAACAGGCAAAAAAGGAGGTAACTCAATGGCGACGAGGAACAGAAGCGCAGCAACAGATTTTTTGCTTTTGGGACTATCTGAAGATCCCAATGTGCAAATTGTTCTCTTTGTGTTATTTTTCATAATATATTTGATCACGATCATTGGAAATGCAATCCTGATCACAGTATGTACTTGTGATGCTCGCCTTCACACTCCAATGTACTTCTTCTTGGTCAACCTCTCCTTCGTAGACATCTGCTACTCATCAGTGACAGTCCCTAACATGTTGGTCCAACTTCTGCTTGTGGGGAGGAAAATTGATTTTTCTGCATGTGCTACTCAGATGTACACATACATTCTCATGGCAGGTACGGAATGTGTGCTCCTTGCAGTCATGGCATACGACCGTTACGTGGCCATCACATTTCCATTACGCTACACAGTTATCATGAGCAGATCTGTTTGTATCACCTTGGGAGTCTGTTGCTGGCTGTGTGGCAGCCTGACGGGGCTGCTGGATACATTTTTTACAATACGGTTGCCTTTATGTGGGGCCAGTGTGATTAACCACTACTTTTGTGAAGCCACAGCTTTCCTAAAGATTGTTTGTGTAGACACTTTTATTGCAGAAATGGTGATCTTTTCCGTTGGGATAGTTGTGCTCTTGATCCCTAGCCTTATCATTCTCTTTACCTACATACAGATTGTCTCCACCATCATGGGGATCCGCTCTGCAGAAGGTCGATGTAAAGCGTTCTCCACCTGTGCCTCCCATCTGATCGTTGTCACCATGTTCTACACCACCGCCATCTTTTTGTACATGAAACCTGTGTCTAGAGACTCTGGAAATCAGGAGAAAGTTTTCTCTTTGTTTTACACAGTCACACCCCCAATGCTCAACCCCATGATTTATAGTTTAAGAAACAAGGATGTTAAGGTGGCTCTCCAGAAACTTTTACACAGACACATATTTCACTGAGTAATCTTACATTGGTCTGTGACTTATGTTCGAAGGAAGTGGATAGATTCGAAGGGACACGCAACAAAGGCAAGACTTGTGATAAAGGAGAAAAATGCAAATATATACATCCGCCATGGGGGACTTGGGGCATTAAAACTGTAGCATGCTAAGGGCTCTAAGATAAGTATGCACTTGCAACAAGTGATTTATTCAAGAGCAGAGAGTATGCACTTATTCTAATTGGGTCATATAAGCCTGGAGAGGGGCTACTAGGCTACCATTTCATGGAAGGCCATTGCTTGCACCTTAACGGGGAAAGTCTAAATGCTATACTTAGACCTCTCTACAAAATAGCTTGAGATGGGGTAGCGCTCTGTGAAGCAGGAGGAGGGGCCAGCCGCCACACGCTAGGGCAAGGAGCCCTTTAAAAACATTAACGCGCTCCCGCTGCCGCGGGTAGCGCTCTGTGAAGCAGGAGGAGGGGCCAGCCGCCACACGCTAGGGCAAGGAGCCCTTTAAAAACATTAACGCGCTCCCGCTGCCGCGGGTAGCGCTCTGTGAAGCAGGAGGAGGGGCCAGCCGCCACACGCTAGGGCAAGGAGCCCTTTTAAAAACATTAACGCGCTCCCGCTGCCGCGGGAAGCGCTCTGTGAAGCAGGAGGAGGGGCCAGCCGCCACACGCTAGGGCAGGGAGCCCTTTAAAAACATTAACGCGCTCCCGCTGCCGCGGGTAGCGCTCTGTGAAGCAGGAGGAGGGGCCAGCCGCCACACGCTAGGGCAAGGAGCCCTTTAAAAACATTAACGCGCTCCCGCTGCCGCGGGTAGCGCTCTGTGAAGCAGGAGGAGGGGCCAGCCGCCACACGCTAGGGCAAGGAGCCCTTTAAAAACATTAACGCGCTCCCGCTGCCCGGGACACGCGCGGGCGGCGCCCAGGCGAAGCCCGGGCCAAGGGCGGGCCCGTCCTTGCCCGTCATTGCCAGGAAGAGCCAGGGCAGGGCCACCCCCCTAATGTTTTAAACTAGGTAGGCTCAAATGTGATGCCCCTTAAAAGTAGTGCGTCTGGGTTTATTTAAGTGTAAACATCCTTACCTATATCGCACTACCTTTCAATTAGGGCCTATCGGCTTCTGGAACATATTATCCAAGGTATTCATAAATCAGTTGTGGCTTCCGTTAGTATCCCGGCAGGCAGCGCGGCACCGAGGAGCCCCGGCCCGGAGACCTCGGCAAATGGTGTGCCCCGGAAGTCGGTGGATTAATTGAGTGCACCTGCATACACGACGCTGGCTGCGAGGATCGCGGGCTCCGAGCAGGGGAAGCGAGACAGTGACGAGGTGTGGAGGCAAAGACGGAGCAGAGCAAGGGGCTCTGTCGGTGTTTGTATACTGCCGAGACCAGGGGACTGTATGTAGGTTGTGTATATCACATTTTGTTTTCAAGCAGCCCTTATTATCTTATTATTTGTGTGTAACTTGGAAAAGCCTTATTCGATTTTAAAGTGATAATTTGTGACTGTTAAGCATGTCAAAGCAAAAAGTCCCCTCTATACCCCAGACATTGGATAATTATTTAGTGAAGATTGTTAGTAAAATTAATTGCGAGAGGAGACAATCCCTAGGGCTTAGCAGCTCTCCCCCATTATCTAGTGTGCAACTTTCACCTGCTCCATTGGCTCTGGATGACAGTAGTAGTGTCTGCACTAATTCTGGTGTTCCTGATAGGGAAGTGATTATGCAGAATACTTCTACTTTAGCCGATCTAGAGGTTTCCACTGATCCCATAGTGCAACATCCACCCACCCCACTACCTAGAGTGGTTAGAGCATGTAGAAAGACCCAGACTAAACGTGGGGGTGCTCGGCCCGCAAAAAAAAGATTAGTTAGCCCCCTCAAGAATCCAGATAAGGATGAGGATAATACGGCAAATATCGACGACGTTAAACTAGATGCAGAAAAAACAAAAAACTTAGTAAGTATTATTGACTTAAAGATTAAGGGTATTGTCAAACCCCTTATGGTAAAAATTGATCAGCTAACCGCGGAGGTTAATAGATTAGGCGATCTCCTCAAAAAAACACTGGTGGAAGCAGATAGTGTGTCAGCCCCAATAACAATAAGCAATCATGATACTCAGGTTGCTCCCCCCGGTGATGTTACAGGTTTAGATATTAGTAGGAGTGTTGTACAGAACTACTCGACAGCACAGTCCTTAGCCTGTAATGATAGCCAGGTTGTTTTAATACCTGATAGAAAAGAGGATTGGACTGAGGTAAGGCGAAGGCGCGCCATTAATCTCCCTCCTGATTGCGCACCATATGTGGTAGTTTAACTAATTTTCCCCCTGTTGCAAAGGGGAATCATCAGGAAACCCACGAGTCTTTAAAAAATAAAACCGTTTCCTGGATGCACAGGCATTGTGGATTCCCAACTGAACTCTCAGATCAAGTTCTGACTACCAGAAGGGTAAATTGGATAGGGAGCTCTAAGAAAAGTTTTAGTGGTGACTGTGTCATTATAAACTTTAAACACCCTCAACATGCTGCCACTGTATTATTAAGAGCTGCCTCATTACCAATTACTGATAATAATGTGTGTGCCCGCTCGCTTGCTTTCTTTTACAGCCATCATAATAATGCCCCTTATGGGAGTAGAGGAAGTAGATTATGCCCTGCTACACACAGGCTATACCCTAATATTTTAATGCAAAACCGGTTTCAACCCCTAAGTTCTCTGGATGCAAATGATTGACTTAATGAGGGAGGGCAGTTCTTACCCCAGGTGATTATTATTCCCTGTGTGGATATCGGTATAGACAATACCATGGCCCAAGAGATGCCCAACAACACAGAAATTGAATTGGCGGTGGATATAAGGGCACCGCCCGATTGTGGGGACATAAGCAATTCAAACCAGAATGCGAATTGGGGACGAAACAATGGTATGGTGCCTGATAGTAATTGTGTTAGGGGTAAGGATACTATTACTATTGTTTGTTGGAATGTGGCAGGGCTGAAATCGAAGGAGAGGGATCTGGGATGGTTAACGTTTGTTAATGCCCATGACATTTTATGTCTTCAAGAAACATGGTGTAAAGATGAAGTTAACTATGAGGGATTCGTTTCTTACAATTTACCGGCGTTGGGAGGTGGTATAGGTAGAGCGAAAGGCGGTCTCCTTATACTTGTAACGATCTGTCGTCCTATTGTGGTTAAAAAGTATATACCTGTAGGGGACCTTGTGCAGATCCTCTGGCTTGTGGATGACAAAGACCATAATGTTTTATTGATTAACTATTATAATAACATTTTTGATGTTACCCGGGTCAAAGTAGTAACAGACTTAGCCGGCGCTGTCGAAAACTTATGTCTGGAACAGAATGTTGTATTTGACTTCATCTGGGTAGGGGACTTCAATACTACTTTGTGCGATTTGTCTACACAAAGGGTTTGTGGGGTTACTAACAGTGCCGGCTTGGATGTCCCGCATTTTGGACATAACAGTTATGGGGAAGCACTGCATAAGTTCATGGGCTGCTATGACCTGGAAATAGTGGAGTGCTGTAAAGATGTTAATGGTTTACCCATTCCCACTTTTAAAAATTGGCACACCAGCTCGGTCATTGACCATGTGATCACATCTTCTAATATTAGTTCTTACTGTGATCCACCAAGAATTGAAGTAACTACCCAAAGTGACCACAACCGTATTATTCTGGACACTACCCTTTGGGCCGGTAGTTCGGTGGATGTGGGAATTATTATTTCTAATGTAGAACCACATAGGACTAACGGTGTAAGGCTAAGATGGATTGGTGAAAGAGCCGATGATTTAACTAGCTCCATAATTAATGAGAGCCTGCTGGACATTGCTTCTATTTTAAAAAATAGTTCTGACTCTGAGAGGGTTTTATATTGTTTTAACCAAATTAATAAAGCTATTGATGCCAAGTTTACCAGTCGCAATAGTAGGCAAAGTAGGAACGGACCAAGATGGTTTAATCACCTTTGCACTTCCGCACTAACTGGCCTCAAGCAGGCTTTAGCAGCGAGGCCCAGGGACAAAAAACTGGTAAATAAATTAAGAATGGAATATAAATGTGCGCTCAAACAGAGGAAGGGTGAACTGCAGCAACAGGCTTGGGATTCCCTCAACCAAGCTGCTGAATTATCAAATTGTACATTATTTTGGGCCACGGTCAACTCGCCTTTCCTAAGGGATGAAAAAACACCACAGTTGACTTCTAATGTTTCTAGCGAGGGTTGGATTGCACATTTCTCCAGCATTTTTGACTCTGATAAAGACAATGATCCTAGTCCCAATAAGTGGCCCACTCTGCCTTTGGATATATCTGTTAGTGAGGTCAAATATGGTATACGGGCTAGCAAAGGAGGGAAAGCTCAGGGCCCGGACGGGGTACCTATAGACGTTTATAAAGCTGCGCCAGATGTCTGGGGCCCCCTTTTAACCATTGTTTTTAATGTTGCCGTGTGTGCCGAGGCCCCTGTAACTTGGGGTGAATCAATCATTGTGCCAATTCATAAAAAGGGAAGTAGATCTGATGCTAAGAATTACCGCCCGATCTCTCTCCTTGACTCTTCAGTCAAGGTTATGAGTAGAGTGATGTTAGTAAGATTAGAGGAATGGGCTGAGCAGGATAGCATACTGGCTGATAGCCAGTATGGTTTTAGGAAGGGACGAGGTACGCTCGACCAGTGCATCAATCTTGATCTACTGATCGGGAAGTATACTGAAGCGAAACCCGGTTCCCTGTATCTTTGTTTTGCTGACCTGAGCAGCGCATTCAATATGGTAGATCATTCCATTTTATGGCCAACTCTGTTAAATTTAGGAGCCCCAGAAGGCATAATCTTTTTCCTCGCTAGGTAATACGAGAAATTGAAAACCAACGTACGTTTTGGAACCAGAGGAGAATGTACTCCAAAAATCTGTGTTACACGAGGAATTAGACAGGGTTGTGTTTTGGCACCTCTCTTATTTATTTTATTTATTAATGGAATTGGTGATATTTTAAAAAAGGTTAATGCTGATGCTCCTCAGATCAACGGTGTTCCGGTGCCAATATTACTATATGCCGACGACGCTGTTTTACTCTCTCGAACACCTGTCGGATTACAACGACTAATGGATAGTTTTTCCTCCTTTATTAAAGACTAGTAATTAATAAGGGAAAAACGCATACCATGACCTGCGGAGCTAAAGCCAAAACGTTAAATGCCTTTTTTATAGACGGCGAAAAGGTGCAACAGGTGGATAAATTTTGTTACCTAGGTATTACCTTCTCTAACGACAGGAAATGGAACAATGAATTTAATAACATCCGGAATAAAATGGCAAAAAATGCTTATGGTATTTATAGATTTGCTGCAAAAGTTGGGGATCGTCGAACCAGGGATATGCTCAAGATTTACCAAGCTAGATGTGTGACTATTGCTCTGTATGGGGCAGGAGTATGGGGTTATAGCTGTACCTACAACTTACAGTTGGAGGAAAATATGTTTTTAAAAAAGCTCCTGTTTTTGCCCATCTCTGCCTCAACTGAATTAAGCCATCGCGAATTAGCCATTAATTATTTAACTGATCTGATATCACTTAAACCATTGATGATCTGGCGGTCTTTTTGGCTTGGCGATGAGAAGCTACTTAACAGAACTATTGTTGAGGATTGCCTACGTTTGGATAAATATCAAGATATTCCCTGGGTTAAATATGTTGTTGTCTGTTTTTCAGACATTTTTAATCTGAATATTTTAAATAATCCTAGTGCAGCAACCACGATCTCCAAATCAGAAATGAAAAGTATATTTCTAACTTAGGCAGAAAGGAAACGAGCAACCATAGCCGGATCACTGTCCTCCGTCATTTTTTATAATAGATACAATCTAATGGAGGGTTTTCCATCTTACCTAACTATGGTGACTAGGAATTCACATAAATTTGTGCTAACCAGACTAAGATTTGGGATGGCACATTGTTTAGTAGCCCATCCAAACATTAAGAAACACCCGATTGGGCCATGTAGGTGCGATAATGTATCTACACAGAGCACTGTGCACCTTCTGCTGTTCTATAAACTGTATACATGTTTTCGTATAGTATTTTTGAAACCTCAGTTTGTTAAATACGGAACACGTACAGTTAAACATGCCATGGCTTTAATTTTTAATCTGCAATCGGCAGATATTTGTTTTTATACTGCCACCTTTTTAAATCAGTGCATCAATTCCAGGAAAAGTATGAGTTTTTAATGTATTTCATATAATATATATTTATGAATGACCATATGTATTACTCAATGAGCCATTAACTATAATTAATAACTGTAAGTTTTAATTGCAATGTCTTTGTAAATATGTACTGTTGTCTTTTTTTTTTCTTCTTTGTTCATGCTTTTATGGTCATTTATATGTGCCGAATAAAGTTTTATGAACTGAGCTTGAGATCTGCATGCCTTCACTTGAGCCCCCACTGTGGTGGGGTGGCTCCACTGAAGGAAGTCAGGCTTTCACGAGTGTCTGTCATGTTTAATAAAAAGATTTTTTTTTCCTTAAAAGCCAAAAACTCATGACCCCAACACAAAGAGAGTTATTTTATTGCATGTGGAGGGCACTGATCTATTACCCTGGCCAGAACCACAATCCTTTGCATGGCGGTGCTGGACAGGGAATATAGTGTTGGTTGCCTCACTTTCAATGGGGGAATTTCCTGCACCGCCACACTCAAAAGGAACCCCCATGTGTTTTAAACATTACAGAACCTTTGAAATGGGTATCACATAGGGAGTTTGGCAGGGATTTTCACATCTCTGTATTTTGGATAAAGCTGGTTCAGTCAGACTGGGGGATTCTTCTGAAAGACGCCACAGCCACACAATATGTAGAAGTGTCTTGCAGCATTCATGCTGGTATAGACTCAAAAGAATGGGCTAGTAGCAAGGTTAGCCTTTCACCAGGAATGACAGTGAATGGATATGTATACTAAGATCAAGACTATAAGACACCAACAGACAAAGGAAAATGAGAAATAAACTGCTTGATGTTCTAATCCCATCTGACATTCTCCTCTTATTTTATTAACTCTCCCTCATTCCATCGCTAATATTTATGGCCTCTTTGATGTTATTGTATATTTTTTACAGTCCCTACTAAAGTCGCACTACTTATGCCTCCCCCACAATATATCTGTATCATGTACCATCAAATATTTGTTGCTTCTGCCATTTGTGCATGTTTCTGTTGTCGATCACCTGTATGGCTAATGTGCCACCTCTTGCTTTCAATGTTCAAGATATCTGTACTCTCAGTTATCTGCAAACCTGTCATTTTATTCACTGTTCTGCTACCTGTTTGTATGTGTTCCTCTCCTCTTGTATCCATACCTACCTTTACCTATCTACATCTGCTTCTACCCATCACCCTACCCTTTTTTTGGGCCAATCCCTAATGTGCTGTATGTTTCAGAATTGTCCTCTATCCTCCATTGTTCTACTCACTTTCCCTATTATTTGGATTGTGGTGGACTCTTGGCTAATCATGCAAGACCAAAGTTGCTGACGGCGAGCTCGGTAAAATATCTGATAAATATGATTTATTTGCTTTATGTGCTAAAATGATTCTTTATAACCTTCCACGGCCAGTATATGGTTGCTATTGTGTTTTTTTACAGGTATTATTTATAAGTTGTATTTGACATAAGAACATTGATATTTTAAACAGAAAGGTTGTGCATGAATGCAGAAACCCGAAAGTGGAATGAACTATTTGTAAAAGATGCTGATTTGTGAGAGATAATTAGTAAAAGAGAACAACCAGTCAAGAGGTTTCATGGCACATGCTCAAGAAGAACTTTTTACATTTTAGATATAAAGTGTGTCTTTGCTGTAGGAAAGTACTCTCTTCTTGGCATGGTTT
Organism: Pleurodeles waltl; assembly: GCF_031143425.1. Taxonomy (NCBI): domain Eukaryota; kingdom Metazoa; phylum Chordata; class Amphibia; order Caudata; family Salamandridae; genus Pleurodeles; species Pleurodeles waltl. The sequence continues at coordinate 4,695,934 of NC_090444.1, read as the reverse complement.
CACCCATTTTCAGCCTCATGTCAGTGTGTTTAACTATGTTCACTGAGATCCTGCTAACCAGGACCCCAGTATTTATGCTCTCTCTCCTCTAAATTTTGTCACTGCATACTAGTAACGCAGTATTTCACCCAAAATTGGCATACTGGTCCCCCCTTAAAAGGCCCTAGTATATGGTACCCAGGTACCCGGGGCATTGGAGTTCCAGGGGATCCTTAAGGGGTGCAACTTTTCTTTTGGCACCCATAGGGAGCCCATGCAAAGGCTTTTCTACAGGACTGCCATTGCAGCCTGTGTGAAAAGGTGCATGCACCCTTTCACTGCCATTTGCACTGCACCAGGTCACTTATAAGTCACCCTTTTTGCAGGCCTTCAAGCCCTGAAGGCAGAGTCAGAGTACCTGTGTGTGACGGCACCCCTGCACCAGCAGAGGTGCCCCCACAAACTCCAGGACCATTTCCCCAGACTTCATGGCTGCAGGGACGCCATTTTATGCGTGCACTGGACATAGGTCACTACCTGTCCAGCTCCACAATGGTAACTCCGAATATGGCCATGTTTGGTATCAACCATGTTGGAATCATACCCCAGGGCTTTCACAAGCATTAGTTGTATGATTCCATGTACTCTGAGGGCTCCTTCTAGGACCCCCAGTACAGCCATTACAGCGTTCTGAGGTTTTCCAGGCAGCCCCAGCTGCTGCCCCCTCTCAGACAGGTTTCTGCCCTCCTGTTGCTCAAGCAGCTTGAGCCCAGGAAGGCAGAACAAAGCATTTCCTTTGGCAGAGGAGTGCTACGCCCTCTCCTTTTGGAAATAGGTGTTACAGGCTTGGGAGGGGTAGCCTCCCAGAGCCTCTGGAAATGCTTTGAAGGGCAAAGATGATGTCCTCTTTGCATAATCCAGTCTACACCAGTTCAGGGACCCCAGTGCCTGCCGGACGCAAAATTGGACAAAGGAAAGGGGGGTGACCACTCCCCTGTCTATCACCACCCAAGGGGTGTTGGAATATAGAGTCACTAAACTATAGTGACAAATTTGGTAAGTAGAGAGAGCATAAGAACTGGAGTTCTGGTTAGCAGAACTTCAGTGACACAGTTAAGCATACTGACAACACACACATAGGCCACAAACTATGAGAACTGGGGTCCTGGCTAGCAGGATCCCAGTGAGACAGGAAAAACACACCGACAAACACTCATGAACAGGCCAAAAGTGGGGGTAACCATGCTAGAAAGAAGCTACTTTCTCACAGTTCTATTATTTACCTTTGGTGTTTTCTAATACTCCCTGCATCCCTCTCCACACTACACTTCCCTAGGTGGGAAACCAACTTTCGTATTCCACTTTCTTATAGTATATATAGTATATATATATCTCAAAACAAACAAAGCAGCTCAGTTAATGGCGCCGCGCTCCAAACACCGGTGCTCAAACCAAGGGCAAGCCGAACCCTCAATTTTAAATAACAAAGCAACGTTCGGTTGAGCACTCCACCAAGAATAGTGATTTAATCATTTATTGACTGTGAAAAAAGGAAAGAACAACACGTTTCGACCAATTCGGTCTTTGTCAAGTTAAAAATTCACGATTCCATTAACACCCTATTTATAGCTAATTGCAATATTACCAAAGTGATGCAAGCTGGGACTTGTAGTGTTAAACAGGAAAAGAAGAAAAAAAGGAAGAGAAAAACAAACAGAAAATAGTGCCAATCTATAATCACCTACAAACTTGTATCAACAGAAATCATATATGTTTTTATACATAATATTTGTCACAAATTTAATTCTATTAAGTAATGAATAGTATATATGTATATATATATAGTATATTGTTTATCTTCCTCCAGGCCCATTTCTGACTATTGTGATTTTCACTATTTGCACTATATTCTAATTTTCTTACAGCTATTTCTGCATACTAGTGTATATGTATTTGTATATTACTTATCTCCTAAGAGAGTATAGTCTCTATGGTATTTTTGACATTTGTGTCATCAAAATAAAGTACCTTTCATGTGTGTGAGAACTGTGTGACTACAGTGGTATTGCATGAGCTTTTCATGTCTCCTAGTTAGGCCTTGGCTGCTCATCCACACTACCCCTAGAGAGCCTGGCTTTTCAGGGCTACTTAGGGTCTCTCCTCTCAGTGTTTCCTCAGATTCGGATTGCAAGACTCCAGCAAGAATCCTCTGCATCCTTTAATTCACCTTCTTACTGACGAAACCACATCTGGACCCTACAGGAATTCAACAAACTGCAACAAAGAAGCAAAGATGACTTCTGCAACATTGTATGTTCAGCTCCTGCCAGCAATTGCAACTGTTTACAGGTTGTGCATCCTCCAATGACTCCCAGTCATCAGCCTGCACCAGAAGAACAAAGGTATCTCCCTTGAAGTGAAGGAGTCCCTTCCCTGCTTCAGCAGACATCCCTCTGCAGCGACGACTGGTGGCTTGGGTCCCCTCTCCTGAAGAAGTGCATGGATCCAGCAACACGGGTGGTGGACTAAAGTGGTCCTGATGGTCTTGAAGTCAGGCTTTCCAACTTTGGTGGAAGTAAGAGCTTGCAACCCCACAAAAGACAGTACCCAGGTGAATCGAGTGTTTTGCAGTTGCCAAGGCTTGTTGCCATCTTTCCACAAAGTTCTTTGTGCACCATGCAACTCTGGCCCCCAGAACTCTATCCTGTGATGGATAGCTTCCTGCGTGGTTCTCCAGCAGCATGGGGTCCCTTTATGTAGTGCTGTGTGGGCCTCCTTTTGCACCTTCTTTGTGCCTGTGGGAATCCTGTGTGCGCTGCCTGGTCTTCTGAGGGCTCTCTGAGTTGCTGAGAGCCCACTCTGCCTTCCCTTCCTGGGTAAAGGCCACCTGGTCCCTCCTGGTCCCGGGCAGTGCCATTTTCCGCTAACCGCAAGCTTTGCGTGTGCCAAGGCTTGCTGGCAGAATCCAGCAATGCAAACCAGACTGCATTCATCCATCTGGCTTGGGACATCATCTGCACTAACCAGGAATCCGCAACCGTTCTTGGGTGCAATACTAACAGTTCTTCTTCACCAGTGCTTCTTTTTTTTGCACCTTCATCTGGGTTAGCAGGGGCTCCTGTTCTCCCTGGACTCTTCAGTGCTTCTTGGTCTTGGTCCCCTTCTTCCACAGGTCTTCAGGTTCAGGAATCCATCATTGGTGTCTTGCAGTCTGTTCTGGTTCTTGCATAATCTTCTATCACATGTTCTTGTGTGTTCTAGGAAAGTTATTGTGATTTACTCCTGCTTTACTGGGCTCTGGGGTGGGTTCTATTACTTACCTCTGGTGTTTTCTGATACTCCCAGCACCCTTCTACACATTACACTTACCTAGGTGGGAAACCGACTTGCCCATTCCACTTTCTTAGTATGAGGTTTGTCTTCCCCCAGGCCCATTTCTAACTATTGTAATTTTCACTAATTGCACTGCTAGTGTATATTATTTGTCCATTACTTACCTCCTAAAGGAGTATTGTCTTTATGGTATTTTTGGCATTTGTGTCACCAAAATAAAGCACCTTTATTTTTGTAACGCTGAGTGATTTCTTTCATGTATGTGAATATTGTGTGTCTACGGTGGTATTGCATGAGCTTTGCATGTCTCCTAGTTAGGCCTTGGGTGCTCATCAACACTACCCCTAGAGAGCCTGGCTTCTGGACACTGACTTCATTTCACTAAGAGGGGATAACTGGACCTGGTATAAGGTGTAAGTACCTTTGGCACCCACTACAAACCAGGCCAGCCTCCTACATTTCCACATTCTTTCTCTCCAATTTCATGAGAGGGCTCTTTAAGCTGGTTTTAAATTTGTTAAGTGTGGGGGGGCATATATGTCAGCAGGCAGGCATTTGAGTGATGGGGGCCTTGCACAGTAAGAGACGGGAATCTACAGATCACACAGAGTGTCATAGCGATATTGTAACTTATGAACCATTTTGAACACAACTCAGACAGTTTAGAGAGAGTCCTGTTTAAACAGAACTTGGAAACGAACATTTAAAGCAAAATGTGATAGCTGCAAATGTCACACAGGCACTTTGTACTGTGGTTAATTTAACTGGTTTAAAGCTGTTGACAGTTACTTATCCAGGAAAGCACATTTCCAATACCAGGGACAGTTTTAAACCTCAGGAATGTATGAGGCAAATGGCACCCTAAGTGGCACACAAATACAAAGATGAAATATATTGTATTTCAAGAAAATAAATCCTCTAGAATCAGTAGTAAAACACAAACCATAAAGAAGTATTAAAATAAATAAGGGTGCCATACCGGAGGCAAAAATAGTATTTAGCAAAAATTCATAATAAACTATAAGACAAACTAACAAGGGCTTAGTCTTTATAGTAGGGGAGTCAGAAGACTGGCTCACCTCCAAATACTCTAGGGTTGATAGCCAAATTGATAATGGAAGTTACCGGAAATTGCATTGTCAGCATACGATAAGCAAGACTAAAGCAATATTTTAGAATTAGAAAGCATCACCCATTGCCATCATTCTAGCGCTATCCCTAATTCACTATTAATATTATCATAATGTCATTGGATGTGACCCTACAAATCTAATTGCAAACACAATGGAAGTCACACAAATAGTCTACAGTGCTACTGGTAGAAAGGGCCCTGAATGTAGCAAAAGACTTTCACCATGGTTCTTTGAGAGCAGCATGTCAATACAAATTCCGGTTATGCGATGGAGTCAAGGACTTGATCAGGTCAACTAAGTCAAGTACAGTAAAAAAAATCTGTCAAGTGCAGTGATCATTTCAGTGTAGGAATATTGATGATGTTAAGTACACATCTTATTAAATCAAAATCAGCTTTGTCAGCACCAATGGAGGATGCAGTATTAGTGTCCGGATTTTCTGTTCAAACTTTCAGTGAGATGTATACAAGATAAGTTGAGTTTACAGTGCCTCTTCCGGCGCAATTAGTGGCTTACGTGAGGGTGATGGGTGTGATTTAGCTTGTGAATGCTCAGAGTGGCTCAATCAAGGTTTTTTTTGTATGTAAGTGCTTGCTGACATTGATTTTGGAAGGTGAAGTATACAGATGGAGTGGAGAGACTTTTGTGAGAAGGTGCTAGTAGAACCTTGAGCTGAATTTCACAGTGTTCCATGCCTTGGTTCAATGATCTGTTGCTGCTCTTCTACTTTGGTTCTGTCCCTCCTTTGTTGGAGGAGATCACCATTCTAGATTTTTCTCCGTCTTTGACAACTGAAGAAACATGAGGCAGGTTGCCCCCATACCTAGGTGCATAGTCAACCAACTTAACAAATAAGCATATTAATTAACTAATTACTCTTTTTGGAAGGGTAGATCCAAAAAGGGTAGTGTTCTTTTCAACCTCCCATTCGCTGGTAAGGCAAAGGATGAAATAGTATAGGTGAATGCTTTTATGGGCTGATTTGAAAGCGCTGCTGTTGGCAGACAATTAGAACTATGTGAGAATCACCAGGAAAGGGGCTTTGGCTACACCCACATGTTGGTAGCCAGGAGTTAATGCTTGATTAGGAATAAGTTGTGCGCTTCCACAAAAAAGTGCTTCTGCTCCTTGCAGCTCTAATCACTTTGTTTATTTATCCAGCTCCCCAAGTTTGCATTTTCAGGAGCACATATGTGACATTGTAAGGGTACTACAGTTTCTTAGATAATTAGTTAAGTTATGGTGTTCTTCTGTGGCAGTAGCACAGATAAGAGGAGGGAAATCATTAATCTACATTGATTTTGAGGCCTGGCTTTACAGTGCAAGTGTCACCTGACCTTATGGGATAAACAAAAAAAGCTTTCCGAGTCCTCCCAAACCTCTAAGTACAGGACTTGATTGGGTCAAATTTGTGTGCTTCCACTAGAAAGAGTGCGTGTATTGCACTTAATGGCTTTTGGCATAGATTATACCCAGTGCAGCAGGACTGAATTGGCTATTGTTGGACCTGGCCCTCTGTGTATGGTCATCCCCAAACGGTTTACCTTTACCCTCCCCTCTTTTACTAAATTCATTGTTGTTGGTCTAAGGACTCGGTGCTGTTTATCACTGCTAACAAGTGCTAAAGTGCTTATGCACACACCCCTAAACATGCTTTGATTGCATTATGGCTGAATGGCTTATTTAATTTACTTATAAGTCCCTTGTACAGTGGTATAGCATATATCCAGGGCATGTAAATTAAATGCTACCAGCATAAATATGTCAATTAGGCACTTACAAATCAAACCATGTTTAGGGGTGATAGGGCAGTTAACGCCACTTCTAGTTCTAAGGCCGATGAACCTTTTTCTCTCAGTTTCAAGGGATGAAGAGATCAATATAAAATTCCAATCCTCAATTTCAGTGTAACCCATTTGGTCACACACTCAATCTCGGAGGTGGATTTAAAGTTTTAAAGAGTTTTATTACAGCCTCAAAGCCAGACTTACAAACATGAGTCTCAAAAACATTGCATAAATGTAAAGTATTACCAAAGGTAAATCAAAGCGGCGCACCACATGAAATTTAATTAACATGTAGAACACCAATATTTCAATAGCAAAAATACAGAAAATGAGGAAAGGAGTATGGTGCCTTGAATTCAGGCTTGAGCTTTCCTGCATAACCATTATCTGTGTTCCCAACTTTTCTATATTGAAGAGGATTTTAGAGAAACATGTCAGCACCACAGAATCCTCTGTAGAGGATCTGGCAAAAGAAGTGTAAGCAGCATATAGCTACAGAATTACGCAAAAGGTGAGAAGTCTGTACTCCTTATCTATCCACTCTAGTCAAAGGGCAATGGGAATCTGATTCTTCAGCTAACTAAACAATGCTTAAAACCCTAAATCTCCAAAATGCTGACCTCACAGCTAAGTGAGGAGTAATCTAAGAAGTCCACTAAGGACTGGTGAGGGACCTTGCAGCTGTCCCTGAACCTGTGCCGGTATTTCTCAGAGGTGAAACCAAATTGAAAAGAAGAATGGTCTTCATGGGTGCATAGTTGGTCTGTTCGTCTACCGTCAGTAGTGTGTCCCTCCCCACCATGGCCATGTACCTCCACAATATACCCCCTTCTACCTAGTACTCCTCTGGAATGCAATGTACCCTCAGAGCTACCTCATAGGGTGAGAACCACTCATCTACATCTTCACATAACAGAGCACCAGGTGTTTGGGGATGCAGACCTTCCCCTCTCCATTGGACACTAGTGACTCGCTGCCACCATTACTAATTGACTCCACTTGCTTGGATTTGGTGTCCAGCTCTCTCATGTTTTTCTCATGATCCAAAAGTAGTCTCTTTTCAGCCAAGACCCTCTCAGCCTTCTCCTTCTCCAACTAGTTTTGCCAGATCCCTCTCCTCCCTCCTGTCCTCCAACTCCACTTGTGCCAGGCCCTTGGAAGACAGACTGCTTCCTGCCCCATCCTGGATATCCTGATTCTCTTCCTGGGGCAGGCGCGTTCTTCCTGCCACTCCAGCGTCTCCTCTGGGTCCTGGTTCTTAGCCTCATTGAGTTCCATGTCCCCCTCAAGATCATCCTCCTCTGTTATACTTGCAGCGCTTTGACCCCCTCATAGGCTCAGAGGGCTATCTGCAGATCTGCATTGGGAAGGTTTCCTGGCAACATTCAGACCCCTCTTCTTGTAGCGCATTTGCATCTCAGCCTTAGTGAGGTTGTCAACACTCATCAGCTCCATCTGATGGTAATAGAGGGAGGTAGGGATGCTTAGATTTAAAAAAAAAAACAATGTAGACTAAGGAGAATTTATAAAGAGGCCACTCTGATGTCAAATTATTTATTTGGGAAATTGTGTGTAAAACAAATCACTGTATGGTACTACACAAATACAAGTCCTAATCCAAACACAGCCACCAATGTGAAAAAGTGGGTTATTGGCTGACTAAGATGTGAGCCCTGGTGTCAAACAGCAGCCACAATCCTTTGCAGGCTGAACAACAAAAAAGTCACTAAACTAACCAGTGTTTAACTCAGAGTAGCATGGCACAAAAAGCAGTCAGGCTTAACTTAGAGGCAATGTGTAACATATTTATGCAGCACACAAAAAGTAATGAAGGGAAAACACAACACAAGAATCCTAAAACAATTTAGAAAAAACAGCACTTTTTAACAAATTATTTGACCTGACACTCCACAGCAGATTCACTCCCGGTGCTGTGTGATTACCCCAGCCAAAGGTTGAGTAGGGAGTGTGAACTGATTGCCATGCGGTTTGTGGGCATCAGTCTCTCTGTGAAAATGGTTCTAAAAAGGAAACATGGCTGCAGTCGCCACTACTGCCAATTAAAAATGGCCCCTGAGGCAGAGAGTGCCAACATCAAGAAGTATGCACCGAGGCAGGGTGGTCCTCCAAGAACTGTGTTCCAAAGTTGGAGTTCTTAGCCATGTAGTTGGTTCCTGAGGTGCAGTGCCCCAACATCCAGATGTTGTACATAAGTGCATTCCAAGCATGTGCCCAATGTGTGTTTTGTGCTACTGTGACCTTGGACCTTGGCAGTCCACTTACTGCATCACAATGGTCCATTATGTCCAGAATCTCTGTTATCCTGCTGACTCCCTCCCTAGATTACGGGTTAACCCACTGTAGGTCGAGCCTCCAGCCAGCACACCTTCTCCCAGAAGCAGGAGTGAATCAAGATGTTTTCTGCAGACAGTGCGGGATACCATAAAATAGCTCAAGGACACTTAAACCCCAGGGAGCGGTGGGCGTAGCCTACCTAGACCTACCAAACAGTTTTTTGGAGCCCCCAAGAGATGGGTGTGGTGAAGCAAAATACAAGGTGGGATAGCCCAAGCACCAGTGGAAAACTTGTGACTGTTATGTGGTGTGAAGTGCTACGTTTCATATGAGTAAATTAAAATACTTAATTTTTTTACCAAAGTTAATCAATGGGTTGGCCATTCAGGTATTGTGCTGCTGGGTGAATGTTGAGTGCAGAGTTTGCATATTGTTACACTACCTCCCTGAGAAGCCTATGAGTGCTCACCATTGCTACCTATGAAAGTCAAGTGCTGAAGGGTTTGTATTTGTACCTTCTTTCACCTTGTACAGTCATTTTAGAATGGACCCCGGGGCATCAGAGGCAAATAACTCCAGACCTCACAGCTGAGCACAATAACCTCTGCCTGCCCTGTTTCTTGCCCCGTGGCTCCCCGATCATGGTCTAACAGTTCCTACGTAACATATACTATGGAGTGAGGTCACTTGCTTGCTGATCCACACTGGCTATCCTGCTGTCTTGACAGAGTTGTCTTCAGTCTGACAGCTTGGAATTATCACATGTTAACATCATTGTGTCAAACAGTATCTAGGCATTTACTCAAATGTTACTTATTTAGGCTTCAGCCTGTCACTCAGGCCCAGTATTACTAAGGTAAAGGCTTCCTCCTTCAAGAGCATTTGATATAATGAGCGAAACAGGTATGATTAACTACTAACCAAGGAATGCCCCTGAATAAAATCTCATAATGGGTGACCTCTCAAGGAAATTCTTCACCTCAGCAATGCCTAAAAATTAATTTCACAGAGAGTGGAGCTCTGGATCTGCACAGCCTTTTTACTCAACACCGCTCTTCAGTTCATCTCCTATCTTAAGTGAAGGATCAGCCCAGTCAGGCTCACCATTCTTACGTGGCTGTGCTTAGACATCGAAGCAGCATGCACTATTAAGAACAATGGTACAACTTCACTATGTAATCATTGCACAAGATTGCTAACCACTCCAATCAAATTGCACATTTACCTCACTTATATAAACAACCATTTTGACAGTACAGCATGATAGCAACCCTCTAAATAATTTTGCACTGCAGAATCAGATAATGACAAAGTTTATCAAGATAGAGAATCCCACAGAACCAAGGGAATGCCATCAAACCTGACTTTGCTGTACAGTATGAAAATGTTACACCTACAAAACTATCATATGTCAGGGATTCTCACCACCACAATGAAAGGAAGAGACAGAACTGTTTCGATAAAGACCACAGTAAGTAAATGTAGACCCTGCTGTTCAAGCCCCACCTCAAAGATCAATTTCAACTCAATCTGTCCAGGATGAGCACTATTATGCCAAAGTAAATCAATGGTGTACCTCTAGTATGCCAGCAATATATCAGGATGTGGTGTTGGACACACATACCTTTAGGCACCAGTCTCACATGATACGCTACTCAAAGATTTCTGAAAGTTCATGCCTTCAGGACCAGAAGAGCATGGAAGAATACATAGAGTGTGATCAATGCTTTGACCGAAGCTTTGTGTCTCGAGAAAGACTCATTCTACAAAACACCTAACTAAAGACAAGAAGGACTATATGTCCCTTGGCCTACTTGACTCTTGCAAGAGTTTCAAATAGTAGGGTCCATTTTGAATTCTTATAGCATACGCTGTCTGAGATCCATTGCATTCTTTCTTGGCCATCATGATACATAGTTGCTGACCTGTTGCTGGAATGCCTAATACCTGTTTTTCCACAAAGTCGACAAAAGACAGCTTCGATCTAGAGCAGGTTTTTTACTTCCCATTCACATAGATATAGATTTACACTTGTTTGTTTTAGGTGGGAGTCCTTTATTAGGATTACACACTCTATAGCACATTTTGTTGTCACCAGGAGTCATCCATTAGAATCACAAGCTCTTTTGCATTTGTTTATTTTGTCATCTTTCTCACGTGTGGGTTAGGGAGTGCTACTTGTAGTACACTTGTAGCACCTTTCCAATTGTATCTGGAAGGCCAGATTGGTGCATATTGACAAGATGACCAGAATGCTTACAATGTGTTAATGTTGGGTCACTTTTATGTGACGGCTGGTCCAAATTTCACCAAGAATGTCCAAAGCGTCATTGATGAGATGCTATTGTCAGGGATAGCAAGAATCTCTCTAAAATCTAGTTTTATCCACCAGTGTGCCCACGAAAGGCCTTCTTCGATGAAGGCTAACCAATACCTATCCCTTTAATCTCTGTTTAAGACCCTCACATGATTCATATTTGAGTGACTTCCATTCTAATCTGTCCACTACTGCAGGTATCGTAAAAACAACTTGCCAAAAACATTTGTCATGTTATATAGTAACAAGTAGAGTCAGATCTGCCTCTGTTTTGAAACAAAATGGCAAATCACACTTTTCTACAAGATGTTGGAGGATACAAGATCCTCTCTTTCACAGCTTCTGTTGCCTGCTGTGCAGATATTTCCAGTCCCATCATGAAAGCCAACACTGAATAGAGAGGGAAAGTGATTGAGAACAAGTGTATCCTGACTCTGCAAACACTATGCAAACCCTTCATCTAATGATTGTGTTTACTACCATTAATTGGCCCCAAGAGTAGATATTTAACTGCACCTAACCGTAGAATGTCTCTGACATGTAAAAGCTCATTTGGGACATTCTCCCTGCACACTGTCAATCTAAGATGCTGCATCAGTGGCAGAGTGCAAACCAAAGTCACTTTATAAAAGGCGGTTTTCTCTCCACACAAAGCAAAGGGTCGGCTCGCATGTATATTTCTCTATACGTTGAGGATGCTTTGTGGTACTTAATTGCCATCTGCCAAATGCTAGAGTTTTTTACCACTGAGACCTAAATGTAGAAACTCTCTTCAAGTAAGTCCCTAGGGCCACTAAGTTTTGTCTTTTTTTCCTATGCAAAAGGTAGAATATCCGTCTCCTATTTTATCCGTCTTTCAACCTATTGCATTAAATGTAAATGAAAAAAGGGGTATTTTATCTGGTATAATACATATCTGTACCATGCATGAAACCCCACTTTTATGTCCACAAAGTATAAATTTGTAATTTTGTACAATGGGGTTTCAATGAAGGAAGTACATTGTAGAAATGCCTTACATCTATATTAATAAATAATAAACAATTGTCCTGTTTATTGCAATTTACTCCCTACTTGTGTAGGCTTTAAGCCATCAAGTTCTACATGAAACCTCTTTCCTTCACCACACCAAGAGACCCTCACCTTTGAAGGCAGGTCCTGGGAGGTCAGGAGGTGGTGGGGGCAGTTTTAGGTTCATCAGCAGGTTTTGTGTCATATTCTCTTGTTACGGCGGTGGGTGCAAACTCACTGAAGTCCCCTGATGAGGCGCTGGTGCAGCGTGAATTCCACTTGAGAAATATTAATAAAATATTTTTACATGAGAACAAATGAGAAGAGGGAATAATACAAAGTAATTGTAAAATGATAAATTACAGGATTTTACAAGACAATGCACACGCTAAACATGACTGTTAGAAGCTAGGCCTTGGAGACAGACTGACCAGATCCAGGGAACCCAAAATGGGCTTCTGATTGTTTAATCTATGAGCTCTCCCAGACATAATCACCACACTGCACCACACATAATCAAATTACAAAGAAGAGAAGGCAGACAGAGTGGATTTAAGATCTGGGAAAGAGGTGACAGTGGTAGTTAGAAGGACAGAAGGAATGTTGATTTTTAAGATATTCACCATAGATAAAGAGGTCAATCAAACTTTGAAAAAAACTCAAATAAGAAAATTTGCAAAGAGCAAACGTGCAAATAATAAAATTTGCAAAGACCATTCACTGAAATGTGTGGCCAGCTGCAGACCTTTTTTGTGGATGCCTTTGAAATGGCACTATGAGCAAGGCAGGATCTTAACAATGACAAAATTAGTTCACATTCATCTTGTGAGTCACTGTGTGTGAACATGGTCCTCCCAACTGCATTGGTCTATCTAAAGGAGGAAAGATTATATTCATGTGGTAAAAGAAGGATCTGCAATGTGGGGTATGGTATCTCCTTAGAAAAAGCACAATTATTGTGGGTTTAGTATGCAAAAAATGTTTCTTTCGGGACCCAATTCAAAGCCTTTTATATCTGGCCAGTGCTTTTTGATCATAGATATTGTAAGCTATATAATGACTACACAAGTAAGTGTATGTATTCAAAGATGAAAAACAGAAATATTGCATCTCCAAATGAATGTTCCATGAAAACTTCCAGCAAAGACTACTTAGTCATTTTGAACCATTGCGAGCATCTGTTCTGTTCATGAGATAAATCTAGTAAAGAATGGCAATTAGATCCAGTGAACTTTGGAAACAAATCACATAGCGCTCATCTACCATACATGCTGAGTGGTTGTTGGTTTAAAGGCTTAATTTGTAAACAGAAAGGACAAAGCATTGGATTATTTCCATGGTGACCACACATAGGTATGTACTACCTTTCAACTCAGTCAGCCAGTGAAGGGTCTTCCAGTGCTTCACAATTTAGGATCATTTCAGGATAATGTCACATGCCACCTCAATATGCTGTGTACTTACCCTTTGCTTTTCCTTTTCTTCCAACAGGCAAGAAAAGGAGGTAACTCAATGGCGACGTGGAACAGAAGCGCAGCAACAGATTTTTTGCTTTTGGGAATATCTGAAGATCCCAATGTGCAAATTGTTCTCTTTGTGTTATTTTTCATAATATATTTGATCACGATCATTGGAAATGCAATCCTGATCACAGTATGTACTTGTGATGCTCGCCTTCACACTCCAATGTACTTCTTCTTGGTCAACCTCTCCTTCGTAGACATCTGCTACTCATCAGTGACAGTCCCTAACATGCTGGTCCAACTTCTGCTTGTGGGGAGGAAAATTGATTTTTCTGCATGTGCTACTCAGATGTACACATACATTCTCATGGCAGGTACGGAATGTGTGCTCCTTGCAGTCATGGCATACGACCGTTACGTGGCCATCACATTTCCATTACGCTACACAGTTATCATGAGCAGATCTGTTTGTATCACCTTGGGAGTCTGTTGCTGGCTGTGTGGCAGCCTGACGGGGCTGCTGGATACATTTTTTACAATACGGTTGCCTTTATGTGGGGCCAGTGTGATTAACCACTACTTTTGTGAAGCCACAGCTTTCCTAAAGATTGTTTGTGTAGACACTTTTATTGCAGAAATGGTGATCTTTTCCGTTGGGATAGTTGTGCTCTTGATCCCTAGCCTTATCATTCTCTTTACCTACATACAGATTGTCTCCACCATCATGGGGATCCGCTCTGCAGAAGGTCGATGTAAAGCGTTCTCCACCTGTGCCTCCCATCTGATCGTTGTCACCATGTTCTACACCACCGCCATCTTTTTGTACATGAAACCTGTGTCTAGAGACTCTGGAAATCAGGAGAAAGTTTTCTCTTTGTTTTACACAGTCACACCCCCAATGCTCAACCCCATGATTTATAGTTTAAGAAACAAGGATGTTAAGGTGGCTCTCCAGAAACTTTTACACAGACACATATTTCACTGAGTAATCTTACATTGGTCTGTGACTTATGTTCGAAGGAAGTGGATAGATTCGAAGGGACACGCAACAAAGGCAAGACTTGTGATAAAGGAGAAAAATGCAAATATATACATCCGCCATGGGGGACTTGGGGCATTAAAACTGTAGCATGCTAAGGGCTCTAAGATAAGTATGCACTTGCAACAAGTGATTTATTCAAGAGCAGAGAGTATGCACTTATTCTAATTGGGTCATATAAGCCTGGAGAGGGGCTACTAGGCTACCATTTCATGGAAGGCCATTGCTTGCACCTTAACGGGGAAAGTCTAAATGCTATACTTAGACCTCTCTACAAAATAGCTTGAGATCTGCATGCCTTCACTTGAGCCCCCACTGTGGTGGGGTGGCTCCACTGAAGGAAGTCAGGCTTTCACGAGTGTCTGTCATGTTTAATAAAAAGATTTTGCATTTTGACAAATAAATTCCCAAAGCAGGAGGTTTTTTTTCCTTAAAAGCCAAAAACTCATGACCCCAACACAAAGAGAGTTATTTTATTGCATGTGGAGGGCACTGATCTATTACCCTGGCCAGAACCACAATCCTTTGCATGGCGGTGCTGGACAGGGAATATAGTGTTGGTTGCCTCACTTTCAATGGGGGAATTTCCTGCACCACCACACTCAAAATGAACCCCCATTTGTTTTAAACATTACAGAACCTTCGAAATGGGTATCACATAGGGAGTTTGGCAGGGATTTTCACATCTCTGTATTTTGGATAAAGCTGGTTCAGTTAGACTGGGGGATTCTTCTGAAAGACGCCACAGCCACACAATATGTAGAAGTGTCTTGCAGCATTCATGCTGGTGTAGACTCAAAAGAATGGGCTAGTAGCAAGGTTAGCCTTTCACCAGGAATGACAGTGAATGGATATGTATACTAAGATCAAGACTATAAGACACCAACAGACAAAGGAAAATGAGAAATAAACTGCTTGATGTTCTAATCCCATCTGACATTCTCCTCTTATTTTATTAATATTCTCCCTTATTCCATCGCTAATATTTAT
The DNA here is from genome assembly GCF_031143425.1 of Pleurodeles waltl. Classification (NCBI taxonomy): domain Eukaryota; kingdom Metazoa; phylum Chordata; class Amphibia; order Caudata; family Salamandridae; genus Pleurodeles; species Pleurodeles waltl. The sequence continues at coordinate 4,680,587 of NC_090444.1, read as the reverse complement.
GGCCTCTTTGATGTTATTGTATATTTTTTACAGTCCCTACTAAAGTCGCACTACTTATGCCTCCGCCACAATATATCTGTATAATGTACCATCAAATATTTGTTGCTTCTGCCATTTGTGCATGTTTCTGTTGTCGATCACCTGTATGGCTAATGTGCCACCTCTTGCTTTCAATGTTCAAGATATCTGTACTTCTTCCTACTCTCAGTTATCTGCAAACCTGTCATTTTATATACTGTTCTGCTACCTGTTTGTATGTGTTCCTCTCCTCTTGTATCCATACCTACCTTTACCTATCTACATCTGCTTCTACCCATCACCCTACCCTTTTTTTTGGCCAATCCTTAATGTGCTGTATGTTTCAGTATTGTCCCCTATCCTCCATTGTTCTACTCACTTTCCCTATTATTTGGGTTGTGGTGGACTCTTGGCTAATCATGCAAGACCAAAGTTGCTGACGGCGAGCTCTGTAAAATATCTGATAAATATGATTTATTTGCTTTATGTGCTAAAATGATTCTTTATAACCTTCCACGGCCAGTATATGGTTGCTATTGTGTTTTTTTACAGGTATTATTTATAAGTTGTATTTGACATAAGAACATTGATATTTTAAACAGAAAGGTTGTGCATGAATGCAGAAACCCGAAAGTGGAATGAACTATTTGTAAAAGATGCTGATTTGTGAGAGATAATTAGTAAAAGAGAACAACCAGTCAAGAGGTTTCATGGCACATGCTCAAGAAGAACTTTTTACATTTTAGATATAAAGTGTGTCTTTGCTGTAGGAAAGTACTCTCTTCTTGGCATGGTTTCACCCATTTTCAGCCTCATGTCAGTGTGTTTAACTATGTTCACTGAGATCCTGCTAACCAGGACCCCAGTATTTATGCTCTCTCTCCTCTAAATTTTGTCACTACATACTAGTAACGCAGTATTTCACCCAAAATTGGCATACTGGTCCCCCCTTAAAAGGCCCTAGTATATGGTACCCAGGTACCCGGGGCATTGGAGTTCCAGGGGATCCTTAAGGGGTGCAACTTTTCTTTTGGCACCCATAGGGAGCCCATGCAAAGGCTTTTCTACAGGACTGCCATTGCAGCCTGTGTGAAAAGGTGCATGCACCCTTTCACTGCCATTTGCACTGCACCAGGTCACTTATAAGTCACCCTTTTTGCAGGCCTTCAAGCCCTGAAGGCAGAGTCAGAGTACCTGTGTGTGACGGCAATGGTCAACGTTGGAGCATGGACAGGCTTGTTAAAATGTCGACTATAAATGGAAAAGAAAAGGAAAATGTGGAGGAAGGATCCAGTCCGGAAAAACAAGGCAAATTACAAAGGGAGTTGAGTCATCGACGAGTCAACCCTCCAATATGGCACAAGGACTATGACATTACCACTGAATGATCCTGTATACCAAAAGTGTATGCTTATTTATGAAGTTTTAATAAGGCTTACATTCCTGATAAGCGATAATAAGATGTAAAATCATTTAAATGTTAAAAGGGGAAGATGTGTTGTAATATAGTTGGTATAATTACTTATATTGTAGATGTAACATAAAAACATTTTATTACATTTAATTAGTACAATTATCATAAATTAAGTTAGGTAACATCATCTTAATAAGGTAATATGTTGGAATTTACAATGCAATAGGAATGGTAGTTTCCGTTGTTTTCCCCCCCCTGTTTAGTCCAATGTTAGAGGGTTCGGAATGTTGTGTGGAGAGATGAGGAGCGGGCGGTTGAGGTGCCAGGACGGAACGATGTGATGGAAGAGACAATTGAAGTATTGGAGATGGTAATAAAGTATGACTTGTGAATCAATCTGCGTTCGACTTTATAACACTGGCGACGAGAAGTGGTGTGTGAGGGGACATCAATCATCACCATCTCCACCCCTCCTAATGTTCTTCAATTGCCTTCTAAGGACTTCGTGACTCAGTAAGTTAATATTTCAAGGTTTGTAGCCGGTCATAAACGAAACTGACAGTCTGCGATGAAATGATAAGGCGTTTCAAGATCTGGAAAGCATTTTTAATAATGGGAAAGTGAAGGGAACGAACAGAAGTAGTTTTAAAAGCTTCACAACATTTTATCTGCGAACGCACAGACGTAGTTTTAAAAGCTCCACAACATTTTATCTGCGAACGCGAGTATTGACGATGGAGTGATAAGGCATTACAGAGATTCTTGAAAACATTTGAAATGCGTCCATTTTAAAAGCTCCACATCATTATTGACAGCGGACACGCATATGACGGTGAAAGCTTCTAGCGAACAGCTTGTGTAAACAAGGTCGGAGTCAACGGTCAAACCAGCACATTTCAGTGCAGTGAAAACATTGACTTGAGGGCAGGCGAGCGTCGATGAGAGGCACTCTTTTCAAATTAAAACTCTCCGATGTTGTAGCAGGGAAACAACAAAGATTAGAGATTACTGTCTCTTTAGAATTCAGCGTGTGGTGCTGAGGAGTGCATCAGGAACCTGACTGAAACGTTCCAATCCTTCAACAACGCGCGCTGAAACGTTCCAATATCTCAACAACGCGCGCTTTTACATTCCAGTGTACTGAACAGTAACTCTTGGCCCTGACAAGCCTGTCAAGCACGCTGACAGGCACAGCTCAATAAATCGTTCGACAGAAACGCTACAGGCTCAGTTTTGAATAAAATTGAACACGTTGTTACTATCTCCGCGCTTGCCAAAAACTGGGCTTTTAAGGAAAATAAAGGACGTGGGAAGAACACAGTCCTGTTGAACGCATTAACAAGTACGCAATCACGCTGACAGGCACAACTTATTCATGTACACTGATCCAATGCAACGTTGTTAACAATTGTTAAGTGTTTAATAATATAGCATAATAGTAAAGGATAAAATCAGTTTAATTATAGCATTATCAGTATTTCTGTGGCAATGGCTGCTGCAGGCATGTCTCAACCTGTACTCCAATACTTCAATTGTCTCTTCCATCACATCGTTCCGTTCTGGCACCTCAACCGCCCGCTCCTCATCTCTCCACACAACATTCCGAACCCTCTAACATTGGACTAAACAGGGGGGGGAAAACAACGGAAACTACCATTCCTATTGCATTGTAAATTCCAACATATTACCTTATTAAGATGATGTTACCTAACTTAATTTATGATAATTGTACTAATTAAATGTAATAAAATGTTTTTATGTTACATCTACAATATAAGTAATTATACCAACTATATTACAACACATCTTCCCCTTTTAACATTTAAATGATTTTACATCTTATTATCGCTTATCAGGAATGTAAGCCTTATTAAAACTTCATAAATAAGCATACACTTTTGGTATACAGGATCATTCAGTGGTAATGTCATAGTCCTTGTGCCATATTGGAGGGTTGACTCGTCGATGACTCAACTCCCTTTGTAATTTGCCTTGTTTTTCCGGACTGGATCCTTCCTCCACATTTTCCTTTTCTTTTCCATTTATAGTCGACATTTTAACAAGCCTGTCCATGCTCCAACATTGACCATTTTCCAATACTACCATATTCTTCTTTACCTTGTTGATACGGAAAGGACCCATGAACTTGGTGCCTTTCATGCCTGCCTGTACTCCACTCCTTGGTTTCTTTACATATACTTGATCACCGATATTCCAATCCTGTTCTCTTGCACCCTGTATAGTATCATACCTACTTTTGTATTTGTCCTGATGTTTAGAGATTCTTACATTACTAAGATGGTTGGAATATACACATTTGTCCCCTCCTCCTAACCAAACAGGAAAATGTTTTGTACACGGTTTTCTGCCTCTCAATGCCACAAATGGTGATACATTAGTGATGGAATTAGGGGTGGTGTGGTACGCCCATAACATATCTCTGACTGCACATTCCACATTCAAGTGATTTACACTGGCCAGCTGAATACAGTCTTTAATCATACGATTTGTTCTTTCTGCTAGACCATTAGCTCTAGGACAATAAAGAGCTGTAGTAAGGTGTTTCACTCCTATAGACTTAAGGAAGTTCTTCATCACTGAGGAAGTCAACTGAACCCCATTATCCGTGATGAGAGTTTCTGGAATACCCTCCGCAGCAAACGCATCCTTGAGAAAATTGATAACTGCCTCAGTAGTTATCTGATTGACCAATTTAGTAGAGATCCAATGTGATTGATAATCAATCAGAACTAATCCAAATCTCTTAGTAACACCAGGGATATTGATAGGACCAATTATATCAAATGCTACCTTCACCCAAGGTTTATCTGGTACCTTAACAGGAGATATAGGGACCTTGTGAACAATTTTACTTTTGTCGCTGAGTGCGCATATAGAACAAGTTTTGACTTCCTGCTCAACCATAGTATCCATATTGGGGAACCAAAACCTTTCTCTTAACCTAGCTTTGGTAAGGCTTCTGCCTAAGTGACCCTCATGTGATAACGTAATAATCTTGTGCCTCAGACTTTGCGGTGGTATGATCTTGTCATTTCTAAACACAAGATTATTATTCTCGTTGATTTCATACCTCACCTCCCAATAATTGCTGATGATATCTTCTATGTCTTTCTTCGATGATGGCCAGCCCTCCTTTGCTTTGGCCCTAAGCAAGGATAATGATTCATCTTGTTCAGAGGCGGATACCCATTCCTCCTTACTGATTGAAGGAATGTTGATCAACATAATAGGGTGTTCGTCAATTTCAAAATCCTCTTTAATATCTAAAGGGACTCTGGATAAGAAATCAGCAGCTGTATTTTTGTTGCCAGGAAGGTATTCAACTTTAAAATTAAAAATTTCTAAACCCAAAATCCACCTAGCGATTCTAGGTGAGCTGTTGGAAAATCCCTTTGACGAGAAAACATAAACCAAGGGTTTGTGATGCGTTCTCAAGTCAAATTGAATGCCCCATAAGAACAATTTAAAATGCTTGATGGCCCAGTAACATGCTAGCGCCTCCCTCTCAATAACAGAATAGTTGGAATCCGCCTTACTCAAAGCTCTAGAAGCAAATGCTACAATTCTTTCGTTCCCTTCCACTATCTGAGACAATGTTGCGCCTAAACCCAACTTGCTGGCATCAGTGGTGAGAATTGTTTTTCTTTTATGATCAAAATTGCATAGACTTGGAGCATTAGCTATAGCTAATTTAATCTCATTGAAAGCATTCTCATGATGTTCAGTCCAATTATATAGCACGTGACTTTTAAGTAATTCTCTGAGGCCAAACGATAAAGAAGAAAATTTTTTAACGTACTTTGCCATGAATTCTGCTAGACCAAGGAAAGATCTCAACTCATCCTTATTTTTGGGAGCCTCTGCTTTTCTTATCGCATCCACCAGTGAGGTTTTGGGCTTAAACCCATCTTTAGAAATGATGTGCCCTAAATATTCCACTGAATTTACACCAATACGACACTTGTCTTTCTTTAAGGTGAGACCTGCTGTTCTCAATTTATTCAATACAATCATAAGATATTTATTATGTTCATCCTCATTGGCTCCATAGATCAGGATATCATCCTGAAAACAGAGAGTATTCTTTGTGTCACCTAAGATATGGTGCATGATTTTTTGGAATACAGCTGAGGCTGAAGCTAGCCCAAAAGGCATCCTATTAAACATAAATGAGCCCAATGGAGTAGTAAAAGCGGTAAGCAGTTTGGACTCAGGATGCAATTGTACTTGATGGTACGCACTTGAAAGATCGAGTACCGAGAAGTAACCAGCTTCACCCATTGTACTTAATAATTTGTTAATTCTAGGAAGAGGATGCCTTTCAACCAAGATGTTTCTGTTTAGGTCTCTAAGGTCAACACAGATTCTAATATCATTGCTACTGTTTTTCCTAGCTACGACTATGGGGGCCAACCACTCTGAACATTCAATAGGTTGTATAATTCCTAACGACTCCAATCTTTCAAGCTCTTTTTTGACTGCACCTTTTAATAGGTGGGGAATGGGTCTGGTTTTGTGTATTATAGGTTTGGAATTAGGCTTCAATGTAATTTTATGTTGGAAATTTTCGAGCAAACCAAGCTTTTCACAAAAAACTTCAGGGAATTCATGAAAAATTCGATCATCATCACTAGAAGTGTCTACACACAAAACTTGTTCAGGATCATTAGGGTCTAATTTTATCCCAAGCTCTTTCTGATGTTGCCATCCCAGCAAACTAGACCCATCCTCCACTACGTATATTTTTCCGACTGTGGAGCGACCCTTGAACGAAATGACAGCTTTGAACATGCCCCTAAGGTGAATAGGATCCTTATTATATCCCTTAGGGTTAACATCAGGTTTTTCTAATACAATTCCACTGTCACTCTTCACCTGTCCGAAATCAGAAGCATTTATAATAGTGAACGGCGAACATGAATCTGCAAATACCCTTATGTTTCTGTCATTAATTGAAATCATGCATTCAGGGTATTGCGATAGCTTGGAATCACTAGTTTTGACCTGGAGCACAATTTTCTTAACTACTTGGGAGTTATCCTCCCATTTCCTATCGTCGGAATCCCCTTTGGATAAGTTCTTGCATACCCTAGCAAAATGGCCTCTTTTGTTACATTTCCTACAAACTGCTGATTTTGCTTGGCAGGAAGGCGAATTAGCTAAATGATTACTACTTCCGCAACGGAAACACAATAGCCCCCCTCTGACACTCGATTGTTTGTGTGCTATTTTATCACTAGATTTTACTTTTAGAACATTCTCGTTAGTATCTGAGATCTCATTCACATGCTCATTTGAAGAAGTAGAAGAAGATCTGATTTCTTGCAAACATATTGCAGTGTGCTCAATAGATTTCGCTATCTCAATAGCTTCTTGTAAATCAGGTTGCCTTTGGAGCAATTTTTCCTGTATCTTAATGTTGTTCGTACAACGGACCAGCTGATCTCGTATTAGGGAGTTACTTAGTTCTCCAAAATTACACAATGAACTTAGCCCTCTTAGTGCAGCAATGTAACTAACCACACTCTCTTGTTTCCCTTGGCATCGAGAGAAAAACTTGTGATGTTCAAGAACTACATTAATCCTATCCCCGAACTGTTTTTCAAGCTTTACAAACGTGGTGACATATTCATCTTGTGCTTGCTCTTCAGGAACATGTGGATCCGGTAGGGATTCATATATTTTCCTGCCATGGGTACCTAAATTATGTAACAGGATATGCTGCTTCCTGACCGGATTGAATTTGTCCCCACCAATAGCAATTAGGTATGATTCAAACATTTTTATCCACTCTTTCCATGGCACATTCGGTTCCCCCATCTCATTTATGGGGGCAGAGGTGCCCCCACAAACTCTAGGGCCATTTCCCCAGACTTCCTGGCTGCAGGGACGCCATTTTATGCGTGCACTGGACATAGGTCACTACCTGTCCAGCTCCACAATGGTAACTCCGAATATGGCCATGTTTGGTATCAACCATGTTGGAATCATACCCCAGGGCTTTCACAAGCATTAGTTGTATGATTCCATGTACTCTGAGGGCTCCTTCGAGGACCCCTAGTACAGCCATTACAGCGTTCTGAGGTTTTCCAGGCAGGCCCAGCTGCTGCCCCCTCTCAGACAGGTTTCTGCCCTCCTGTTGCTCAAGCAGCTTGAGCCCAGGAAGGCAGAACAAAGCATTTCCTTTGGCAGAGGAGTGCTACGCCCTCTCCTTTTGGAAATAGGTGCTACAGGCTTGGGAGGGGTAGCCTCCCAGAGCCTCTGGAAATGCTTTGAAGGGCAAAGATGATGTCCTCTTTGCATAATCCAGTCTACACCAGTTCAGGGACCCCAGTGCCTGCCGGACGCAAAATTGGACAAAGGAAAGGGGGGTGACCACTCCCCTGTCTATCACCACCCAAGGGGTGTTGGAATATAGAGTCACTAAACTATAGTGACAAATTTGGTAAGTAGAGAGAGCATAAGAACTGGAGTTCTGGTTAGCAGAACTTCCGTGACACAGTTAAGCATACTGACAACACACACATAGGCCACAAACTATGAGAACTGGGGTCCTGGCTAGCAGGATCCCAGTGAGACAGGAAAAACACACCGACAAACACTCATGAACAGGCCAAAAGTGGGGGTAACCATGCTAGAAAGAAGCTACTTTCTCACAGTTCTATTATTTACCTTTGGTGTTTTCTAATACTCCCTCCATCCCTCTCCACACTACACTTCCCTAAGTGGGAAACCAACTTTCGTATTCCACTTTCTTATAGTATATATAGTATATATATATCTCAAAACAAACAAAGCAGCTCAGTTAATGGCGCCGCGCTCCAAACACCGGTGCTCAAACAAGGGCAAGCCGAACCCTCAATTTTAAATAACAAAGCAACGTTCGGTTGAGCACTCCACCAAGAATAGTGATTTAATCATTTATTGACTGTGAAAAAAGGAAAGAACAACACGTTTCGACCAATTCGGTCTTTGTCAAGTTAAAAATTCACGATTCCATTAACACCCTATTTATAGCTAATTGCAATATTACCAAAGTGATGCAAGCTGGGACTTGTAGTGTTAAACAGGAAAAGAAGAAAAAAAGGAAGAGAAAAACAAACAGAAAATAGTGCCAATCTATAATCACCTACAAACTTGTATCAACAGAAATCATATATGTTTTTATACATAATATTTGTCACAAATTTAATTCTATTAAGTAATGAATAGTATATATGTATATATATATAGTATATTGTTTATCTTCCTCCAGGCCCATTTCTGACTATTGTGATTTTCACTATTTGCACTATATTCTAATTTTCTTACAGCTATTTCTGCATACTAGTGTATATGTATTTGTATATTACTTATCTCCTAAGAGAGTATAGTCTCTATGGTATTTTTGACATTTGTGTCATCAAAATAAAGTACCTTTCATGTGTGTGAGAACTGTGTGACTACAGTGGTATTGCATGAGCTTTTCATGTCTCCTAGTTAGGCCTTGGCTGCTCATCCACACTACCCCTAGAGAGCCTGGCTTTTCAGGGCTACTTAGGGTCTCTCCTCTCAGTGTTTCCTCAGATTCGGATTGCAAGACTCCAGCAAGAATCCTCTGCATCCTTTAATTCACCTTCTTACTGACGAAACCACATCTGGACCCTACAGGAATTCAACAAACTGCAACAAAGAAGCAAAGATGACTTCTGCAACATTGTATGTTCAGCTCCTGCCAGCAATTGCAACTGTTTACAGGTTGTGCATCCTCCAATGACTCCCAGTCATCAGCCTGCACCAGAAGAACAAAGGTATCTCCCTTGAAGTGAAGGAGTCCCTTCCCTGCTTCAGCAGACATCCCTCTGCAGCGACGACTGGTGGCTTGGGTCCCCTCTCCTGAAGAAGTGCATGGATCCAGCAACACGGGTGGTGGACTAAAGTGGTCCTGATGGTCTTGAAGTCAGGCTTTCCAACTTTGGTGGAAGTAAGAGCTTGCAACCCCACAAAAGACAGTACCCAGGTGAATCGAGTGTTTTGCAGTTGCCAAGGCTTGTTGCCATCTTTCCACAAAGTTCTTTGTGCACCATGCAACTCTGGCCCCCAGAACTCTATCCTGTGATGGATAGCTTCCTGCGTGGTTCTCCAGCAGCATGGGGTCCCTTTATGTAGTGCTGTGTGGGCCTCCTTTTGCACCTTCTTTGTGCCTGTGGGAATCCTGTGTGCGCTGCCTGGTCTTCTGAGGGCTCTCTGAGTTGCTGAGAGCCCACTCTGCCTTCCCTTCCTGGGTAAAGGCCACCTGGTCCCTCCTGGTCCCGGGCAGTGCCATTTTCCGCTAACCGCAAGCTTTGCGTGTGCCAAGGCTTGCTGGCAGAATCCAGCAATGCAAACCAGACTGCATTCATCCATCTGGCTTGGGACATCATCTGCACTAACCAGGAATCCGCAACCGTTCTTGGGTGCAATACTAACAGTTCTTCTTCACCAGTGCTTCTTTTTTTTGCACCTTCATCTGGGTTAGCAGGGGCTCCTGTTCTCCCTGGACTCTTCAGTGCTTCTTGGTCTTGGTCCCCTTCTTCCACAGGTCTTCAGGTTCAGGAATCCATCATTGGTGTCTTGCAGTCTGTTCTGGTTCTTGCATAATCTTCTATCACATGTTCTTGTGTGTTCTAGGAAAGTTATTGTGATTTACTCCTGCTTTACTGGGCTCTGGGGTGGGTTCTATTACTTACCTCTGGTGTTTTCTGATACTCCCAGCACCCTTCTACACATTACACTTACCTAGGTGGGAAACCGACTTGCCCATTCCACTTTCTTAGTATGAGGTTTGTCTTCCCCCAGGCCCATTTCTAACTATTGTAATTTTCACTAATTGCACTGCTAGTGTATATTATTTGTCCATTACTTACCTCCTAAAGGAGTATTGTCTTTATGGTATTTTTGGCATTTGTGTCACCAAAATAAAGCACCTTTATTTTTGTAACGCTGAGTGATTTCTTTCATGTATGTGAATATTGTGTGTCTACGGTGGTATTGCATGAGCTTTGCATGTCTCCTAGTTAGGCCTTGGGTGCTCATCAACACTACCCCTAGAGAGCCTGGCTTCTGGACACTGACTTAATTTCACTAAGAGGGGATAACTGGACCTGGTATAAGGTGTAAGTACCTTTGGCACCCACTACAAACCAGGCCAGCCTCCTACATTTCCACATTCTTTCTCTCCAATTTCATGAGAGGGCTCTTTAAGCTGGTTTTAAATTTGTTAAGTGTGGGGGGGCATATATGTCAGCAGGCAGGCATTTGAGTGATGGGGGCCTTGCACAGTAAGAGACGGGAATCTACAGATCACACAGAGTGTCATAGCGATATTGTAACTTATGAACCATTTTGAACACAACTCAGACAGTTTAGAGAGAGTCCTGTTTAAACAGAACTTGGAAACGAACATTTAAAGCAAAATGTGATAGCTGCAAATGTCACACAGGCACTTTGTACTGTGGTTAATTTAACTGGTTTAAAGCTGTTGACAGTTACTTATCCAGGAAAGCACATTTCCAATACCAGGGACAGTTTTAAACCTCAGGAATGTATGAGGCAAATGGCACCCTAAGTGGCACACAAATACAAAGATGAAATATATTGTATTTCAAGTAAATAAATCCTCTAGAATCAGTAGTAAAACACAAACCATAAAGAAGTATTAAAATAAATAAGGGTGCCATACCGGAGGCAAAAATAGTATTTAGCAAAAATTCATAATAAACTATAAGACAAACTAACAAGGGCTTAGTCTTTATAGTAGGGGAGTCAGAAGACTGGCTCACCTCCAAATACTCTAGGGTTGATAGCCAAATTGATAATGGAAGTTACCGGAAATTGCATTGTCAGCATACGATAAGCAAGACTAAAGCAATATTTTAGAATTAGAAAGCATCACCCATTGCCATCATTCTAGCGCTATCCCTAATTCACTATTAATATTATCATAATGTCATTGGATGTGACCCTACAAATCTAATTGCAAACACAATGGAAGTCACACAAATAGTCTACAGTGCTACTGGTAGAAAGGGCCCTGAATGTAGCAAAAGACTTTCACCATGGTTCTTTGAGAGCAGCATGTCAATACAAATTCCGGTTATGCGATGGAGTCAAGGACTTGATCAGGTCAACTAAGTCAAGTACAGTAAAAAAAATCTGTCAAGTGCAGTGATCATTTCAGTGTAGGAATATTGATGATGTTAAGTACACATCTTATTAAATCAAAATCAGCTTTGTCAGCACCAATGGAGGATGCAGTATTAGTGTCCGGATTTTCTGTTCAAACTTTCAGTGAGATGTATACAAGATAAGTTGAGTTTACAGTGCCTCTTCCGGCGCAATTAGTGGCTTACGTGAGGGTGATGGGTGTGATTTAGCTTGTGAATGCTCAGAGTGGCTCAATCAAGGTTTTTTTTGTATGTAAGTGCTTGCTGACATTGATTTTGGAAGGTGAAGTATACAGATGGAGTGGAGAGACTTTTGTGAGAAGGTGCTAGTAGAACCTTGAGCTGAATTTCACAGTGTTCCATGCCTTGGTTCAATGATCTGTTGCTGCTCTTCTACTTTGGTTCTGTCCCTCCTTTGTTGGAGGAGATCACCATTCTAGATTTTTCTCCGTCTTTGACAACTGAAGAAACATGAGGCAGGTTGCCCCCATACCTAGGTGCATAGTCAACCAACTTAACAAATAAGCATATTAATTAACTAATTACTCTTTTTGGAAGGGTAGATCCAAAAAGGGTAGTGTTCTTTTCAACCTCCCATTCGCTGGTAAGGCAAAGGATGAAATAGTATAGGTGAATGCTTTTATGGGCTGATTTGAAAGCGCTGCTGTTGGCAGACAATTAGAACTATGTGAGAATCACCAGGAAAGGGGCTTTGGCTACACCCACATGTTGGTAGCCAGGAGTTAATGCTTGATTAGGAATAAGTTGTGCGCTTCCACAAAAAAGTGCTTCTGCTCCTTGCAGCTCTAATCACTTTGTTTATTTATCCAGCTCCCCAAGTTTGCATTTTCAGGAGCACATATGTGACATTGTAAGGGTACTACAGTTTCTTAGATAATTAGTTAAGTTATGGTGTTCTTCTGTGGCAGTAGCACAGATAAGAGGAGGGAAATCATTAATCTACATTGATTTTGAGGCCTGGCTTTACAGTGCAAGTGTCACCTGACCTTATGGGATAAACAAAAAAAGCTTTCCGAGTCCTCCCAAACCTCTAAGTACAGGACTTGATTGGGTCAAATTTGTGTGCTTCCACTAGAAAGAGTGCGTGTATTGCACTTAATGGCTTTTGGCATAGATTATACCCAGTGCAGCAGGACTGAATTGGCTATTGTTGGACCTGGCCCTCTGTGTATGGTCATCCCCAAACGGTTTACCTTTACCCTCCCCTCTTTTACTAAATTCATTGTTGTTGGTCTAAGGACTCGGTGCTGTTTATCACTGCTAACAAGTGCTAAAGTGCTTATGCACACACCCCTAAACATGCTTTGATTGCATTATGGCTGAATGGCTTATTTAATTTACTTATAAGTCCCTTGTACAGTGGTATAGCATATATCCAGGGCATGTAAATTAAATGCTACCAGCATAAATATGTCAATTAGGCACTTACAAATCAAACCATGTTTAGGGGTGATAGGGCAGTTAACGCCACTTCTAGTTCTAAGGCCGATGAACCTTTTTCTCTCAGTTTCAAGGGATGAAGAGATCAATATAAAATTCCAATCCTCAATTTCAGTGTAACCCATTTGGTCACACACTCAATCTCGGAGGTGGATTTAAAGTTTTAAAGAGTTTTATTACAGCCTCAAAGCCAGACTTACAAACATGAGTCTCAAAAACATTGCATAAATGTAAAGTATTACCAAAGGTAAATCAAAGCGGCGCACCACATGAAATTTAATTAACATGTAGAACACCAATATTTCAATAGCAAAAATACAGAAAATGAGGAAAGGAGTATGGTGCCTTGAATTCAGGCTTGAGCTTTCCTGCATAACCATTATCTGTGTTCCCAACTTTTCTATATTGAAGAGGATTTTAGAGAAACATGTCAGCACCACAGAATCCTCTGTAGAGGATCTGGCAAAAGAAGTGTAAGCAGCATATAGCTACAGAATTACGCAAAAGGTGAGAAGTCTGTACTCCTTATCTATCCACTCTAGTCAAAGGGCAATGGGAATCTGATTCTTCAGCTAACTAAACAATGCTTAAAACCCTAAATCTCCAAAATGCTGACCTCACAGCTAAGTGAGGAGTAATCTAAGAAGTCCACTAAGGACTGGTGAGGGACCTTGCAGCTGTCCCTGAACCTGTGCCGGTATTTCTCAGAGGTGAAACCAAATTGAAAAGAAGAATGGTCTTCATGGGTGCATAGTTGGTCTGTTCGTCTACCGTCAGTAGTGTGTCCCTCCCCACCATGGCCATGTACCTCCACAATATACCCCCTTCTACCTAGTACTCCTCTGGAATGCGATGTACCCTCAGAGCTACCTCATAGGGTGAGAACCACTCATCTACATCTTCACATAACAGAGCACCAGGTGTTTGGGGATGCAGACCTTCCCCTCTCCATTGGACACTAGTGACTCGCTGCCACCATTACTAATTGACTCCACTTGCTTGGATTTGGTGTCCAGCTCTCTCATGTTTTTCTCATGATCCAAAAGTAGTCTCTTTTCAGCCAAGACCCTCTCAGCCTTCTCCTTCTCCAACTAGTTTTGCCAGATCCCTCTCCTCCCTCCTGTCCTCCAACTCCACTTGTGCCAGGCCCTTGGAAGACAGACTGCTTCCTGCCCCATCCTGGATATCCTGATTCTCTTCCTGGGGCAGGCGCGTTCTTCCTGCCACTCCAGCGTCTCCTCTGGGTCCTGGTTCTTAGCCTCATTGAGTTCCATGTCCCCCTCAAGATCATCCTCCTCTGTTATACTTGCAGCGCTTTGACCCCCTCATAGGCTCAGAGGGCTATCTGCAGATCTGCATTGGGAAGGTTTCCTGGCAACATTCAGACCCCTCTTCTTGTAGCGCATTTGCATCTCAGCCTTAGTGAGGTTGTCAACACTCATCAGCTCCATCTGATGGTAATAGAGGGAGGTAGGGATGCTTAGATTTAAAAAAAAAAACAATGTAGACTAAGGAGAATTTATAAAGAGGCCACTCTGATGTCAAATTATTTATTTGGGAAATTGTGTGTAAAACAAATCACTGTATGGTACTACACAAATACAAGTCCTAATCCAAACACAGCCACCAATGTGAAAAAGTGGGTTATTGGCTGACTAAGATGTGAGCCCTGGTGTCAAACAGCAGCCACAATCCTTTGCAGGCTGAACAACAAAAAAGTCACTAAACTAACCAGTGTTTAACTCAGAGTAGCATGGCACAAAAAGCAGTCAGGCTTAACTTAGAGGCAATGTGTAACATATTTATGCAGCACACAAAAAGTAATGAAGGGAAAACACAACACAAGAATCCTAAAACAATTTAGAAAAAACAGCACTTTTTAACAAATTATTTGACCTGACACTCCACAGCAGATTCACTCCCGGTGCTGTGTGATTACCCCAGCCAAAGGTTGAGTAGGGAGTGTGAACTGATTGCCATGCGGTTTGTGGGCATCAGTCTCTCTGTGAAAATGGTTCTAAAAAGGAAACATGGCTGCAGTCGCCACTACTGCCAATTAAAAATGGCCCCTGAGGCAGAGAGTGCCAACATCAAGAAGTATGCACCGAGGCAGGGTGGTCCTCCAAGAACTGTGTTCCAAAGTTGGAGTTCTTAGCCATGTAGTTGGTTCCTGAGGTGCAGTGCCCCAACATCCAGATGTTGTACATAAGTGCATTCCAAGCATGTGCCCAATGTGTGTTTTGTGCTACTGTGACCTTGGACCTTGGCAGTCCACTTACTGCATCACAATGGTCCATTATGTCCAGAATCTCTGTTATCCTGCTGACTCCCTCCCTAGATTACGGGTTAACCCACTGTAGGTCGAGCCTCCAGCCAGCACACCTTCTCCCAGAAGCAGGAGTGAATCAAGATGTTTTCTGCAGACAGTGCGGGATACCATAAAATAGCTCAAGGACACTTAAACCCCAGGGAGCGGTGGGCGTAGCCTACCTAGACCTACCAAACAGTTTTTTGGAGCCCCCAAGAGATGGGTGTGGTGAAGCAAAATACAAGGTGGGATAGCCCAAGCACCAGTGGAAAACTTGTGACTGTTATGTGGTGTGAAGTGCTACGTTTCATATGAGTAAATTAAAATACTTAATTTTTTTACCAAAGTTAATCAATGGGTTGGCCATTCAGGTATTGTGCTGCTGGGTGAATGTTGAGTGCAGAGTTTGCATATTGTTACACTACCTCCCTGAGAAGCCTATGAGTGCTCACCATTGCTACCTATGAAAGTCAAGTGCTGAAGGGTTTGTATTTGTACCTTCTTTCACCTTGTACAGTCATTTTAGAATGGACCCCGGGGCATCAGAGGCAAATAACTCCAGACCTCACAGCTGAGCACAATAACCTCTGCCTGCCCTGTTTCTTGCCCCGTGGCTCCCCGATCATGGTCTAACAGTTCCTACGTAACATATACTATGGAGTGAGGTCACTTGCTTGCTGATCCACACTGGCTATCCTGCTGTCTTGACAGAGTTGTCTTCAGTCTGACAGCTTGGAATTATCACATGTTAACATCATTGTGTCAAACAGTATCTAGGCATTTACTCAAATGTTACTTATTTAGGCTTCAGCCTGTCACTCAGGCCCAGTATTACTAAGGTAAAGGCTTCCTCCTTCAAGAGCATTTGATATAATGAGCGAAACAGGTATGATTAACTACTAACCAAGGAATGCCCCTGAATAAAATCTCATAATGGGTGACCTCTCAAGGAAATTCTTCACCTCAGCAATGCCTAAAAATTAATTTCACAGAGAGTGGAGCTCTGGATCTGCACAGCCTTTTTACTCAACACCGCTCTTCAGTTCATCTCCTATCTTAAGTGAAGGATCAGCCCAGTCAGGCTCACCATTCTTACGTGGCTGTGCTTAGACATCGAAGCAGCATGCACTATTAAGAACAATGGTACAACTTCACTATGTAATCATTGCACAAGATTGCTAACCACTCCAATCAAATTGCACATTTACCTCACTTATATAAACAACCATTTTGACAGTACAGCATGATAGCAACCCTCTAAATAATTTTGCACTGCAGAATCAGATAATGACAAAGTTTATCAAGATAGAGAATCCCACAGAACCAAGGGAATGCCATCAAACCTGACTTTGCTGTACAGTATGAAAATGTTACACCTACAAAACTATCATATGTCAGGGATTCTCACCACCACAATGAAAGGAAGAGACAGAACTGTTTCGATAAAGACCACAGTAAGTAAATGTAGACCCTGCTGTTCAAGCCCCACCTCAAAGATCAATTTCAACTCAATCTGTCCAGGATGAGCACTATTATGCCAAAGTAAATCAATGGTGTACCTCTAGTATGCCAGCAATATATCAGGATGTGGTGTTGGACACACATACCTTTAGGCACCAGTCTCACATGATACGCTACTCAAAGATTTCTGAAAGTTCATGCCTTCAGGACCAGAAGAGCATGGAAGAATACATAGAGTGTGATCAATGCTTTGACCGAAGCTTTGTGTCTCGAGAAAGACTCATTCTACAAAACACCTAACTAAAGACAAGAAGGACTATATGTCCCTTGGCCTACTTGACTCTTGCAAGAGTTTCAAATAGTAGGGTCCATTTTGAATTCTTATAGCATACGCTGTCTGAGATCCATTGCATTCTTTCTTGGCCATCATGATACATAGTTGCTGACCTGTTGCTGGAATGCCTAATACCTGTTTTTCCACAAAGTCGACAAAAGACAGCTTCGATCTAGAGCAGGTTTTTTACTTCCCATTCACATAGATATAGATTTACACTTGTTTGTTTTAGGTGGGAGTCCTTTATTAGGATTACACACTCTATAGCACATTTTGTTGTCACCAGGAGTCATCCATTAGAATCACAAGCTCTTTTGCATTTGTTTATTTTGTCATCTTTCTCACGTGTGGGTTAGGGAGTGCTACTTGTAGTACACTTGTAGCACCTTTCCAATTGTATCTGGAAGGCCAGATTGGTGCATATTGACAAGATGACCAGAATGCTTACAATGTGTTAATGTTGGGTCACTTTTATGTGACGGCTGGTCCAAATTTCACCAAGAATGTCCAAAGCGTCATTGATGAGATGCTATTGTCAGGGATAGCAAGAATCTCTCTAAAATCTAGTTTTATCCACCAGTGTGCCCACGAAAGGCCTTCTTCGATGAAGGCTAACCAATACCTATCCCTTTAATCTCTGTTTAAGACCCTCACATGATTCATATTTGAGTGACTTCCATTCTAATCTGTCCACTACTGCAGGTATCGTAAAAACAACTTGCCAAAAACATTTGTCATGTTATATAGTAACAAGTAGAGTCAGATCTGCCTCTGTTTTGAAACAAAATGGCAAATCACACTTTTCTACAAGATGTTGGAGGATACAAGATCCTCTCTTTCACAGCTTCTGTTGCCTGCTGTGCAGATATTTCCAGTCCCATCATGAAAGCCAACACTGAATAGAGAGGGAAAGTGATTGAGAACAAGTGTATCCTGACTCTGCAAACACTATGCAAACCCTTCATCTAATGATTGTGTTTACTACCATTAATTGGCCCCAAGAGTAGATATTTAACTGCACCTAACCGTAGAATGTCTCTGACATGTAAAAGCTCATTTGGGACATTCTCCCTGCACACTGTCAATCTAAGATGCTGCATCAGTGGCAGAGTGCAAACCAAAGTCACTTTATAAAAGGCGGTTTTCTCTCCACACAAAGCAAAGGGTCGGCTCGCATGTATATTTCTCTATACGTTGAGGATGCTTTGTGGTACTTAATTGCCATCTGCCAAATGCTAGAGTTTTTTACCACTGAGACCTAAATGTAGAAACTCTCTTCAAGTAAGTCCCTAGGGCCACTAAGTTTTGTCTTTTTTTCCTATGCAAAAGGTAGAATATCCGTCTCCTATTTTATCCGTCTTTCAACCTATTGCATTAAATGTAAATGAAAAAAGGGGTATTTTATCTGGTATAATACATATCTGTACCATGCATGAAACCCCACTTTTATGTCCACAAAGTATAAATTTGTAATTTTGTACAATGGGGTTTCAATGAAGGAAGTACATTGTAGAAATGCCTTACATCTATATTAATAAATAATAAACAATTGTCCTGTTTATTGCAATTTACTCCCTACTTGTGTAGGCTTTAAGCCATCAAGTTCTACATGAAACCTCTTTCCTTCACCACACCAAGAGACCCTCACCTTTGAAGGCAGGTCCTGGGAGGTCAGGAGGTGGTGGGGGCAGTTTTAGGTTCATCAGCAGGTTTTGTGTCATATTCTCTTGTTACGGCGGTGGGTGCAAACTCACTGAAGTCCCCTGATGAGGCGCTGGTGCAGCGTGAATTCCACTTGAGAAATATTAATAAAATATTTTTACATGAGAACAAATGAGAAGAGGGAATAATACAAAGTAATTGTAAAATGATAAATTACAGGATTTTACAAGACAATGCACACGCTAAACATGACTGTTAGAAGCTAGGCCTTGGAGACAGACTGACCAGATCCAGGGAACCCAAAATGGGCTTCTGATTGTTTAATCTATGAGCTCTCCCAGACATAATCACCACACTGCACCACACATAATCAAATTACAAAGAAGAGAAGGCAGACAGAGTGGATTTAAGATCTGGGAAAGAGGTGACAGTGGTAGTTAGAAGGACAGAAGGAATGTTGATTTTTAAGATATTCACCATAGATAAAGAGGTCAATCAAACTTTGAAAAAAACTCAAATAAGAAAATTTGCAAAGAGCAAACGTGCAAATAATAAAATTTGCAAAGACCATTCACTGAAATGTGTGGCCAGCTGCAGACCTTTTTTGTGGATGCCTTTGAAATGGCACTATGAGCAAGGCAGGATCTTAACAATGACAAAATTAGTTCACATTCATCTTGTGAGTCACTGTGTGTGAACATGGTCCTCCCAACTGCATTGGTCTATCTAAAGGAGGAAAGATTATATTCATGTGGTAAAAGAAGGATCTGCAATGTGGGGTATGGTATCTCCTTAGAAAAAGCACAATTATTGTGGGTTTAGTATGCAAAAAATGTTTCTTTCGGGACCCAATTCAAAGCCTTTTATATCTGGCCAGTGCTTTTTGATCATAGATATTGTAAGCTATATAATGACTACACAAGTAAGTGTATGTATTCAAAGATGAAAAACAGAAATATTGCATCTCCAAATGAATGTTCCATGAAAACTTCCAGCAAAGACTACTTAGTCATTTTGAACCATTGCGAGCATCTGTTCTGTTCATGAGATAAATCTAGTAAAGAATGGCAATTAGATCCAGTGAACTTTGGAAACAAATCACATAGCGCTCATCTACCATACATGCTGAGTGGTTGTTGGTTTAAAGGCTTAATTTGTAAACAGAAAGGACAAAGCATTGGATTATTTCCATGGTGACCACACATAGGTATGTACTACCTTTCAACTCAGTCAGCCAGTGAAGGGTCTTCCAGTGCTTCACAATTTAGGATCATTTCAGGATAATGTCACATGCCACCTCAATATGCTGTGTACTTACCCTTTGCTTTTCCTTTTCTTCCAACAGGCAAGAAAAGGAGGTAACTCAATGGCGACGTGGAACAGAAGCGCAGCAACAGATTTTTTGCTTTTGGGAATATCTGAAGATCCCAATGTGCAAATTGTTCTCTTTGTGTTATTTTTCATAATATATTTGATCACGATCATTGGAAATGCAATCCTGATCACAGTATGTACTTGTGATGCTCGCCTTCACACTCCAATGTACTTCTTCTTGGTCAACCTCTCCTTCGTAGACATCTGCTACTCATCAGTGACAGTCCCTAACATGCTGGTCCAACTTCTGCTTGTGGGGAGGAAAATTGATTTTTCTGCATGTGCTACTCAGATGTACACATACATTCTCATGGCAGGTACGGAATGTGTGCTCCTTGCAGTCATGGCATACGACCGTTACGTGGCCATCACATTTCCATTACGCTACACAGTTATCATGAGCAGATCTGTTTGTATCACCTTGGGAGTCTGTTGCTGGCTGTGTGGCAGCCTGACGGGGCTGCTGGATACATTTTTTACAATACGGTTGCCTTTATGTGGGGCCAGTGTGATTAACCACTACTTTTGTGAAGCCACAGCTTTCCTAAAGATTGTTTGTGTAGACACTTTTATTGCAGAAATGGTGATCTTTTCCGTTGGGATAGTTGTGCTCTTGATCCCTAGCCTTATCATTCTCTTTACCTACATACAGATTGTCTCCACCATCATGGGGATCCGCTCTGCAGAAGGTCGATGTAAAGCGTTCTCCACCTGTGCCTCCCATCTGATCGTTGTCACCATGTTCTACACCACCGCCATCTTTTTGTACATGAAACCTGTGTCTAGAGACTCTGGAAATCAGGAGAAAGTTTTCTCTTTGTTTTACACAGTCACACCCCCAATGCTCAACCCCATGATTTATAGTTTAAGAAACAAGGATGTTAAGGTGGCTCTCCAGAAACTTTTACACAGACACATATTTCACTGAGTAATCTTACATTGGTCTGTGACTTATGTTCGAAGGAAGTGGATAGATTCGAAGGGACACGCAACAAAGGCAAGACTTGTGATAAAGGAGAAAAATGCAAATATATACATCCGCCATGGGGGACTTGGGGCATTAAAACTGTAGCATGCTAAGGGCTCTAAGATAAGTATGCACTTGCAACAAGTGATTTATTCAAGAGCAGAGAGTATGCACTTATTCTAATTGGGTCATATAAGCCTGGAGAGGGGCTACTAGGCTACCATTTCATGGAAGGCCATTGCTTGCACCTTAACGGGGAAAGTCTAAATGCTATACTTAGACCTCTCTACAAAATAGCTTGAGATCTGCATGCCTTCACTTGAGCCCCCACTGTGGTGGGGTGGCTCCACTGAAGGAAGTCAGGCTTTCACGAGTGTCTGTCATGTTTAATAAAAAGATTTTGCATTTTGACAAATAAATTCCCAAAGCAGGAGGTTTTTTTTCCTTAAAAGCCAAAAACTCATGACCCCAACACAAAGAGAGTTATTTTATTGCATGTGGAGGGCACTGATCTATTACCCTGGCCAGAACCACAATCCTTTGCATGGCGGTGCTGGACAGGGAATATAGTGTTGGTTGCCTCACTTTCAATGGGGGAATTTCCTGCACCACCACACTCAAAATGAACCCCCATTTGTTTTAAACATTACAGAACCTTCGAAATGGGTATCACATAGGGAGTTTGGCAGGGATTTTCACATCTCTGTATTTTGGATAAAGCTGGTTCAGTTAGACTGGGGGATTCTTCTGAAAGACGCCACAGCCACACAATATGTAGAAGTGTCTTGCAGCATTCATGCTGGTGTAGACTCAAAAGAATGGGCTAGTAGCAAGGTTAGCCTTTCACCAGGAATGACAGTGAATGGATATGTATACTAAGATCAAGACTATAAGACACCAACAGACAAAGGAAAATGAGAAATAAACTGCTTGATGTTCTAATCCCATCTGACATTCTCCTCTTATTTTATTAATATTCTCCCTTATTCCATCGCTAATATTTATGGCCTCTTTGATGTTATTGTATATTTTTTACAGTCCCTACTAAAGTCGCACTACTTATGCCTCCGCCACAATATATCTGTATAATGTACCATCAAATATTTGTTGCTTCTGCCATTTGTGCATGTTTCTGTTGTCGATCACCTGTATGGCTAATGTGCCACCTCTTGCTTTCAATGTTCAAGATATCTGTACTTCTTCCTACTCTCAGTTATCTGCAAACCTGTCATTTTATATACTGTTCTGCTACCTGTTTGTATGTGTTCCTCTCCTCTTGTATCCATACCTACCTTTACCTATCTACATCTGCTTCTACCCATCACCCTACCCTTTTTTTTGGCCAATCCTTAATGTGCTGTATGTTTCAGTATTGTCCCCTATCCTCCATTGTTCTACTCACTTTCCCTATTATTTGGGTTGTGGTGGACTCTTGGCTAATCATGCAAGACCAAAGTTGCTGACGGCGAGCTCTGTAAAATATCTGATAAATATGATTTATTTGCTTTATGTGCTAAAATGATTCTTTATAACCTTCCACGGCCAGTATATGGTTGCTATTGTGTTTTTTTACAGGTATTATTTATAAGTTGTATTTGACATAAGAACATTGATATTTTAAACAGAAAGGTTGTGCATGAATGCAGAAACCCGAAAGTGGAATGAACTATTTGTAAAAGATGCTGATTTGTGAGAGATAATTAGTAAAAGAGAACAACCAGTCAAGAGGTTTCATGGCACATGCTCAAGAAGAACTTTTTACATTTTAGATATAAAGTGTGTCTTTGCTGTAGGAAAGTACTCTCTTCTTGGCATGGTTTCACCCATTTTCAGCCTCATGTCAGTGTGTTTAACTATGTTCACTGAGATCCTGCTAACCAGGACCCCAGTATTTATGCTCTCTCTCCTCTAAATTTTGTCACTACATACTAGTAACGCAGTATTTCACCCAAAATTGGCATACTGGTCCCCCCTTAAAAGGCCCTAGTATATGGTACCCAGGTACCCGGGGCATTGGAGTTCCAGGGGATCCTTAAGGGGTGCAACTTTTCTTTTGGCACCCATAGGGAGCCCATGCAAAGGCTTTTCTACAGGACTGCCATTGCAGCCTGTGTGAAAAGGTGCATGCACCCTTTCACTGCCATTTGCACTGCACCAGGTCACTTATAAGTCACCCTTTTTGCAGGCCTTCAAGCCCTGAAGGCAGAGTCAGAGTACCTGTCTGTGACGGCAATGGTCAACGTTGGAGCATGGACAGGCTTGTTAAAATGTCGACTATAAATGGAAAAGAAAAGGAAAATGTGGAGGAAGGATCCAGTCCGGAAAAACAAGGCAAATTACAAAGGGAGTTGAGTCATCGACGAGTCAACCCTCCAATATGGCACAAGGACTATGACATTACCACTGAATGATCCTGTATACCAAAAGTGTATGCTTATTTATGAAGTTTTAATAAGGCTTACATTCCTGATAAGCGATAATAAGATGTAAAATCATTTAAATGTTAAAAGGGGAAGATGTGTTGTAATATAGTTGGTATAATTACTTATATTGTAGATGTAACATAAAAACATTTTATTACATTTAATTAGTACAATTATCATAAATTAAGTTAGGTAACATCATCTTAATAAGGTAATATGTTGGAATTTACAATGCAATAGGAATGGTAGTTTCCGTTGTTTTCCCCCCCCTGTTTAGTCCAATGTTAGAGGGTTCGGAATGTTGTGTGGAGAGATGAGGAGCGGGCGGTTGAGGTGCCAGGACGGAACGATGTGATGGAAGAGACAATTGAAGTATTGGAGATGGTAATAAAGTCTGACTTGTGAATCAATCTGCGTTCGACTTTATAACACTGGCGACGAGAAGTGGTGTGTGAGGGGACATCAATCATCACCATCTCCACCCCTCCTAATGTTCTTCAATTGCCTTCTAAGGACTTCGTGACTCAGTAAGTTAATATTTCAAGGTTTGTAGCCGGTCATAAACGAAACTGACAGTCTGCGATGAAATGATAAGGCGTTTCAAGATCTGGAAAGCATTTTTAATAATGGGAAAGTGAAGGGAACGAACAGAAGTAGTTTTAAAAGCTTCACAACATTTTATCTGCGAACGCACAGACGTAGTTTTAAAAGCTCCACAACATTTTATCTGCGAACGCGAGTATTGACGATGGAGTGATAAGGCATTACAGAGATTCTTGAAAACATTTGAAATGCGTCCATTTTAAAAGCTCCACATCATTATTGACAGCGGACACGCATATGACGGTGAAAGCTTCTAGCGAACAGCTTGTGTAAACAAGGTCGGAGTCAACGGTCAAACCAGCACATTTCAGTGCAGTGAAAACATTGACTTGAGGGCAGGCGAGCGTCGATGAGAGGCACTCTTTTCAAATTAAAACTCTCCGATGTTGTAGCAGGGAAACAACAAAGATTAGAGATTACTGTCTCTTTAGAATTCAGCGTGTGGTGCTGAGGAGTGCATCAGGAACCTGACTGAAACGTTCCAATCCTTCAACAACGCGCGCTGAAACGTTCCAATATCTCAACAACGCGCGCTTTTACATTCCAGTGTACTGAACAGTAACTCTTGGCCCTGACAAGCCTGTCAAGCACGCTGACAGGCACAGCTCAATAAATCGTTCGACAGAAACGCTACAGGCTCAGTTTTGAATAAAATTGAACACGTTGTTACTATCTCCGCGCTTGCCAAAAACTGGGCTTTTAAGGAAAATAAAGGACGTGGGAAGAACACAGTCCTGTTGAACGCATTAACAAGTACGCAATCACGCTGACAGGCACAACTTATTCATGTACACTGATCCAATGCAACGTTGTTAACAATTGTTAAGTGTTTAATAATATAGCATAATAGTAAAGGATAAAATCAGTTTAATTATAGCATTATCAGTATTTCTGTGGCAATGGCTGCTGCAGGCATGTCTCAACCTGTACTCCAATACTTCAATTGTCTCTTCCATCACATCGTTCCGTCCTGGCACCTCAACCGCCCGCTCCTCATCTCTCCACACAACATTCCGAACCCTCTAACATTGGACTAAACAGGGGGGGGAAAACAACGGAAACTACCATTCCTATTGCATTGTAAATTCCAACATATTACCTTATTAAGATGATGTTACCTAACTTAATTTATGATAATTGTACTAATTAAATGTAATAAAATGTTTTTATGTTACATCTACAATATAAGTAATTATACCAACTATATTACAACACATCTTCCCCTTTTAACATTTAAATGATTTTACATCTTATTATCGCTTATCAGGAATGTAAGCCTTATTAAAACTTCATAAATAAGCATACACTTTTGGTATACAGGATCATTCAGTGGTAATGTCATAGTCCTTGTGCCATATTGGAGGGTTGACTCGTCGATGACTCAACTCCCTTTGTAATTTGCCTTGTTTTTCCGGACTGGATCCTTCCTCCACATTTTCCTTTTCTTTTCCATTTATAGTCGACATTTTAACAAGCCTGTCCATGCTCCAACATTGACCATTTTCCAATACTACCATATTCTTCTTTACCTTGTTGATACGGAAAGGACCCATGAACTTGGTGCCTTTCATGCCTGCCTGTACTCCACTCCTTGGTTTCTTTACATATACTTGATCACCGATATTCCAATCCTGTTCTCTTGCACCCTGTATAGTATCATACCTACTTTTGTATTTGTCCTGATGTTTAGAGATTCTTACATTACTAAGATGGTTGGAATATACACATTTGTCCCCTCCTCCTAACCAAACAGGAAAATGTTTTGTACACGGTTTTCTGCCTCTCAATGCCACAAATGGTGATACATTAGTGATGGAATTAGGGGTGGTGTGGTACGCCCATAACATATCTCTGACTGCACATTCCACATTCAAGTGATTTACACTGGCCAGCTGAATACAGTCTTTAATCATACGATTTGTTCTTTCTGCTAGACCATTAGCTCTAGGACAATAAAGAGCTGTAGTAAGGTGTTTCACTCCTATAGACTTAAGGAAGTTCTTCATCACTGAGGAAGTCAACTGAACCCCATTATCCGTGATGAGAGTTTCTGGAATACCCTCCGCAGCAAACGCATCCTTGAGAAAATTGATAACTGCCTCAGTAGTTATCTGATTGACCAATTTAGTAGAGATCCAATGTGATTGATAATCAATCAGAACTAATCCAAATCTCTTAGTAACACCAGGGATATTGATAGGACCAATTATATCAAATGCTACCTTCACCCAAGGTTTATCTGGTACCTTAACAGGAGATATAGGGACCTTGTGAACAATTTTACTTTTGTCGCTGAGTGCGCATATAGAACAAGTTTTGACTTCCTGCTCAACCATAGTATCCATATTGGGGAACCAAAACCTTTCTCTTAACCTAGCTTTGGTAAGGCTTCTGCCTAAGTGACCCTCATGTGATAACGTAATAATCTTGTGCCTCAGACTTTGCGGTGGTATGATCTTGTCATTTCTAAACACAAGATTATTATTCTCGTTGATTTCATACCTCACCTCCCAATAATTGCTGATGATATCTTCTATGTCTTTCTTCGATGATGGCCAGCCCTCCTTTGCTTTGGCCCTAAGCAAGGATAATGATTCATCTTGTTCAGAGGCGGATACCCATTCCTCCTTACTGATTGAAGGAATGTTGATCAACATAATAGGGTGTTCGTCAATTTCAAAATCCTCTTTAATAT
Organism: Pleurodeles waltl; assembly: GCF_031143425.1. NCBI lineage: Eukaryota > Metazoa > Chordata > Amphibia > Caudata > Salamandridae > Pleurodeles > Pleurodeles waltl. The sequence goes on along the minus strand of NC_090444.1, from coordinate 4,653,662 downwards.
CTAAAGGGACTCTGGATAAGAAATCAGCAGCTGTATTTTTGTTGCCAGGAAGGTATTCAACTTTAAAATTAAAAATTTCTAAACCCAAAATCCACCTAGCGATTCTAGGTGTGCTGTTGGAAAATCCCTTTGACGAGAAAACATAAACCAAGGGTTTGTGATGCGTTCTCAAGTCAAATTGAATGCCCCATAAGAACAATTTAAAATGCTTGATGGCCCAGTAACATGCTAGCGCCTCCCTCTCAATAACAGAATAGTTGGAATCCGCCTTACTCAAAGCTCTAGAAGCAAATGCTACAATTCTTTCGTTCCCTTCCACTATCTGAGACAATGTTGCGCCTAAACCCAACTTGCTGGCATCAGTGGTGAGAATTGTTTTTCTTTTATGATCAAAATTGCATAGACTTGGAGCATTAGCTATAGCTAATTTAATCTCATTGAAAGCATTCTCATGATGTTCAGTCCAATTATATAGCACGTGACTTTTAAGTAATTCTCTGAGGCCAAACGATAAAGAAGAACATTTTTTAACGTACTTTGCCATGAATTCTGCTAGACCAAGGAAAGATCTCAACTCATCCTTATTTTTGGGAGCCTCTGCTTTTCTTATCGCATCCACCAGTGAGGTTTTGGGCTTAAACCCATCTTTAGAAATGATGTGCCCTAAATATTCCACTGAATTTACACCAATACGACACTTGTCTTTCTTTAAGGTGAGACCTGCTGTTCTCAATTTATTCAATACAATCATAAGATATTTATTATGTTCATCCTCATTGGCTCCATAGATCAGGATATCATCCTGAAAACAGAGAGTATTCTTTGTGTCACCTAAGATATGGTGCATGATTTTTTGGAATACAGCTGAGGCTGAAGCTAGCCCAAAAGGCATCCTATTAAACATAAATGAGCCCAATGGAGTAGTAAAAGCGGTAAGCAGTTTGGACTCAGGATGCAATTGTACTTGATGGTACGCACTTGAAAGATCGAGTACCGAGAAGTAACCAGCTTCACCCATTGTACTTAATAATTTGTTAATTCTAGGAAGAGGATGCCTTTCAACCAAGATGTTTCTGTTTAGGTCTCTAAGGTCAACACAGATTCTAATATCATTGCTACTGTTTTTCCTAGCTACGACTATGGGGACCAACCACTCTGAACATTCAATAGGTTGTATAATTCCTAACGACTCCAATCTTTCAAGCTCTTTTTTGACTGCACCTTTTAATAGGTGGGGAATGGGTCTGGTTTTGTGTATTATAGGTTTGGAATTAGGCTTCAATGTAATTTTATGTTGGAAATTTTCGAGCAAACCAAGCTTTTCACAAAAAACTTCAGGGAATTCATGAAAAATTCGATCATCATCACTAGAAGTGTCTACACACAAAACTTGTTCAGGATCATTAGGGTCTAATTTTATCCCAAGCTCTTTCTGATGTTGCCATCCCAGCAAACTAGACCCATCCTCCACTACGTATATTTTTCCGACTGTGGAGCGACCCTTGAACGAAATGACAGCTTTGAACATGCCCCTAAGGTGAATAGGATCCTTATTATATCCCTTAGGGTTAACATCAGGTTTTTCTAATACAATTCCACTGTCACTCTTCACCTGTCCGAAATCAGAAGCATTTATAATAGTGAACGGCGAACATGAATCTGCAAATACCCTTATGTTTCTGTCATTAATTGAAATCATGCATTCAGGGTATTGCGATAGCTTGGAATCACTAGTTTTGACCTGGAGCACAATTTTCTTAACTACTTGGGAGTTATCCTCCCATTTCCTATCGTCGGAATCCCCTTTGGATAAGTTCTTGCATACCCTAGCAAAATGGCCTCTTTTGTTACATTTCCTACAAACTGCTGATTTTGCTTGGCAGGAAGGCGAATTAGCTAAATGATTACTACTTCCGCAACGGAAACACAATAGCCCCCCTCTGACACTCGATTGTTTGTGTGCTATTTTATCACTAGATTTTACTTTTAGAACATTCTCGTTAGTATCTGAGATCTCATTCACATGCTCATTTGAAGAAGTAGAAGAAGATCTGATTTCTTGCAAACATATTGCAGTGTGCTCAATAGATTTCGCTATCTCAATAGCTTCTTGTAAATCAGGTTGCCTTTGGAGCAATTTTTCCTGTATCTTAATGTTGTTCGTACAACGGACCAGCTGATCTCGTATTAGGGAGTTACTTAGTTCCCCAAAATTACACAATGAACTTAGCCCTCTTAGTGCAGCAATGTAACTAACCACACTCTCTTGTTTCCCTTGGCATCGAGAGAAAAACTTGTGATGTTCAAGAACTACATTAATCCTATCCCCGAACTGTTTTTCAAGCTTTACAAACGTGGTGACATATTCATCTTGTGCTTGCTCTTCAGGAACATGTGGATCCGGTAGGGATTCATATATTTTCCTGCCATGGGTACCTAAATTATGTAACAGGATATGCTGCTTCCTGACCGGATTGAATTTGTCCCCACCAATAGCAATTAGGTATGATTCAAACATTTTTATCCACTCTTTCCATGGCACATTCGGTTCCCCCATCTCATTTATGGGGGCAGAGGTGCCCCCACAAACTCTAGGGCCATTTCCCCAGACTTCCTGGCTGCAGGGACGCCATTTTATGCGTGCACTGGACATAGGTCACTACCTGTCCAGCTCCACAATGGTAACTCCGAATATGGCCATGTTTGGTATCAACCATGTTGGAATCATACCCCAGGGCTTTCACAAGCATTAGTTGTATGATTCCATGTACTCTGAGGGCTCCTTCGAGGACCCCTAGTACAGCCATTACAGCGTTCTGAGGTTTTCCAGGCAGGCCCAGCTGCTGCCCCCTCTCAGACAGGTTTCTGCCCTCCTGTTGCTCAAGCAGCTTGAGCCCAGGAAGGCAGAACAAAGCATTTCCTTTGGCAGAGGAGTGCTACGCCCTCTCCTTTTGGAAATAGGTGCTACAGGCTTGGGAGGGGTAGCCTCCCAGAGCCTCTGGAAATGCTTTGAAGGGCAAAGATGATGTCCTCTTTGCATAATCCAGTCTACACCAGTTCAGGGACCCCAGTGCCTGCCGGACGCAAAATTGGACAAAGGAAAGGGGGGTGACCACTCCCCTGTCTATCACCACCCAAGGGGTGTTGGAATATAGAGTCACTAAACTATAGTGACAAATTTGGTAAGTAGAGAGAGCATAAGAACTGGAGTTCTGGTTAGCAGAACTTCCGTGACACAGTTAAGCATACTGACAACACACACATAGGCCACAAACTATGAGAACTGGGGTCCTGGCTAGCAGGATCCCAGTGAGACAGGAAAAACACACCGACAAACACTCATGAACAGGCCAAAAGTGGGGGTAACCATGCTAGAAAGAAGCTACTTTCTCACAGTTCTATTATTTACCTTTGGTGTTTTCTAATACTCCCTCCATCCCTCTCCACACTACACTTCCCTAAGTGGGAAACCAACTTTCGTATTCCACTTTCTTATAGTATATATAGTATATATATATCTCAAAACAAACAAAGCAGCTCAGTTAATGGCGCCGCGCTCCAAACACCGGTGCTCAAACAAGGGCAAGCCGAACCCTCAATTTTAAATAACAAAGCAACGTTCGGTTGAGCACTCCACCAAGAATAGTGATTTAATCATTTATTGACTGTGAAAAAAGGAAAGAACAACACGTTTCGACCAATTCGGTCTTTGTCAAGTTAAAAATTCACGATTCCATTAACACCCTATTTATAGCTAATTGCAATATTACCAAAGTGATGCAAGCTGGGACTTGTAGTGTTAAACAGGAAAAGAAGAAAAAAAGGAAGAGAAAAACAAACAGAAAATAGTGCCAATCTATAATCACCTACAAACTTGTATCAACAGAAATCATATATGTTTTTATACATAATATTTGTCACAAATTTAATTCTATTAAGTAATGAATAGTATATATATATATATATATAGTATATTGTTTATCTTCCTCCAGGCCCATTTCTGACTATTGTGATTTTCACTATTTGCACTATATTCTAATTTTCTTACAGCTATTTCTGCATACTAGTGCATATGTATTTGTGTATTACTTATCTCCTAAGAGAGTATAGTCTCTATGGTATTTTTGACATTTGTGTCATCAAAATAAAGAACCTTTCATGTGTGTGAGAACTGTGTGACTACAGTGGTATTGCATGAGCTTTTCATGTCTCCTAGTTAGGCCTTGGCTGCTCATCCACACTACCCCTAGAGAGCCTGGCTTTTCAGGGCTACTTAGGGTCTCTCCTCTCAGTGTTTCCTCAGATTCGGATTGCAAGACTCCAGCAAGAATCCTCTGCATCCTTTAATTCACCTTCTTACTGACGAAACCACATCTGGACCCTACAGGAATTCAACAAACTGCAACAAAGAAGCAAAGATGACTTCTGCAACATTGTATGTTCAGCTCCTGCCAGCAATTGCAACTGTTTACAGGTTGTGCATCCTCCAATGACTCCCAGTCATCAGCCTGCACCAGAAGAACAAAGGTATCTCCCTTGAAGTGAAGGAGTCACTTCCCTGCTTTACCAGACATCCCTCTGCAGCGACGACTGGTGGCTTGGGTCCCCTCTCCTGAAGAAGTGCATGGATCCAGCAACACGGGTGGTGGACTAAAGTGGTCCTGATGGTCTTGAAGTCAGGCTTTCCAACTTTGGTGGAAGTAAGAGCTTGCAACCCCACAAAAGACAGTACCCAGGTGAATCGAGTGTTTTGCAGTTGCCAAGGCTTGTTGCCATCTTTCCACAAAGTTCTTTGTGCACCATGCAACTCTGGCCCCCAGAACTCTATCCTGTGATGGATAGCTTCCTGCGTGGTTCTCCAGCAGCATGGGGTCCCTTTATGTAGTGCTGTGTGGGCCTCCTTTTGCACCTTCTTTGTGCCTGTGGGAATCCTGTGTGCGCTGCCTGGTCTTCTGAGGGCTCTCTGAGTTGCTGAGAGCCCACTCTGCCTTCCCTTCCTGGGTAAAGGCCACCTGGTGCCTCCTGGTCCCGGGCAGTGCCATTTCCCACTAACCGCAAGCTTTGCATGTGCCAAGGCTTGCTGGCAGAATCCAGCAATGCAAACCAGACTGCATTCATCCATCTGGCTTGGGACATCATCTGCAACCGTCTTCTTGGGTGCAATACTAACAGTTCTTCTTCACCAGTGCTTCTTTTTTTTGCACCTTCATCTGGGTTAGCAGGGGCTCCTGTTCTCCCTGGACTCTTCAGTGCTTCTTGGTCTTGGTCCCCTTCTTCCACAGGTCTTCAGGTTCAGGAATCCATCATTGGTGTCTTACAGTCTGTTCTGGTTCTTGCATAATCTTCTATCACATGTTCTTGTGTGTTCTAGGAAAGTTATTGTGATTTACTCCTGCTTTACTGGGCTCTGGGGTGGGTTCTATTACTTACTTCTGGTGTTTTCTGATACTCCCAGCACCCTTCTACACATTACACTTGCCTAGGTGGGAAACCGACTTGCCCATTCCACTTTCTTAGTATGAGGTTTGTGTTCCCCCAGGCCCATTTCTAACTATTGTAATTTTCACTAATTGCACTGCTAGTGTATATTATTTGTCCATTACTTACCTCCTAAAGGAGTATTGTCTTTATGGTATTTTTGGCATTTGTGTCACCAAAATAAAGCACCTTTATTTTTGTAACGCTGAGTGATTTCTTTCATGTATGTGAATATTGTGTGTCTACGGTGGTATTGCATGAGCTTTGCATGTCTCCTAGTTAGGCCTTGGGTGCTCATCAACTCTACCCCTAGAGAGCCTGGCTTCTGGACACTGACTTCATTTCACTAAGAGGGGATAACTGGACCTGGTATAAGGTGTAAGTACCTTTGGCACCCACTACAAACCAGGCCAGCCTCCTACATTTCCACATTCTTTCTCTCCAATTTCATGAGATGGCTCTTTAAGCTGGTTTTAAATTTGTTAAGTGTGGGGGGGCATATATGTCAGCAGGCAGGCATTTGAGTGATGGGGGCCTTGCACAGTAAGAGACGGGAATCTACAGATCACACAGAGTGTCATAGCGATATTGTAACTTATGAACCATTTTGAACACAACTCAGACAGTTTAGAGAGAGTCCTGTTTAAACAGAACTTGGAAACGAACATTTAAAGCAAAATGTGATAGCTGCAAATGTCACACAGGCACTTTGTACTGTGGTTAATTTAACTAGTTTAAAGCTGTTGACAGTTACTTATCCAGGAAAGCACATTTCCAGTACCAGGGACAGTGTTAAACCTCAGGAATGTATGAGGCAAATGGCACCCTAAGTGGCACACAAATACAAAGATGAAATATATTGTATTTCAAGTAAATAAATCCTCTAGAATCAGTAGTAAAACACAAACCATAAAGAAGTATTAAAATAGATAAGGGTGCCATACCGGAGGCAAAAATAGTATTTAGCAAAAATTCATAATAAACTATAAGACAAACTAACAAGGGCTTAGTCTTTATAGTAGGGGAGTCAGAAGACTGGCTCACCTCCAAATACTCTAGGGTTGATAGACAAATTGATAATGGAAGTTACCGGAAATTGCATTGTCAGCATACGATAAGCAAGACTAAAGCAATATTTTAGAATTAGAAAGCATCACCCATTGCCATCATTCTAGCGCTATCCCTAATTCACTATTAATATTATCATAATGTCATTGGATGTGACCATACAAATCTAATTGCAAACACAATGGAAGTCACACAAGTGAATAGTCTACAGTGCTACTGGTAGAAAGGGCCCTGAATGTAGCAAAAGACTTTCACCATGGTTCTTTGAGAGCAGCATGTCAATACAAATTCCGGTTATGTGATGGAGTCAAGGACTTGATCAGGTCAACTAAATCAAGTACAGTAAAAAAAATCTGTCAAGTGCAGTGATCATTTCAGTGTAGGAATATTGATGATGTTAAGTATACATCTTAGTAAATCAAAATCAGCTTTGTCAGCACCAATGGAGGATGCAGTATTAGTGTCCGGATTTTCTGTTCAAACTTTCAGTGAGATGTATACAAGATAAGTTGAGTTTACAGTGCCTCTTCCGGCGCAATTAGTGGCTTACGTGAGGGTGATGGGTGTGATTTAGCTTGTGAATGCTCAGAGTGGCTCAATCAAGGTTTTTTTTGTATGTAAGTGCTTGCTGACATTGATTTTGGAAGGTGAAGTATACAGATGGAGTGGAGAGACTTTTGTGAGAAGGTGCTAGTAGAACCTTGAGCTGAATTTCACAGTGTTCCATGCCTTGGTTCAATGATCTGTTGCTTCTCTTCTACTTTGGTTCTGTCCCTCCATTGTTGGAGGAGATTACCATTATAGATTTTTCTCCGTGTTTGACAACTGAAGAAACATGAGGCAGGTTGCCCCCATACCTAGGTGCATAGTCAACCAACTTAACAAATAAGCATATTAATTAACTAATTACTCTTTTTGGAAGGGTAGATCCAAAAAGGGTAGTGTTCTTTTCAACCTCCCATTCGCTGGTAAGGCAAAGGATGAAATAGTATAGGTGAATGCTTTTATGGGCTGATTTGAAAGCGCTGCTGTTGGCAGACAATTAGAACTATGTGAGAATCACCAGGAAAGGGGCTTTGGCTACACCCACATGTTGGTAGCCAGGAGTTAATGCTTGATTAGGAATAAGTTGTGCGCTTCCACAAAAAAGTGCTTCCGCTCCTTGCAGCTCTAATCACTTTGTTTATTTATCCAGCTCCCCAAGTTTGCATTTTCAGGAGCACATATGTGACATTGTAAGGGTACTACAGTTTCTTAGATAATTAGTTAAGTTATGGTGTTCTTCTGTGGCAGTAGCACAGATAAGAGGAGGGAAATCATTAATCTACATTGATTTTGAGGCCTGGCTTTACAGTGCAAGTGTCACCTGACCTTATGGGATAAACAAAAAAAGCTTTCCGAGTCCTCCCAAACCTCTAAGTACAGGACTTGATTGGGTCAAATTTGTGTGCTTCCACTAGAAAGACTGCGTGTATTGCACTTAATGGCTTGTGGCATAGATTATACCCAGTGCAGCAGGACTGAATTGGCTATTGTTGGACCTGGCCCTCTGTGTATGGTCATCCCCAAACGGTTTACCTTTACCCTCCCCTCTTTTACTAAATTCATTGTTGTTGGTCTAATGACTCTGTGCTGTTTATCACTGCTAACAAGTGCTAAAGTGCTTATGCACACACCCCTAAACATGCTTTGATTGCATTATGGCTGAATGGCTTATTTAATTTACTTATAAGTCCCTTGTACAGTGGTATAGCAAATATCCAGGGCATGTAAACTAAATGCTACCAGCATAAATATGTCAATTAGGCACTTACAAATCAAACCATGTTTAGGGGTGATAGGGCAGTTAACGCCACTTCTAGTTCTAAGGCCGATGAACCTTTTTCTCTCAGTTTCAAGGGATGAAGAGATCAATATAAAATTCCAATCCTCAATTTCAGTGTAACCCATTTGGTCACACACTCAATCTCGGAGGTGGATTTAAAGTTTTAAAGAGTTTTATTACAGCCTCAAAGCCAGACTTACAAACATGAGTCTCAAAAACATTGCATAAATGTAAAGTATTACCAAAGGTAAATCAAAGCGGCGCACCACATGAAATTTAATTAACATGTAGAAAACCAATATTTCAATAGCAAAAATACAGAAAATGAGGAAAGGAGTATGGTGCCTTGAATTCAGGCTTGAGCTTTCCTGCATAACCATTATCTGTGTTCCCAACTTTTCTATATTGAAGAGGATTTTAGAGAAACATGTCAGCACCACAGAATCCTCTGTAGAGGATCTGGCAAAAGAAGTGTAAGCAGCATATAGCTACAGAATTAAGCAAAAGGTGAGAAGTCTGTACTCCTTATCTATCCACTCTAGTCAAAGGGCAATGGGAATCTGATTCTTCAGCTAACTAAACAATGCTTAAAACCCTAAATCTCCAAAATGCTGACCTCACAGCTAAGTGAGGAGTAATCTAAGAAGTCCACTAAGGACTGGTTAGGGACCTTGCAGCTGTCCCTGAACCTGTGCCGGTATTTCTCAGAGGTGAAACCAAATTGAAAAGAAGAATGGTCTTCATGGGTGCATAGTTGGTCTGTTCGTCTACCGTCAGGAGTGTGTCCCTCCCCACCATGGCCATGTACCTCCACAATATATCCTCTTCTACCTAGTACTCCTCTGGAATGCAATGTACCCTCAGAGCTACCTCATAGGGTGAGAACCACTCATCTACATCTTCACATAACAGAGAACCAGGTGTTTGGGGATGCAGACCTTCCCCTCTCCATTGGACACTAGTGACTCGCTGCCACCATTACTAATTGACTCCACTTGCTTGGATTTTATGTCCAGCTCTCTCATGTTTTTCTCATGATCCAAAAGTAGTCTCCTTTCAGCCAAGACCCTCTCAGCCTTCTCCTTCTCCAACTAGTTTTGCCAGATCCCTCTCCTCCCTCCTGTCCTCCAACTCCACTTGTGCCAGGCCCTTGGAAGACAGGCTGCTTCCTGCCCCATCCTGGATATCCTGATTCTCTTCCTGGGGCAGGCGCGTTCTTCCTGCCACTCCAGCGTCTCCTCTGGGTCCTGGTTCTTAGCCTCATTTAGTTCCATGTCCCCCTCAAGATCATCCTTCTCTGTAATACTTGCAGCGCTTTGACCCCCTCATAGGCTCAGAGGGCTATCTGCAGATCTGCATTGGGCAGGTTTCCTGGCAACATTCAGACCCCTCTTCTTGTAGCGCATTTGCATCTCAGCCTTAGTGAGGTTGTCAACACTCATCAGCTCCATCTGATGGTAACAGAGGGAGGTAGGGATGCTTAGATTTAAAAAAAAAAACAATGTAGACTAAGGAGAATTTATAAAGAGGCCACTCTGATGTCAAATTATTTATTTGGGAAATTGTGTGTAAAACAAATCACTGTATGGTATTACACAAATACAAGTCCTAATCCAAACGCAGCCACCAATGTGAAAAAGTGGGTTATTGGCTGACTAAGATGTGAGCCCTGGTGTCAAACAGCAGCCACAATCCTTTGCAGGCTGAACAACAAAAAAGTCACTAAACTAACCAGTGTTTAACTCAGAGTAGCATGGCACAAAAAGCAGTCAGGCTTAACTTAGAGGCAATGTGTAACATATTTATGCAGCACAAAAAAAGTAATGAAGGGAAAGCACAACACAAGAAAAATCCTAAAACAATTTAGAAAAAACAGCACTTTTTAACAAATTATTTGACCTGACACTCCACAGCAGATTGACTCCCGGTGCTGTGTGATTACCCCAGCCAAAGGTTGAGTAGGGAGTGTGAACTGATTGCCATGCGGTTTGTGGGCATCAGTCTCTCTGTGAAAATGGTTCTAAAAAGGAAACATGGCTGCAGTCGCCACTACTGCCAAATAAAAATGGCCCCCGAGGCAGAGAGTGCCAACATCAAGAAGTATGCACCGAGGCAGGGTGATCCTCCAAGAACTGTGTTCCAAAGTTGGAGTTCTTAGCCATGTAGTTGGTTCCTGAGGTGCAGTGCCCCAACATCCAGATGTTGTACATAGGTGCATTCCAAGCATGTGCCCAAGGTGTGTTTTGTGCTACTGTGACCTTGGCAGTCCACTTACTGCATCATAATGGTCCATTATGTCCAGAATCTCTGTTATCCTGCTGACTCCCTCCCTAGATTACGGGTTAACCCACTGTAGGTCGAGCCTCCAGCCAGCACACCTTCTCCCAGAAGCAGGAGTGAATCAGGATGTTTTCTGCAGACAGTGCGGGGTACCATAAAATAGCTCAAGGACACTTAAACCCCAGGGAGCGGTGGGCGTAGCCTACCTAGACCTACCAAACTGTTTTTTGGAGCCTCCAAGAGATGGGTGTGGTGAAGCAAAATACAAGGTGGGATAGCCCAAGCACCAGTGGAAAACTTATGACTGTTATGTGGTGTGAAGTGCTACGTTTCATATGAGTAAATTAAAATACTTAATTTTTTTACCAAAGTTAATCAATGGGTTGGCCATTCAGGTATTGTGCTGCTGGGTGAATGTTGAGTGCAGAGTTTGCATATTGTTACACTACCTCCCTGAGAAGCCTATGAGTGCTCACCATTGCTACCTATGAAAGTCAAGTGCTGAAGGGTTTGTATTTGTACCTTCTTTCACCTTGTACAGTCATTTTAGAATGGACCACGGGGCATCAGAGGCAAATAACTCCAGACCTCACAGCTGAGCACAATAACCTCTGCCTGCCCTGTTTCTTGCCCCGTGGCTCCCCGATCATGGTCTAACAGTGCCTACGTAACATATACTATGGAGTGAGGTCACTTGCTTGCTGATCCACACTGGCTATCCTGCTGTCTTGCCAGAGTTGTCTTCAGTCTGACAGCTTGGAATTATCACATGTTAACATCATTGTGTCAAACAGTATCTAGGCATTTACTCAAATGTTACTTATTTAGGCTTCAGCCTGTCACTCAGGCCCAGTATTACTAAGGTAAAGGCTTCCTCCTTCAAGAGCATTTGATATAATGAGCGAAACAGGTATGATTAACTACTAACCAAGGAATGCCCCTGAAGAAAATCTCATAATGGGTGACATCTCAAGGAAATTCTTCACCTCAGCAATGCCTAAAAATTAGTTTCACAGAGAGTGGAGCTCTGGATCTACACAGCCTTTTTACTCAACACCCCTCTTCAGTTCATCTCCTATCTTAAGTGAAGGATCAGCCCAGTCAGGCTCACCTATTCTTACGTGGCTGTGCTTAGACATCGAAGCAGCATGCACTATTAAGAACAATGGTACAACTTCACTATGTAATCATTGCAGAAGATTGCTAACCACTCCAATCAAATTGCACATTTACCTCACTTATATAAACAACCATTTTGACAGTACAGCATGATAGCAGCCCTCTAAATAATTTTGCACTGCAGAATCAGATAATGACAAAGTTTATCAAGATAGAGAATCCCACAGAACCAAGGGAATGCCATCAAACCTGACTTTGCTGTACAGTATGAAAATGTTACACCTACAAAACTATCATATGTCAGGGATTCTCACCACCACAATGAAAGGAAGAGACAGAACTGTTTCGATAAAGACCACAGTAAGTAAATGTAGATCCTGCTGTTCAAGCCCCACCTCAAAGATCAATTTCAACTCAATCTGTCCACGATGAGCACTATTATGCCAAAGTAAATCAATGGTGTACCTCTAGTATGCCAGCAATATATCAGGATGTGGTGTTGGACACACATACCTTTAGGCACCAGTCTCACATGATACGCTACTCAAAGATTTCTGAAAGTTCATGCCTTCAGGACCAGAAGAGCATGGAAGAATACATAGAGTGTGATCAATGCTTTGACCGAAGCTTTGTGTCTCGAGAAAGACTCATTCTACAAAACACCTAACTAAAGACAAGAAGGACTATATGTCCCTTGGCCTACTTGACTCTTGCAAGAGTTTCAAATAGTAGGGTCCATTTTGAATTCTTATAGCATACGTTGTCTGAGATCCATTGCATTCTTTCTTGGCCATCATGATACATAGTTGCTGACCTGTTGCTGGAATGCCTAATACCTGTTTTTCCACAAAGTCGACAAAAGACAGCTTCGATCTAGAGCAGGTTTTTTACTTCACATTCACATAGATATAGATTTACACTTGTTTGTTTTAGGTGGGAGTCCTTTATTAGGATTACACACTCTATAGCACATTTTGTTGTCACCAGGAGTCATCCATTAGAATCACAAGCTCTTTTGCATTTGTTTATTTTGTCATCTTTTTCACATGTGGGTTAGGGAGTGCTACTTGTAGTACACTTGTAGCACCTTTCCAATTGTATCTGGAAGGCCAGATTGGTGCATATTGACAAGATGACCAGAATGCTTACAATGTGTTAATGTTGGGTCACTTTTATGTGACGGCTGGTCCAAATTTCACCAAGAATGTCCAAAGCGTCATTGATGAGATGCTATTGTCAGGGATAGCAAGAATCTCTCTAAAATCTAGTTTTATCCACCAGTGTGCCCACGAAAGGCCTTCTTCGATGAAGGCTAACCAATACCTATCCCTTTAATCTCTGTTTAAGACCCTCACATGATTCATATTTGAGTGATTTCCATTCTAATCTGTCCACTACTGCAGGTATCGTAAAAACAACTTGCCAAAAACATTTGTCATGTTATATAGTAACAAGTAGAGTCAGATCTGCCTCTGTTTTGAAACAAAATGGCAAATCAAACTTTTCTACAAGGTGTTGGAGGATACAAGATCCTCTCTTTCACAGCTTCTGTTGCCTGCTGTGCAGATATTTCCAGTCCCATCATGAAAGCCAACACTGAATAGAGAGGGGAAGTGATTGAGAACAAGTGTATCCTGACTCTGCAAACACTATGCAAACCCTTCATCTAATGATTGTGTTTACTACCATTAATTGGCCCCAAGAGTAGATATTTAACTGCACCTAACCGTAGAATGTCTCTGACATGTAAAAGCTCATTTGGGACATTCTCCCTGCACACTGTCAATCTAAGATGCTGCATCAGTGGCAGATTGCAAACCAAAGTCACTTTATAAAAGGCGGTTCTCGCTCCACACAAAGCAAAGGGTCGGCTCGCATGTATATTTCTCTATACATTGAGGATGCTTTGTGGTACTTAATTGCCATCTGCCAAATGCTAGAGTTTTTTACCACTGAGACCTAAATGTAGAAACTCTCTTCAAGTAAGTACCTAGGGCCACTAAGTTTTGTCTTTTTTTCCTATGCAAAAGGTAGAATATCCGTCTCCTATTTTATCCGTCTTTCAACCTATTGCATTAAATGTAAATGAAAAAAGGGGTATTTTATCTGGTATAATAGATATCTGTACCATGCATGAAACCCCACTTTTATGTCCACAAAGTATAAATTTGTAATTTTGTACAATGGGGTTTCAATGAAGGAAGTACATTGTAGAAATGCCTTACATCTATATTAATAAATAATAAACAATTGTCCTGTTTATTGCAATTTACTCCCTACTTGTGTAGGCTTTAAGCCATCAAGTTCTACATGAAACCTCTTTCCTTCACCACACCAAGAGACCCTCACCTTTGAAGGCAGGTCCTGGGAGGTCAGGAGGTGGTGGGGGCAGTTTTAGGTTCATCAGCAGGTTTTGTGTCATATTCTCTTGTTACGGCGGTGGGTGGAAACTCACTGAAGTCCCCTGATGAGGCGCTGGTGCAGCGTGAATTCCACTTGAGAAATATTAATAAAATATTTTTACATGAGAACAAATGATAAGAGGGAATAATACAAAGTAATTGTAAAATGATAAATTACAGGATTTTACGAGACAATGTACACGCTAAACATGACTGTTAGAAGCTAGGCCTTGGAGACAGACTGACCAGATCCAGGGAACACAAAATGGGCTTCTGATTGTTTAATCTATGAGCTCTCCCAGAATAACTGCACCACACATAATCAAATTACAAAGAAGAGAAGGCAGACAGAGTGGATTTAAGATCTGGGAAAGAGGTGACAGTGGTAGTTAGAAGGACAGAAGGAATGTTGATTTTTAAGATATTCACCATAAATAAAGAGGTCAATCAAACTTTGAAAAAAACTAAAATAAGAAAATTTGCAAAGAGCAAACGTGCAAATAAGAAAATTTGCAAAGACCATTCACTGAAATGTGTGGTCAGCTGCAGACCTTTTTTGTGGATGCCTTTGAAATGGCACTATGAGCAAGGCAGGATCTTAACAATGACAAAATTAGTTCACATTCATAGCGTGAGTCACTGTGTGTGAACATGGTCCTCCCAACTATCTACAGGAGGAAAAATTATATTCATGTGGTAAAAGGAGGATCTGCAATGTGGGGTATAGCCTCTCCTTAGAAAAAGCACAATTATTGTGGGATTAGTATGCAAAAAATGTTTTTTTCGGGCCCAATTCAAAGCCTTTTATATCTGGCCAGTGCTTTTTGATCATAGATATTGTAAGCTATATAATGACTACACAAGTAAATGTATGTATTCAAAGCTGAAAAACAGAAATATTGCATCTCCAAATGAATGTTCCATGAAAACTTCCAGCAAAGACTACTTAGTCATTTTAAACCATGGCGAGCATCTGTTCTGTTCATGAGATATATCTAGTAAAGAATGGCAATTAGATCCAGTGAACTTTGGAAACAAATCACATAGCGCTCATCTACCATACATGCTGAGTGGTTGTGGGTTTAAAGGCTTAATTTGTCAACAGAAAGGACAAAGCATTGGATTATTTCCATGGTGACCACACATAGGTATGTACTACCTTTCAACTCAGTCAGCTAGTGAAGGGTCTTCCAGTGCTTCACAATTTAGGATCATTTCAGGATAATGTCACATGCCACCTCAATATGCTGTGTACTTACCCTTTGCTTTCCTTTTCTTCCAACAGGCAAAAAAGGAGGTAACTCAATGGCGACGTGGAACAGAAGCGCAGCAACAGATTTTTTGCTTTTGGGACTATCTGAAGATCCCAATGTGCAAATTGTTCTCTTTGTGTTATTTTTCATAATATATTTGATCACGATAATTGGAAATGCAATCCTGATCACAGTATGTACTTGTGATGCTCGCCTTCACACTCCAATGTACTTCTTCTTGGTCAACCTCTCCTTCGTAGACATCTGCTACTCATCAGTGACAGTCCCTAACATGCTGGTCCAACTTCTGCTTGTGGGGAGGAAAATTGATTTTTCTGCATGTGCTACTCAGATGTACACATACATTCTCATGGCATGTACGGAATGTGTGCTCCTTGCAGTCATGGCATACGACCGTTACGTGGCCATCACATTTCCATTACGCTACACAGTTATCATGAGCAGATCTGTTTGTATCACCTTGGGAGTCTGTTGCTGGATGTGTGGCAGCCTGATGGGGCTGCTGGATACATTTTTTACAATACGGTTGCCTTTATGTGGGGCCAGTGTGATTAACCACTACTTTTGTGAAGCCACAGCTTTCCTAAAGATTGTTTGTGTAGACACTTTTATTGCAGAAATGGTGATCTTTTCCGTTGGGATAGTTGTGCTCTTGATCCCTAGCCTTATCATTCTCTTTACCTACATACAGATTGTCTCCACCATCATGGGGATCCGCTCCGCAGAAGGTCGATGTAAAGCGTTCTCCACCTGTGCCTCCCATCTGATCGTTGTCACCATGTTCTACACCACCGCCATCTTTTTGTACATGAAACCTGTGTCTAGAGACTCTGGAAATCAGGAGAAAGTTTTCTCTTTGTTTTACACAGTCACACCCCCAATGCTCAACCCCTTGATTTATAGTTTAAGAAACAAGGATGTTAAGGTGGCTCTCCAGAAACTTTTACACAGACACATATTTCACTGAGGGATCTTACATTGGTCTGTGACTTATGTTCGAAGGAAGTGGATAGATTCGAAGGGACACGCAACAAAGGCAAGACTTGTGATAAAGGAGAAAAATGCAAATATATACATCCGCCATGGGGGACTTGGGGCATTAAAACTGTAGCATGCTAAGGGCTCTAAGATAAGTATGCACTTGCAACAAGTGATTTATTCAAGAGCAGAGAGTATCCACGTATTCTAATTGGGTCATATAAGCCTGGAGAGGGGCTACTAGGCTACCATTTCATGGAAGGCAATTGCTTCCACCTTAATGGGGAAAGACTAAATGCTATACTTAGACCTCTCTACAAAATAGCTTGAGATCTGCATGCCTTCAGTTGAGCCCCCACTGTGGTGGGGTGGCTCCACTGAAGGAAGTCAGGCTTTCACGAGTGTCTGTCATGTTTAATAAAAAGATTTTGCATTTTGACAAATAAATTCCCAAAGCAGGAGTTTTTTTTTCCTTAAAAGCCAAAAACTCATGACCCCAACCCAAAGAGAGTTATTTTATTGCATGTGGAGTGCACTGATCTATTACCCTGGCCAGAACCACAATCCTTTGCATGGTGGTGCTGGACAGGGAATATAGTGTTGGTTGCCTCACTTTCAATGGGGGAATTTCCTGCACCGCCACACTCAAAATGAACCCCCATGTGTTTTAAACATTACAGAACCTTCAAAATGGGTATCACATAGGGAGTTTGGCAGGGATTTTCACATCTCTGTATTTTGGATAAAGCTGGTTCAGTCAGACTGGGGGATTCTTCTGAAAGACGCCACAGCCACACAATATGTAGAAGTGTCTTGCAGCATTCATGCTGGTGTAGACTCAAAAGAATGGGCTAGTAGCAAGGTTAGCCGTTCACCAGAAATGACAGTGAATGGATATGTATACTAAGATCAAGACTATAAGACACCAACAGACAAAGGAAAATGAGAAGTAAACTGCTTGATGTTCTAATCCCATCTGACATTCTCCTCTTATTTTATTAATATTCTTCCTCATTCCATCGCTAATATTTATGGCCTCTTTGATGTTATTGTATATTTTTTACAGTCCCTACTAAAGTCGCACTACTTATGCCCCCCCCACAATATATCTGTATAATGTACCATCAAATATTTGTTGCTTCTGCAATTTGTGCATGTTTCTGTTGTCGATCACCTGTATGGCTAATGTGCCACCTCTTGCTTTCAATGTTCAAGATATCTGTACTTCTTCCTACTCTCAGTTATCTGCAAACCTGTCATTTTATTTACTGTTCTGCTACTTGTTTGTATGTGTTCCTCTCCTCTTGTATCCATACCTACCTTTACCTATCTACATCTGCTTCTACCCATCACCCTACCCTTTTTTTTGGCCAATCCTTAATGTGCTGTATGTTTCAGTATTGTCCCCTATCCTCCATTGTTTTACTCACTTTCCCTATTATTTGGGTTGTGGTGGACTCTTGGCTAATCATGCAAGACCAAAGTTGCTGACGGCGAGCTCTGTAAAATATGTGATAAATATGATTTATTTGCTTTATGTGCTAAAATGATTCTTTATAACCTTCCACGGCCAGTATATGGTTGCTATTGTGTTTTTTTACAGGTATTATTTATAAGTTGTATTTGACATAAGAACATTGATATTTTAAACAGAAAGGTTGTGCATGAATTCAGAAACCCGAAAGTGGAATTAACTATTTGTAAAAGATGCTGATTTTTGAGAGATAATTAGTAAAACAGAACAACCAATCAAGAGGTTTCATGGCACATGCTCAAGAAGAACTTTTTACATTTTAGATATAAAGTGTGTCTTTGCTGTAGGAAAGTACTCTCTTCTTGGCATGGTTTCGCCCATTTTCAGCCTCATGTTAGTGTGTTTAACTATGTTCACTGGGATCCTGCTAACCAGGACCCCAGTATTTATGCTCTCTCTCCTCTAAATTTTGTCACTGCATACTAGTAACGCAGTATTTCACCCAAAATTGGCATACTGGTCCCCCCTTAAAAGGCCCTAGTATATGGTACCCAGGTACCCTGGGCATTGGGGTTCCAGGGGATCCTTAAGGGGTGCAACTTTTCTTTTGGCACCCATAGGGAGCCCATGCAAAGGCTTTTCTACAGGACTGCCATTGCAGCCTGTGTGAAAAGGTGCATGCACCTTTTCACTGCCATTTGCACTGCACCAGGTCACTTACAAGTCACCCTTTTTGCAGGCCTTCAAGCCCTGAAGGCAGAGTCAGAGTACCTGTGTGTGACTGCACCCCTGCACCAGAAGAGGTGCCCCCACAAACTCCAGGACCATTTCCCCAGACTTCATGACTGCAGGGACGCCATTTTATGCGTGTACTGGACATAGGTCACTACCTGTCCAGCTCCACAATGGTAACTCCGAATATGGCCATGTTTGGAATCAACCATGTTGGAATCATACCCCAGGGTTTTCACAAGCATTAGTTGTATGATTCCATTTACTCTGAGGGCTCCTTCGAGGACCCCCAGTACAGCCATTACAGCGTTCTGAGGTTTTCCAGGCAGCCCCAGCTGCTGCCCTCTCTCAGACAGGTTTCTGCCCTCCTGTTGCTCAAGCAGCTTGAGCCCAGGAAGGCAGAACAAAGCATTTCCTTTGGCAGAGGAGTGCTACGCCCTCTCCTTTTGGAAATAGGTGTTACAGGCTTGGGAGGGGTAGCCTCCCAGAGACTCTGGAAATGCTTTGAAGGGCAAAGATGATGTCCTCCTTGCATAATCCAGTCTACACCAGTTCAGGGACCCCAGTGCCTGCCGGACACAAAATTGGACAAAGGAAAGGGGGGTGACCACTCCCCTGTCTATCACCACCGAAGGGGTGTTGGAATATAGAGTCACTAAACTATAGTGACAAATTTGGCAAGTAGAGAGAGCATAAGAACTGGAGTTCTGGTTAGCAGAACTTCAGTGACACAGTTAAGCATACTGACAACACACACATAGGCCACAAACTATGAGCACTGGGGTCCTGGCTAGCAGGATCCCAGTGAGACAGGAAAAACACACCGACAAACACTCATGAACAGGCCAAAAGTGGGGGTAACCATGCTAGAAAGAAGCTACTTTCTCACAGTTCTATTATTTACCTTTGGTGTTTTCTAATACTCCCTGCATCTCTCTCCACACTACACTTCCCTAGGTGGGAAAGCAACTTTCGTATTCCACTTTCTTATAGTATATATAGTATATATATATCTCAAAACAAACAAAGCAGCTCAGTTAATGGCGCCGCGCTCCAAACACCGGTGCTCAAACCAAGGGCAAGCCGAACCCTCAATTTTAAATAACAAAGCACCGTTCAGTTGAGCACTCCACCAAGAATATCGATTTAATCATTTATTGACTGTGAAAAAAGGAAAGAACAACGCGTTTCGACCAATTCGGTCTTTGTCAAGTTCAAAATTCACGATTCCATTAACACCCTATTTATAGCTAATTGCAATATTACCAAAGTGATGCAACCTGGGACTTGTAGTGTTAAACAGGAAAAGAAGAAAAAAAGGAAGAGAAAAGCAAACAGAAAATAGTGCCAATCTATAATCACCTACAAACTTGTATCAACAGAAATCATATCTGTTTTTATACATAATATTTGTCATAAATTTAATTCTATTAAGTAATGAATAGTATATATATATATATATATATAGTATATTGTTTATCTTCCTCCAGGCCCATTTCTGACTATTGTGATTTTCACTATTTGCACTATATTCTAATTTTCTTACAGCTATTTCTGCATACTAGTGTATATGCATTTGTGTATTACTTATTTCCTAAGAGAGTATAGTCTCTATGGTATTTTTGACATTTGTGTCATCAAAATAAAGTACCTTTCATGTGTGTGAGAACTGTGTGACTACAGTGGTATTGCATGAGCTTTTCATGTCTCCTAGTTAGGCCTTGGCTGCTCATCCACACTACCCCTAGAGAGCCTGGCTTTTCAGGGCTACTTAGGGTCTCTCCTCTCAGTGTTTCCTCAGATTCGGATTGCAAGACTCCAGCAAGAATCCTCTGCATCCTTTAATTCACCTTCTTACTGACTAAACCACATCTGGACCCTACAGGAATTCAACAAACTGCAACAAAGAAGCAAAGATGACTTCCGCAACATTGTATGTTCAGCTCCTGCCTGCAATTGCAACTGTTTACAGGTTGTGCATCCTCCAATGACTCCCAGTCATCAGCCTGCACCAGAAGAACAAAGGTATCTCCCTTGAAGTGAAGGAGTCACTTCCCTGCTTCAGCAGACATCCCTCTGCAGCGACAACTGGTGGCTTGGGTCCCCTCTCCTGAAGAAGTGCATGGATCCAGCAACACGGGTGGTGGACTAAAGTGGTCCTGATGGTCTTGAAGTCAGGCTTTCCAACTTTGGTGTAGGTAAGAGCTTGCAACCCCACGAAAGACAGTACCCAGGTGAATCGAGTGTTTTGTAGTTGCCAAGGCTTGTTGCCATCTTTCCACAAAGTTCTTTGTGCACCATGCAACTCTGGCCCCCAGAACTCTATCCTGTGATGGATAGCTTCCTGCGTGGTTCTCCAGCAGCATGGGGTCCCTTTATGTAGTGCTGTGTGGGCCTCCTTTTGCACCTTCTTTGTGCCTGTGGGAATCCTGTGTGCTCTGCCTGGTCTTGTGAGGGCTCTCTGAGTTGCTGAGAACCCACTCTGCCTTCCCTTCCTGGGTAAAGGCCACCTGGTCCCTCCTGGTCCCGGGCAGTGCCATTTTCCGCTAGCCGCAAGCTTTGCTTGTGCCAAGGCTTGCTGCCAGAATCCAGCAATGCAACCCAGACTGCAATCATCCATCTGGCTTGGGACATCATCTGCACCAACCAGGAATCCGCAACCATCTTCTTGGGTGCAATACTAACAGTTCTTCTTCACCAGTGCTTCTTTTTTTTGAACCTTCATCTGAGTTAGCAGGGGCTCCTGTTCTCCCTGGACTCTTCAGTGCTTCTTGGTCTTGGACCCCTTCTTCCACAGGTCTTCAGGTTCAGGAATCCATTATTGGTGTCTTGCAGTCTGTTCTGGTTCTTGCATAATCTTCTATCACATGTTCTTGTGTGTTCTAGGAAAGTTATTGTGATTTACTCCTGCTTTACTGGGCTCTGGGGTGGGTTCTATTACTTATCTTTGGTGTTTTCTGATACTCCCAGCACCCTTCTACACATTACACTTGCCTAGGTGGGAAACCAACTTGCCCATTCCACTTTCTTAGTATAAGGTTTGTGTTCCCCCAGGCCCATTTCTAACTATTGTAATTTTCACTAATTGCACTGCTAGTGTATATTATTTGTCCATTTCTTACCTCCTAAAGGAGTATTGTCTTTATGGTATTTTTGACATTTGTGTCACCAAAATAAAGCACCTTTATTTTTGTAACGCTGAGTGATTTCTTTCATGTATGTGAATACTGTGTGTCTACGGTGGTATTGCATGAGCTTTGCATGTCTCCTAGTTAGGCCTTGGGTGCTCATCAACACTACCCCTAGAGAGCCTAGCTTCTGGACACTGACTTCATTTCACTAAGAGGGGATAACTGGACCTGGTATAAGGTGTAAGTACCTTTGGCACCCACTACAAACCAGGCCAGCCTCCTACATTTCCACATTCTTTCTCTCCAATTTCATGAGATGGCTCTTTAAGCTGGTTTTAAATTTGTTAAGTGTGGGGGGGCATATATGTCAGCAGGCAGGCATTTGAGTGATGGGGACCTTGCACAGTAAGAGACGGGAATCTACAGATCACACAGAGGGGGTGATTCTAACCCTGGCGGTCGGTGATAAAGCGGCGGCCAACCCGGCAACAGGCCGGCGGTCCAAAAAATGGAATTCTGACCCTGGCGGGAACCGCCAACACAGCCCGCCAACTTAACACTCCGACCGCCACGGCGGGACCGACAAACAGCGCGCCGGTCACCGCCAACAGCCAGGCGGCAGACAATGTTCCGCCCACACTATCATGACCGGCCAATCCGCCACCTTTTCCGGGGCGGAAGCACCGCCGATAAAAACACGGCGGAAACAGACTACGAACGGGAAAACGCGCACCTCTACGCACTCCACGAGGAAGGAGGACAGCATGGAACCCGAATTAAACATCCTACCTGCTCTCGTCTACCTGCTCATCTACCACGAGTACGAACGCCGGAGCAGACGACAACGGTGAGTACTGCACCTACAACACACGGGAGGGGGGAGGACGAAAGGTCACGTGCACACACATACGCGATACACCCACCCCCCCAAACCATGTACACACCAATGCAGAGCAACAAGTCACAGTGAAACCACCCAAACCCCCGTAAAGAAAACAAGGACATAATTAAATAGTGACTCGAAATTTATGGGAAATAAAAACCACTGATAAGTCACGGTCAAATAGCAATAACAACTCAAAAATCCTAAATCAATATCCAGTGCATACGAAAAACCGAGGCAATAAGTCCTGCACAACTAACGAGATTCAAAGTGTCCGTAGGCCAAAGTGTAGCAACACAAGGGCAAAGCCCACACAGGAGACCTGAGTCCTTTGGAGAGAACACTGCAGGGGCATCTGATGAAAAAACTACAGGCACCTCAGGGGGAAGGGAAGGGGGGGGGCACCACAGCCACATGATTCCACGACGCCAGATCCACGAAGGGGCCACCATGCCCACTCGGCCATCCTGGGGAGTGCAAAGCCACAGTCTCTCAAGTCTCTACAGTGGGTGGGATGCCCACTCGGCCATCCTGGGGAGTGCAAAGCCACAGTCTCTCAAGTCTCTACAGTGGGTGGCTTGCCCACTGTTCCATCCTGGGAAGTGCAAAGCCACAGTCCATCAGGTGGATTACAGTCTCCACTGGTCAAGGAGGAGGCATGGTGGGCACAGTGAACCGTTAACAGTGCATTACAGGAAGGGCCCAGCGGAGCGGTGCTTGAGATGAAGGGCCCAGCGGAGCGGTGCTTGAGACGGCGGTGCCCAGCGGAGCGGTGCTTGAGATGAAGGGCCCAGCGGAGCGGTGCTTGAGATGAAGGGCCCAGCGGAGCGGTGCTTGAGACGGCGGTGCCCAGCGGAGCAGTGCTTGAGATGAAGGGCCCAGCGGAGCGGTGCTTGAGACGGCGGTGCCCAGCGGAGCGGTGCTTGAGATGAAGGGCCCAGCGGAGCGGTGCTTGAGACGGCGAGGCCCAGCGGAGCGGTGCTTGAGATGAAGGGCCCAGCGGAGCGGTGCTTGAGACGGCGGTGCCCAGCGGAGCGGTGCTTGAGATGAAGGGTCCAGCGGAGCGGTGCTTGGGATGAAGGGCCCAGCGGAGCGGTGCTTGGGATGAAGGGCCCAGCGGAGCGGTGCTTGAGGTGAAGGACCCAGCGGAGCGGTGCTTGAGATGGCGGGGCCCTGTTCAGCGGTGCTCTTCTGCACGGCGGGGCCCTGTTCAGCGGTGCTCTTCTGCACGGCGGGGCCCTGTTCAGCGGTGCTCTTCTGCACGGCGGGGCCTTCTGCACGGCGGGGCCTTCTGCACGGCGGGGCCCTGTTCAGCGGTGCTCTTCTGCACGGCGGGGCCCTGTTCAGCGGTGCTCTTCTGCACGGCGGGCCCTGTTCAGCGGTGCTCTTCTGCACGGCGGGGCCCTGTTCAGCGGTGCTCTTCTGCACGGCGGGGCCCTCTTCAGCGGTGCTCTTCTGCACGGCGGGGCCTTCTGCACGGCGGGGCCCTGTTCAGCGGTGCTCTTCTGCACGGCGGAGCCCTCTTCAGCGGTGCGGTTCTGCACGGCGGGGCCCTCTTCAGCGGTGCTCTTCTGCACGGCGGGGCCTTCTGCACGGCGGGGCCCTGTTCAGCGGTGCTCTTCTGCACGGCGGGGCCCTCTTCAGCGGTGCTCTTCTGCACGGCGGGGCCCTCTTCAGCGGTGCTCTTCTGCACGGCGGGGCCTTCTGCACGGCGGGGCCCTGTTCAGCGGTGCTCTTCTGCACGGCGGGGCCCTCTTCAGCGGTGCTCTTCTGCACGGCGGGGCCCTGTTCAGCGGTGCTCTTCTGCACGGCGGGGCCCTGTTCAGCGGTGCTCTTCTGCACGGCGGGGCCCTGTTCAGCGGTGCTCTCCTGCACGGCGGGGCCCTCTTCAGCGGTGCTCGTCCAGTAGGTCAAGGGAGCCAGACCTGGCCTGGACTCCCTGCTCACTCACCCTCCGACCGTGCTGTTGCTGGACCCTTCGGTGACGGAGTCCTGGGCCCTTTGGTGTCCTTCCTAACACCCGGGAAGGGGCTTGTGGGCCCCTCCTGCTCCGCGCTCCGGCTGGCTGACTTTTCCGCCCTGCTGCCCTTTCGCTCCTTAGATGGGGCTCTCGGGCCCTTGCCTCCCCTAGCTGTTGTGGCTGGTGATGTGGGAGAACTTGGCTCCTTGGGGGCAGCCGTGTCAGTCCTCTCACGGCG
This sequence comes from Pleurodeles waltl, assembly GCF_031143425.1. Taxonomy (NCBI): domain Eukaryota; kingdom Metazoa; phylum Chordata; class Amphibia; order Caudata; family Salamandridae; genus Pleurodeles; species Pleurodeles waltl. The sequence goes on along the minus strand of NC_090444.1, from coordinate 4,628,820 downwards.
GCCCTTTACCTTCCTGGTCTTCTTGCCTGGAGGGGGGCTGGCTGTCCCCTTGCTGCTGATTGAGGTGTCACTGCTGGCAAAGGGTGGGCTCCAGAACCCATGCACCACAGTGACACTCGAAGCTGAGCTGGTGGTGGCTGAGGTACTCTTGGGACTCTTTGCAGATGGAGGGGGTGGGTCAGTGGAGGGAAAGAGGTCAAGATTAGCAAGGAAAACTTTCTTAGGACCAAGGTAAAAGGTAGGAGAAGTGGAGATGGAAGTGGAGGAAGAGGATGTGGTTGTGGGAGAGTCAGGTGTGCTGTCTTTGGGTGCAGGTGCATGTGCTGGAGGCTGTCGTGAGGTGGATGGCTGTTGGGTGGGTGGCTGCCTGCGTTTGTGTGTCTTGGAAGAGGGGGTGACAGACACAGTGGGAGAGGACACAGGGGACGTGTAAATGGTAGTGGGGGTGGTGACTGCACGTGTGCGGACTGGACTGGAGGGTGTGCTGGTGATGGAAGCACTGGCTGATGGTGGTGTGCATGCAGGTGTGAGTGGAGACGTCACAGGGAGGGAGGAGGGAGACGAGGAGGAGGGGGACACAGAGGTGGAAGTGATTGTTGGAATGTCTGCATCTGGGTGTTGCTTGCGTGAATGCTTGTGGCTTCTGTGGTGCTTGTGTCTGGATGAGCTGCCCTTGGGTGTTGAGGTGTGTGCAGGCTGGTCTGATGGTGTGGATGGGATAGGCTGAGGAACAGGAGACAGAGACAGGCTGGAGGGAGTCAGAAGAGGGAGGCTGGAAACAGGGACAATGGCTGCCGTCAGTGCTGAGGCCAGAGCATTGAACGATCGTTGATGGGCAGCCTGACCCGAATGAAGGCATTCAAAAGGGTAGTCTGCCCAACAATGAGTGTCCTGAGGAGATCAATGACCTCCTCACTGAGGGCAGCAGGGGTAACAGGGGCAGGGGCTGAGGTGCCTGGGGCGAAGGAGATGCCCGCCTTCCTGGGCGAGCGGGCACGGAGCGTAGGCTGAGGGGCTGCTGGGAGGGCGGGGCTGGTGCGCTGGGTGGCGGCTGTACCTGTAGAGGCGGGGGGCCCGGATGTTGCCGCCACCGCTAGGGAGCTCCCATCCGAGGACGTGTCGCTGTCGCTGGTGTCACCACCGGTCCCCGTAGTGGTGCTCCCCTCGCCCTCCGGATCACTGGTGCCCTCGGTGTCTGTTCCTGGTCCCACCGGGGCCTTGTGACTTGCAGCTCCCTCGTGCTCCGATACCAATTCTCCTCCGCCTGATGATGCTAATGCACAGATGCACAAGAAGACGAAGAAGAAGGGTCGGGGGAGAAAAACGAAGACCAGGTTGAGTGCATGCAATGTCAACACCGTTGGCGGAGAGGACAGACACAGGAGCCTCATGCACTAAGCCGCGCATTCGGGGTACACTACTCAGTACTTCTGACTAGGACTACAGGTCTAGAGACGACAAAGGCGCACATGTGTGATGCTGGACCATCGATAGCTGTACTTGTCACCTTACAGAGGTGGGGTCCGGGAGCACAGGGCCATGCCTAAAGGAGCGGACTACACAACAGAAAGCGCCCTGGCCTAATGTCACCCCCAACCCTCCTCCCCCACCCAGACGCCTCCACTGCGCAGAGAGATAGCAGAATGTGCTGATACTCACCCCCTTGTGTCTGCTGTGATGTCCTCAAGCGCCCATCCAAATCAGGGTAGGCCACCGCCAGGATCCGGGACATCAGGGGGGTCAGGGTACGACTGGCACCCCTCCTAGGTTGGGAGGCCATCCCCAGCAGTGACTCGGCAGTCTTCCTGGTCCCGCAGCGGATGTCCTCCCACCTCTTGCGGCAGTGGGTGCCCCGTCTGACGTGGACCCCCAGGGCCCGGACTTCCTTGGCGATGGCACGCCATATGTCCACTTTCTGATGGGCGCTGACCTATTTGACATGTACAGGGTGGGAAGGAGAAATTATCATATTCCTGCATGTTAGATGCGATTGGCCCCCCCTCCCCAACCTTGCCATATGGCACATGCTCTCATCTGTCGTGCGTTGCACTCCTCATTCGCCCCCCACCCCACCAACTTAGCATCCACCCCACTCCACACAGGCATAGACCATTCAATGTGCACCCGGTGTACTTACCTGTTGGTCTGGAGGACCGTAGAGTAACGCATACTGGGGGAGGACCCCGTCCACGAGCTTCTCCAACTCTTCGGAACTGAAGGCGGGGGCCCTTTCCCCAGTCGCAGCAGCCATTGTCACTTCCAGACCGAGGTCACAGCAGCACTTGCAGTATAGGTCCTCTCCTGTGGAAGATCAGGTCTCGAGTGATTAAGCAGATAGAAAATGGCGGTCACGGCCGCGGCGGTGCGTACCGCGGCGGTGCGTACCGCGACCGCCGGCGCACCTCATCATTGGCTCCTGAAACCCATAGGCTTCAATGTTAGCCAATGCGCCTTCGTATAGCGGTCTTCGACCGCCTACCGCCACGGTGTGCCACGCCAGCGCATTGACCTCACATCCCATTGTCCCACTTCACAGGTCAGGCAGCCGCCATTTCAAGGGCCCACATGGCATTATTTGTACTGCGTCACACAGGCCTAGGCCTTGCATTGCCACACATACACGCCTTTCAATACATAGATAATCGTGTGCTATGCATGCAGTGGTGAACGTACCTGTGACTTGCTTGACTCTGTGCTCCATGTTGTCCTTCCTAGGCACCGTCCGCTGGGACTTGCGAGGAGAAGGATGAATCCTCGCGTGTACCGACCGCTGGTGGACCTGTCGACAATGGAAGAATGCCACATCATACTACGATACCGACTTGACCGAGCCACTATACATGAACTGTGTGCCCAGCTGGAGCCAGCCCTGATGTCCCCCATCCGCCAACCCACAGGAATTCCCCCTCTAGTGCAGGTTCTGTCAGTCCTCCATTTTCTGGCAAGTGGCTCATTCCAGACAACAGTGGCCATGTCATCTGGAATGTCTCAGCCTATGTTTTCAAAAATCTTGTCTAGAGTGTTGTTTGCCCTGACGAAACACATGCGGCGCTACATTGTATTCCCTGAGGAGGTAGATTTGGCCACTGTGAAGGGTGATTTTTATGCCCTTGGACATATCCCCAACATAATTGGTGCCATTGATGGGACCCATGTGGCTTTAGTACCCCCAAAAGACGATGAGCAGGTGTACAGAAACAGGAAAAGTTACCATTCGATGAACGTTCAGGTGGTCTGTTTGGCTAACCAGTACATCTCCCATGTAAATGCCAAGTTCCCTGGGTCAGTGCATGACGCGTATGTCATGCGAAATAGCAGCATCCCTTATGTGATGGAACAGCTACAGAGACAACGTGTGTGGCTAATTGGTGACTCTGGTTACCCCAACCTGCCTTGGCTATTGACCCCAGTGAGGAATCCCCGGACCAGGGCAGAGGAACGGTACAATGAGGCCCATGGGCCAACTAGGAGGGTCATTGAAAGAACCTTTGGCCTCCTGAAGGCCAGGTTTAGGTGCCTACATATGACAGGGGGATCCCTGATGTACTCACCAAAGAAGGTGTGCCAGATCATCGTGGCCTGCTGTATGCTTCACAATCTGGCATTGCGACGTCAGGTGCCCTTCCTGCAGGAGGATGGTCCAGATGGTGGTGTTGAAGCAGCTGTGGAGCCTGCGGAGAGTGAAGAGGAGGAAGACGAAGAGGACGACCCAGACAACAGGGACAGAGTTATCCAACAGTATTTTCAGTAGCACACAGGTAGGAATCACCCACGCCATTTAACATTTACTGAATGCCCCCTGCATCTTTACTTTGTGTATTTCCCCCCAGTTCTTTTAAACTGAAGTTTACTTTTCCCTTCCCTTTTCAGTGCTGTATGACCCACTGCGTGACTTCTGCTTGGTTAGCCCATGGACTAATGCTTATTGACCTCGGTATGTTGTCCACACATAAATAACAGAACATTATTGATAAGTAATGTGTTATACATTTGTAATTAATACAGGCTGACTCCAGAATGATTTATGTGCAATGAGTGATTTATTTTTAGTGCTATATTTTGGTACATGATATTAAAATGGTGAAGGGTGAGGGTGGAGTTATGTCCATGGCAGAGTCCAGTCCTCGGTCGCACAGGTGCATTGTTCATATGGCTGTGGAAGGATGGAGCAGGGGCAGTTCAAGGTTGGACACTGTGGGACAGTGGAATGACATCCGGGGGGATATTAGGCTGGCGGGGGTCTTGGCATCCTACTCTGTCTTCCTTTGAGATCTCAGGTTCCTCTTGCGGGGTGGTTGTTCTTCAGCAGGAGGTGGGGTTCTGGTGGCCCGTCGTTCTGTGGGGGCCTCCTGACCACTAGCGCCGGCGGAGGTGGTAGGCTGTTCCTGGCTAGTGACAGGGGCCCTTTGCGGTGCCACATGGTCCCGCAATGTGGTTTCTATCCGGTTGAGGGCCTGGACTATGGTCCCCATTGCGGTAGCGATGTCCCAGAGTTCATTGCTGAACCCCATGTACCGTTCCTCCTGCTGTGCCTGGATCTCGGTGAACCTGGCCAGTACCGTCGCCATCGTCTCCTGGGAGTGATGGTATGCTCCCATGATGGTGGTGAGGGCCTCTTGGAGAGTCGGTTCCCTGGGCCTGTCCTCCCCCCCCTGTCGCACAGCAGCCCTCCCAGTTGCCCTGTTTCCCCGGGCCTCTGTCCCCTGGACGGTGTGCCCACTACCACTGCCCCCAGGTCCCTGTTGTTGTTGGGGTGTTGGGTCAGCCTGGGTGCCCTGTAGTGGCGGACACACCGTTGATTGACGCGTCCTGGAGACAGAGGCATGGGCCCGCTGGGTGGGAGCTGTGCTGGTGTTCCCAGAGGGGTTTGGGTCTGCTGTGGCCTGTGTCTGTGTGTGGGGAACCGACTGTCCAGAGGTCCCCGATGGTCCGGGCTGGTCGTCAGGTTCTAGGTCGACAGAGCTGCTGTCCTCGCTGGGGGCCTGTTCTGGGGGTGGGATGGACATCTCTGGACCCTCCGTGGCGGTGTGTTGGCGTTCGGGCACTGCAGGGGTGAAGGAGTATGGTTATTGTTTCTGTGTGTGCCATGGCGTGCATTTTGGGTGCCCTTGTCCCCCAGTGCTGGCATTCCCTTGTGGGAGGTGTTGTGAGGGTTTGGGGGGGGTGTATGGGTATGTGCAATGGTCATGCTTTGGTGGTGGCTGTCTATGGTTTGTGTTGGCATTCAGGGGTTGGTGTTGTTTAGGGTGGGTTGTGCTGGTGAGACATTGGCAGGGAGGTTATGTGCTGGGGGGTGATATTGGGGGTGAGAGGGGGGGTTGGCATGCTGGTGGTTGGGGGGGGTGAAGTAGTTGAGATTCGACTTACCAGAGTCCATTCCTCCATGTACGCCAGCGAGGCCATCAGGATGCAGGATGTTTACCACCTCTTGCTCCCATGCTGTGAATTGGGGTGGGGTGGGTGGGGGTCCGCCGCCAGTCTTCTGCACAGCGATGTTGTGCCTGGAGATCATCGAGCGCACCTTCCCCCGTAGGTCATTCCATCGCTTTCTGATATCTTCCCGATTTCTGGGATGCTGTCCCACAGCGTTGACCCTGTCTACGATCCATTGCCATAGCTCAGCCTTCCTTGCTATGGTGGTGTGCTGCACCTGTGTGCCGAAGAGCTGGGGCTCAACCCTCATGATTTCCTCCACCATGACCCGGAGTTCTTGGTCCGAAAACCTTGGGTGTCTTTGGGGTGCCATGGGGTGGTGTGGATGAGGTGTGAGGTGGTGTTTGTGGTGATGTGCGTGGTGATATGTGGTGATGTGTGCGTAGATGTGGTGTGGGTGATGAAGTTGTGTTCCTGTGTGTGTTGGGGTTTTCTATTGCTGTGCTCGCTATCTCTATCTCTCTCGCTCTCGCCTTCGCTCCGATTTCCAACTAGTGGGGGTTTGTGGGTGATGTGGGTGTGTGTTTTATAGTTGATTGGATGTGTGGGTGTGTTGTTTGTATGTGTCTCAGGTGTGCGTATTTCAAAATGTCCAATGTGGCAGTGTTTTGGAGCTGTGTGTGTATTTTGACCGCGGCGGTGTGTACCGCCAATGGAATACCGCGGTTGAAAGACCGCTGCGTCGATTCGTGGGTCAGAATGGCATGGGCGTGTTTGTGTTGGCGTGACGGTGGAGGTTTGGTCATCTCCAGTTTTCCGCGGCACGCTGATGTGGCGGCCTTCCTTGGATGTCGGATTTTTGGCGGTTTCACAGTTGGTGGTCAGAATGACCGTGGCGGTCTACCGCGGCCGCGGCGGTAGAATGGCGGACTTCTGACCGGCGGTAAGGGCCTTTTACCGCCGAGGTCAGAATGACCCCCAGAGTGTCATAGCGATATTGTAACTTATGAACCATTTTGAACACAACTCAGACAGTTTAGAGAGAGTCCTGTTTAAACAGAACTTGGAAACGAACATTTAAAGCAAAATGTGATAGCTGCAAATTTCACACAGGCACTTTGTACTGTGGTTAATTTAGCTAGTTTAAAGCTGTTGACAGTTACTTATCCAGGAAAGCACATTTCCAGTACCAGGGACAGTGTTAAACCTCAGGAATGTATGAGGCAAATGGCACCGTAAGTGGCACACAAATACAAAGATGAAATATATTGTATTTCAAGTAAATAAATCCTCTAGAATCAGTAGTAAAACACAAACCATAAAGAAGTATTAAAATAAATAAGGGTGCCATACAGGAGGCAAAAATAGTATTTAGCCAAAATTCATAATAATCAATTAGCGATTTAGCATACAGCTGAAACAAATGCAGCAACAGAATGTCATTAACTCAAGGCAAAAATATTTTCACGTCGAAACTATAAGACAAACTAACAAGGGCTTAGTCTTTATAGTAGGGGAGTCAGAAGACTGTCTCACCTCCAAATACTCTAGGGTTGATAGACAAATTGATAATGGAAGTTACCGGAAATTGCATTGTCAGCATATGATAAGCAAGACTAAAGCAATATTTTAGAATTAGAAAGCATCACCCATTGCCATCATTCTAGCGCTATCCCTAATTCACTATTAATATTAACATAATGCCATCAGATGTGACCCTACAAATCTAATTGCAAACACAATGGAAGTCACACAAGTGAATAGACTACAGTGCTACTGGTAGAAAGGGCCCTGAATGTAGCAAAAGACTTTCACCATGGTTCTTTGAGAGCAGCATGTGTAGGAGGCTGGACTGGCTTGTAGTGAGTACCAAGGGGTACTTACACCTTGCACCAGGCCCAGGTATCCCTTATTAGTGTATAGGGTGTCTAGCAGCTTAGGCTGATAGATAATGGTAGCTTAGAAGAGCAGCTTAGGCTGAACTAGGAGACGAGTGAAGCTCCTACAGTACCACTAGTGTCATATGCACAATATCATAAGAAAACACAATACACAGATATACTAAAAATAAAGGTACTTTATTTTTATGACAATATGCCAAAAGTATCTCAGTGAGTACCCTCAGTATGAGGATAGCAAATATACACAAGATATATGTACACAATACCAAAAATATGCAGTATAGTATGAGAAAACAGTGCAAACAATGTATAGTTACAATAGGATGCAATGGGGACACATAGGGATAGGGGCAACACAAACCATATACTCCAAAAGTGGAATGCGAACCACGAATGGACCCCAAACCTATGTGACCTTGTAAAGGGTCGCTGGGACTGTAAGAAAACAGTGAGGGTTAGAAAAATAGCCCACCCCAAGACCCTGAAAAGTGAGTGCAAAGTGCACTAAAGTTCCCCAAAGAGCACAGAAGTCGTGATAGGGGAATTCTGCAGGAAAGACCAAAACCAGCAATGCAACAACGATGGATTTCCAGATGAGGGTACCTGTGGAACAAGGGGACCAAGTCCAAAAGTCACGATCAACTCGAGAGTGGGCAGATGCCCAGAAAATGCCAGCTGTGGGTGCAAAGAAGCTGCTACTGGACAGTAGAAGCTGAGGATTCTGCAAGAACAACAAGGGCTAGAAACTTCCCCTTTGGAGGATAGATGTCCCACGCTGAGGAGAGTCGTGCAGAAGTGCTGTGGAAAGACCGTAAACAAGCCTTGCTAGCTGCAAAGATTGGGGTTAGGTTTTTGGGTGCTGCTGTGGCCCAGGAGGGACCAGGATGTCGCCAATTGCATCAGGGGACAGAGGGGGCACCCTGCAAGACAAGGAGCCCTCTTAGAAGCAGGCAGCACCCGCAGAAGTGCTGGAACATGCACTACAAAGTGGAGTGAAACAGTGCTCACCCGAAGTTGCACAAGAGAGTCCCACGCCGCCGGAGGACAACTCAGGAGGTTGTGCAATGCAGGTTAGAGTGCCATGGACCCAGGCTTGACTGTGCACAAAGGATTCCCTCGGAAAGTGCACAGGAGCCGGAGTAGCTGCAAAACACGTGCTTCCCAGCAATGCAGTCTGGCGTGGGGAGGCAAGGACTTACCTCCACCAAACTTGGACTGAAGAGTCACTGGACTGTGGGAGTCACTTAGACAGAGTTGCTGGATTCAAGGGACCTCGCTCGTCGTGCTGAGAGGAGACCCAGAGGACCGGTGATGCAGTTCTTTGGTGCCTGCGGTTGCAGGGGGACGATTCCGTCGACCCACTGGAGATTTCTTGGGAGCTTCTTGTGCAGAGAGGAGGCAGACTACCCCCACAGCATGCACCACCAGGAAAACAGTCGAGAAGGCGGCAGGATCAGCGTTACAGAGTTGCAGTAGTCGTCTTCGCTACTTTGTTGCAGTTTTGCAGGCCTCCAGCACGGTCAGCAGTCGATTCCTTGGCAGAAGGTGAAGAGAGAGATGCAGAGGAACGCGGATGAGCTCTTGCATTCGTTATCTAAGGAAATCCCCAAAGCAGAGACCCTAAATAGCCAGAAAAGAGGGTTTGGCTACTTAGGAGAGAAGATAGTCTAGCAACACCTGAAGGAGCCTATCAGAAGGAGTCTCTGACGTCACCTGCTGGCCCTGGCCACTCAGAGCAGTCCAGTGTGCCAGCAGCACCTCTGTTTCCAAGATGGCAGAGGTCTGGAGCACACTGGAGGAGCTCTGGGCACCTCCCAGGGGAGGTGCAGGTCAGGGGAGTGGTCACTCCCCTTTCCTTTGTCCAGTTTCGCGCCAGATCAGGGCTGAGGGGTCCCTGAACCGGTGTAGACTGGCTTATGCAGACATGGGAACCATCTGTGCCCATGAAAGCATTTCCAGAGGCTGGGGGAGGCTACTCCTCCCCTGCCTTAACACCTTTTTCCAAAGGGAGAGGGTGTAACACCCTCTCTCTGAGGAAGTCCTTTGTTCTGCCATTCTGGGCCAAGCCTGGCTGGACCCCAGGAGGGCAGAAACCTGTCTGAGGGGTTGGCAGCAGCAGCAGCTTCAGTGAAACCCCTGAAAAGGCAGTTTGGCAGTACCCGGGTCTGTGCTACAGACCCGTGGGATCATGGGATTGTGCCAACAATGCCAGGATGGCATAGAGGGGGCAATTCCATGATCATAGACATGTTACATGGCCATATTCGGAGTTACCATTGTGAAGCTACACATAGGTATTGACCTATGTGTAGTGCACGCGTGTAATGGTGTCCCCGTACTCACAAAGTCCGGGGAATTTGCCCTGAACAATGTGGCGGCACCTTGGCTAGTGCCAGGGTGCCCACACACTAAGGCGGTCATCCTGACCGCGGCGGTCGGCGGTCGCCGCCCGCCAAGCGGTTCCCGCCGAAAGACCGCACTGCGGTCAAAAGACCGCGGCGGTCATTCCGGCTTTCCCGCTGGGCCGGCGGGCGACCGCCAGAAGACCGCCGGCTGGCCCGGCGGGAAAGCCCCTTCAACAATGAAGCCGGCTCGGAATGGAGCCGGCGGAGTTGAAGGGGTGCGACGGGTGCAGTGGCACCCGTCGCGATTTTCACTGTCTGCTAAGCAGACAGTGAAAATCTTTGTGGGGCTCTGATAGGGGGCCCCTGCACTGCCCATGCCAGTGGCATGGGCAGTGCAGGGGCCCCCAGGGGCCCCACAGCACCCGTTCCCGCCATCCTGGTTCCGGCGGTGGACACCGCCAGAAACAGGCTGGCGGTAAGGGGGTTGGAATCCCCATGGCGGTGCTGCAAGCAGCGCCGCCATGGCGGGATCCCTGGGCCAGCGGGAAACTGGCGGGAAACCGCCGGCTCCCCTTTTCCGACCGCGGCTTTACCGCCGCAGTCAGAATCGCCAAGGAAGCACCGCCAGCCTGTTGGCGGTGCTTCCGCCGCACTCCGCCATGGCGGTCATGGACCGCCAAGGTCAGAATGACCCCCTAAGTAACTTAGCACCCAACCTTTACCAGGTAAAGGTTAGACATATAGGTGACTTATAAGTTACTTAAGTGCAGTGGTAAATGGCTGTGAAATAACGTGGACGTTATTTCACTCAGGCTGCCACGGCAGGCCTGTGTAAGAATTGTCAGAGCTCCCTATGGGTGGCAAAAGTAATGCTGCAGCCCATAGGGATCTCCTGGAACCCCAATACCCTGGGTACCTCGGTACCATATACTAGGGAATTATAAGGGTATTCCAGTATGCCAATGTAAATTGGTGAAATTGGTCACTAGCCTGTTAGTGACAATTTGGAAAGAAATGAGAGAGCATAACCACTGAGGTTCTGGATAGCAGAGTCTCAGTGAGACAGTTAGTCATAACACAGGTAACACATACAGGGCACACTTATGAGCACGGGGGCCCTGGCTGGCAGGGTCCCAGTGACACATACAACTAAAACAACATATATACAGTGAAATATGGGGGTAACATGCCAGGCAAGATGGTACTTTCCTACACAACCCCCCCCCCCAAACGAAGGACAATAAGACTAGCCATGACCTGATGAGTCTTAATTGTCTAAGTGGAAATATCTGGACAGTCCATCTGCATTGGAGTGGGTATTCCCAGGTCTATGTTCCACTGTATAATCCATTCCCTGCAGGGATATGGACCACCTCAATAATTTAGGGTTTTCACCTTTCATTTGTTTTAGCCAAAGTAGAGGTTTGTGGTCTGTCTGAACAATGAAGTGAGTGCCAAACAGGTATGGCCTCAACTTCTTCAGTGCCCAGACCACAGCAAAGGCCTCCCTCTCTATGGCAGACCAACGCTTTTCTCTAGGGGTCAACCTCCTGCTGATAAAAGCAACAGGTTGATCCTGGCCCTCAGAATTAAGTTGTGATAAGACTGCCCCTACCCCTAATTCAGATGCATCAGTTTGGACAATGAATTTTTTGGAGTAACAGGGGCTTTTCAGGACAGGTGCAGAGCACATGGCCTGCTTCAGCTCCTCAAAAGCTTTCTGACAGCTAGCTGTCCACAATACCTTTTTAGGCATTTTCTTTAATGTGAGGTCATTAAGAGGGGCTGCGATGGAGCCATAGTTCTTTATGAACCTCCTACAGTACCCAGTGAGGTCTAAGAAGGCTCTCACCTGGGTCTGAGTTGTAGGGGGAACCCAATCTATAATAGTTTGGATTTTCCCCTGAAATGGTGCAATCTGTTCTCCACCTACCAGGTGTCCCAGATAAACCACCTTCCCCTGCCCTATGTGGCACTTTGAAGCCTTGATAGTGAGGCCTGCCTTTTGCAGGGCCTCCAAAACTTTCCATAGGTGGACCAGGTGATCATCCCAGCTGGAGCTAAAGACAGCTATATCATCTAGATATGCTGCACTAAAAGCTTCCAGCCCTTGCAGGACTGTGTTCACCAACCTCTGAAAAGTGGCAGGTGCATTTTTCAATCCAAAAGGCATTACTGTGTATTGGTAATGGCCTCCAATGGTTGAAAATGCAGTTTTTGCTTTTGCATCTTCTGATAATTTGATCTGCCAATACCCTGCAGTCAAATCAAAAGTGCTTAGATACTTGGCAGATGCCAGTGTATCTATTAGCTCATCTGCCCTGGGTATAGGGTGAGCATCAGTTTTGGTTACCTGGCTGAGACCTCTGTAGTCGACACAAAACCGCATTTCCTTCTCTCCATCTTTGGAATGAGGTTTTGGTACAAGTACCACAGGAGAGGCCCATGGACTTTCAGAGTGCTCAACCACTCCTAGTTCAAGCATGTTCTGAACCTCTTGCTTTATGCAGTCTCTGACATGGTCAGGCTGCCGATAGATCTTACTTTTGACAGGCAAGCTGTCTCCAGTATCTATAGTGTGCTCACACCAAGAAGTGGTACCTGGCACAGTAGAGAAGAGTTCAGACAACTGACCTAGGAGATTTATGCAGTGGTCTTTCTGCTCAGCATTAAGACAATCTGCCAAAACTACACCTTCCACTAGAGCATCTTGTTCTGTGGAAGAGAAGAGATCAGGGAGAGGGTCACTCTCTTCTTCCTGTCGCTCATCAGTTGCCATGAGCAGGGTGAGATCAGCCCTGTCATAGTAGGGTTTCAGGCGATTGACATGGAGCACCCTAAGGGGACTCCTGGCATTGCCTAAGTCAACTAAGTAGGTGACTTCACCCTTCTTCTCAACAATTATGTGGGGTCCACTCCATTTATCTTGGAGTGCTCTTGGGGCCACAGGCTCCAAGACCCACACTTTCTGCCCTGGTTGGTACTGAACCAAAACAGCCTTCTGGTCATGCCATTGCTTTTGGGGCTCTTGGCTGGCCTGAAGGTTTTTACTGGCCTTTTTCATGTACTCAGCCATCCTTGATCTGAGGCCAAGTACATAGTCCACTATGTCTTGCTTTGGAGCTTTTAAAGGTTGTTCCCAACCCTCCTTAACAAGTGTTAGAGGACCTCTCGCAGGGTGTCCAAATAGGAGTTCAAAGGGGCTGAAGCCCACTCCTTTTTGGGGTACCTCCCTGTAAGCAAAAAGGAGGCAAGGTAACAGGATATCCCATTATCCCATCTCCTGCAGAGTTTTTCAGGGAGTCCCATAATCATGCCTTTGAGAGTTTTGTTAAATCTCTCCACCAGTCCATTTGTTTGTGGATGATAGGGTGTGGTGAACTTGTATGTAACACCACACTCCTTCCACATGGCCTTTAAGTAAGCAGACATGAAATTGCTTCCCCTGTCTGATACCACCTCTTTTGGGAAGCCCACCCTGGAAAAGATTCCCAGGAGGGCCTTTGCCACTGCAGGAGCTGTAGTGGTCCTTAGAGGAATTGCTTCAGGATATCTGGTGGCATGGTCCACTACCACCAAGATAAACCTATTGCCTGAAGCAGTAGGAGGGTCAAGGGGGCCAACTATGTCAACCCCTACCCTTTCAAAGGGAACCCCAACCACAGGCAGTGGGATAAGGGGTGCCTTTGGGGTGCCACCTGTTTTGCCACTGGCTTGACAGGTTTCACAGGACTTACAAAATTCCTTTGTGTCCTCTGACATTCTAGGCCAATGAAACAAGGGGACAAGCCTGTCCCAAGTTTTCATTTGCCCCAAATGTCCAGCTAAGGGAATGTCATGGGCTAGAGTTAGGAGGAACTTTCTGTACTCCTGAGGAATCACCAATCTCCTGGCAGTTCCAGGTTTTGGATCCCTTGCTTCAGTGTACAAGAGGTTGTCCTCCCAGTAAACTCTGTGAGAGTCACTGACATCCCCATTTGCTTGTTTGACAGCTTGCTGCCTTAGACACTCTAGTGTGGGACAGGTATGCTGTGCCACACTCAGCTCCTCCCTTGCAGGCCCCCCTGCACCCAAAAGCTCAGCAGTGTCTGCTTCCAGCTCCTCTGGTGTAGGTTCTGCACAGGGTGGAAATTCTTCTTCCTCAGAAGTAGAATCCACTGTAGAGGGAGGGATAGTAGGTAGTGCTTTACTTCTACTAGCCCTAGCTTTAGGGAGCACTTGGTCCATTCTTCCAGGATCCAAGTCACCCTGTCCTTTTTGCTTTTTGGCCTGAGCCCTGGTTAAAGCAAAAATATGCCCTGGAATGCCCAGCATTGCTGCATGGGCCTCCAACTCCACATCTGACCAAGCTGATGTCTCTAAATCATTCCCTAGTAGACAGTCTACAGGTAAATCTGAGGCAACCACAACTTTCTTTGGACCAGTAACCCCCCCCCAGTTGAGATTTACAACAGCCATGGGGGTGGCTAAGTGTGTTGTTGTGAGCATCGGTTACTTGGTACTGGTGACCAAGTAGGTGTTGTTCAGGGTGGACCAGTTTCTCTATTACCATTGTAACACTGGCACCTGTGTCCCTGTAGGCCTGAACCTCAACACCATTTATTAGGGGTAGTTGCTTGTACTTATCCATGTTAAGGGGACAAGCAACTAAGGTGGCTAAATCAATAGCCCCCTCAGAGACTAACACAGCCTCTGTGGTCTCCATAACAAGACCAACCCCAACTAAGTTACCAAAAGTGAGCCCAGCTACTCCCTTGGATTGGCTATTAGTAGGTTTGCTCCCACCACCACTGCTATTACTAGGGGCACTAGGTGTAGCAGCAGGGGTTGTAGTGGTAGGAGGCTTGGTGCTTTTCTTTGGACAACTGGGATCTGTTGTCCAATGGCCTTTTATTTTACATACATAGCACCATGGTTTCTTTTCTTTGTTTTGATTGGAAGAGGATTTGGGCCCACCACCCCCACCAGAGTGTTTTTGTGGGCCTGATGAAGACTCATTTTTAGATTTGTCCCCACCCTTGTCAGAAGACTTACCATCCTTCTTCTTGCCATCTTTGTCACCCCCTGTATGAACTTTTCTGTTCACCCTTGTTCTGACCCATTTGTCTGCCTTCTTTCCCAATTCTTGGGGAGAGGTCAGATCAGAGTCCACCAGGTACTGGTGCAACAAATCAGACACACAATTATTAAGAATATGCTCTCTCAGGATTAAGTTATACCGGCTTTCATAATCAGTAACTTTACTGCCATGTAACTACCCATCCAAGGCCTTCACTGAATGGTCAACAAAGTCTACCCAGTCTTGTGAAGACTCCTTTTTGGTTTCTCTGAACTTCATCCTGTACTGTTCAGTGGTTAAGCCATAACCATCTAGGAGTGCATTCTTAAGAACTTTGAAATCATTGGCTTCACTTTCTTTCACAGTAAGGAGCCTATCTCTACCCTTTCCACTAAATGATAGCCATAGGATAGCAGCTCACTGCCTTTGAGGGACATCCTGTACAACACAGGCCCTCTCAAGTGCAGCAAACCACTTGTTAATGTCATCCTCCTCTTTATAAGGGGGAACTATCTTATGCAGATTCCTAGAATCATGCTCTTTTGCAGGATGACTATGGGGAATACTCCTGCTGCCACCATGGGTTTCTAAACCCAATTTCTGTCTTTCTCTTTCCACTTCTAAGGACTGCCTATCTAAATCCAGCTGTTGCTTCTTGATCTTCAGCCTGGTTTGTTCCACTCTCAATCTATTGAGCTCCCTTTCTAACACTCTGTCATCTGGGTGGGTGGGTGGGGCATGCCTTGAAACAGAAGTATGGTGAGAATGAACAGAAGGAGACCTGTCCCTTGCAGATGGCACCCTATTAGCTTGGCTAACAGAAACATCACTTCTACTATGATGTGAGACAACACTATCAGTATGATGTGACTCTACATCAGTACCAGCTATGCTAGGTTGTCTGACAATGGGCAGGCCAGGAAGTTTCCTTTCTAAATCTTTTGCTAGGGATGCCCCAGGGTCAGATTGGGAACCATCAGCTAATTTTTCAACAGAAGTGCCACCTCTGGCCTTATCCTGTTCAACAAGCATATTAACCAACAGTTCTCTAGAGGGATTCTTCCCTACACTTAAACCTCTTTCTATGCAGAGACTCCTTGCTCCTTTCCAGCTAAGGTGATCATAAGCAAGTTTGGACAGATCAACTGTTCGGCCTGTGCCAGACATTTTAGAAAGTGTTTAAGTGATAGAAAAAGTGAGAAAATGTTTTTCAGAACTTTTTGAAAGACAGAAAAAAACTTTTAAAACTTTTTAAGAACTTTTTAGAAAGTTTAGAGGTACTTTTCAGCACTTAGAAAAGAAGTGAAAGGAGAAAAGCAAAACTTTTTGGTTAGGTGTACATACACTGAACTTGTTTTGTATATTTTTCTCTCATGAAAAGTACAATGACAAAAGTGGTAAGTAGTTGCAAAGTACTTATCCCACCGCTGCACAACCAATGTAGGAGGCTGGACTGGCTTGTAGTGAGTACCAAGGGGTACTTACACCTTGCACCAGGCCCAGGTACCCCTTATTAGTGTATAGGGTGTCTAGCAGCTTAGGCTGATAGATAATGGTAGCTTAGCAGAGCAGCTTAGGCTGAACTAGGAGACGAGTGAAGCTCCTACAGTACCACTAGTGTCATATGCACAATATCATAAGAAAACACAATACACAGATATACTAAAAATAAAGGTACTTTATTTTTATGACAATATGCCAAAGTATCTCAGTGAGTACCCTCAGTATGAGGATATCAAATATACACAAGATATATGTACACAATACCAAACATATGCAGTATAGTATTAGAAAACAGTGCAAACAATGTATAGTTACAATAGGATGCAATGGGGACACATAGGGATAGGGGCAACACAAACCATATACTCCAAAAGTGGAATGCGAACCACGAATGGACCCCAAACCTATGTGACCTTGTAGAGGGTCACTGGGACTGTAAGAAAACAGTGAGGGTTAGAAAAATAGCCCACCCCAAGACCCTGAAAAGTGAGTGCAAAGTGCACTAAAGTTCCCCAAAGAGCACAGAAGTCGTGATAGGGGAATTCTGTAGGAAAGACCAAAACCAGCAATGCAACAACAATGGATTTCCAGATGAGGGTACCTGTGGAACAAGGGGACCAAGTCCAAAAGTCACGATCAAGTCGAGAGTGGGCAGATGCCCAGGAAATGCCAGCTGTGGGTGCAAAGAAGCTGCTACTGGATAGTAGAAGCTGAGGATTCTGCAAGAACAACAAGGGCTAGAAACTTCCCCTTTGGAGGATAGATGTCCCACGCCGTGGAGAGTCGTGCAGAAGTGTTTTCCTGCGGAAAGACCGTAAACAAGCCTTGCTAGCTGTAAAGCACACGGTTAGGGTTTTTGGGTGCTGCTGTGGCCCAGGAGGGACCAGGATGTCGCCAATTGCGTCAGGGGACAGAGGGGGTACCCAGCAAGACAAGGAGTCCTCTCAGAAGCAGGCAGCACCCGCAGAAGTGCTGGAACAGGTACTACGAAGTGGAGTGAAATGGTGCTCACCCAAAGTTGCACAAGAGAGTCCCACGCCGCCGGAGGACTACTCAGGAGGTCGTGCAATGCAGGTTAGAGTGCCGTGGACCCAGGCTTGGCTGTGCACAAAGGATTCCCTCGGAAAGTGCACAGGAGCCGGAGTAGCTGCAAAACACGCGCTTCCCAGCAATGCAGTCTGGCGTGGGGAGGCAAGGACTTACCTCCACCAAACTTGGACTGAAGAGTCACTGGACTGTGGGAGTTACTTGGACAGAGTTGCTGGATTCAAGGAACCTCGCTCGTCGTGCTGAGAGGAGACCCAGAGTACCGGTGATGCAGTTCTTTGGTGCCTGCGGTTGCAGGGGGACGATTCCGTCGACCCACGGGAGATTTCTTCGGAGCTTCTAGTGCAGAGAGGAGGCAGACTACCCCCACAGCATGCAACACCAGGAAAACAGTCGAGAAGGCGGCAGGATCAGCGTTACAGAGCTGCAGTAGTCTTCTTCGCTACTTTGTTGCAGTTTTGCAGGCTTCCAGCGCGGTCAGCAGTCGATTCCTTGGCAGAAGGTGAAGAGAGAGATGCAGGGGAACTCGGATAAGCTCTTGCATTCGTTATCTAAGGAAAACCCCAAAGCAGAGACCCTAAATAGCCAGAAAAGAGGGTTTGGCTACTTAGGAGAGAAGATAGGCTAGCAACACCTGAAGGAGCCTATCAGAAGGAGTCTCTGACGTCACCTGCTGGCCCTGGCCACTCAGAGCAGTCCAGTGTGCCAGCAGCACCTCTGTTTCCAAGATGGCAGAGGTCTGGAGCACACTGGAGGAGCTCTGGGCACCTCCCAGGGGAGGTGCAGGTCAGGGGAGTGGTCACTCCCCTTTCCTTTGTCCAGTTTCGCGCCAGAGCAGGGCTGAGGGGTCCCTGAACTGGTGTAGACTTGCTTATGCAGAAATGGGCACCATCTGTGCCCATGAAAGCATTTCCAGAGGCTGGGGGAGGCTACTCCTCCCCTGCCTTAACACCTTTTTCCAAAGGGAGAGGGTGTAACACCCTCTCTCTGAGGAAGTCCTTTGTTCTGCCATCCTGGGCCAAGCCTGGCTGGACCCCAGGAGGGCAGAAACCTGTCTGAGGGGTTGGCAGCAGCTGCAGTGAAACCCCTGAAAAGGCAGTTTGGCAGTACCCGGGTCTGTGCTACAGACCCGTGGGATCATGGGATTGTGCCAACAATGCCAGGATGGCATAGAGGGGGCAATTCCATGATCATAGACATGTTACATGGCCATATTCGGAGTTACCATTGTGAAGCTACACATAGGTATTGACCTATGTGTAGTGCACGCGTGTAATGGTGTCCCCGTACTCACAAAGTCCGGGGAATTTGCCCTGAACAATGTGGGGGCACCTTGGCTAGTGCCAGGGTGCCCACACACTAAGTAACTTAGCACCCAACCTTTACCAGGTAAAGGTTAGACATATAGGTGACTTATAAGTTACTTAAGTGAAGTGGTAAATGGCTGTGAAATAACGTGGATGTTATTTCACTCAGGCTGCAGTGGCAGGCCTGTGTAAGAATTGTCAGAGCTCCCTATGGGTGGCAAAAGAAATGCTGCAGCCCATAGGGATCTCCTGGAACCCCAATACCCTGGGTACCTCAGTACCATATACTAGGGAATTATAAGGGTGTTCCAGTATGCCAATGTAAATTGGTGAAATTGGTCACTAGCCTGTTAGTGACAATTTGGAAAGAAATGAGAGAGCATAACCACTGAGGTTCTGGATAGCAGAGCCTCAGTGAGACAGTTAGTCATAACACAGGTAATACATACAGGGCACAC
This sequence comes from Pleurodeles waltl, assembly GCF_031143425.1. Lineage (NCBI taxonomy): Eukaryota > Metazoa > Chordata > Amphibia > Caudata > Salamandridae > Pleurodeles > Pleurodeles waltl. The sequence continues at coordinate 4,609,827 of NC_090444.1, read as the reverse complement.
TTATGAGCACTGGGGCCCTGGGTGGCAGGGTCCCAGTGACACATACAACTAAAACAACATATATACAGTGAAATATGGGGGTAACATGCCAGGCAAGATGGTACTTTCCTACAGCATGTCAATACAAAGCAATACAAATTCTGGTTATGTGATGGAGTCAAGGCCTTCATCAGGTCAACTAAGTCAAGTACAGTAAAAATAAATCTGTCAAGTGCAGTGATCATTTCAGTGTAGGAATATTGATGATGGTAAGTACACATCTTACTAAATCAAAATCAGCTTTGTCAGCACCAATGAGGATGCAGTATTAGTGTCCAGACTTTCTGTTCACACTTTCAGTGAGATGTATACAAGGTCAGTTGACGTCAGAGCACCTCTCCTGGCACAATTAGTGGCTTACGTGAGGGTGATGGGTGTGATTTAGCTTGTGAGTGCTCAGAGTGGCTCAATCAAGGGTTTTTTGTATGTAAGTGCTTGCTGACATTGATTTTGGAAGGTGAAGTACACAGATGGACTGGAGAGACTTTTTTTGAGAAGGTGCTAGTAGAACCTTGAGCTACCTATCACAGTGTTCCACGCCTTGGTTTAAGGTTCTGTTGCTGCTCCTCTACTTTGTTTGGTTCTGTCCCTCCTTTGTTGGAGGAGATCACCATTCTAGATTTTTCTCCGTCTTTGACAACTGAAGAAACATGAGGCAGGTTGCCCCCATACCTAGGTGCAAAGTCAACCAACTTAACAAATAAGCATATTAATTAACTGATTACTCTTCTTAGAAGGGTAGACTCAAAAAGGGTAGTGTTCTTTTCAACCTCCCATTCGCTGGTAAGGCAAAGGATGAAATAGTATAGGTGAATGCTTTTATGGGCTGATTTGAAAGCGCTGCTGCTGGCAGACAATTAGAACTATGTGAGAATCACCAGGAAAGGGGCTTTGGCTCCACCCACATGTTGGTAGCCAGGAGTTAATGCTTGATTAGGAATAAGTTGTGCGCTTCCACAAAAAAGTGCTTCCGCTCCTTGCAGCTCTAATCACTTTGTTTATTTATCCAACTCCCAAGTTTTAATTTTCAGGATCACATATATGACATTGTAAGGGTACTACAGTTTCTTAGATAATTAGATAATGTACGGTGTTTTTCTGTGGCAGTAGCACAGATAAGAGGAGGGAAATCAGTAATCTACATTGATTTTGAGGTCCGGCTTTACAGTGCAAGTGTCACCTGGCCTTATGGGATAAACAAAAAAAGCTTTCAGAGTCCTCCCAAACCCCTAAGTACAGGACTTGATTGGGTCAAATTTGTGTGCTTCCACTAGAAAGACTGCGTGTGTTGCACCTAATGGGTTGTGGCATAGATTATACCCAGTGCAGCAGGACTGAATTGGCTATTGTTGGACCTGGCCCTCTGTGTATGGTCATCCCCAAACGGTTTACCTTTACCCTCCCCTCTTTTACTAAATTCATTTTTGTTGGTCTAGGGACTCGGTGATGTTTATCACTGCTAACCAGTGCTAAAATGCTTATGCACACTCCCCTAAACATGGTTTGATTGCATTATGGCTGAATGGCTTATTTAATTTACTTATAAGTCCCTTGTACAGTGGTATAGCATATATCCAGGGCATGTAAATTAAATGCTACCAGCATAAATTTGTCAATTAGGCACATACAAATCAAACCATGTTTAGAGGTGATAGGGCAGTTAACGCCACTTCTAGTTCTAAGGTCGATGAATCTTTTTCTCTCAGTTTCAAGGGATGAAGAGATCAATATAAAATTCCAAACCTCAATTTCAGTGTAACCCATTTGGTCACACTCAATCTCGGAGTTTTAAAGAGTTTTATTACAGCCTCAAAGCCAGACTTACAAACATGAATCTCAAAAACATTCCATAAATGTAAAGTATTACCAAAGGTAAATCAAAGAGGCGCACCACATGAAATTTAATTAACATGTAGAAAACAAATATTTCAATAGCAAAAATACAAAAAATTAGGAAAAGAGTATGGTGCCTTGAATTCAGGCTTGAGCTTTCCCGCCTAACCATTATATATGTTCCCAACTTTTCTATATTGAAGAGGATTTTAGAGAAACATGTCAGCACCACAGAATCCTCTGTAGATGATCTGGCAAGAGAAGTGTAAGCAGCATATAGCTACAGAATGAAGCAAAAGGTGAGAAGTTTGTACTCCTTATCTATCCACTCTAGTCAAAGGGCAGTGGTAATCTGATTCTTTAGCTAAAAAAAAAATGCTTAAAACCCTAAATCTCCAAAATGCTGACCTCACAGCTAAGTGAGGAGTAATCTAAGAAGTCCACTAAGGACTGGTTAGGGAGCTTGCAGCTGTCCCTGAGCCTGTGTCGGTATTTCTCAGAGGTGAAACCAAATTGAAAAGAAGAATGGTCTTCATGGGTGCATAGTTGGTCTGGTCGTCTACCGTCAGGAGTGTGTCCCTCCCCACCATGGTCATGTACCTCCACAAAATACTCCCTTCTACCCAGTACTCCTCTGGAGCACAATGTACCCTCAGAGCTACCTCATAGGCTGAGAAACATTCATCTACATCTTCTCACATCACATAACAGAGCACCAGGTGTTTGGGGATGCAGACCTTCACCCCTCCATTGGACACTAGTGACTCGCTGCCACCATTACTAATTGACTCCACTTGCTTGGATTTGGTGTCCAGCTCTCTCATGTTTTTCTCATGATCCAACAGTAGTGTCTTTTCAGCCAAGACCCTCTCAGCCTTCTCCTTCTCCAACTTTTGTTCTACCAGCTCCCTCTCCTCCCTCCTGTCCTCCAACTCCACTTGTGCCAGGCCCTTGGAAGACAGACTGCTTCCTGCCCCTTCCTGGATATCGTGATTCCCTTCCTGGGGCAGGCGTGTTCTTCCTGCCACTTCAGCTTCTTCTCTGGGTCCTGGTTCTAAGCCTCATTTAGTTACAGGTCCCCCTCAAGATCATTCTCCTCTGTTATACTTTGAGCGCTCTGACCTCCTCATAGACTCAGAGGGCTATCGGTAGATCTGCTTTAGAAGATTTTCTGCCAACATTCAGCCCCTATTGTAGAGACTTTGCAGCTCAGCCTTAGTGAAGCTGTCAACATTCATCAGTGCCCTCTCCATGGTAAGAGAGGGAGGTAGGGATGCTTGGATTTAAAGCCAATGTAGAGTAAGGAGAATTTATAAAGAGGTCACTCTCATGTCAAATTGTTTATCTTGGAATTTTTGTGTAAATCTTTGTGTAACAGAAATCACTGTATGGTACTTCACAAATACAAGTCCTAATCCCGATGCAGCGACCTATGTGGAAAATGGGGTTATTGGCTGACTATGGTGTGAGCCCCGGTGTCAAACATCAGCCACAATCCTTTGCAGTGTGAACCACAAAAAAGTCACTAAATTAACCAGTGCTTAACCCCAGGTAGCGTGGCACAGAAACCAGTCAGGCTTACCTTAGAGGCAATGTGTAAAGTATTTATGCAGCACACAAAAAGTGATGAAGTCAAAACACAACACAAGACAACTCCCAAAACTATTTAGAAAAAAAGAGTACATTTTAATAAACTATTTAACATGCCTACCGTGGAGAGTTGAGAAAGAAGCCTCTCTCTTGCATGGTTATCCCTACTTTTGGCCTCTTTGTGAGTGTATGTCAATGTGTTTTTACAGTGTCATTGGGATCCCACTAACCAGGACCCCATTGCTCATAGATAAAAACCTATATGTCAGTGTGTTTTGTCTGTCTCACTGGGGTCCCGCTAGCCAGGACCCCAGTGCTCATAGTTTGTGGCCTAATGTGTATGCCTGTGTAGTGCCTAATTGTGTCACTGAGGCTCTGCTAACCAGAATCTCAGTGCTTATGCTCTCTCTGCTTTTAAATTTGTCACTGTAGGCCGGTGACTTCATTTACCAATTTCAATTGGCATACTTGACCCCCCTTATAAGTCCCTAGTATATGGTACCTAGGTACCCAGGGCATTGGGGTTCCAGGAGATCCATATGGGCTGAAGAATTTATTTTGCCACCCATAGGGAGGTCAGACAAACCCTTACACAGGACTGCCATTGCAGCCTGTGTGAAATAGTGCACACACTATTTCACAGCCATTTTCTCTGCACTTAAGTAACTTATAAGTCACCTATAAGTCTAACCTTCACTTGTTGCTAAGTGTGAGGGCACCCTTTCACTAGCAAAGGTGCCCGACATAGTTCAGGACTATTTCCCGGACTTTGTGAGTTTGGGGACGCCATTACACGTGTGCACTACATATAAGTCAATACCTATATGTAGCTTCACAATGGTAACTCCAAATATGACCATGTAACATGTATAAGATCATGGCATTGTCCCCCATTCCAAATCTGGTATTGGGGAGCCAATTCCATGCATCCTGGGGGCTCCATTATAGACCACCAGTACTGCCAAACCAGCTCTCTGAGGCTTGCACTGCAGCTACAGCTGCTGCCATTTCACAGACAGGGTTCTGCCCTCCTGGGGTCTGGGCAGCAAACCTCAGGAAGGCAGAACAAAGCATTTCCTCTGAGAGCCGGGTGCTACACCCTCTCCCTTTGGAAATAGGTGTTACAGGCTGGGGAGGGGTAGCCTCCCCCAGCCTCTGGAAATGCTTTGAAGGGCACAGATGGTGCTCTCCTTGCATAACCCAGTCTACACTGGTTCAGGGACCCTTTCTCACCTGTTCTGGTGGGAAACTGGACAAAGGAAAGGGGATTGACCACTCCCCTGTCCATCACCACCCCAGGGGTGGTGCCCAGAGCTCCTCCAGTGTAACCCAGACTTCAGCCATCTTGCTTTGCAAGGTGTGGGGACACTCTGGAGGGCTCTGAGTGGCCAGTGCCAGCAGGTGACGTCAGAGACCCCTCCTGATAGGTCCATACCTGATAAGGTAGCCAATCCCCCTGTCAGGGCTATTTAGGGTCTCTCCTTTGGGTTCTCTTCTGATTCTGCTTGCAAGTTTCCTTCAGGAATCCTCTGCGACAACTTCAGACTCTTCTGACCACGGATCAACCACAGCCTGCTCCAAGAACCACTGTAACTGCAACAAAGTGTCTACTATAGACTCTTTTCTTCAGCAACCTCAGGTCCAAGTCAACAACAGTTTTCATGGTGTGAACGCTCTGGGGACTCCCTGTCTTTATTCTGCACCAGAAGAACCGAAGAAATCTCCCATGGAGTGACAGAGTCACTCCCCAGCTCCAAGCAGGCACCTTCCAAGAAGACAACCGGTACCCTGGGACTCCTCTCACAATGACGAGCGTGCTCCGAAGGCCACAGAGGGTGGACATCATTGACATAGATTGTCCTGAGGTCCTGCTGACACAATTTGGAGGAGTTAAGACCTTGCCTTCCCCGAGAACGATTGCACCCCTGTGTACTGTGTCTTCTTTGCCTCCTGAGGCCTCTGTGCATTCTTTGCAATATTCCTTTATGCACAGCCTGGCCCAGGTCCCCAGCACTCCATCCTGTGACGCTCAACTCGCTGAGATGTTCTCTGGCGGCGTGAGACCTTCTTTTGTTGTGCTGCATCAACCACATTTTGCACCTCCTTGAACCCAGGTCCTGTGGCTCCTGAGGGCACTGGCTGGCATCCTGAGGGCTCCCTAAAGTGCTGAGAGCCCCCTAATCCCCCTCACACAGAGTTGAGACCCCCAGTCCCTCCTGGGTCCATCCAGCACTATTTTGATGCAAAACGCACTTTTGTCGTAGCCACCGCTTGTTGATGACTTCCAACACAAAATCTCATCTGCAACGATCTTCATGCTGTGGGACATCTTCTGCATTATGCAGGAACCCGCTGACATCTTCCTAGGGTGCATTTCTGCAGTCTTCGACTAACTGGGGACTCTTCTTTTGCACCCTCTTCTGAGTTGGCAGGGGCTTCTGTCCTTCTTGGGACTTCTTTCGACTTCTGGACTTGGTCCCCTTCCTTTTCAGATCTTCAGGTCCAATAATCCAGAAGTTGTTCTTTGCAGACTTGGTTGGCTGCTGCAAAATCCCAAAAACGAGGTGTTAGTGTGTCCTACGGAAACTTGCAGTACTTTACTCCTGCTTTTCTGGGCTCTGGGGTGGGGTAATTGACTTACCTTTACTGTATTCTTCTCTCCCAGCGATTCTGCAGAAACTACACTTGTCTAGGGGGGAATTTGTGATTCACATTCCACTTTCCAAGTATATGGATTGTGTTGCCCCTAGACCTATTTTCTCCCATTGCATTCTATAGGATTTCCTACTGTTTGCATTGTTCTATGACTATTTACTTGTCTAATTTTGGTGTCTAGTGTATATATTGTGTATAATACTTACCTCCAGAAGGAGTATTGTCTCTAAGATATTTTTGGTACTGTGTCACCCAAATAAATACCTTTATTTTTGGTAACACTGTGTATTGTCTTTACTTGTGTATAGGTACTGTGTAACTATAAGTGGTATTGCATGAGCATTGTATGTCTCCTAGTTCAGCCCAAACTGTTCTGCTATAGCTACCTCTATCAGCCTAACCTGCTAGAACACTACTACTTCAATAATAAGGGATAACTGGACCTGGTATAGGTATAAGTACCCAAGGTACCCACTACAAACCAGGCCAGCCTCCTACACTCAGCCAAAGGAAGACTAGGGAGTGTGATCTGATTGCCTTAAAGATTCTGGGCATTAGGCTCTCTGTGAAAATGGTTCCAGGAAGAAAACATGGCTGCAATCACCACCCCTGCCAATAAAACAAACAATTATCCCCAAGGGGGAGAGTGCCATCATCAAGAAATATGTACCCGAGACAGGGTGGACCTCCAAAAACTGTGTGCCAAAGTTGGAGTGTGTAGCTATGTAGTTGGTTCCTGAAGTGCAGTGCCTCAACATCCAGCTTTTGTGCGTAGGTGCCTTCCGAGCATGTGCCCAAGGTGTGCTTTGCCACTGCATGAGACTTGCTGTTGCTGACCTTGTGCTACTGTGATCTTGGACCTTGGTAGTCCACTTACTACATCACAATGGTCCACCATGACCAGATTCTCTGTTATCCTGCTGTCACTCTGCCTGGATTGCAGGTCAACCCACTGTAGGTTGAACCTCCAGCCAGCACACCTCCTCCCAGAAGAGGGAGTGAATCAAGATGTTTTCTGCAGAAAGTACGGGATACCGGAAAATAGATTTTTAGGCCTTCATTGCGGTGAGACTTTCAATATCAAAGAGTTACTTGGGAACTTAGCACTCTAACTGACCTCTGAGGTAAAGTTCACCTAAGGCTTGATACATGCTCAAAGGACACTTAAACACCGGGGGTGGCCTACCACGACCTACCAAACAGTTTTGGAGTACCGAAGAGATGGGTGTGCTGAAGCAGAATACAAAGTGAAATAGCACACGCGCCAATTGGAAAATTGTGACTGGTTTATGTGGTTTGAATCATTATGTGTCACATGAGTAGATTAAAATACTTTCTTTTACCAAAGTTAATCAATGGGTTGGCCGTTTAGTTATTGTGCTGCTGGGTGATTGTTGAGTGCATAGTTTGCATATTGTTACACTTCCTCCCTGAGAAGCCTATGACTGCTCGTCATTGCTACCTATGAAAGTCAAGTGCTGAAGGCTTTGTATTTGTACCCTCTTCTACTTTGTGCAGTAATTTTAGAACGCACCACAGAGCATCAGAGGCAAATAACTCGACACCCCCACAGCTGAGCACAATAACCTCTGTCAGCCCTGTTTCTTGCTCCATGGTACTAAGGAGTGAGGTCACTTGCTTGCTGATCCACACTGGCCATCCTGCTGCCTTACCAGAGTTCTCTTCAATGTGGCAGTTTGGAATTATCACAAGTTAATATCAATGAGTCAAACAGGATATATGCATTTACTCAAATGTTTAGGCTTCAGCATGTCACTTAGACTCAGTATTAATAAGAGAAAGGATTCCTCCATCAAGAGCATTTGATGCAATGAGCCAAACAGGTATGAATAACTACTAACTAAGGAATGCCCTCGAAGGAAATCTCATAATGGGTGACCTCTTATGGAAATTCTTCACCTCAGCAATTCCTAAAAATTAATTCCACAGGGAGTGGAACTCTGGATTGCACAGCCTTTTTACTCAAACACCCTCATCCATTTACCTCCTATCTCAAATGAAGGACCAGCCCACTCAGGCTCAACATTCTTAAGTGGCTGTGCTCAGATACCAAAGCAGCATGCACCATTAAGAACAATGGAGCAACTTCACTATGTAATCATTGTACTAGATTGCCAACTACTCCAATCAAATGGCATATTTACCTCACTTTTTACAAACAACCATTTTTACAGTAAAGCATGATAGCAACCGTCAAAATAATTTTGCACTGCTGAATAAGATAATGACAAAGTTTATCAACATAGAGAATTCCACAAAACACCTGGATCCTCCAAGAGAATGCCATTAAACCTAACCTTGCTGTACTGTATGAAAATGTTATACCTACAAAACTATCATATGTCAGGGATTTTCACCACCATGATAGGAACAGACAGAACTGTTTCAATAAAGACCACAATAAGTAAAAGTAGACCCTGCTGTTCAAGCCCCACCTCAAAGATCAATATCAACCCAATCTGTCAAGGATGAGCACTATTATGCCAAAGTAAATCATTGCTGTACCTCTATTATGCCAGCAATATATCCGATGCGGCGTTGGACACACATACCTTTAGGCACCAGTCCCACATGACAGGCTACTCAGAGATTTTTGAAAGTTCATGCCTTCAGGAGCAGAAGAGGATGGAAGGATACATAGAGTGTGATCAATGCTTTGACTGAGGCTTTGTGTCTCAAGAAAGACTCATTCTACAAAATACCTAACTAAAGACAAGGGGGACTATGGCCCTATTACAACCCTTGCGGTCAGTGATATAGTAGCGGTAATACCACTAACAGGCCGGCAGAAACCGCTCAGATAGACAGCCACTTTAACAAACCGACCACCAGGGCGAAATCAACGGGCACCACAGTGGTAACTGTCTACAGCCAGGTGAAAGACAATGTTCCACCCACTGTGTAATGACACACTAATCCGCCACCTTTTCCGGGGCGGTACCAACGACATCAAAAGCCTGGTGGAAACACTGCACAGAAGGAAGACGACTCACCTCTGGAGACTCAAGGAAGAAGCACGCCGCCATGGAGCCCGAGTTGCATGTGTTCCCCATGCTCTTCTACGTTCTGCTCCACTATGAACACCAACACCGGCAAAGAAAACCATGGTGAGTACTGCCGCCTAGCACACAGAGGAGGGGGGGAGAAAAAAGAGTGAAACACACATGCAACACACAACACGCAACACCCCCGCCCCTAACACCATACACACAAGCAGATGCACTAACATTACATATTCACCCCATATCCCTCAGGAATAATGCAAGGACAACCAAAATAGAGTAAAGAGTGTGACTATAGTAGTAATACGTGCATCCAAATCAAAAAGTATATATATATTCACAAATCAGGGGACACTGCTCAGTCCTCAATGTTCGTGGGCCACAGGGCTACATCACAAAGTACACGGCCGCACCTCACTCCTGCAACAACATGGAGAGAACACTGCAAGGGCAAGGGGTCAAAAATAGCCAGGCACCTCAGGAGGATGGGGAATGGGGGGGCACCTCAGCCGGAAGATGGTACAATGCTGCTGGTCCTGGAGGGGGCAACATGCCCTGTGCTCTGTCCTAGGGATTGCAAGGCCACAGTTTCTCAAGTGGGTGACTTGCCCACATGCTCTGGAGGGGGCAACATGCCCTGTGCTTGGTCCTGGGGAATGCTAGGCCACAGTCTCTCAAGTGGGTGACTTGCTCACATGCTCTGGAGGGGGCAACATGCCCTGTGCTTGGTCCTGGGGGAGTGCAAGGCCACAGTCTCTCAAGTGGGTGACTTGCCCACTGGTTCTGCAGGGGGTATTGTGCCCAGTGAGCTTCATCCTGGGGAGGATGGGGTGAGTGGATGGCTTCTCCACTGGTTCTGGAAGGGGCATTGTGCCCAGTGAGCTTCATCCTGGGGATGATGGGGTGAGTGGATGGCTTCTCCACTGGTTCTGGAGGGGGCATTGTGCCCTGTGATGCAGATCTTGGAGAGTGCAAGGTCACAGTCTCTCACCTGGGGGTCATACTTACAGGATTTTCAAGGGCCAGGCCGCACAACAGCCCATGGACGCAGGACTACACACTGTCCGCCGGCGGTGATGGCTGCTCAGTGGTGACAGTGGTGCTGCAGCTGGCCGAGCTGGTAGTGGTGGGGGGAGGCTCCAGCCCATCACCTGCAGCCTCGGACGGCTGCCCACTGGGACTGCTGCTGCTGGTGGCGGTGCTGGTGGCGGTACTGGCAGTTGTGGGGGGAGGATCCAGCCCATCCCCTGCAGCCTTGGACAGCTGCCCACTGGGGCTGCTGATGCTGGTGGCGGTGCTAGTAGTGGAGGGGGGAGGCTCCAGCACATCCCCTGCAGCTTTGGATGGCAGCACCACCATGGTTGGTGGTGGGGGCTCCAACTGAGTCCCAGCAACAGGCCCCTTGTCTCTACTGCCTGCTGTTGCAGGCCCCTTGCCCTTCCTTCCTGCAGCTGGGGCTTCCTCCTTGCCCTTCCTTTCAGCACCTGGGGCTCCCTCCTTGCCCTTCGTTCCTGCAGCTGGGGCTGCCTCCTTGCCCTTCCTTCTTACAGCTGGGGCTGACTCCTTGCCCTTCCTGGACGCACTTGGGACAACCACCCTTTCCGTCTGGCTGGCTGGTGGCAGGGATCCTTTCCCACCTGGAGTAGCTGGGGACACTACTGTGCCCATAGACTGGGTGGCTAAGGTGCTTGCCTGGGTTTTGACCACACTGGCCTCACATGAGGGATGGGGGAGGAGGGCTAGGGAAGAGGTCAATGTTAGTGAGGAAAAGCTTTTAGGGACATTGGGGCGGGAAGAGGGAGATGGTTCTGGAGTGGAGGAAGAGGGAGTGGTGGTAGGAGGTGTCAGTCTGCTGTGTTTGGGTGCAGGTGCATGGGCTGGATGCTGTTGTGAGGTAGATGTCTGTTGGGTGTCTGAGTGCTTGCGTTTGTGTACTTTGGGAGGCGGGGGCACAGACACAGTAGAGAGGACACAGGGGACGTGTACATGGATGTGGGGTTGGTGACTGCCAGATAAGGGTGTGTACTGATAGGTGTGCTGGTGATGGTAGTAATGGATGAGGATGTGGTGCATGCAGGTGTGAGTGTAGACGTAACTGGGAGAGAGGTGGAGGACGAGGAGGAGGAGGACACAGTGGAGGCAGTGGATGTTGGTATGTCTGATTCTGGATGTTGTTTGTGTGAGTGCCTGTGGGATGAAGTGTGGTGCTTGTGTTTGCATTGTCCACTTTTGAGTGTTGTCCTGGGTGCCTGCTCATCTGCTTGTGTGCTTGGGATAGGTTGGGGTTGAGGGGAATGGGATTGGGTGGAGGAAGTTGGGGGGGGGAGGGTGGAAACAGGGACAATGGCTGCCATCAGAGAGGAGGCCAGAGCTTGGATTGATCTCTGTTGGGCCACCAAGCCAGTGTGAATACCCTCCAGAAATGCATTGGACTGTTGCATTTGGGCTGCCAGCCCCTGGATGGCATTCACAATGGTTGATTGCCCAACAGACATGGATCGCAGGAGGTCAATAGCCCCCTCACTCAGGTCAGCAGGGCTAACTGGGGCAGGGCCTGAGGTGCATGGGGCGAAGGAGATGCCCACCCTCCTGGGTGAGTGGGCACGGGAAACTCCCTGAGTGGCTGCTGAGAGGGCGGTGCTGGTACGGGGTGGCTGCTATACCTGTATCTGGGGTGGGCACAGAGGTGTCTGCCACCACCAAAGAGCTTCCATTAGAGGAGGAATCTGTGTCCGAACTGTCCCCTCCAGTCTCTGCAGTGGTGCTCCCCTCGCCCTACATCCCACTTGTGCCCTCACCGTCGGTGGATTCAGCCTCCTGGGTCCTGTGGGATGCAGCTCCCTCCGTTGCCGGTGCCTCTGCTCCTCCGACAGATGATGCTAATGCACATAAGGACAGTGTGACAAAACAAAAAAGGGGGGGATACACTTTGTCAAAGGCGGCACCAACACCACTGTTAACGTACATAACAAACTCACACAAAGGGAAAAGCCATACGCACTAGGCAATGCACTACCAGTCACAATGCTAGCCACCCACCCATGAGTAGGGACATCTAACGCAAATTGCAGCATACCTGAGTCCCTGAGCCCCCTGCCAAGTAGTGGATGCCTACTAGCTTGGTTGCAGGACTTTCACATCAGAATCCTGTACAGCATGGGACCTACTCGTCAATGGCAGGCCTGGCCTAGGGGCAACCACAGGGCCACCACCCCCGCCCGATACCACCCCACAAGGCGTAAATTGTAAATTAGGGCACTGTACGCAACCCCTTGTGGCTGCTGTGATACCCCCAAGTACCCAACCAGCTCCGGATAGGCCACCACCAGTATGGGGGCCATCAGGGGGTCAGGGTTCGACGGGCACCCCTTCCTCATTGGGAGGCCACCCCCAGCTGGGCCTCCGCCGTCTTCCATGCCCAGCATCTCAGGTCCTCCCACCATTTCTGACAGTGGGTGCTCCGCCTGCCGTAGACCCCCAGAGTCCGCAAGTCCTTGGCGATGGCACGCCATATACCCTTCTTTTGATGGGCGCTGACCTGCAGGGAAATGGACACAGGGAAAGGTATTAGTCCTACCGCTCTGACTGTAACACTCATGGCCCACCATGCCCATTACCATCCCCACCATACATGCTCTACGCTGCCCAGGACCCATCCACCAAAACCCCTACATGAGGCCTTCACACACAGCACTCCATGCACTCAATCCCCATGAATCATACTCACGGTGTACTCACCTGTTGGTCTGAAGGAACATACAGCAGTCAGTACTGGGTAGGACCCCATCCACCAGTCGCTCCAACTCCGCTGAGGTGAAAGCAGGGGCCCTTTCCTCAGTAAAACGAGCCATGGTCAGTTCCAGACACAGGTCACAGCAGCACCTGCAGTGTAGATCTTCTCCTGTTGAAGGTCAGGTAGCAAGTGAGTGCACAGCTAGAAAATGGCAGTCACGTACGCTGCGGGGTGTACCGTCACCGCTGGCGTACATCACCATTGGCCACTGGGCCCCATAGGGCCCAATGATAAACAATGAGGAATTGCATGGCTGTTCTCGACCACCTCCTGCAACGGCGCACAACGTCAGCGGAATTACCTCATTTCCACCTGTCCCTCCAAACAGGACAGGCGGACGCCATTTCAGGGGGGGGTGCAGGCCATGGATCCTAACTGCGTCACAGTACACAAATGCACTATTCGGACATCTGCAACAAAATAATGTTACAATCACAATATGCATTGAACTGTAGTGGTTGGAATGTAGAGATAATGACCAGCTGCTCTGTCTTTTGCCCCATAGATTGCAACTGCTGCAAATGAATAGGAGATAGAGACATCCCCCGTGTACAGACCCCTGGTGGACTTAGCAATAATGGAGGACAGGCACATTATCCTCACCTATAGACTTGACAGGGCCACAGAGATGTGTGCCCAATTGGAGCCTGACCTAATGTCTGCTATCCGTCACCCCACTGGGATCCCCCCTCTTGTGCACATCCTATCAGTGCTCCATTTCCTGGCAAGTGGCTCTTTCCAAGCAACAGTGGGTGTGGCAGCAGGAATGTCACAATGTTCTCAATAGTGCTGACAAGAGTGCTGCCTGCCCTGATTAAAAACATGTGCAGCTACATCGTTTTCCCCCAGGTGGAGAATTTGGCCACAGTGAAAGCTGATTTCTATGCAATGGGACATATCCCCAACATCATTGGGGCAATAGATTGAACACATATTGCATTTGTCCACCCCCTGGTGAAATGTACAGGTGTTCAGAAATCAAAAGAGTTTTCACTCCATGAATGTCTAGATGGTGTGCCTGGCAGACCAGTACATCTCCCATGTCAATGTAATGTATCCTGGGTCTGTGCATGATAACTTTATCCTGAGGAATAGCAGCATCCCAAATGTGATGGCCCAACACAGAGGCACATGGTGTGGCTAATAGGTGAGCCCTGGTTCCCACCCAGTGGATGTTGGTGTATGGGTATGGTGTGGGCCCTAAGAGTGAGTGTGTGGCTAACAGTTGTCCCTCGATATTTGCAGGTGGCTCTGGTTACCCCAACCTCTCATGGCTACTGACCTGTGAGGAATGGCAGGACAAGGGCAGAGGAACGTTACAATGAGGCACATGGGCAAAAAAGAAGGATTATAGAGAGGACCTTCGGCCTCCTGGAGGCCGGGTTTTGTTGCCTCCATCTAACAGGTAGATCCCTGTGCTACTCACCCAAGAAGGTATGCCAGATAATCGTGGCATGCTGTATGTGGCACAACCATGCATTGCGTCGCCAGGTACCTTTTCTGGAGGAGGAGAAGGCTGGAGGTGGCCGTGTGGCAGCAGTTGATCCTCTGGACAGTGAAGATGAGGAGGCAGAAAATGAGGATGAGGACAACAGAAGTGCAATTATTTGTCAATACTTCCAATGAGACACAGTTAAGACAGTGTTAGTACACATTTCATTGACAGTTTGATGTGTGACATTGTCGCTGGCAGGCTGTGTATTCCTACTTCTATGCCCACTCACTGTACCCTTTGGCATATCTTTTTGCAGATCTTGATGCCCAACTATTGCTCCTGGTGTGGTCAGTGCAGCCAACTACATGGCTTTCCAATGTAAACATTACTGTACAGTTGAATTGCAATGTTTGAACCTGGTTAAACAAATACATCTTGAAAACATTTGACATACACCATAATTGTATTTTATCAAAGTGTGTTTATTGTAGTGCTCTGACGAAGAGGGGGTAGTGGAATTGGCTGGGGTGATGATGGAGGAAAGTCCAGTCTATTTGTATCGCAGGTGCATTGTCCAAGGGGACATAAGAAGGGGAGCAATGGCAGTTCAAGGTGGACAGGGTGACAGAGTGGGACGAAAGGGTGACCACCAGGAGAGTCTCATTTCCTGGCGGGGGTCTTGGCAATAGTCTCTGGCTTCTGCCTGCATCGCAGAGAACATTTGTGGGTTGGTTCTCCTCCTGCAGGGGAGGGGTGCTGGTGGCCTGTTGGTCCTGTGGCAGGGCCTCCTGTCCACTAGCGGAGGTGGAGGGCTGTTCAGTGGTTTGGCTAGTGTCAGGGGCCCAGTGGTGTGCCACTGCCTCCCTCATACTGTTGGCCATGTCTGCCAGCACCCCTACAATGGAGACCAGGGTGGTGTTGATGTCCCTCAAGTCCTCCCTGATTCCCAGGTACTGTCCCTCCTGCAGCTGCATGTTCTCCTGCAACTTGTCCAGAATCTGGCCCAGCATATCCTGGGAATGTTGGTATGCTTGCAGGATCACAGTGAGTGCCTCCTGGAGGGTTGGTTCACTGGGTCTTTCCTCCCCCTGTCACACAGCTGTTCGCCCAGCTTCCCTGTTGTCCTGTGTCTCTGTCCCCTGAACCGTGTGCCCACTGCCACTCACCCCAGGTCCCTGATTGTCCTGTGGTTGTGGTGTGCCCTGGGGTCCTTGTAGTGGTGGGCACACTGCTGATTGACTTGTCCTGGGGACAGAGGTATGGGCTCGCTGGGTGGGTGCGGTGGTGATGTTTCGTGAAGGGGGAGGCTCTGTGGTGGTGTGACAGTGTGCCTGGGTAACCGACTGTCCCGAGATCCCAGATGGGCCAGGTTGGTCATCCAGATCCAGGCAACCACAGCTGCTGTCATCACTGTGGGCCTCTTCTGTTGGGGGGCTGGCTGTGGCTGGCACCTCTTCGCTGGTGACATTGGCTGGGTTACCTGTGGGGATGTAAATGAAGTGTTATTGTTTCGGTGTGTGACATATTGTGCATGGGTGTGCTGCCCTCTTTGGTTAGATTTGCCCTGGCAGATTTTCCTTGTGTGAGTTGTTATGTGGTGGGCTAGGTGATCCTCTATAGTGTGCATGCTGTGCAGATAGCTGTCCATGCAGGTCTGTGAGAGGTGTCCATGCATTTGTGTTGTATGCAGGGCTTCGCATTGGGATGAGTGGGTTGTGGTGGTGGGGTGTGTGGAGCGTGGTGGGGTGATGGGAGTGAGGGTGAGGGTGGGGTATGTGATGGCATGTAGGTAGGGGGGTGGTAGTAATAGAGAGTTGACTTACCAGAGTCCAGTCCTCCTGCTACTCCTGCCAGGCCCTCAGGATGCATGATTGCCAAGACTTGCTACTCCCATGTTGTTAGTTGTGGGGGAGGAGGTGGTGGTCCACCACCAGTCCTCTTTACAGCTAGTTGGTGTCTTGCTGCAATGGAATATACCTTCCCCCGTAGGTTGTTCCACCTCTTCCTGATGTCAACCCTTGTTCTAGGGTGCTGTCCCACAGCATTGACCCTGTCCACGATCCTCTGCCATAGCTCCATCTTCCTAGCAATGGATATCTGCTGCACCTGTGATCCAAATAGCTGTGGATCTATCCGGATGTTTTCCTCCACCATGACCCTTAGCTCCTCCTCAGAGAACCTGGGGTGTCATTGTGGTGCCATGAGTGTGGTGTGAGTGGTGTGGGTGAGGGTGTGTAGGGTGATGTGCTGGGGTGTGTGTTGTGAGGTACATGGGTGGTGTATAGGTGATGGTGGTATGTGGCTCTGGTTGTGTGGGTGCTCTTGCTGTCTCTATCTCTCTGTTGGCAAAGGTTAGTAGTCATAAAGGGTTGTGGGTAATGTGGGTATGTGTTTTATAGTGGTGTGGGTGTGGTGTGTGTATAGATGTCAGGTGTGTGTAGTTTGAATTGACCGATGTAGTGTTGTTTTGCTAGGTTGCATGTATTTTGAGCGCAGCGGTAGGCACTGCCAATGGTTTACCGCCATTGAATGTCTGCCGCAGTGATTTGTGGGTCATAATGTTGTGGGCGTAGTTCTGTTGGCGTAACGGTGTGGGTTTGGATACCGCCAGTTTATCAATGACCTTTAGGCTGGCGGACTTATGTGTGTGGCTGTTTAGTGACGGATTGGTATGTGTGTGTCATAATACGGTTGGCGGATATCCGCTGAGGCAGCGGTATGTTGGCAGCAGTCATCATGGCGGTAAGTGGAATATACCACCAATGTCATAATGAGGGCCTATATGTCCCTTGGCCCACTTGACTCTTACAAGAGTTTCAAATAGTAGGGTCCATTTTGAATTCCTATATTATAAGTTGTTTGAGATCCATTGCATTCTTTCTTGGCCATCATGATATATAGTTGCTGCAGCAGGCACTTGACCTGTTGTTGGAATGCCTAATGCTTGTTTTTCCACAAAAACGATAAAAGGCAGCTTCGATCTAGAGCAGGTTTTTTCACATCACATTCACATAAATATAGATTTGCAATTGTTTGTTTTCAGTCAGAGGTATTTCTCAGGATTACACACTCTATAGCACTTTTTTGTTTTCATCAGGATTCATCTTTTAGCATCACAAACTCTTTTGCATCTGTTTATTGTTTCATCTTTTTCACATGTGGGTTAGGGAGTGTTACTTATAGTAAATTATAGCACCGCTCCAGTTGTATCTGGAGAGCCAGATTGGTGCAAACTGAGAAGATGACCAGAATGCTTACAATATGTTAATATTGGGTCATTTTTATGTGAGGGCTGGCCCAAATTTTAGCAAGAATGTCCAATGTGTCATTGATGAGATGCTATTGCCAGGGATAGCAAAAATCTGCCTAAAATCTAGTTTTATCCACTGGTGTGCCCACGAGACTCCTTCTTCGATGATAGCTAACCAAGATCTATCCCTTTAATGCCTGTTTAAGACCCTCACATGAGTCATAATTGAGTGTCTACATTCTAATCTGTCCACTATTGCAGGTATTGTAAAAACAACTTGTCAAAACATTTGTCATGTTATAAAGTAACAAGTAAAGTCAGATCTGCCTCTGTTTTGAAACAAAATGGCAAATCACACTTTTCTGCAAGATGTTGGAGGATACAAGAGCCTCTCTTTCACAGCTTCTGATGCCTGCTGTACAGATATTTCGAGTCCCATCATGAAAGCCAACACCGAAGACAGAGGGGAAGTGACTGAGAAAAAGTATATCCTGACTCTGCAAAGACTATGCAAACCCTTCTTCTAATGATTGTGTTTACTACCATTAATTGGCCCCAAGAGAAGATATTTAAGTGTACCTAACCATAGAAAGCTTCTGAGATTTAAAAGCTCATTTGGGACATTCTCCCTGCACACTGTCAATCTAAGATGCTGCATCAGCGGCAGATTGCAAACCAAAGGCACTTTATAAAAGGCGGTTCTCTCTCCACACAAAGCAACAGGGTCGGCTTGCTTGTATTTTTCTCTATAAGTTGAAGAAGCTTTGTGGTACTTAACTGCCACCCGCCAAACGCTAGAGTTCTTAACCACTGAGACCTAAATGTAGAAACCCGCTTCATGTAAGTACTTAGGGCCACTAAGTTTGGACTTTTTTTATTATGCGAAATATAGGATACCAGTCTTCTCTTTTATCAGTCTTTCAATGTATTGCATTAAATGTAAATAAAAATAGGGGTATTTTATCTAGTATAATACATATCTGTACCATGCATGGAACCCAGCTTGTATGTCCACTAAGTACAAATTTCTCATTTTGTACAATGGGGTTTCAATGAAGGATGTAAAGTGTGGAAATGCCTTACATCTATATTAAAAAATAATCAACAATTGTCCTGTTTATTGAAATTTACACCCTACTTGTGTAGGCTTTAATCCATCTATCAAGGATTCATGAGGGGAGCATTCCTATCAATTTTCAGTAATCTAGCAGGTCAGATCCTGTCAATAAGCAACAATTCCACAAACCTATCTCCAAATAACAGGTGGGTCTTTTTTCTTTGTGCTCTTGTTTATGAGGTCTACCCATTAACTACCACGTAAAATCTGGGAATGCACACCTGTTTATCAATTAATTTAACATACAAAGAATCCTGGGAGTGCACACCTGTTTGTCAATCAATTTACCATGGATTTACCATTCAAACATCCTGGGAGTGCACAGCTGTTTATCCATGAATTTACCATGTACTTACCATTCAAACGTTCTGTGAGTGCACACCTCTTTATCAATGGATTTACGATTCAAAAATCCTGGGAGTGCACACCCATTTATCAACAGATTTACCACCCACAAATCCTGGGAGTGCACATCTGTTTATCAATGGATTTACCATTCACAAATCCTGGGAGTGCACACCTGTTTATCAATCAATATACCATGGATTTACCATTCAAACATCCTGGGAGTGCACACCTGTTTATCCATGAAGTTACCATGGATTTACCATTCAAACGTTCTGGGAGTGCACACCTGTTTATCAATGGATTTATGATTCAAAAATCCTGGGAGTGCACACCCATTTATCAACAGATTTACCACCCACAAATCCTGGGAGTGCACATCTGTTTATCAATGGATTTACCATTCACAAATCCTGGGAGTGCACACCTGTTTATCAATCAATATACCATGGATTTACCATTCAAACATCCTGGGAGTGCACACCTGTTTATCCATGAAGTTAACATGGATTTACCATTCAAACGTTCTGGGAGTGCACACCTGTTTATCAATGGATTTACCATTCAAAAATCCTGGGAGTGCACACCTGTTTATCAATCAATTTACCATGGATTTACCATTCAAACATTCTGGGAGTGCACACCTGTTTATCAATAAATTTACCATAGATTTACCATTCAAACGTTCTGGGAGTGCACACCTGTTTATCAATGGATTTAACAATCAAAAATCCTGGGAGTGCACACCTATTTATCAATAGATTTACCACCCACTAATCCTGGGAGACAAATCCTGGGAGTGTGCACCTGATTATCAATGGATTTACCACCCAAAAATTGCAGGAGTGCACAGCTGTCTAGCAATGGATTTCCCACCCCATCTTCTCTGTTTTTGGCTGCCAAACGCTGGATTCAAACCCCGCCTTTTTTATGATCCTCGAGCACTTTGCCAGAATTCAAAGAGATACTTGAAATCTTTTTGAAGACCAGGAACACACTAGCTTTGCCCATCAGTCTAGCATGCCCTGTAGCGCCAGGGTAGCCTTTTTAGGGTGATATCAGGCTGGGTAGCTTTGCGGGGGGATTTTTGGGGTGTTAAACCCCTCCTAATAGTTATATTTTCTGATGAATAGTTGGGTTCAGGTGCTTTTAGTCGGGTATGGTGAGGTGTCTGTCGAATTTCACAAGGGATCTTTACATGTACACAAACAAAACACACATGCACACATTTCTCTGCTTTGAAAGTCCTCAAAATGTTGGTTATTTTACAAAATGTTGTGTTTCTCCCACTCACTACTTCTATTGATCCTCATTTCTCTCCCTTTCCTTTGCTCCTTGAGCCCCACCTCATGCTCCTTGCTTGTGTATAATGTATTTTCTCATTATGTGCCAGCCTGATTGTTGGGAAATCTGAAGTTCACGCACCCCCAGTCCAACAGACCTAGCCACGCCCCTGGTTGATATATGCACTTTAGAAATCCCTATAATATATGATATATCATAAGATTCTCTTTTTGAAGCACTGATGCATAAGTGGTCCCATCTCTATTTGTCTCTGGATGTCTGTGCCCTCTGTGCATGGTGCGGTCAGTGTTACTGAGCAGCTGATACCAAGGAGTTCTGCTCTGGAGTTTTCGGATTAGATTATTTTGTGACTCAGCCCTGTTTTGTGTGTCTTGTGCTTGAGGCTGATGGTGAAGGCTTCAGTCAAGGAAGTTCTGCTCTTTGGGGTCAGAGGGCAATAGGCCCATCCGTGGAGGACCCTGTGCGCCTTCGTGTGTAGGGACGGATCTGGCTTCTAGGTGCTCAGGCATGTGTGGGTGCTGTTGGGGCTTCAGACACCCGGAGGAGCAGGTCTGACCCCAACCATGAAGCAGACTGAAGCCCCTTAATGCAAGGCGCTAGATGTGAGTTCCTTATGTGTAATGAATTGAGCAGGTTGGCACATGATAAGTGTGACTGCATCCACATACACACAGAAGGGCTCACCTGACAGGTCACAGGGGGTGGAACCCTTCGCTGTAACACCACCGGGTGTGGGTGCTATCTCTGCAGTTGTGGATAGTGTCAAGTTACACATGAAACCTCTTTCCTTCTGAACATCGAGAGACCATCACCTTTGGAAGCAGGTCCTGGAGGAGGGGGGCCAAGGGGCGGTGGTGGCAGGTTTAGGTTCATCAGCACATTTCGTGCTGTATTCTCTTGTTACGGTGGCGGGTGCAAACTCACTGAAGTCTTCATTCTTCACTGAAAATTCCCCTGATGAAGTGCTGGAGCAACGTGAAATCCACTTAGGAAATATTAATAAAATATTTTTACACAAGAAAGAATGCTAAAGGTCCACTAGGGAATAATACAAATTAATAATGCAATGCATACATTACAGGATGTTCCGAGACAATGTACAAGCTTGGTTCAGTCTAAACATGACCGTTAGAAGCTGGGGCTTGGAGACAGACTGAGAGGCAGCACAGCGAGTGACTAGAGCCAGGGACTGAAAGACTGGTGCCTCTCAGTAAGAGAGGGCAGAGGGCAGTCCGGGCAGAGCTCCACAGCTCCCTTCAGTTTGTAAATGAGCTATGCCTTGTGTCAGGGCACTATACATGTGTCACTGCACTATGCTGAGTCAAGGCTCTATCAATGTGCCAGGGCACTGTGCTGTGTGTCAGGACACTACCAATGTGTCAGGGCTCTATGCCGTGTGTCAGAGCACTATTGATGTATCAGGGCTCGATCCATGTGTCAGGGCAATGTGCTGTTTGTTAGGGCTCTATCTATGTGTCAGGGCACTATCTGTCGGGTCACTCTGCCATGCCTCAGGGCACTATCGATGTGTCAGGGCACTTTCCATGATTCAGGGCACTATAGGTCTGTCAGGGAACTATGCGTGTGACAGGGCAGTCTGAATGTGTCAGGGCCCTATAGCATGTGTCAGAGCATTATCCAGTGCCCGTATGTCAGTGCACTATGCTGTATGTCAGGACACTATCCATGTGTCAGGGCACTATGCGTGTCAGGGCACTGTGCTGTGTGTTAGGGCACTATCCATGTGTAAGGGCTCTATGCCATGTGTCAGGGCATTATGCTGTATATCAGGACACTATCCATGAGTCAGGGCACTATGCATGTGTCTATGCCATGTGTAAGGGTACTATGCATGTGTCACTGCACTCTGCCGTGTTTGAGAGTACTATGCCATGAGTCAGGGCACTGTGGTGTGTCAGGGCACTGTGCCATGTGTCAGGTCACTATGCATGTGTCAGGGCACCATGCTGTGTGTCAGGGCACATTGCAGGTGTCAAGGTACTATGCTGTGTGTCAGGGCACATTGGGGGTGTTAAGGTACTATGCTGTGTGTCAGGGGACTTTTGATGAGTCAGGGCACTATGCCCTGTATGAAGGCACTATCCACGTGTCAGAACACTATGTTGTGTCAGGGCACTATGCCTTTGCACCCAGAATAGTCTTAAGACAATAGAACAATTGTCTGAAAAAGATTCAGAAGGTTCTAAATAACATTGGTGTGCTCCTGCATAATATCTAGTAGTAACAGTACCAAATAACCTGCTTGTGAATTTTATCTATGTGATAAGTCCTCCTTTTGGTCGTCCCTGGGATGAGGGCACAGCTCTGACTTCAAAAACTGGGAAATGATCAAACAGACATACAGAAAGATGGCAGGTTTCATCAGTGAAGGTTGAAAGTCAGCAAGAAGCCATCAGGGTCAAAGACAACCATTCACCTGCAGAGACCTGCGGCATTCCAGGAGTACAAACCGGGGCCGAATGCAGCATACTTATGCAATACGGTGCATTACTGTTCTTTCCCCACGTGCTGGTGCCATTTCAGCAGCCTAGCGCAAACGCCCTCTGACTATGGCACAAGGGTGCCTGCTTTACATGCAGGATTGTTCTTGTGCAGAAAAGGCTATCTTCCTGCACAAAAGCAATCCTAAGAGGCATTTTCTTGAGAATGCAGCACACTTGGAAAGATGAAGACATGAGGAGAAATAGTTACTTCTCCTCATTATGTCTCACTTCGGGAGGCATAAGGTTTTGGTGCATCCCCAGGTTTATGTGGATTTGGAACTTTGGGGATGTGTCAAAATCCATGGGTGTAGTGTAGGAAAACAACACCCATGGAAAGCCTCCTTGATGCAGAGTAAGGTAACACAGCGATTTGCACTGCCTTGCCGTACCACATTTCTATGAGGCCATTCAAAGCCTTTCGTTTCCTCATAGATATGATTGAAAGGTTTGCGCCGTTGGAGTGTCACAAAAAGTGACACTCCGGCGGCACAAGGGGCTCATAAATATATCCCTCCACCCCCATTTGATGAGGATGCATGGGTTATATTTATTTCATGTTCTATCCAATATGTTATCAAAAGATATATTGAAAACCCAAAAGTCCAATTCAGGTTGCACAAGAATTAACTGCATTTTCAGTAAAGCCATTATCCAGAATCATCTCTAGCCTGCCGGTTTGATTGAACTCTTCGTTGTACCTCAGTAGAGGGCTCATGTTGATTTGAACCCTGAAGGATGACAAAATTGTTTGCAGTGGGACTGGTAGAGAGGTCTACTCATATCTACATCTTGTGTAGGACGTAGGTAAGCAGGGTATGCTGCTAAGCATTCAAGTTCCAATTTGAACTCCATAGACAGGAAACAAGATGAAAAACAGCTAACCCGAAGGCAGTGCTCTGTTGGATAAAGGTGATCCTTATGCATTCATCCTGTGGGCCCACTTTTACTTTAAAAAAATCACCATTATGATTTGTCAGTTTTTGATATTATTTATCTACAATTTAGTATTTAGCTATTTTAAAATGGTCCACAGGCTAAGACTGTTGTAGTGATACCCAGACTGAAAAAAAGGAGTAAATCTTAGTTTATGAAACTTCCAAAAGCGACTGCCTGGGTTTTGATAAAACTGAGCATGGGACCAGGTTCGAGGGGCCAGACAGGACCCTGGAGAAGGCCCTTCAGGTTGTTGAGGTGTGACGCTGGTTCCATCACAGAAATTTTACCCCTTTCTTCCTTGGCCACCTATTGTTCTTAGTGCCTCTAAATAATACAGCTTTCAGATCTGGGTATTTAGATGTTTCCAAATTCTCCTCAATTACGTCTTCAGGTCCAGAGGTTTATGGGGGATTGAGAAAAGAGGTAAGGTGTGGCATTGGGACCAGGAGAAGCTGCAGGTTTAGAAGTTTTACTGCCAGTGTGAGACTTTGTCAACTTCTTGCCCTTAGAGAAGATGGTGGTCAATTCTATAGATCATCCATTGGTACCTGAGTATTAATCTGCCTGACTACAAGGGGGGTTAGTAGCTCTGGGCCATGTCTCTATCTCTAGAGATGATCACCCGCTGAATCAGGCTTCATACCAGCTTCCAGGCCCTCAATAGTTTGTTAGCAGCCAGTATCACATGGTACCTAGTAGGTTTCATCGCAGTGAGGAGAGAAGTATACCTGACCACTCTTAAGCTATTAGTGACTCCCAGACATCCTTATTAATGTCCCTGTGACTTGTGAGTCAATAAATGTAAAAGGGTTGCTGAACTGGGAAGATATGCAATTCCTAGGTTGACAGGTCATTAATTTGTGTAGATGGTCATTTTGTGAAGGCAGTTGCACAAGTTGCAACAATGCAAAGTCCCAACCTCTGTGTGGCTGGTCACCCTGAAGTCTCAAGGCTTCCCTTGGGTGAGTGGAAAAGCAAATGCAGGGGCGGCATGCAAGGAAAAGCATGGTATTGTACCATCATCTAGGGTACAGTGCTGGGGCCATCATGAGCACACCCAGCAGAACCACATGCCCTGCGGCCACAAGTGCAGCAGCTACAGAGACACAAGGCACATGCGTGCAGTGATGGCAGACTGGAATCAGCCAACCACCACTTTGGTGGTTGTGGCGGGTGTCTGTAGGTGGCAGAGGCACTAGTAGCATAACATAAACCCCCAAAGCCCCTATAGTGTGGGGGGCTCCAGGGTGCCCCTCAGCAAAAGTGGTAGGTGGTGAGGTGGGGGGAGCCCCCTTCATGTACTTTTCCGGGGGCCCTCTCAAGTTTTGTTATGCCACAGAGAGTCACAGAGCAGCCGTTAATGGATGGACAGGTCAGCGACTTTGCACGGTTGTGTGTAGTTGATTTGCATGTGTGTGAGGAAAGGGAGCGCTTCAAGAAAGCAACATAGAGGCACATCTAAAAGACACTTCCTAAAGAAAGTGGCTTGACCAAGCATCATAAGACTAGATGGCTGTTTAAGGTCAATTTGGGATAGTGGAAAGGTTAATACCCGCAATGTGCTGCTAGTAGTTCATTTTGAGTGTCGGAGCACAGCTTTTTAAAGAAAATAGTAAACTACTAGTGATCTGAAAAAGGTTTTGATAAAGCCTGTAATCAGTGTTGAAAGGATAATAAAAACATTCTTCACCATTATGCTGTAAGCATGACACAAACCCCAGATAAAGGTCAATATTCCCCAACTTCTGCTGGTCTGAAGAAAAAAGTCTATTTCTAGAGGAAGCCTGATGTAAAGTGAGAGAAAAGTTGGACGTACACAAGGTGGAAAAAGGTGGACTGGGTGCCCCTAACTATCAAATGAATTGCCTAGCAGCACAACTATAATGCCCTTGGAGGGCAATAGGGATGCTAAAACTCAAACCTGATCAGGCTAAGGAATTGATACACAAGGCCATATTGGGAAGCGATAGACTGACATTCACCTCCTGCAGTTGATCATGATAGTGAGGCATTGCTGGCACAGATGTGTGGAATGCATCAGCACTACCACAATATATGAACCAGAAACCCCAATAAATAGTCGTCCATGTTTCACAGAGGTATCTCGATTGCGAGAAACAAGTTTGTGGACAGAAGCAGCATTTGCAGTAACCTGCATGAAGGTGGAATCATTTATAAATTTGATGACATAAGGTAAGGAACACGTATCACCACAGGGTGCTTACTGGTCATTCAACGCTTTGGTTAGGGCTGCTCACCTATAATGGGAGAAGGAAACAGGTAAACCCAGCACACTAATTTACTTAGATAATACAAACACACAGGATGGGTAAAGAAATGATGTCTGCAATCCACAATATCATGCAGATATCATAAGTCTGAGTCCTGCCACTGTGTTTTTTCCACATGGTGTGGCAATGCCCCTCGATAGCTTTATACCAGACAGCAGTAGTGTTCCTGGTATCAGACATAACAGGCAGATGCTTGACATGAACCCCAGAATCCTGCCTGTTGGGAAAGTACTCGGATCCAGGAAATAAAAAAAAACTAGTACACCACTATCTCCCCAGTGACCTTGTGCGTGAAACACCCACAGAGATGGACAAGTGCTGAAAATGACATTTTGCATCAAAGACCAAGGACTTGTAGGGTTGGGTGCAGCACCTGGAATACTATCTTTCTTTCCTTGTCAGGCAAGACCAATGGAAAGCCTCTCTGAGTATTTGACAAAACTCCCTGAATAATGTGGGAATGTATGCCTACACAAAGAACAACTCCACTCAACAGAAAAAAACACAAAACCTCTCAGATAGCTAATCTACTGCAAGAGATGGACATGCCAGCGGTCCTCCATAAATACAATCTGATGGAAGAAATGATTTTCAAGGAGTATGGTAAGCTTCTTCTGAATAGTACAAAGGGGTCAGGACCACTAAGATTTATTTATTCTAGAAAGACCAGAAGATGGCCTATATAATCTACATCAGCCACACAAAAGGGGAGGAATGCTTGCAAATAGCCTAACCACTGGCAGCCATTCAGGGTAGTATTTCAACCAATCATCTCTCACCCACTGTGCCACTCTAGAGAAACTGCAAACTCTAAACAACTACAAGCCATCAGTCGCTTATATAAATGAAGTTTGAAAACAGATTCACTCAGGAGCATATATAATTTAAGGAAAGACTCAAAACCACCAGCTATTCACATGAAAGGCTATATCTTAAATTACTGTTATTTATTAGTTTAAAATTAGTAATAAATAGTAGTTAATAAAATAAATAATATGCAATTTCAGTGTTATTGTTACTTGTATTTATGCACAGTAGTTTAGTGGTTGGGTTACTTAAAGTTCACAGAGATGCATCTCTTTTTGCATCGTTAGAAATTTGAAAATGTAGGCTGAATTGATAACTCTGTAAATATAATACACTCTCAAATGTATTGGTATTATTGAGTTCTTGAATTATATAACATTTTCATGTAGCACATTACTTCCAGACTGGGTGTGTTCCTGATGTAACTATGAGTAAAGTTGGAAATTATGAGAATCTATAAAATTATAGATGGCTAACAGTTAATAACTGGGATGCTTTTTATCAAGGGCCTCTGAGAGACATCAAATCGGCAAACCAAAGCTCATGTTGTCTATGATGTCACTCAGAACCTCAAAGTGAAAAACATCCCTGTTCTTTACTTTTTACCTACATATTATTTTATGTTATGTGTGGACCTGAAAGTCATCAGGTCCTGCTTTCAACTGGTACACGTTGGTAGAAGAGTAAATGGGGAGCCATACATAACAAGTATTCTACTCTTTGTCCCAAATGTAAAAAACAACTGTAGAAAATTTAACTTGCCCTCAAACCCACCACACTATGGCCCTCATTACAATCCTGGCGGTTGGTGATAAAGCGGCGGTAATACCGCCAACAAGCCGGCGGTAAAAAAAATGGAATTATGACCACGACGGAAACCACTCACACAGACAGCCACTTTAACACACTGCCCGCCATGGCGGTAGCAACAAGCACTGCAGCGGTAACCGCTAACAGCCAGGCAGAAGACAATGTACCACCCAAAGTATTATAACTGGCCTATCCGCCACCTTTTCCGGGGAGGTACCAACGACAACAAAAGCACAGCGGAAACAGTACACAGAAGGCAAAGGACTCACCTCTGGAGACTCAAGGAAGAACCACAACGCGATGGAGCCCGAACTGCAGATCTTCCCCATACTGGTATACCTCCTCCTACACCAGGAATACCAGCGCCAGCGACAACGACCACTGCGAGTACTGCTGCCTAGCAGACAGGGGAGGGGGGAGGAAAAAAAGAGAGACACACACACACAACACGCAACACCCTCACCCCCAACACCATACACACAACCAGATGCAACAACTTTACATATCCACCCTGTACACCTCAGGAATAATGCAAGGACAAAAGGAATAGATTAAAGTGAGTGTAATGAGATAAAATACTAGAAATACGTCCTCAAAAATCAAAACAGTATTTACAGATATACAAATGGAGGGACACTACCCAGTCCATAATGTCTGTGGGCCACAGGGCCATATCACATAGGCCACGGCCCCACTTGACTCCTGCCTCAACACGGAGAGAACACTGCTGGGTCATCAGGTCGAAAATACACAGGCACCTCAGGGGGAAGGGGGATGAGGGGGTACCTCAGCCGGAAGATGATACAACGACACTGGTCCTGGAGGGGGCTACATGCCCTCTGCGATGTCCTGGGGAGTGCAAAGCCACAGTCTCTCAAGTGGGTGGTTTGTCCACTGCTTTGTCCTCAGGAGTGCAAGGCCACAGAGTGCAAGGCCACAGTCTCTCAAGTGGGTGTTTTTTCCACTGCTTGGTCCTGGGGAGTGCAAGGCCACAGTCTCTCAAATGGGTGGTTTGCCCACTGCTTGGTCCTGGGGAGTGCAAGGCCACAGTCTCTCAAGTGGGTGGGTTGCCCGCTGCTTGGTCCTGGGGAGTGCAATGCCACAGTCTCGCAAGTGGGTGTTCTGCCCTCTGCTTGGTCCTGGGAAGCGCAAGGCCACAGTCTCTAGTAGATGCCTTCTTCCACTGGTTCTGGAGGGGGCCTTGTGCCCAGTGTGCGTCATCCTGGCACGGAGGGGGCGAGTGGATGCCTTCTTCCACTGGTTCCGGAGGGGGCTTTATGGTGCCCTGTGATGCAGCACTTGGGGAGTGCAAGGTCACAGTCTCTCACCTGTGTGTCATACCCACAAGATTTGCAGTGGGCAGGATGCATAACACTCCATGGAGGCAGGACTACAGTCCTTCCGCTGACGGCGACGGCTGCACAGTGGTGGCAGTGCAGCCTCAGACAGCTGGAGCACCATGGTTGGTGGTGGGGGATCAGATCCTGTCACAGCTCCAGGTCTCCTGTCCCTCCTGCCTGCAGGGGCAAGCCCTTTGCCCTTGCCCTTGGCAGCTGGTGGTGCCTCCTTGCACTTGCCCTCTGCAGCTGGTGGTGCCTCCTTGCCCTTGGCAGCTGGTGGTGCCTCCTTTCCCTTGCCCTTGGCAGCTGGTGGTACCTCCTTGCCCTTGCGCTTGGGAGCTGGTGGTACCTCCTTGCCCTTGGCATCTGGCGGTGCCTCCTTGCCCTTCCCCTTGGCAGCTGGTGCAGGCACACTGCCAGTGCTGATGGGTGTCTCCTTGGAGCCTCTCACACCAGCAGTAGCTGCTGAAACCACAGTGGCCGTGGACTAGGTGGCTGAGGTGCTGGCCTGGGTTCCGCCCACCTTAGCCCGAAGTGAAGGACGGGGTGGAGGGGTAGGGAAGAGGTCAATGGTGGAGTGGAAAAGCTTCCTAGGGACACTGGGGCTGGAAGAGGGTGAAGGTTCGGGAGTGGAGGAAGAGGGAGTGGTTGTAAGAGGTGTTTGTCTGCTGTGTTTAGGGTGCAGGTGCATGGGCTGGATGCTGTTGTGAGGTGGATGGCTGTTCAGTGTCTGAGTGCTTGCGTTTGGGTACTTTGGGAGGAGGGGGCACAGACACAGTGGGAGAGGACACAGGGGACGTGTGCATGGATGTGGGGGTGGGGACTGCCAGTAGGGGCATGTATTGATAGGTGTGATGGTGGTAGTGGAGGAGGATGTAGTGCATGCAGGAGTGAGTGTAGATGCTACTGGGAGAGAGGTGGATGACGACGAGGAGGGGGACACTGTGGAGACAGAGGATGTTGGTATGTCTGCTTCTGGATGGTGTTTGTGTGAGTGCCTGTGGGATGATGTGTGTTGTTTGTGTTTGCCTGAACCACTCCTGTGTGTTGTCCTAGGTGCATGCTGGTCTGAATGTGTGCTTGGGATAGGTTGGGGTTCAGGGGAATGGGACTGGGTAGAGGAAGTTGGAGGGTGGAGGCTAGAGACAGGGACAATGGCTGCCATCAGGGAGGAGGTCAGAGCCTGGAATGATCTCTGTTGGGCCGCCATGCCAGAGTGAACGCCCTCCAAGAATGCATTTGTATGCTTCAAATGCCCTGCCAGCCCCTGGATGGCATTCACATTGGTTGACTGCCCAACAGAGCTGGATCGCAGGAGGTCAAGAGCCTCCTCACTCAGGGCAGCAGAGCTAACTGTGGTAGGGCCTGAGGTGCCTGGGGTGAAGGAGATGACCACCCTCCTGGGTGAGCGGGCACAGGAAACACGCTGAGGGGCTGCTGGGAGGGTGGTGCTGGTACGGGGGTGGTGGCTGAGCCAGGGAGCTTCCATCAAAGGAGGTATCACTTTCAGAACTGTCCCCTCCAGTCTCCGCCGTGGTGCTCCCCTCGCCCTCCATCCCACTGGTGTCCTCACCGTCGGTGGATTCAGCCTCATGGGCCCTGTGGGATGCAGCTCTCTCCATCACCGGTGCCTCTGCTCCTCCACCAGATGATGCTAATGCACAGAAGGACAGGGTGAAAAAACAAAAAGGGGGGGAGACAGAGAATACACTTGGTCAATTCCAGCAACAACACCTTTGGTGTGCACAACACACAGGAGATAGCCCTACGCACTAGGCGATGCACTACCAGTCACAATGCTAGTCACTAGGCCATGGACAGTAATACCTAACGCCAGTTGCAGCATACCTGAAACCCACAGATCCCTGCCCAGTAGTGGATGCCCACTAGCATGTTTGGAGGTGGAGTGCCTCAGCCCCTGCCCAACATGGAACCTACCCTGCAATGTCCGGCCTGGCCTAAGGGCACCCACAGGCGCACATCCCCCACCTAGAAACCACCCCTCCATGCGCAAGTAGTATATTGGGAACTGTACTCACCCCCTTTTGGCTGCTGTGATGGCCTCAAGCGCCCATCCAGCTCCGGATAGGCCAGCACCAGTATGCGGAACATCAGGGGGTTCAGGGTTCGACGGGCACTCCTTCCTCATTGGAAGTCCATTCCCAGCTGGGCCTCCACTGTCTTCCTTGCCTGTGTCTCAGGTCCTCCCACCATTTGCAACAGTGGGTGCTCCGCCTGCCGTAGACCCCCAGGGTCTGCACGTGCTTGGTGATGGCACGCCATATACTCTTTTTCTGATGGGCGCTGACCTGCAGAAAAATAAAAATAGAAAATGGTATCAGTCATACCATCCGGCCTGTTACACTCATGACCCACCATATCCCTCCTATCCCCTTACGCACATATATTACCCACCCTCAATGCAGCACGCTGCCCAGGACCCCTCAAACACCCCCTTACATGAGGGCTTCACACACAGCACTCCATGCATTCATGCCCCATGCATAGTGCACACAGTGTACTCATCTGTTGGTCTGGAGGCCCATAAAGCAATCGGTACTGGGGTAGGACCCCATCCACCAGTCTCTCCACCTCCGCAGCGATGAAGGCAGGGGCCCTTTCGCCAGTGACTCGAGCCATGGTCGCTACCGGACACAGGTCACAGCAGCACTTGCAGTGTAGGTCCTCTCTTGTTGAAGTTCAGACAGCAAGTGAGTGAACAGATAGAAAATAGCGGTCACATCCGCGGCAGTGCGTACTGTCACCGCCGGCGTACATCACCATTGGCTAATGTAACCCATAGGGCCCAATGATAACCAATGAGGAGTTGCACAGCGGTACTCGATCACCTCCCGCAATAGCACAAAACGTCAGCGGCATTACCTCATTTCCACCTGTCCCTCCACACAGGACAGGCAACCGCCATTTCAGGGGAGGCAGGCCATGGCACCTAACTACTTCACTGTGTCCCATTTTGGGACTAAACATCAACATACTGTTTCTGTCACAACATGCAATACATTGTACATTGAGGAAATGTTGAAAACTGACCAGATGCTCATCATTTTGCCCCCTAGATTACAACGCTGAGGATGATTAGGAGATGGAGACATCCCTTCGTGTACAGGCCCCTGGTGGACTTGACAACAATGGAGGACAGGCACATTATCCTTACCTACAG
This sequence comes from Pleurodeles waltl, assembly GCF_031143425.1. Lineage (NCBI taxonomy): Eukaryota > Metazoa > Chordata > Amphibia > Caudata > Salamandridae > Pleurodeles > Pleurodeles waltl. The sequence continues at coordinate 4,577,573 of NC_090444.1, read as the reverse complement.
ACTTGATAGGGCCACAATCCAAGAGCTGTGTGCCCAATTGGAGCCAGACCTGATCTCAGCTATCCGTCAGCCCACTGGGATCCCCCCTCTTGTGCAAGTCCTATCTGTGCCCCATTTCTTGGCAAGTGGCTCCTTCCAAGTGACAGTGGCCATGGAAGCAGGAATGTCACAGCCAATGTTCTCAAATGTGCTGACTAGAGTGATGTCTGCCCTGATGAAACACATGCGCAGCTACATCGTATTCCCTCAGGTGGAGGATTTGGCCACGGTGAAAGCTGACTTCTGTGCAATGGGACATATCCCCAACATTGTTGGGGCAATGGATGGTACACATATTGCCTTTGTCCCCCCCGAGAAATGAACAGGTGTTCAGAAATCGAAAGAGTTTTCACTCGATAAATGTTCAGATAGTGTGCTTGGCGGACCAGTACATCTCCCATGTGAGTGCAAAGTATCCTGGGTCTGTGCATGATGCCTATATCCTGAGGAATAGAAACATCCCATATGTGATGGCTCAACTCCAGAGGCTCCAGGTGTGGCTAATAGGTGAGCCCATGGTCCCCACCCAGTGTATGTTGGTATATGGGTGTTGGCTTGGCCCTAAGGGTGAGTGTCTGGCTAACAGGTGTCCCTCGATATTTGCAGGTGACTCTGGTTACACTAACCTCTTCTGGCTACTGACCCCAGTGAGGAATCCCAGGACAAGGGCAGAGGAATGTTACAATGAGGCACATGGGTGAACAAGAAGAATTATTGAGGGAACCTTTGGCCTCCTGAAGGCCAGGTTTTGGTGCCTCCATCTAACAGGTGGTTCCCTGTGCTACTCACCCAAGAAGGTGTGCCAGATCATCGTGGCATGTTGCATGTTGCACAACTTTGCCTTGAGACGTCAGGTGCCTTTTCTGCAGGCTGGAGATGGCCATGTGGCAGCAGTGGAGCCTGTGGACAGTGACGAAGAGGAGGCAGAGGATGAGGATGTGGACAACAGAACATATATCATTCGACAGTACTTCCAGTGACACACAGGTAAGACACTGTAACTTCACATTCCATTACAGTTTTGTGTTGTAAATTTACACTGGCAGGCTGCTGTTCCCACTACTATGGCCATTTACTGTACCCTTTGACATGTCTATTCACATGTATCTGTGCCCTACTCTGGCTCCTGGTGTATTTACTGCAGCACAATACAGGTCATACCTATGTATACATTACTGTACAGTCTAATTGCAACGTCTACAGATTGTTAAAGGAATACATACTTAAATCATTTGATATACTGCATACTTGTATTTTTTCAAAGGGTGTTTATTTAATTGCTGAAAAGTTAATGGGGATGTGCAGTGGGCTTGGGTGACTGGAGAAAGAGAGTCCAGGATAGAGTCCATTCTTTTTGTATCACAGGTGCATTGTCCAAGGGGGCATAGGAAGTGAAGCAATGATAGTTCAAGGTGGACTTGGTGACAGAGTGGGACACAAGGGCGACAATCAGGAGAGTCTTATTTCCTGGTGGGGGTCCTGGCAATGTTCTCTGGCTTCTGCCTGGATCGCAAGGACCGTTTGCAGGGTGGTTCTCCTTCTGCAGGGGGAGGGTTGCTGGTGGCCTGTTGTTCCTGTGGCGGGGCCTCCTGTATACTAGTGTCAGCAGAGGTGGAGGGCTGTTCATCGGTGTGGCTAGTGTCAGGGGCCCGTTGGTGTGCCACTGCCTCCCTCATGGTGTTGGCCATGTCTGCCAGCACCCCTGCAATGGTGACCAGGGAGGTGTGGATGTCCCTCAGGTCCTCCCTGATCTCCAGGTACTGTCCCTCCTGCAGCCGCTGGATCTCCTGCAACTTGGCCGGTATCTGACCCATTGTCTCCTGGGAATGGTGGTATGCTCACAGGATGTTTGTGAGTGCCTCCTAGAGAGACAATTCCCTGGGCCTGTCCTCCTCTTAGCGCACAGCAGTCCTCCCAGCTTCCCTGTTGTCCTGTGCCTCTGTCCCCTGAACCGTGTGCCCACTGCCACTGACCCCAGGTCCCTGATCGTCCTGTGTTAGTGGTGTGGCCTGGGGTCGCTGTAGTGGTGGACACACTGCTGATTGACTTGTCCTGGGGACAGAGGTATGGGCCCGCTGGGTGGGTGCTGTGGTGGTGTTTCCTGAGGGGGGAGGCTCTGTGGTGGTATGGGAATGTGGCTGGGCAACCGACTGTCCGTAGGTCCCTGATGGGCCAGGTTGGTCATCCAGATCCAGGCGAGCAGAGTTGCTGTCATCACTGTGGACCTCTTCTGGGGGGACTGGTTGTTGTTGGCACCTCCTCTCCAGTGACGTTGGGTTTGGGACCTGTGGGGATGCAATTGCAGTGTTAATGTTTCTGTGTGTGACGTCTTATGCATGGGTGTGTTGCCCTGTATGGTTGTGAGTGCCGTGTCAGCTTTGCCTTGTGAGTAGTTATTTTGTGGGCTAGGTGTCTCTCTCTGGCTGTGGTGTTGGGTGTCCATGCAGGGCTGTGAGTGATGTCCATGCATTGGTGGTGCATGTAGTGCTGCTTACTGGGATGGGTGGGTTGTGATGGTAGGGTGTATGTGAGGTGGTGGGGTGATGGCATGCAGGTAGGGGGGGTGATAGTAATAGAGATTTGACTTACCAGAGTCCAGTCCTCCTGCTACTCCTGCCAGGCCCTCAGGATTCAGTATTGCCAAGCCTTGCTCCTCCCATGTTGTTAGTTGTAGGGGAGGAGGTGGGGGTCCACCGCCAGTCCTTTGTACAGCTATTTGGTGTCTTGCAACCATGGAAGGCATCTTCCCCCGTAGGTCGTTCCACCTCTTCCTGATGTCATCCCTTGTTCTGGGGTGCTGTACCACAGCGTTGACCGTGTCCACGATTCTCTGCCGTAGCTCCATCTTCCTTGCAATGGATGTCTGCTGCAACTGTGATCCGAATAGCTGTGGCTCTACCCTGATGACTTCCTCCACCATGACCCTTAGCTCCTCCTCTGAGAACCTGGGCTGTCTTTGTGGTGCCAGGGGTGTAGTGTGAGTGGTGTGAGTGAGGGTGTGTGGGGTGATTTGTTGGGGTGTGTGCTGTGAGGTGCTTGGATGGTGCATGGGTGATGGTGTTCTGTGGCTCTGGTTCTGTGGGTGCTCTTGGTGCGTCTCTCTCTCAGTTGTCAATTTCTTTGAGTTGCAAAGGGTTGTGGGTAATGTGGGTGTGGGTTTTATAGTGGTGTGGGTGTGGTGTGTGAATGAGTGTCAGGTGTGTGTAGTTTGAATTGTCCAATGTGGTGTTGTTTTGTATGTGTGTGTGTATTTTGAGCGCTGTGATTTGTGGGTCATAATGGTGTGGGCATAGTTCTGTTTGCGTAACGGTGTGGGTGTTGGTACTGCCATTTTATCTCTGATCTTTGGGCTGGTGGACTTGTGTTTGTGTCTGTATAGTGACGGATTGCTATGTGTGGGTCATAATATGGTTAGCGGTATACCGCTGCGGTCGCGGTATGTCGCCGACAGTTGGCATGGCAGTATGTGGGACATACCGCCAATGTCATAATGAGGGCAATAGTTTTATGTGTTACATGTCCTAGTAGTGACAAACAGCCTATTATGTTTTTCACTGCTATAAGTGCTGCTCCATTCATAGATTTGTATTGGGAATTTCCATATATATGTTTAAGTGGTAATTTTTGATCTATAAGGAGTAGCGTGTGTGCTGGCCTGCCTGCCCCTGTTGTGCCCTCCCAAGTGCCTCGGTAGGAGCCCAGCGCAGTTGAAAAACTGTTCCCTGCACTTTAGTTTGAAACCCAGCGCATAGTGAGTGCTTTATGTCCTACAACCTCAGTGGGTGTGGAGCGCTGTTCTCGAAAGGTACAGAGGAAGTGCTCTTGCTCCTGTTACCAGGAGCGCGATATCACAACTCAGTGTGTGAAAGAACGCTTTCTTTTTTTTTCCTTTCTTTCCCAGCACATGTTAATAGCTTCTTGACCAGGTAGTGTAGGCACCACAGACTGGATCGAGTAGCCTGCTCCGATCTGCCCTTGCGAGGAATCTTTCTGTGGTTGACAGTCTGGCTCCAGCTATAGAATCAATCTTTTTACCTGTTGGTGGAGAGGGATCCTCAGTTTTCAGGCCTTCTCTCCTTTGCTTTTTCATTTCAGTAGAAATGAGAGGGAACAATTCCTCTGGGATGCCCAGCATGGCTGCATGGGCATAAAACTCTACATCAGCCCAACCTGAGGCCTCTAGGTCATTCCCTAAGAGACAATCTACAGGTAAGCTAGGTGATAACACCACCTGCTTAGGGACAGTAACTCCACCCCAACTAAGTTGAACTACAGCTAAGGGGAGATACTGAGTGGAGTTATTGACATCAGTAGCTTGGTACTTATGTCCAAAGAGGTGTTGTGCAGGTGACATCAGGTTTACAGTCACCAAAGTGATACTGGCACCTGTGTCCCTGTAGGCCTGGGCTCCAATACCATTTATTAAGATTGACTGCCTGTACTTATCCATGTTAAGGGGACAAGCAGCCAAGGTGGCAAGGCCAATGCCACCAGGTGTGACAGAAACTGTCTTGGGACTGTCTACCCCAGTTTCTATTATGGTCCCAAAAGTGAACCTAACTATACCTTTAGTTTGACTATTGCCAGTAGTCCCACCACTATTGCCACTACTGCTAGGGGCACTAGAGTCTGATGTCTTAGTGGTGGTAGGCTCAGGGGCTTTACTTGTGCAGGACCTATCTCCTGGCCAATGGCCTTTATTTCTACACATATAGCACCAAGGCTTTTTCTGATTGTGTGAAGAGTTTGAAGAAGATGAATAAGTTTTATCCCCACCCCAGAGGAGTGTTTTTGACCTGAAGAAGGATCTTTGTGTTTACTTTTAGCCCCATGCTTGTCCTGAGATTTTTCACCCCTGTATGAGCATTTCTAATCACCCTTGTTCAGACCCATTTGTCTGCCTTCTTTCCCAATTCTTGGGGAGAGGTCAGATCTGAGTCCACAAGATACTGATGTAACAAGTCTGATACACAATTATTTAAGATATGCTCTCTCAGAATCAAGTTATATAGGCTTTCATAATCAGTCACCTTACTGCCATGTAACCAACCTTCTAGGGCCTTCACAGAACAGTCCTTGCAAAGTCTGTCCAGTCCTGTGATGACTCCTTTCTGGTCTATCTGAACTTAAGTCTGTACTGTTCAGTGGTTAAGCCCAGACCATCCAAGAGTGCATTTTTAAGAACCTGGTAATTATCTGCATCATCCTCTCTGACAATAAGAAGTCTGTCTCTCCCCTTGCCAGAGAAGGATAACCGAAGGATAGCAGCCCACTGTACATGAGGGACCCTCTGAACTTTACAGGCCCTCTCAAGTACAGCAAACCACTTGTTGATGTCATCACCACCCTTTTAAGAAAGAACAACTCTGTACAGATTCCTAGAATCAAATGAAGGTTCCCTCACATTTGTATTTCTAAAGCTACTGCTGCCACCATGGGGAACTAACCCCAAACCCTGCCTCTCCTTCTCCATGCCCTGTCTAAGGCCAACTGCTGCTGCATTAGCTTCAGTCTGGCATCCTCTAACCCCAGCTTTCTGAGGTCCCTATCTAGGGACTAGTCCTCAGGGTTAGAATTATGTGAAGCCTCTGAAACAGTGGTACCATGAGGGTATGCAGAGGCAGACCTATCTCTAACAGGGGACACTCTAGTGACCTGGCCTCTAGGGGTGAAGGGAGCCCTACTTGAGTGTGAACCCTTCCCACTACCAGTTATACTAGGGGGCTTGTTGACAGATAGGTCTGTGGAAGGACCCTCCCCAGGATTGTCATCTTGCTCCTCTGAGCTTTCCTGGTTGTAGTTACCCTCTTCCTCAGTGCTGATTCCCTGGTCATCCTGGAGAAGGAGATTAAAGAGGTACTCCTTATTGGAGTTCTTCACAAGCCCTACATTTCTTTCAATGCAGAGCCCCTTCAAGCTTTTATAGGGGTAGCTTCTACAGAAGACATCTTGTGAAAAAGAAAGTTTAGAAAAATGAGTAAAAAGTTAGTAGAATAACGGAGCTAACTTTTTAGAGAAAAGAAGAAAAACGTTTCAAAACTTTGTAAAAACCTGTTCAAAGTTTAAAGAACTTTTTAGAAAGTTAGAAAATTGTTTCTATGTATATATTATATATGCTCTAAGTATTGGAGCAAGCTTTTCTTGTGAAAAGCACAGGTAACAACGTGGTAAAGCAATTACAAGAACTTATCCCACCACTGCACCACCAATGTAGGAGGCTGGCCTGGTTTGTAGTGGGTACCTTGGCTACTTACACCTTACACCAGATCCAGTTATCCCTTGTTAGTGAATGTAGTAGTGTTCTAGCAGTTTAGGCTGCTAGAGATAGCTATAGCAGAGTAGCTTAGGCTGAACTAGGAGACATGGAAAGCGGATGAAATACCACTTATAGTTGCACAGTACTTATACACAACTAAAGACAATACTCAGTGTTACCAAAAATAAAGGTATTTATTTGGGGTGACACAGTACCAAAAATGTCTTAGAGACAATACTCCTTCTGGGGGTAAGTATTATACACAATATATACACTAGACACAACAATTAGACAAGTAAATAGTCATAGAACAATGCAAACAGTAGGAAATCCTATAGAATGCAATGGGAGAAAATAGGTCTAGGGGCAACAGAAACCATATACTATAAAAGTGGAATGTGAATCAGGAATTCCCCCCTAGACAAGTGGAGTGTGTGTAGAATCATTGGGAGAGTAAGAATACAGTAAAGGTAAGTAAATTACCCCACCCCAGAGCCCAGAAAAGTAGGAGTAAAGTACTGCAAGTTTCCTTAGGACACACTACACCTCGTTTTGGGGATTTTGCAGCAGCCAACCAAGTCTACAAAGAACAACTGCTGGATTATTGGACCTGAAGACCTGCATAGGAAGGGGACCAAGTCCAGAAGTCAAAAGAAGTTCCAGGAAGGACAGGAGCCCCTGCCAACCCAGAAGAGGGTGCAAAAGAAGAGTCCCTGGTTAGTCAGAGACTGAAGAAATGCACCCAAGGAAGATGCCAGCTGGTTCCTGCATGATGCAAAAGATGTCCCACGGTGTGAAGATCGTTGCAGATGAGATTTCATGTTGGAAGTCATCAACAAGCCTTGGCTACGACAAAAGTGTGTTTTACATCAAAATGGCACTGGATGGACCCAGGAGGGACCTGGGGGCCTCAACTCTATTTGAGGAGGACGAGGGGGCCCTCAGCCCTTTAGAGAGCCCTCAGGATGCCAGCCAGCACCCCCAGGAGCTGCAAGACCTGGGTTCAAAGGAGGTGCAAAATGCAGTTGATACTGCACAACAAAAGAAGGTCCCACACCGCCGGAGAACAACTCAGCGAGTTGAGCATCGCAGGGTGGAGTGTTGGGAAACTGGGCCAGGCTGTGCATGAAGAAATTTTGCAAAGAATGCACAGAGGCCTCAGGAGGCAAAGAAGACACAATACACAGGGGTCCTGTTGTTCTCGGAGGTGGCAAGGTCTTACCTCCTACAAATTGCATCAGCAGGACCTCAGGAGAGTCTATGTTGATGATGTCCACTCTGTGTCCTTAGGAGCATGCTCGTTGCCGTGAGAGGAGTCCCAGGGTACTAGTCGTTGCCTTGGAAGGTGCCTACTTGGAGCAGGGGAATGACTCCGTCACTCCACTGGAGATTTCTTCTGACCTTCTGGTGCAGAATGAAGGCAGGGAGTCCCCAGAGCATGCCCACCATGGAAACTGTTGCAGTTGCTGACTTGGAGCTGAGGTTGCTGAAGAAAAGTGTCAATTGTATTTTGGAAGTTTGCACCGATTTTGCTTCAAAAAACGATGCAAATGCGGCGCTAAAAAGGTATAAATATGGGCCTAGATGGGGGTTTAGGTTCTGTTTCCCCCAACATCCTTGCCTAGCCACTGTCTCTTTGAATCAGCCCCTTAGGTTACCCCTTGGACTTTTGTTATAATTTGTTTGAACAGATGTGCTATGCTTATTATGTTTATCTTGCTTTTGTCATAGGACATGCATGTTCTGGGTGGGTGGGAGGTAATGGCTACCTGACAAATATGGGATGCCAGTGTGGGTGAGGGGTGGTTCCTTGGGGTTTTGTTTTCTGTTCATGCAACATGTGTTTTAGTCCCTATTGCTGTCTGCTTGTAGTTTAGACATTATGCTCTGCAGCTATTTTCTGTAATGCTTATATGACTCCTGACATAACCAATCCTCCCGCAGGCTTAACACGCTGTGCAAATGTGTCGGCTGGAATGTGCGTGGACTTGGTGATCCACATAAACGTAAGCATATTTTGTCATATTTGGACAGACACAGGACTCAAATTGCAATGCTACATGACACACACTCGGCCTCACATGGTTCCAACCCTTTTGCAATGAAATGGGCATCCTACCAATGCCTCCCCTCTTACTCCTCCAAGCTTGGTACTCCTGGTGAAATGAGGAATCCCATATACACAGCATGGTTCCTTGGGTGAGGACCAAAGTACAAATGTAATTTCCTGGGGTAAGCTACTGTCACATACTATCACCACTGTCAATTGTTATTGCCCTAACATAGACAATCTGGGCTTCTTAACTGCTTCTGGCTTTGCATTGTCTCTACTGGTCCCTCTTTGATATTATGAGGCAGCGATTTCAAGTGCGTGATTAGCGATGTTGAGGATCGCTCACATGTCCTGCCTAGCTACCAAAGTGTCTAATATCAACACATTCAGGACAGGCTGAGTGACCATGATCTCTTGGAAATATATAAAGTTGGACCTCCAAAGGCACCTTCTATTTGGAAGTCCATTGTAGTTGGTCCAGGCTAGATTATAGGTTGCTTTCTAGAGGGTTAGTATTCTGGATGTGGGAGGCTAGTCACCTAGCTCACACTTTTCAGATTATTCCCCTGTGCTGTTTGCCTTGTCCATTCCCATAGCCTCACCAGTTAGCTACAACTGGCGCCTCTCCCCACTTATATTGCTTGATCAATTTACCAAGGAAATGTGACAGGAGATATCTGACTTTTTTCTCGTACTGCGAACACTGTAGCGCAGGGCAGTACGATTTGAGAGGCTTTTAAGGTTACTGTCAGAGGGCTTTGTTTGGCTAAAAGTGGTGGTATTCTCCACTCTCTTAAAGATCTTTTTTCTAGGTTACAGTGTGATTTGTCCCAACTAGAAGTATTTCAGTCTGGTGCTACTGATCCCCTTATAGCGCAGCAGATTAGGACTACTTTAACAGAGTAACAGGATGTAGCTGATAAGGATTGCCATTTTCACAGCAAATAAACCACTGCCCGGGATTACGGTTGGGTGAGTGACCGGGGGAAGGCACTGGCTACCATGATCTAGCGTTTTCAGGTGGATAATGATGTGGTCAGATGCACATGAAAACAACATATTTTCTGTAGACATTCATTGATTTCTACACCTACCTGTATACCTCCCAACATAACGCTTCCATAAAAGTGGGTTCCTATTTGAATGGTTTAGCTCTAGGGTGGCTCAGCGATACTCAATGTAGAACACATCAACATAAGGCAAAAAGTGGGGGATAACCATGTCAAAAAGAGGCCATCTCTCACACTACCCTCCCAAGCGAAAGAGGTTGAGACTAACCTTTCCCTAGTAAGTCTTCATCATCTAAGTGGAAGAACCTGGAGAGGCCATCTGCATTGGGATGGGCAGTCTCAGGCCTGTGGTCCACTTGATAGTCCATTCCATGTAGGGAAATGGAACTCATAAGCAGTTTGGAGTTTTCACCTTTCATTTTTTGTAGCCATCTGAGAGGCCTGTGGTCAGTCTGAACAATGAAGTGAGAGCCAAACAGGTATGGCCTTAGCTTCTTCAGGGCCCAAACCACAGCAAAGGCTTCCCTCTCTATGGCACTCCATTTTTGTTCCCTAGGGAGCAGTTTCGTGCTTATAAAAGCAACTGGCTGGTCATGTCCATCATAATTTTTCTGGGAATGGACCGCTCCTATCCCCATTTCAGATGCATCAGTTTGGACTATAAATTCCCTGGAGTAGCTCGGTGCTTGTAGAACTGGAGCAGAGCAAATAGCTTCATTCAGAGTGTTAAAGGCCTTTTGACAACTCATTGTCCAGTTGATCTTTTTGGGCTTTTTCTTGAACTCGGTGAGGGAGGCAACTATTGTGCCATAATCCTTCTGTAGGAGGCTGGCCTAGTTTGTAGTGGGTACCAAAAGAACTTACACCTTATACCAGGTCAAGTTATCCCTTATTAGTGAAATGTAGTCAGTGTCTGGAAGCCAGGCTGTCTAGGGGTAGCTGTAGCTGAGCAGCCAAGGATGAACTATGAGACATTCAAAGCTCTTGCAATACCACTGTAGACACACAGTATTCACACACATGAAAGAAAATAATCAGTTTTACAAAAATAAAGGTACTTTATTTTGATGACACAAATGTCAAAAATACCTTAGAGACTATACTCCCTTAGGAGATAAGATATATGTACAATATATACACTGGTATCCAAAACAGATAAGTAAACAGAAAACAGTGCAAATAGTGAAAATCACAATAGGTTGCAATGGGCCTAGGGGGCACACAAACCATATATTAAGAAAGTGGTTTCCCACCTAGGCAAGTGTAGTGAGTAGAGGGGCACTGGGAGTGTAAGAAAACTCCAAAGGTAAGTAATAGAACCCACCCCAGAGCCCAGGAAAACAGGACTAAATCACAGTAGGTTTCCTGAAACACACAAGAAGTCGTGATAGAAGATTATGGGTCGAGCCAAAGGAGGACTTCTGATGTTAATAAAAGAACTGTGCAGTGCACATATAAGACTTTAAATTTTGACAGCCAAGACCTGATGGGGCTACAAATCACGTTCCAACAGAATTTTACCATAATTTTTGTCAATGTTTATGCCTGTTCGGTTTCGCGAGGGGTCGAGTCCCAAGTTTTAAAACAGCTTCTTGATTTCCTAGACACCTTACAATCAACCTCCTACCTAATAATAGCCGGGGATGTAAATTGCACCTTTGAACCCTCTGTGATACTAACTGGTCTCACAGAGGATGAAGATCAAACATGGGGGATTGCACAGCTGACTAGTGATAATAACTGTTTTAACTCTTGTGTAGCTATCCAATTGGCATCCCTTTGTTTGAAACATGGTCTCAGGGCATGTAATGGCCGCATGCCCTCTGACCTAGATACTGCACCCACTTTTAAACGCGGTTCAACTACAAGCGTAATCGACTATTTTTTAGTGGATGTGAGATTGTGGCCCTTTCTGAATGATATGAAGGTGGATGTTAGAACCGAAAGCGACCATTATCCCTTGTTACTCTCTATGTCAGGTGATGTTTTTGGTAGGACTTTGAACAAACAAACTACCTTGGTCCCTATTCCTACCATGAACATCACATCTACGAAGGTCAGGTGGCCAAAGGTCCAGTCAAACCCTTATCTGCTACGTGAGATTTATCAGGCTTTTATAGACATCCTTGCTCCATACAGTGACTATGAGCCTAATGATATCCCCCTCCTATCCATACAGAAAAATATGATCATAAGATTACAACGTATATTCTACAGGAAGGTTGGGGAAAGACACCAAGGAGCAACTTCTAGCTCATGGTTTGACGAGTCCTGCCACACGGCCAAGAAAGGATTAAAAGGTGCCCTCATGGAAGGAACCCATGGAGAAATACTATTAGCTAGACGTACTTACAAAGAATCCATCACCCGAGCAAAAAAAAACTGGGAAGGCACAACTTGGCAGGAATTATTGGATGCTACCCAATCCAACAACAATAAATTGTTTTGGGAATTGTTAGGTAAGCGAGAGAAAGAGGGCAGGATTGGTGTGAGAAGCCATATACAGCCAGAAAAATGGGTCGAGCATTTTTCGGGGTTATATAGAAAAATTGAGACCCCCACAATCTTAGTTACTGGGGAAGCAGGCCAAGATTTTCTCTCTACCCTTAATGAGCACCATGGACCAGCTCCCCTTGTAGGGGGCTCACAGGATTCTAAGAGCCATATCTGCTTTACTATCAAAGAAACAGCCAATGCTATTAGTTCCTTAAAACTTGGGAAAGCTCTAGGTCCAGACAAAATTCCAGGGGATCTTTATTCGTCAGAACCAACAGCCTGGACTTGGTACATCAATACACTCTCCAACAAAATTGCCGAAGGGGGGCAGATCCCCATGACATGGAAGGGTGCAGAAATTATCCCCATCCATAAAAAGGGTAATGCAAACCTCCCGACAAACTATAGACCAATCAGTTTAATTGATAACATCCCAAAAAATATTTACCAAGCAACTCCTAGGTAGATTAACCCATTGGGCCAAAGAGCAGAACATTCTTTCCCCTCTTCAAGCTGGATTTCGACCAAGGACCAGTACAGTAGACCAGGTCTTTAGACTGGCCATTCTGTACTGGAAATATACAGCCTTGGCTAAACAACCATTATACATCACTTTTGTTGATTTGAGATCAGCATTTGATCTAGTTCCGAGGGGAAAGTTGTGAGAGGTGCTACAAAAAATAGGGACTCCGGCCAATCTAATCCAACTTTTAAAGCGGTTGCATGAGGATACATATGCGCAGGTGAGATGGGGGAACCTAGGCGAACTAACGGACAAAATCCCCATAAATAGGGGAGTTCACCAGGGTTGTGTGGTGGCACCATTTTTATTCTCTATTTTTATTAACGAGGTTGTACAGGTTTTAATGACGTGCTAGAACGATGCCCCCACCCTATGCGCCCAAAATATTCCAATCCTTCTTTTTGCTGACGACTCTCTTCTTATTTCTAAATCTCCCATGGGCCTTCAAACTCTTATCAATAGATTTAACTCCTTTTGTCGAGACTACGGCCTAGAGTTGAACCATTAAAAAAACCAAGTTAATGGCGTTCCGCTCAGGAGTGAGGAAGAAATGTACTATCCATTTAGAAGGGAACCTCCTGGATAAGGTTTCTTCCATTGATTATTTGGGTGTAAGGCTAGCTGATAATCTGAACTGGGCAGAAAAGATCAATAAAAGTGTGGGTCGCCTGCAGCATGGTGCGGCATCAATCCTGCGTTTCTATAGGGGTACGACAGCAAAAACTGTCTCCCCGGCAATTAAGATCTACATTGCCAGAGCACAGGGTGCCGCCGCATACGGAGCAGAGGTCTGGGGTTTTTCTGACTGTAACAGGCTCACTATTAGTGAGAACAGTTTTGCGAGGTCCTTATGTGCCTGTCCTCCTAGCACTCCATTGATACCACTGTTCTTAGATCTGGGCCTGAGACGCATAGCCGATCTAATTATTTTAAGACCATTATTATATTGGATACGACTATGGACTAATCCCGAATTAAACGTTTATAAGACCTCACTCCACGACCTGCTAATGTGCTCCAACTCAACCTCTATTCCTTGGGTTAAACATGTATCCAGTTGGTTTAACAAACTTGGCCTCAGCCACTTTTGGGAGGAACCGCATAAACTAGAAAAGGCTCACTCCATTGTGCTGAAACGTACATATTGGTCCTATGTATGCGACGATTACATTACCCACAGAACTTATGGCACCTTAACAAATCGCTTCACAGATTTTAAGTGGTATCCACAATTTGAACCATATTTAGACAATATTCCTGACATCCTCTGTAAAAGTTTATATGCCAGATTCCGTTTTGGGTCATTGCCGTTGAAGTCATTGATGTGCAGATGGGGTACAAAAACAGATACAAGTACATGCCCAGTTTGTGGTGCAAAATCGGAAACGGTTGAACATTTTATGTTTTTTTGCCCTGCTTACTCCCTTCCTAGGTCTAAGTAGATCCGTCATATTTGCCGCAAAATGGGGATAAGAGACTGTGCCTCTGCTTTGAGGATTCTAAAAAGTCACCATTCTACGGTTTTAATACTTGCTGTTAGTAAATATTTATTAGTAGCATGGCGAATACGTAATTCCATTGTAAGGACTGTGCTTTAATTCAGAGCCCCACCTTCTACTCTTTTTACTCTTATAAGAACTGCAGGAGGGGGTCGAAACTGCATTATGTGTATTATGTGTACTGAGATTTTAATTGGACTATGCTCTTAGGAATCTATGTTTTATAACTTTTATCTATGTATTATTATTATTACCACTATTGGTTTTATCCTTATTCTTACTAATGCTATTGTATATTGGCTTTGATGATCGATGATCGAATAAAGCATGTGTTAAACGAGAAGATTATGCAAGAACCAGAAGAGATTGCAAGACACCAATGATGGATTCCTGGACCTGAAGACCTGTGGAAGAAGGGGATCAAGTCCAAGAGCACTGAAGAGTCCAGGAAGAACAGGAGCCCGTGCTAACCCGGATAAAGGTGCAAAAGAAGAACCACTGGTGAGAAGACAAAGTCAGTAATGCACCCAAGAAGACAGATGTGGGTTCCTGGTTGGTGCCGAAGATATGCCATGCCGGTCTGGTTTGTGTCGGTGGATTCTACCATCAAGCCTTGGCACATGCAAAACTTGCGGTTAGTGGAAAATGGCGCTGCCCTGGACCAGGAGGGAGCTGGTGGCCTCAACCCAGTAGAGGGAGACAGAGGGGGCTCTCAGCAACTTAGAGAGCCCTCAGAAGATCAGGCAGCGCACACAGGAGTCCCACAGCCTGGCGACAAAGAAGGTGCAAATGGAGGCCCACACAGCATAACACAAAGGGATCCCTCGCAGCCAGAGAACCACTCAGGAAGCTCTGAGTTGCAGGATGGAGTGCTGGGGGCCTAAGCTGTGCTGTGCACAAAGAACTTCTTGGAAAGTTGCACACAAGGGGTGGCAACTGCAAGTCACGAGGTGCACGGGGATACTGTCTTGCGTGGGGAGGCAAGCTCTTACCTCCAACAAAGTTTGACAGCTGGACCTTAGGACTGTTGGGGGTCACTTTAGTCTGCCACCTGAGTTTCTGAATCCATGCTCGTCATCTGGAGAGGGGACCCACGCCACCGGTGGTCACTGCAGAGAGATGCCTGCTGAAGCAGGGAAGTAACTCTGTTACTCCCTGGGAGATTTCTTCGGTTATTCAGTGCAGGCTGAAGACAGGTAGTCCTCGGAGGATGCACGATCTGGAAACAGTTGCAGTTGCTGGCAGGAGCTGAAGATACAATGTTGCAGAATTCATCTTTGTTTCTTTGTTGCAATTTGTAGAGTTCCTGGAGGGTTCAGCTGTGGTTCCGTCAGTAGAGTATGAAGTGAAAGATGCAGAGGGTTCCTGCTGGAGTCTTGCAATCCGAATCTGAAGAAACACCCAGAGGAGAGACCCTAAATAGCCCTGAAAGGGGGATTGATCACCTAACCAGGAAAGCACCTATCAGGGGAGGGCTCTGATGTCAATAGCTGGCACTGGCCACTCAGGTGCTCCCAGAGTACCCCACCACCTTGGAATCCAATTTGGAAAAACCCAGGGATACTCTGGAGGAGCTCTGGGCACAACCCCTGGGGTGGTGATGAACAGGGGAGTTGTCACTCCACTTTCCTTTGTCCAATTTTGCACCAGAGAAGGGACTGGGGTCCCTGAAGCCCCCAAAATGCAAGGGATTGTGCAACCAATACTAGAATCAGCTAAACACCTTACATGGCCATATTCGGGGTTACCGTTGTGAATGTGGACATAGGTCAATACCTATGTACAGTGCATGCGTAAAATGGCGTCCCCACACTCATGAAGTCCGGGAAAATGATCCTGGATGATGTGGGGGTACTTCTGCTAGTGCAGAGGTGCCCTCACACACAGGCACTTTGCACCCAGCCTTCAGGGTTGGAAGGACTGACATATAGGTGATTTATAAGTGACCTGGTGCAGTGTAAATAGCTGTGAAATGGTACATGCACCATTTCACACAGGCTGCAATGGCAGTCCTGTAGAAGCCTTTGTATGGGCTTCCTGTGGGTGGCAAAAGTAATGCTGCAGCCCATAGGGATTCCCTGGAGCCCCAATGCCCTGGGTACCTAAGTACCATATACTAGGGACTTATAAGGGGGGACCAGAGTGCCAATTTGGGATGAATTACTGGGTTACCAGTATGTCGAGACAAATTTGAGTAGAGAGAGCATAAGCTCTGGGGTCCTGTTTAGCAGGGCTCCAGTGACACAGTCAAGCATACTGACAAAAACAGTAAAACATACTGACAAGCAGGCCAACAACCATGTGCACTGGGGCCCTGGCTAGCAGGATCCCAGTGACACAGTCAAAACACACTGACATCAGACAGAAATTGGGGGTAACTGCCAAGAAAAGGTACTTTCTTACACCTTCACAAGCCTCCTGTAATACCCAGTCAAGCAAAGGAATACCCTGACATGTGTCTGGTTTGTGGGAGCTTCCAAAGCCAGAATAGTCTGAATCTTGGGTTGGAGGGGTTGCACTTGTTCTCCACCAACCAAGTGGCCCAAGTAAACATCTTTTCCCTTCCCTATCTAGCACTTACTGGCCTTGATAGTTAGGCCTGCCTTCTGCAAAGCCTCAAGGATCTTTCCAAGGTGGATCAGGTGATCCTGCCAGGTGGAACTATAGACAGCTATGTCATCTAAGTAAGCTGCATTAGAAGTTTCCAGTCCAGCAAGGACTTGGTTCACCAATATCTGGAAGGTGGCAGGTGCATTCTTTAA
Source organism: Pleurodeles waltl (assembly GCF_031143425.1). Lineage (NCBI taxonomy): Eukaryota > Metazoa > Chordata > Amphibia > Caudata > Salamandridae > Pleurodeles > Pleurodeles waltl. Next base: position 4,560,935 of record NC_090444.1, on the reverse strand, counting down.
TATATCAAAGAGTTCACGAACACCGGGGCAGACACCTCATCCATCCTTCTCTCCCAAGACCTTTGCAACCACCTCACCACCTTCTTTCACAGTAGGATCCAGGACATCTACGAAGGCCTCTGGAACCAAAGCCCACCAGCACCACTCACTGCCATGAACCTAGCCCCTCACCAGATACTGAACTCCTGGACCCCCATCATCATAAAGGACACCCAAAGACTCATGAACTCCATCCACTCGGGAGCACCCTTGGATCCATTCCCTCATCACATCCTCAACCTGGCCAGTGCCACCATAGCCCCGGAACTCTACCGAACCATCAACCTATCCTTCAAGAACCCTGCATTCCCCTCAGACTGAAAACATGCCTAAATCCGGCCGCTACTCAGGAAACCCACTGCCAACCTGAAGGAGCTGAAGAATTACAGACCCATCTCTCTGCTCCCTTTCCCAGCCAAGTTAAAGGAGAAAGCTGTCAACCAACAGCTCATCGAGTTCCTTGTGACACAACACATCCTACACCCTTCCCAGTCCAGATTCAGAAGCAACCACAGCACCGAGCAGCTACTGACAACACATGCATCATACTGGACTGCAGAGGCACTGGTGCACTCATCCTCCTCAACCTCTCTGCTGCATTTGACACCGCCTCCCACTCCACCCTCTGTGACGGACTGCAAAATGATGGCATCCAAGACAAAGCCCTGAGCTGGATCAGGTCCTTCCTTACTGCAAGAACACAGAGTGTCAGACTACCACTGTTCACACCAGAACCTAAAGACACTTGCCGTGGAGTGCCCCAAGTATCCTCACTCAGCCCAATGCTATTCAACATCTACATGGCCCCACTCGCTAAGATCACCAATAAACACGAGCTAAACATAGGTGGTCATTACAACCCTGGCGGTCGGTGTTAAAGTGGCGGTAATACCGCCAACAGGCCGGCGGACAAAAAAAGGGAATTATGACCGTGGCGGAAACTGCCAACATAGACAGCCACTTTAACACTCCGACCGCCACGGCAGTACAGACAAGCAGCGCGGCGGTCACCGCCAATAGACAGGCGGAAGACAATGTACCGCCCACAGTATCACAACCCGCCAGTCCGACAACGGTGAGTACTGCACCTACGACATAGGGGAGGCAAAAGTCAGGGGAACACACACGCAACACCCCCACCCCCAACCCGACCCTCACCCACTACAACACACACACCAATGCATTTCCAAACAGCACAGTAACAACCCACAACCCCCCCCCCCCCCCCCCCCGGAAGAATGCAAAGACAAAAGGAATTCAGTTCAAACATTGTAATGTATCAAAATACAGTTACCAAATATATACAGATAGATATACACATTCCAGATTTCATACATTACGAGAAGTAGTGCAGGTATGCACATATCAATGTCCGTGCACCACTGGGCCCAAAATGCATGGGCGAGGCCCACACTAGATACCTGTCCACAATCGGAGAGAACACTGCAGGGGCATCAGATAGAAATACAACAGGCACCTCAGGGGGAAGGGAAGGGGGGGGCACCTCAGCCGGATTACAGCACCACCCCAGATCCACGACGGGGCTCCATGCCCATTGAAGTATCCTGGGGAGTGCAAAGCCACAGTCTCTCAAGTCTCTACAGTGGATGGGTTGCCCACTGCTTTATCCCGTTGGAGTGCAAAGCCACAGTCTCTCAAGTCTCTTCAGTGGGTGGTTTGCCCACTGCTTTATACTGGGGAGTGCAAAGCCACAGTCTCTCAAGTCTCTACAGTAGGTGGCTTGCCCACTGTTACATCCTGGGGAATGCAAAGCCACAGTCTCTCAAGTGGATAACAGTCTCCACTGGTTCTGGAGGGGGACTAGTGCCCAGACTGCATCAGGCTCCCCGTGACGGTTCCTGTTCCGTCACTGTCCCAGCTGCACATGGGATAACGATGCTTGATGTGGCGGTTTGTTCCCTGTCCAGCGGTGCTTTGGCATGTCGGTCTTTGCCCAGTTCAGCGGTGCTTTGCCATGGCGGTCTCTGACCTGTTCAGCGGTGCTTTGCCCTGTTCAGCGGTGCTTTGCCATGGCGGTCTCTGACCTGTTCAGCGGTGCTTTGCCCTGTTCAGCGGTGCTTTGCCATGGCGGTCTCTGACCTGTTCAGCGGTGCTTTGCCCTGTTCAGCGGTGCTTTGCCATGTCGGTCTCTGACCTGTTCAGCGGTGCTTTGCCCTGTTCAGCGGTGCTTTGCCGTGTCGGTCTCTGACCTGTTCAGCGGTGCTTTGCCCTGTTCAGTGGTGCTTTGCCATGGCGGTCTTTGCTCTGTTCAGCAGTGCTTTGCCATGTCGGTCTCTGACCTGTTCAGCGGTGCTTTGCCCTGTTCAGCGGTGCTTTGCTATGGCAGTCTTTGCCCTGTTCAGCGGTGCTTTGCCATGGCGGTCTTTGCCCTGTTCAGCAGTGCTTTGCCATGTCGGTCTCTGACCTGTTCAGCGGTGCTTTGCCCTGTTCAGCGGTGCTTTGCCATGGCGGTCTTTGCCCTGTTCAGCGGTGCTTTGCCCTCCTGGGCACTGACTCTGGCAGTGGTCTCAGGACCAGTGACGATAGTGCTGCCCTCCTGGGCACTGACTCTGGCGGTGGTCTCCGGACCAGTGACGATTGTGCTGCCCTCCTGGGCACTGACTCTGGCGGTGGTCTCAGGACCAGTGACGTTAGTGCTGCCCTCCTGGGCACTGACTCTGGCGGTGGTCTCCGGACCATTGACGATTGTGCTGCCCTCCTGGGCACTGACTCTGGCGGTCCAGGACCAGTGACGATAGTGCTGCCCTCCTGGGCACTGACTCTGGCGGTGGTCTCCGGACCAGTGACGATTGTGCTGCCCTCCTGGGCACTGACTCTGGCGGTGGTCTCAGGACCAGTGACGGTAGTGTTGCCCTCCTGGGCACTGACTGCTGGCGGTGGCGTCCCGGCCGCCGGGGAGGATGGCACCCTTCTCCGCCGTGCTGCTCTTCCCAGACTGTGCCGACTTCTTCTGGCCCTTCACCACCTTTGGAGAAGTCACAGCTGACTCTGCACTCCCCCTGGGACCCTTGTGAGCAGTTTTGCCGCCAGGAGTCTTCATCCTGTCCCGTCGGCCACTTTCCAACTTGAGGTGCTTTACAGGGGGTGGACTAGCAGTGCTTTGGCTCCGTGTCACACTGGCTGCCCTGGTGGCCGGTGCACTCCACACACCTTTAAAACGCACCACTGGTACTGGACTTTTTTTGGCTGAGGTGCTACTACGGGACCTATCAATTGGAGGGGCGGGGGTGGGGGTGGGGGCAAAGAGGTCAATGTTGCTGAGGAACAGTTGCTGATGAAGACTGGGATGGGTAGCTGGAGGGGGTCTGGGAGTGGAGGAAGAGGAGGTGGTTGTAGGAGGTGTAACTTTAGTTGATTTGGGTGCAGGTACTAGAGGATGTTGGGGGTGGATTGATGTTGGGTGTGTGGGTGTCTGCGTTTGTGTACTTTGGGAGGGGGCGTCACAGACACACTGGGAGTGGACACAGGGGACTTGTAAATGGTAGTGGGGGTGGTGAGTGCAGGTGAGTGGGGTGTGGTTCTGGGTGTTCTGGTGCGAGTCCTAGTGCCTGTAGATGTAGTGCATGCAGGTGAGAGTGTAGATGAGACTGGGAGGGAGGAGGGAGACGACGAGGAGGGGGACACAGTGGAGGCAGTGGATGTTGCTGTGTCTGTATGTGGGTGATGCTTGTGTGAGTGCTTGTGGGTTGTGTGGTGCTTATGTTAGCCTGAGCTACTTTTATGTGTTGAGGTGTATGCATGCTTGTCTGATGGTGTGGTTGGGATAGGCTGGGGTACAGGGGATTGGGTCTGGGTGGAGGAAGTTGGAGGGGGAGGCTAGACACAGGGACAATGGCTGCCATCAGTGCTGAGGCCAGAGATTGCAGGGTTCGATGAAGGGCAGCCTGACCAGAATGAATGCCCTCCAGGAATGAATTACCGTGTTGCAACTCCCTTTCTACACCCTGGATGGCATTCACAATGGAGGACTGCCCAACAGTGAGTGACCTGAGGAGGTCAATGGCCTCCTCACTGAGGGCAGCAGGGGTGACAGGGGCAGGGGCTGAGGTGCCTGGGGCGAAGGTGACGCCCACCCTCCTGGGTGAGCGGGCACGGGGCAAACGCTGAGGGGCTGCTGGGAGGGCAGTGCTGGTAGGGGAGGTGGCGGCTGTACCTGTAGAAGTTGGGGGCACAGATGGTCCCGCCACCACAAGGGAGCTCCCATCGGCGGACGAGTCTGAGTCGCTGTTTGGTGATCCGGTGACCGACGTGAAGATCCCCTCGCCCTCCGTCCCACTGGTGTATTCAGAGTCTGTAGTGTGGCCCTCCATGGCCATGTGGGATGCAGCTCCCTCGTGCTCCGGTGCCACTGTACCTCCGCCTGATGATGCTGATGCACAAAAGAACAGGGAGAGCACAAAAAGGTGGGGGGACGACAGAAGAAAGACAGGTTGAGTGCATGGCTTACCGCTACCGTTGGCGGACAATACAGACACAGCAGCCCCCTGCACTACGCCGTGCTCTTGGCCTCTACAGATGCAATTCCTGGGATCTGGCCTACATGGCTATGGTGGACATCTGCACACATAGATGCCACAGGGGCATGTATATCTGGACTTGGCACTCTACTGAGGTGGGGTGGAGTGCCACACGGCCTGCATTACGGAGAGACCTAGCCTATGGAACTCGCCCTGCCCTAGGGAAACCCACAGCCCTCCTCCCCCACCCAGAGACCTCCACTGCACGCAAAGTCCCCAGAATGAGAGTGTACACACCCCCTTGTGTCTGCTGTGATGCCCTCAAGCGCCCATCCAACTCTGGGTAGGCCACCGCCAGGATCCGGAACATCAGGACATCAGGATCCGGACATGCGACGGGCACCCTTCCCACGTTGGGAGGCCATCCCCAGCTGAGCCTCCGCCGTCTTCTTGCTCCAGCAGCGAATGTCCTCCCATCTTTTCTGGCAGTGGGTGCCCCGTCTCTGGTGGATCCCCAGGGTCCGGACGTCATTGGAGATGGCACGCCAAATGTCCTTCTTCTGGTGGGCGCTGACCTACATGACATGCACAGGGGAAGAAGAGAAGTCATTACCAACTGCACCGTCGATGTGAGTGGCCCCCATCCCTACCCTTGCCATGTGGCACATGCATTCACAGTCCTTCATGTTCCCTGAACTCTGCCCCCTTCCAACTAACATCCAGCCCTCTCCACCCAGGCATAGCCCATACAACATGCACCCTGTGTACTTACCTGTTGGTCTGGAGGACCGTAGAGTAGCGTGTACTGGGGAAGGACCCCGTCCACGAGCTTCTCCAAACCCTGAGCAGTGAAGGCAGGGGCCCTTTCCCCAGACGCAGCAGCAATTGTCTCTTTCAGACCGAGGTCACAGCAGCACTTGCAGTGTAGGTCCTCTCCTGTCGAAGATCAGGTATCGAGTGATTGTACAGATAGAAAATGGCGGTCACGTCCGCGGTGGTGACATCCGCGGCGGTGCGTTCCATCACAGCCGGCGCACTTCATCATTGGCTCCTGGGACCCATAGGGTCCAATGTTAACCAATGCAGCATTGCGCCGCGGTCTACGACCGCCTACCCCAACGGTGTACAACGCCAGCGCAGATACCTCACATCCCATTGTCCCAGTTTAGAGGTCAGGCAGCCGCCCTTTCAGGGGCCCACATGGCTTCATTTACTACTGCGTCACACATACCTAGGCCTACACTCCACACACATACAGGAAGAGTTTTGTGTTTGGTGTCGTGTTCTGTGTATCTGTGGGTACATACCTGCAAATTTGTTGACTCTGTGGTCGCTGTTGTCCTTCCTAGGCACCATCAGCTGGGACATTTGAGAAGATGGCGGAATCCTCCGGTGTACCAACCGCTGGTGGACCTGTTGACAATGGAGGAGCGACATTTAATCATCACCTACAGGTTTGACCGTGCCACTATCCAGGAACTATGTACCCAGTTGGAGCCAGACCTGATGTCACCAATCCGCCATCCCATTGGAATCCCCCCTGACGTGCAGGTGCTGTCAGTGCTCCATTTCCTTGCAAGTGGGTCTTTTCAGACAACAGTGGCCAAGGCATCAGGGATGTCCCAGCCTATGTTTTCCAACGTGTTGTCCAGAGTGTTGTCTGCCCTGCTGAAACACCTAAGGAGATACATTGTTTTCCCTCAGGTGGAGGATTTGGCTACAGTTAAAGGTGACTTCTATGCCCTTGGACATATCCCCAACATCATAGGTGCTATTGATGGCACCCATGTAGCTCTGGTCCCCCCTGCAGGAGTGAACAGGTGTACAGGAACCGGAAGAGTTATCATTCTATGAATGTACAGATGGTATGTTTGGCAGACCAGTACATCTCCCAGGTCAGCGCTATGTTCCCTGGCTCTGTGCATGATGCCTACATCCTGCGGAATAGCAGTATCCCGTATGTGATGGGTCAACTCCAGAGTCACCGTGTGTGGCTATTAGGGGACTCTGGTTACCCTAACCTGTCCTGGCTATTGACCCCAGTGAGGAATCCCAGGACCAGGGCAGAGGAACGCTACAGTGAGGCCCATGGGCGGACTAGGAGGTTGATCGAACGCACCTTCGGCCTCCTGAAGGCCAGATTCAGGTGCCTACATATGACAGGTGGTTCCCTATTCTACTCACCGAAGAAGGTGTGCCAGATCATCATCTCCTGCTCTATGCTTAACAATCTTGCTTTGCGACGCCAGGTGCCTTTTCTGCAGGAGGATGGTCCAGATGCCAGTGTTGTGGCAGCTGTGGAGCCTGTGGACAGTGATGAGGAGGAAGCTGAGGAAGAAGACATAGACAACAGGGAGTCAGTCATACAGCAATATTTCCAGTGACACACAGGTGAGAACATTTTAATTTACAATTACATTCACTTTCACACTTCTACCTCTATCCTGTCATTTAGTAGCAGTATTTGGTAACTGAGTTGTACCTTTCCGTTACGGTTTCACAGGTGTGGTTAACAAAGTGTGTCATCTGCTTGCATCCTTCATGGCCTTGTGATGTGTGACATAGGTATGTTGGCAATACAGTTGAAAACGCATTTTGACACTGTCATTGATAATACAAATTTACCAAATCACAGACTGACTCCAGATTGTTTTGTGCTTCAAGGGTGTTTATTTAAGTGCTCAAAAATGGAGGGGGGTTGTAAAATGGTGATGGGTGATGGTGGAGGAATGTCCATGGCAGAGTCCAGTCTACTGGTCACACAGGTGCACTGGCCATATGGGCATAGGAATTGGAGCTGGGGCAGTTTAAGTATGGACAGGGTAACAAAGTGGGACAGTGGAAGGACAATCAGGGTGGTCTCATTTCCTGGCGGGGGTCTTGCCATCTTGCTCTGTCCTGTTCCTGGATCTCAGGGACCGCCGTTCTCCTTCTGCAGGGGGTGGGGTGCTGGTGTGGTGGTCCTGTGGCGGGGCGTCCTGTCCACTAGCGCCGGCAGAGGTGGTGGGCAGTTCATCGTCCAGGCTAGTGTCAGGGTCCCTTGAAATGCCACAGTGTCCCTCATGGTCTTCCGTATGTCCTTCAGCACCCCTACGATGGTTCCCAGGGCGGAGCTGATGGTTCTGAGCTCCTCCCTGAACCCCAAATACTGCTCCACCTGCAGGTGCTGGGTCTCCTGAAACTTGGCCAGGACCGTCGCCATCGTCTCCTGGGAGTGGTGGTATGCTCCCATGATGGAGGAGAGGGCCTCGTGGAGGGTGGGTTCCCTGGGCCTGTCCCCCCGTTGCACAGCAGCCCTCCCAGTTCCCCTGTGTTCCTGGGCCTCCGTCCCCTGGACCGTGTGCCCACTACCACTGCCCCCAGGTCCCTGTTGTTGTTGGGGTGGTGGGTTATCCTGGGTTCCCTGTAGTGGTGGACACACCGCTGATTGACGTGTCCTGGTACGGAGGTATGGGCCCGCTGGGTGGGTGCTGTGCTGGTGTTACCAGCGGGTGGAAGGTCAGTGTTGGGCTGTGCCTGTGCAAGGGGAACCGACTGTCCCGAGGCCCACGATGGACCGGGCTGGTTATCTAGATCCAGTTGGACAGAGCTGCTGTCGTCACTGTGGGCCTCTTCTGTGGGTGGAGTGGAGATGTCTGGACCCTCCTGTGTGGTGATGTTCCGTAGTGGTCCTGCAGGGATATAAGAGCATGATTATTGCATCTGTGTGTGTAATGGTGTGCAATGGGTGGGTGTGTGTGTACCCCAGTGCAAGCATTTCTGTGTGTGGGTTTGTGTAATGATGGTTAGGGGGTTGTTATGGGTATGTGCAGTGAGCATGCTTTGGTGAGGGGTGACCATGCTTAGTTGTGTCATGCAGGGCTTGGTGTTGGGATGAGTGGTTTGTATTATTAATACATTAGTGAGGAGTTGGAGTGATAGGGGAGGGGGTGAGGGTGGGGGTGTGTGATAGCATGCAGGTAGGGTGGGGGATATGATAGTTAAGATTTGACTTACCAGTGTCCATTCCTCCACCGACTCTTCCGAGGCCCTCAGGATGCATGATGGTCAAGACTTGCTCCTCCCATGTTGTTAGTTGTGGGGGAGGAGGTGGGGGTCCGCCGCCTGTCCGCTGTACCGCGATGTTGTGCCTGGAGACCACGAAACGCACCTTCCCCCGTAGGTCGTTCCACCTCTTCCTGATGTCCTCCCGATTTCTTGGATGCTGTCCAACGGCGTTGACCCTGTCCACTATTCTTTGCCATAGCTCCATCTTCCTGGCTATGGATGTGTGCTGCACCTGTGAGCCAAATAGCTGTGGCTCTACCCGTAGGATTTCCTCCACCATGACCCTGAGCTCTTCCTCGGAAAACCTGGGGTGTCTTTGGCGTGACATGGGGTGGTGTGGGTGATGTGTGGGGTGGTGTATGTGTTGATGTGTGTGGTGATGTGTAGTGGTGTGTGGTGTTTTGTGCGTGGAATGTTGTATGGGTGATGGTGTTGTGTGCCTCTGTGTGGTGGGGTTCTCAATTGCTGTGCTCTCTGTCTCTCGGCTTCCTCAAAATTTCTGGTTGTAGGGGTTTGTGGGTGATGTGGGTATGTGTTTTATATTGAATTGGGTGTGTGGGAGTGGTGTTTGTATGTGTATCAGGTGTGTGTATTTTGAATTGTCCAATGTGGCGGTGTTTTGGAGATGTGTGTGTATTTTGAGCGCGGCGGTGTGTACTGCCAATGGAATACCGCAGTTGAAAGACCGCCGCGTGGATTCATGGGTCATGATAGCATGGGCGTGTTTCTGTTGGCGTGACGGTGGAGGAATTGTTTTCACCAGTTTAACACTGAACTTTGTTGTGGCGGAGTTGTGTGGGTGTCTGAATTTCAGTGGATTCCGAGATGTGGGTCATAATAACTGTGGTGGAATTCCGCGGCCGCAGCAGTGTACTGGCGGTCTTCTTCACGGCGGTAAGTGGCTTTTAACGCCAATGTTTTAATGACCCCCATAGTCTCATTCGCCAACGACACACAACTGATCCTCTCCCTGTCCAAGGACTCTGTGCAAGCCAAGAGGAAATTCAACAACTGGATGAGAGCAGTCGCCACCTGGATGGATGCTAGCTGCCTCAAGCGCAACTCGGACAAGACAGAGATCCTCGTGATCGGCTCTACCTCTTCTGCCTGGAACGACTCCTCGTGGCCCACTGCTCTGGGTAATGCCTACACCCCCACTGAACATGCGTGCAACCTGGGCTTCACGCTGGACTCCTCTCTATCGATGACCTGCCAAGTTAACGCCCTCTCCTCATCTAGTTTGCACACCCTCCATCTCCTGTGGCAGATTTTTGAATGGATTCCCCTGACATGAGAAGGAAAGTCACCCACGCACTCATCACCAGCAAACTGGTCTACGGCAACGCACTCTATGCCAGCATTACCAAGAAACTTTCATCAAGGGTAAAAAGAGTCCAGAATGCAGCAGCTAGACTCATCCTGGACATCCCCCGTCACAGCTGTATCTCATCCCATCTCAGAGACCTACACTGGCTCCCAGTCAACAAGCGCATCACATACAAATTCCTGATCCACAACTTCAAGGCACTTCACAACATAGGACCGGCATACGTCAACCACCGCCTCACCTTCTACATACCCAAAAGATGCCTCCGTTCCTCCCAGCTCACCCTTGCAGCTGTCCCTAAGATCTGGAAAAGTACAGCAGGAGATAGATCCTTCTCCTACCTAGCAGCCCAGACGTGAAACACATTTCCCCTCAAGCTCAGGCAGATCTCATCACTAAAGCAGTCCAGGAAGGACCTCAAGACCTGGCTCTTCGACTTAGCAGCATGTATACATTCAGCGCCTTGAGACCCTATAGGTGATTAGCCGCGCTTTACAAATCCTTGATTGATTGAGTGATTGATTGGTTGACGTGATTGCTATCCTTAATGGGATGAGGCTTCCATGCATGTATTTGTCTTGGATTCAACTACTTTATACTGCTCGCTTGCCCAGGTGCTGTTTCCTCCCCATTTCCCATCACAAGGGGCACTCAGCAGGAGGGGGTTTAAGGCTCCTGATATGGAGCTTTACTATTTGTGTGCTCAGGTATAGGCTGCCCCCCTTTCTTCCTCATTTGGCATTTGAGAAAGGCTATATGGCTTGCACTCTCTTATATTGGTACTCCGTTGGCTGCGCACGCGACCTCCTGGTATAGCTCTATCTGTACCCCCACAGCCTAGGAGAGGCTATGTCATGAGGTGGGCAGGAGTCTCCTTTACTCTCCTTTGCTCCCTTAGGTATACCATCCCCTGTAATCAGTCACTCATTAAGTTCTGGGGTACCATCATATCAAACACATAGGGTCCCACTCACTGGAAGGATCTGTATGTCAATAGCAAACTTCACTCAGGCTGAGTACTTGAGAGAACCTTTGGCCTTGCCCTTAGATATGTGCATTAATATTAAACTGAAAAACAGTTCTAGAGTGGCTACTCCTTCCTTCCCCGAGGGGCCTACATACCATGCTTCAGGTCTCCAGCCCTAATAATTTGGTCTCCTTCCTTTATCATACTGCACAGGCAGAGCCTTTGCATTTTCAGAGCTGGGCTCAAGATTGCTGGGAGCGGGAATTGGGAATAGCCCTCTCTGATCAGCAATGGTGTAACTGCTGCTCCCAGGTGGGTTTGAGTGTGATATTTGCCAGTAGTATACTCAGAAATAACCTTTACAAATTCCTACAGAGTGCGCATTATACTCCTATCACGTTACATACGTTTGGTCTTAGGTTGTGCACCTGGTTTACGCGATATGGCTCAGACAGAGCAAGCTTTCTACAATTGGCATGGGCATGTGGACCTGTACACCCTTATTGGATGGAGATGCAAGGTGCCCTGTCCCTCGTAACACACAACAACTTAATGCTGACACCTCCTATGGCCCTACCGGGTTATTTTAAAGATCAGCCTGCTACTTCTCAGAAATATTTTGCCTTGGCCATGCTGCTTGCCAAGAGCCAAATTGCCTGATACTGGGGTTGTGTTATTCTGCTTTCAACATTGCTAGCCATGGAACTTAGGCACTTGGCTATAATATCCTACTGTAATTGGAGTTGTGCTGCTGTGTACTGATGTATTGTTATGGTTTTGTACTGTTTTGTACTGTTAGCAGAAACTAATACATGATAAAAAAAGAAACTATTTCAAACTATAACAATAAAGACAATGGCAAAATGATGATAGATGGATGAGAAGAAAGTGTCAGCAATCGTTATGTCCCACAGCAACTGCAGTTAAGGCTATATAAGGCACTTTTCACTTTGCAAACGTCTACATATGCTTCATCCATACATTTTCAGAAATTGTTAGATCCATTACTATATAAGGGAGCAGTTTTTGTGATGACTAAAGAAACCAAGGAAGCATTTTGTTTTTTGAAAGAATGCTTTTTTAGTGCTCCTTTTTTCCAGCAACCCAATTCTGAGGATTCTTTATTGTTTGGGTAGATGCCTCTTATCATGCCATGGAAGGGTTTGCCTAAAAAAAAAAAAACACAGTGCAGCTCCATATCCATCACCAACAACAAACTTCTATATAATAACAGTTGCTATGAGGAATGGAAGCATTACTTTTATGGATTCAAAGAGACGTTTAAAGTGTTCACATATCAAAGAAATCTACATTTAAAAAAATCAGCTACAACACTAAACCCCACGCATCTCAAATTAATATTTTTTAATTTCTGATTATGATGTTGTAATTCGTTATTGACCAGATCTCAATAATGGAACATCGTATTTATGTGACAAAGATGGATCATTTTAGTCTATTACCAGGATTCTTTTGTAAAGAAATAGACAGAGAAGTCCTTCTGTCTATTAGATTTCATCCTCAGACAGACAGGCAGACTGAAAGGCTGTGTTGAACAATATTTGAGATACCAAGCCATGAACCAGCATGAGCAATAGAGTAAGCCACTATGGAAAGCAGAACTGACACAATACTGAACATTCAGCTATTGTGATGTCAGCCTTTTGTTTGCATGGGCATTATCCCAAAAAATTGACATTAGATTTATTTTTGTCCACATCAGTTTTTTTTTAGAGCAACTACATAACTGAGTTGAGAAAGATACAACAAATTACACAAGATGCTTTATGAAAAGCTGAACAACGCACACATTGTATGCTGATCGTACATGAACAACCATGCCGTAGGCAGTAAAGGACGTTTACCATCAAAACATTTATACTTGAAGAAGACCTTCAAGTTACAACCGAAGTCCATTTCTAATTGAACAGATTATAAATCTAGTTATTGTACAGAATAATTTCTTCAAGCGCATCATTAGTCATCCTGTCGTCCATGTATATTTGTTGAAGCCCAGTTCTACCCAAACATGACCTGCTCAATCCCTGTGGGTAATGAATAACGAAACCTGGACTGCAGGGCTCCAAGCCTGCACCCACTATACCAAGATCCATCACCTACTTCAACATCTGAATCATTTCCTCTACACACTACCTGACCCCGCTCAAACCATCACAACCCCATGGATCAGACTTCAAGATAGCTGGTGAACAGAAAACCTGCAACTCTCCTTCTGCAAGCAATCAGAGCCCTTTTGGAGACAAACCTACAACAAAAAACAGTAGTGCCTCCTGTTTTACCATCAGAAACTCGGATCCATCAAACACCATCAAAAATTGAGAAAAGCTCTAACAACACCAAACAGATTTTTCCCATACTAAATTACTTCATCTCCCCCACTGCAGCTCCACTACCACCAGCCCCTGCACAGGATCTCTGCATCCATTTCTCCCACTACTTACGTGACAAAATCAGCACCATAGTCTATACCTTTGTTTTCCAACTAGACCTGAATTCTCTTGCCACCCTCCTACACCTCCTATCCGAGTAGACAAACAAACCGTAAACCACTATGACCCGCTGGGCCATCATTACTATGTCAGAAACTGCCCCTACCATGTGCTTAATCCACACTTCATCTCCACTAAGCCGATCTTCATCTGACTCACCCAGATAATCAATGACCCTTGAACACCGCCACCTACTCGAACACCTGACAAGATGTCACCGTACTACATTTTCTGAAGAATCCCTCTTCATTCCAGAAAATTCTGTCAAATGACAGACCTGTCTTCCTTTTTCCCTTTCCAGCTAAAGTACTGGAAAAACGAATCAACAAATGAAAGGCTGATTACCTCAACAACAACCAATTCATAGGCCCTTCTCAATCTGGATTCATGACTAAGTACAGCACTGAGACCACCCTCATCACCACCACTGATTAAATCCATATATTCATGGACAGAAGAGGTGAGAGAATTCATCCTGGTCAACCTTTCAGCAACATCCAACTCCATCTCCTTCTTCATCCTCTTCGGAAGATTTCACAAATCTGGCATATAGGGACCCGCCCTCCAATGGATCAGCTTCTTTCTCAGTGAGTGCACCCAACTGGTCAGATTGATGCCATAAACCTCCCCCTCTGCCAACTTGATCTGGGGAGCCCCCTCAAGGATCCTCGCTTAGCCCCACTCTACTCAGTGTGCTTGCCACATCATCCAAACCCACGATATCAGCATAATGTCATCACCTTGTCCTCTCCTTCTCCAGTGATACCCCCAACATCCAGATGAAGTTCACCACCTGCATGTCCAAATTGACCAACTTGATGAAGGTCAACTGTTTGAAACTCAGCTCTCACAAGACAGGGGTGGTACTTTTTGGAAAAGGCACGTCGGTGTGGACAGTGCCTAACATATCTAACTAAGCTAGGAACCTAGCAATTGCAATTGACAATCAACTCTGGGGGAGAGGATGTGGTGTAATGGCCAGAGCTGCCAGCTTTGGAACTAGGAAAGCAGGTTTAATTCTCGTTGATAGTTCAGCACCCTGTGATTCTAGGAATATCACTTACTCTCCCTGTGCCTAAACAAAATGTGTCCTTATGTAAAGTAACTGGTGCTCACGTAGAGCACTCCAGCACTTTTGGGTTGAGTTCACACTGAATAAAACTGCAAAAATAAAACTCTCAATGAGTCTCTTCACGTTTCCACAATCTCAAGCTCCTCAGAAAATCCTTCGGATAGGTCCCACTCAATACCCATAGAACCCTCACAGAGGCCCTGATCACCAGCAAGAGGGACTACAGGAATGCACTCCATGTTGACATTGCCACACATCTCACCAAGAGACCTCAAGTCTTAAAAAATGCAGCAGCCAGGCTCATGCTCAAACGTCTACCCCACACCAACATATCCAAACATCCCAAAAACCTCCACCTCCTCCCAGTCCTTAAGAGCACACTCTTCAAGTCCCTCACACACATGCAAGGGCTTGCACAATCAAGGCCCACATATGTAAAAAGCTTCATCAGCTTCCACACCCTTCCGAGAAACATCTGTTCGGCCAGCTCCCCTGCATACAAAGAGTCAGAGCTGCTGGGCATACATTCTTCTACTTGGTCACCAAAGAACATGAATGACCTCCCACTGCACATCAGAGCCCTGAGCTACTTCATTGATTTCCACAAAAACACTGAAAACCTGGCTCATCCATTAGGCCCAAGTCAGGGCCACACCATCCTCTTTCAGTGTCCAAGATACCCTCCTGGGTGATATCCAAGCCATACAAGAACACATAAAATAGCATGACAATTCTGAATGCAGGAATTGTTAGAAATGATCTGCAATATTTTGTAGATCAGAATGGGGTTGCCTTGAGGAGCGATCATGGGAACTGGCTTCTAATCTTCATGCTCCATAGTTATTACCTTAATTTAGTGCCAAGAAACCAGGGGCCAGATGTATCATACGTTTTTGCATTTGCAAACTGTGCGAATCGCAAAATCCGTCCGTTTGCAAATGCAAAAATGGCTTCAACAATGTATGAAAGGCATACGCAGTGCAATTTTAAGGAATTGCAAAAATAGAGATTTCTTAAAATTGCGACCCCATTTAGAGAATCGCAAATTGCTATTCTCTAAATAGGAAATCGCAAATAAGGAATCCCTATTTGCGATTTCCAAAGCACATGTACCAAGCAATTCCCAAATGTGAATTGGGCATTTAGAAAATGCAATTACCACCAAATCCAATTTGGTGGTAAGCATGTGTAATTTCAAAAAATGCATTATAAATGCATTAAAAAAATTACTTGTTGTGCACACATGTCCGCAAATATTTTTTTGTGGTGCATCAGAGGGGGCCTTAGGCCCCCAGCACCCTGGGGCTTGCGTTACCTAATTTGAGAATTCCCAACTGGAATTCTCAATTTGGGAACTGCAAAACCATTCGCCCCTATGGGCCTACAGGCCCATAGGGATGAATGGAGCCGCATTCTCTATTTGCGATTCGTTAATAGCGTTTGCGAATTTTAAGAAATCACTATTACAGAATCACAAATTTCATACATACCATTTTGCATTTCTTAAATAGCGATTTCTTAAAATTCGCTATCTAAGAAATGCAAATCTGATTTTTGACACATCTGGCCCCAGAGGCTTTACCTTTGAGATGGTGTTCTTTTGTATAGGCGGTACCATGATTCATGCCTTAACTTCCAGAAACACTCAGGGGGTGCTCAAAATGGCTCTCAAAAGCAATACAACAAACTCATTCATGCAGAGTTTGTTCTGCATAGGAAAAAAGCAGGCTGCGGACGTGGAGAATCTGCATTGATTAGTAAAAGGCTTCCAGTCTCAACAGAATGCACTAGGCACCAGCATCCGAAAACAAATTACATTTCAAATGAGTCCATCAAACTCTCTCATTGCATATAGTAGCAGTCATCTTGAATTCACTGACTATTCGTTTACTAGTTATTCATGTTGCCTTTGCTAGGTAATCAAGATAGTTCATTGTAGCAGGCAGGACCTTGACACCAGAACCCGCAGAAGCTTTGGAGTTTGTTGCTTTTTCTCTTGAAGCAAGTTTGAAAACTAAAATCGAATAGAGAGAAGTATTGTACATGATTAAGTCTTGCTTGATATGAACTTTAATAGTTGGATTACAGATTATAAAATAACTTTTCTTTGTACCATGTTTTCAGATTTTGAGTATGTGAGGAAAAGGGCAAGAGACATTTAATTTTAAAGACTATTGTCATGTGGTCACAAGGTGCAGACTATAGTGGAGGCAGCAACAGGTGTAATTGGTATGTAATATAGGCATAACATTCTGATTAATGGTTTTTATGCTACAGTTTATACAATGATAATGTTGAGCATGTATTCAGAAACAGAAGGTAGAGTCCTTACAAGAAAGACGAATGAGAATTATATGAAATGTTCGAATTACATAAATTTACAAGATAGTAGTTCTGTTCTAGTTTCAGAAATATCAGCATTCTCACTAAACTTAGTGAGTATGAGACATAATGATACTTTGTAGGTACATCTTTGCTATAGCAAGAGATAGATTACGTAATACAATGAAGAGGAACTAAAGGTATAGATATACATTTTGAACTTTAGATAACCACTACATACATGTTTGTGTCCAGCAGATTGTCGAATCCCAGTTGCGATATCCAATGTCTCTCTGCTTTCTTTCTTATTCCATTCTCCTTTCCCAGGTCTAGTATTACTACTATTTCTATGGCTGAAGATGTAGGGATGCGTAGAAGTGTTAATCACTCCTGTTGGATCCAGACTACAAGGTTAGTGATTTTGAGCTGTTTGCTTGAATTCTACATTAATTGGGACAGAATACATGTGAAAGATGCAATAAATCCATAGATGTGAATTTCAAATGAAGTTAAAAAAAAAGAATGTGAAAGTAGGTTTCAGATGAACAGAAAACATAAAACATTACAGAATTTAATATATATTTCAATATTAGTAGGTTTTAAAATTCTTACATATAAAGATTTATGAATCATATTATCTCAGTAATGTTGTGGCCCCAAAAAGATGTAATTTTCTTTGTCTTTTATGATGCTGATTTGTTTATTCAGAATTATTTGTTTCTGGCAGCAACTGTTCTTTAATACCACCCCACCTGTCTCCACTAATTCTATAGATAGCATCAAATCTTATTTTATCACATTTAATACATTGATTAAACTAATTAATAGTACATTTAGTATGCTTTGCAACAACTAATTTAATTCAGCTGAAATGGGAGGAGTTTCATGATAAGAAGATCTCAAAACTATAAGTTTGATTTCTTCAATTTCAATTTCAATTTCTTCAATTTCTTCAATTTGATTTCTTCAATTTTCAACAAAGCCGACGTCGCCATCACCCCCATACTCCGCAAGATCATCAACCTTTCCTTCAACACAGCTACCTTCCCGGACAGCTGGAAGCACGCAGAAATCCAACCTCTCCTCAAGAAACCTAAGGCTGACCTCAACGATCTCAAAAACTTCCGTCCAATCTCCCTCCTCCCTTTTCCAGCAAAAGTCATTGAGAAGATCGTCAACACACAGCTCGCCCACTACCTAGAAGACAACTCCATCCTAGACCCCTTCCAATCCGGGTTCAGACGAAACCACAGCACAGAGACTGCACTCCTCGCCACCACAGATGACATCAGACTACAAATGGACAACGGCGAAACCTCAGCCCTGATCCTCTTAGACCTATCAGCCGCCTTCGATACAGTCTGCCACCGCACCCTACTAACCCGTCTACACGAAGCTGGCATCCAAGACAAAGCCCTCAACTGGATCTCCTCCTTTCTCTCCGACAGAACCCAGAGGGTCCGACTCTCACCTTTCCACTCCAAAGCCACCAACCTCATCTGCGGCGTCCCCCAAGGCTCCTCACTAAGCCCAACGCTATTCAACGTCTACATGGCCCCCCTCGCACAACTGGCCCGCCAGCACAACCTCAGCATCATCTCCTATGCCGACGACACCCAGCTCGTCCTCTCCCTGACCAAAGATCCTCTCACCGCCAAAGCCAACCTTCACGAGGGACTGAAATCCATCGCCGAATGGATGAGCAACAGCCGCCTAAAACTTAACTCCGACAAGACGGAAGTCCTCATCCTCGGACGCACCCCCTCGGCCTGGAACGACTCGTGGTGGCCCTCCGCCCTAGGCCCTCCTCCCACCCCAGCCAACCACGCACGAAATCTCGGCTTCATCCTCGACTCCGCTCTCACCATGTCCAAACAGGTCAACGCAGTCTCATCCTCCTGTTTTTATCACTCTCCGCATGCTCCGCAGGATCTTCAAGTGGATTCCAACAGGAACCAGAAAGACTGTAACCCAAGCCCTCGTCAGTAGCACACTCGACTACGGCAACGCACTCTACACAGGCATCCCAACAAAAGACATCAAATGACTCCAACGCATCCAAAACGCATCCGCCCGCCTGATCCTCGACATACCCCGCCGATGTCACATCTCCCCTCACCTGAGGGACCTCCACTGGCTCCCCGTGGACAAGAGGATCACCTTTAAACTCCTCACCCACGCACACAAGGCTCTACACAACACCGGACCCACCTACCTGAACACCAGACTCAACTTCTACGTTCCCTCACGTCAACTACGCTCTGCCAACCTTGCCCTCGCCATCGTCCCCCGAATCCAGCACAAGACCTCTGGCGGCAGATCCTTCTCCTACCTCGCCGCCAAGACCTGGAACGCACTCCCTACCTCACTACGCCAGACCCAGGACCTCCTCACTTTCAGGAGACTCCTCAAGACATGGCTCTTCGAACGATAGCAGCACCACCCCCCCCCCTAGCGCCTCGAAACCCTAACAGATACATAGCACGCTTTATAAATTATTGATTGATTGATTGATTGATTTCTTGTGTGACATAATTCTTCTCTCTGGTGAACATGTCTGTGACAGGGCAGGATGTCTGGTTGTTTACCCTGTGAATATGCCCCAGCTTCATCATACAAGTCTAGGTCTGATCTGCTCTGCCATATCCTCCAAATGTATTCATAAATCTATTTTATTTATTTTTTCTTGCATAATTAATCATTATACCCCCAAATCATACGTGTTCTCATTCCTGCAAAGAATAAATGGTGTATCATGGTAGTTTCATGATACCACAATTGTTTAGGTGGAAAATACAGTAAACCATGGGTATTGTTCTGAAGAGTAGACCTTTCTTCCCTTTCCCTCCTTTTTTCACAATTTATTTTTTAATGGAAAGGATATGCACTTGCGCATGACGTTTGGTGGGATTTGCCAAAAACTATAAATGGAATTATAGTTGTGTAAAATGTAAAATTGTACCCCATGTTAACTCAAGTTGCTTTCAGGTAGCAGCCCGTTAAGACACTAAAATGGCCAAAGAAAAGAAATACAGGACAAATAGGTAACATTGAAACCAAGATCATGTTGGTCCAAATATGTAATATAAATATGTAAAATACTAAAAAGTTCAAGGCCATAGGCCAGACCAAATATAACATGTGCAACATGCACTTCATGCCCATCTTGGTGCCCATAACTTGACTCCTGACTGCCATGTAACCTCCACAGGTAGGGGCATCAAGGAGGCAGGCAGGCACCTCAGGGATTAGAGGGTGAGACGGAGGGGGGGTTTGGGCCTAGGCTTGGGAGGGGTTCCTTTGGGATTGGGTTTGGAAGGGGGGGTTTATGTCTCGATTTAGGGGAGGGTTCGGTTCTCTTGGGAGGGGTAGACTTCTTGGCCGGGGCATGGGTAGTTGCAGGGGGGCTACGGGAGGGCTTGGAGGTGGAAGGGACGGGCATGGGAAGGGAAACAGAGCATTTAGGGGCCAGGGGGAAGAGGAAGAGAGAAAAGGTCAAAACATGAGAACACTTTCTTAGACACACAAGGAAGGCCATCAGAAGGGGGATTGGGAGTTGAGGGTGAGGGAATGGTTGTATGACATGCTTGTCATGGGTGTGTGTGTGTGTGGGAGGTATTCATGTGGGTGGTGGCTGTCTGTTGGGTGGGTGAGTGAGGGTGTTTATGTTTTACGGGACTTAGGGGGGTGAAGGTGCTGGGGATGCCTTGGTGGATGACTGTTTGTTGGGGTGGTGACTGCAGGTATGGTGGATGCGCTGCATGTAGGAGTGTCAGTGGTTGTGCTTTCTGTGGGTTTGGTGATTGGGGTGGATGTCTGCAGGTCTGCTATGGTGCTGTATGTGAGTAAGATAGGTATAGTGGCTGGATCTGTGAATGTTGGTGTGGTGTCTGCAGGTACATCAGGTGCTGTATATGTGATGCTCGGTGTGGTGTCAGGGCCGGTAGTGACTGTTGATGTGTGTGCAGGTGTATGTTGCTTGTGTGCATGTCGGTGGTGTGTCTTCTGGTGCGTGTGTTTGACTGAGCTACCCATGGATGTTGACATGGATGCATGCTTGTCTGTCTGTATGCTTTGGCTGGGTCAGGGAAGAGGAGTTTGGATTGGGAAGAGAAAGGTGGAGGGTGGAGGGTGGAGGGGGGACGGAAGACAAAGAGTGACTGGCTGCTGTCATTGTGGAGGCCAGAGACTGAAATGATCTCTGTAGGCTAGTCAGTGCACTGTGAATGGCCTCCAGGAACACATTACTCTGTTGTTCTTGAGTTTCCAGTCCCTGGATGGCATTCACGATGGTCAACTGACCCACAGAGATGGACCTCAGGAGATCAATAGCCTCCTCACTGAGGGCAGCAGGGCTGACAGGGGCAGAGGTGCCTGCGGAAAAAGAGACACCCACCCTCTTGAGTGAGTGGACAAGGCCAAAAGGGTGGAGAGCTACAGGAAGGGCGGTGGTAATAAGGGGGGTGACAGACAGAGATGGTGCTGGCGTGGGCCCAGATGGGTCTGCTGGTGGATGATTCCAATGATGGGGAACTGGATCCTGTCCCCCCTGTGGCACTCCCCTCGCCCTCCGGGCCACTGGGGCCTTCGGTGTCGGTAGTCTCAGCATTCCAGGTCCCATGGACAGCAGCTTCCCCACTCAGCTGTGGCCCATCTCCTTCACATTCTGATGCTGATGCACAGAAAAAGAGAGAGGGAGAGAAAGAGAGAGAGAGAGAGAGA
Source organism: Pleurodeles waltl (assembly GCF_031143425.1). NCBI lineage: Eukaryota > Metazoa > Chordata > Amphibia > Caudata > Salamandridae > Pleurodeles > Pleurodeles waltl. The sequence goes on along the minus strand of NC_090444.1, from coordinate 4,539,451 downwards.
GAGAGAGAGAGAGAGAGAGAGAGAGAGAGAGGGTCATCACATTCTTCACACATACATACATTACAACATGCACAACTGTTACAAATCATCTCTTGCTAAGAAAGCCCCAGTCAGAAACAATTCAGAGTCTACATCGTGACAAGAACAAGATACTTCCAACTTTTCTACACAGTCTCATCCACAATGTAAGCCAACCATCTGACCAATGGTTCACCATCCCATCAAATCAGCTGTAACTCAAAAGCATAATGAACAAGATGGATTGGCTACATCAACAATCTATTCCCATACAGATCATCACTGTCCATCATCAAATCAGTCTAAGAAATTATAGTTGACTGGGAACACAATAACATGCCTACTCTTACTCTACACCTGCCCAGTCCATCACCAAAACTCATGTTCCATAAAAGTAAATTAATCTCACTTCACATACGACACAGCACGTTGCTTTCCAATCAAATGCCTATCTGATCATTCTGTACACAACATACACATTGGCAAAAACCTGAGATGAGTACACTACATGTGGCAGTCCCATACAGTGTGCATCACAAAATGACATAGCATGTCATTGAAACAACTATCTAAATACTAGGATAAGATTCATTAGGAGTTTCTGCAGCCACTGATCAGATACATTGTCACATAGACAACAGTCCTATGTACTGCAATTGAGGCCTACCTAGCACACAGAATACATCTACAGACAACCGCAGGGAGCATAGTCACACCAACAAAACAATGGATAAAAAACAATATCTATGAAGGGCTCATACCATTCCACCATACATGCTGAATAGAAACATCTACACGACAACATATGAACATCTACATCACTAACAACTGTCCAGACATGTGATTCACACTACCTAATTCCAGAACTAACACTTACACAACTGATTACTGTTGTACCCATTAATGACACATACACCTAGAGTCAACCTAATTGAATGATAACATATCCCACAACACCAAAAGGTGTATGTGGAATAGAACACCTGCCACACTATAAAGTCAGGCAGAAATGAGCATAGCCATAACCAAACACTGTCTTAACAGCCTCAGATTAGGAAAGGATTATCTGGGAAAAAAGGGGCTACTAGATCAAATCAGGCATGAAGTATTAATTGAGACATGATGTAGGCAGCAAATACCATATATTGTACTCTTAAAGGTATGGGATTGGCCTATGTAGCATGGACTATACACATAGGCTAAGGGTTCAGCAGCCTAGCCACTTTACTTCTTTACACCAACTTAATTAGGAGAAAAGGTATTTGTACACATGTCAATGTTATACCATGAAATGTCAATGTCTTATTGTCACCATACGTTTCCCATTGTACGATATCCACCCTTATCAAACTTCACAGTTCCCAGTTCATGATTCTGAGATGACAATGGGGACTTTTCCTCAGACGTCATGAGGATTGTTGTACGTTGCTCATACCAAAAGCCTGATTTGGATGACAGCCTCACATGAAGTGTACAACTATTTCAAGGTGCAGGATTACTTGGCCCTGATAGTCACATGTCAGACCCAATGATGCACATAGAGCAGATCCACTGGAATAGGAGTAGTCAGACACCAAAGAGCTATACAACTCACCATATGGGTAAAAGGACTTGGGAAGACAAGGTGGGAAGGATGGCAGAGCAGGCTACAGGTATGTATGGCTAACTAGAGTCACACATATGACTCTCCACATGCAGTCATACTATTTGGAAAACAAAGCTAATTGACATGATCCCTTGACGAATACAATGGCCACATCTGTGTTTGTATGTTGGTAACTGTAGGACCATGTCTTCCTAGAAGTCACCATACCTGTACCATGTACCACATCATCACAGCTGCAATACTCAGACACCATACACTAAACTATCAGAGACAAGTATATGGGTTATGTCAGTACTTACCCCCTTGTGGCTGCTGTGCTGCCCTCAAACGCCCATCCACCTCAGGGTAGGCCACTGCCAAAATGTGGGCCATTAGGGGGATCAGGGTAAGACAGGCAGCCCTCCCTCATTTGGAGGACATCCCCAGCTAGGCCTCTACGGTCTTCTGGGCTGTACTGCCATTTGTTAAATTTTGTTTTGACCAATGACTTTGTGTTTCACCACTGCGCATATTAGTTGCTCAATGTTCACCAGTAGCACATGGTATGTTTTGTTCAGTTTAGCCGCCTATGGGCTTTGACATTGCATTAGTCATTACATTCTGTATTCTGCCTATTGGCTTTGACATGGCATTAGCCATTACTTTCTGTATTCAGTTGAGCCGCCTATGGGCTTTGACATTGCATTAGCCATTACATTCTGTATTCTGCCTATTGGCTTTGACATGCTGTATCCAGTCTAGCCGCCTATTGGCTTTGACATTGCATTCCTATTGGCTTTGACACGATGTATTCAATTTAGCTGCCTATTGACTTTGACATGCTATTAGATATTCTGCCTATGGGCTTTGACATGATATTATACATTGCATTTTATATTCAGCTCAGCTGCCTATTGGCTTTGACATGATATTATACATTGCATGTTGTATTCAGCTCAGCTGCCTATGGGCTTTGACATGATATAAGACATTGCATTTTGTATTCAGCTTAGATGCTTATTGGCTTTGACATGACACTAGACATTGCATTTGATATTTAGGTTAGCTGCCTATTGCCTTTAACATGACATTGCATTTGATATCTAGGTTAGCTGCCTATTGCCTTTAACGTGGAGTTAGACATTGCAGTTGAGAATCCAAGCTGTATTTTTCCAAGCTGTGTTTTTGCACCAGAGAACCAAGATGTTTTTCTCACAGTAGACTAGACATGATAAGAGAGAGTACATGGGTGTTGTTTTTCTCTCTGCTGGAGCTTGGGAACAAGAGTAGTCTTGGAGACCTGGCCAGTCTCCAAAAGGCTTGCTCAGTTTCCCAGGTCTGAGAGGAGGGGGCACACCTTTGTAACGAATGTAACAGGCTGCAGAGGGTCAGATTCGAATCTGCCGGACCTCGTGCTGGAGCTTGGCGCAGGCTGCCAGCAATCCCGTGTGGGTAGATGAATCTCTCTTTCTCGCGGCTGACAGGGGTCATCAGCTTGCAGACCTTAGAAAGATGAAGCTGTAGATAGTTCCCACACGGTGAAGTATTTGTTTTGCTTGGCATTCAATATCTTATAAATATAACCTGCTGTGTATATTGCAAACTGATATATTTTGTTTGATTAACGCGGACTTGAAAGCTACTAATTCGTCATTCATAAATATTGTGGTTGGGGAAGAATTAACAACAATAAAAGTCTTCTTTGACCTCAGAAGTGCATTTCTGTTGTGTTATGTTAGTGCTTAGAAACTAGATAAGAGGAAAGCACTACATGGGCCCAGAGTCTCATGTACTCCCACTGCTTCCTACAATGGTTGCTTGGTTGGCTGTTGACCCCCAGGGTCTGCAGTTGCTTTATGATGGCACACCACATCTCCTTCTTCTGATGGGCGTTGACCTGCAAGGAAGACACAAACAGAAGGAAAAATTCATGTCCACATTCACCATACCAATAGTAGTGGACAGCAAGTAGGGAAACATTCCCATCCTCTCAACTCACACTCATTTGAAAATTATCATCTGTATGCATCAACTCCTTCACTCCGTAAAAATTAATTGACACCCGCATTCACCACACCTATCACACATAGGTATTGCACTGTACTTACCTGTTCCTCTGGTGTATCATATAGCTGTCCGTATACAGGGATAAGACCTCCTCCACAAGCTTCTACAGCTCCTCAAGGGTAAAGGCTGGGGCCCTATCACATGGAGGACATGGCATGATAGCTCCCAGAGGCAGTACACAGCAGCTCACGTAGTGGAGGGCTTGCTGGCAGCAGTGTCAGGAGTCAAGTGAGCAATACTGCAGAAGATGACAGTCATGTCCAACACATACAGGACCTTCACCGCCAGTGGACATCGCCATTGGGCCAAGTCGGCCACAGGCAGCAATGTCTTCCAATGGCAACTTCCACAGCGGTTGTGATTGCCTACCGCCAAGAAGACTTCCGCCGGCGGACTTGGGACACCTCAATGTGTCCAGTACAGTAGGTCAGGCAGCTGACATTTTAAGCACATACATGTATGGAAGAGTTTTATCATCTGAATCATTGAGTATACCCCATATCATGCAATACAACTGTAAGTACTGCCTCTATGTTTAGCTGTGAATGTGTACATCTGTGCAGTAAATACTGTGTTACAGGAGGACATGTGGTGTTAGCAATGTACACCAACTCAGATGTTCAAATGGGTACAAGGAAACGTAGATGACATGCAACAATCAGTGTAAGACATGTCATATTGGTTAGAATGACAACCATGTACAGTTACTGATTAATCTGTATGTGTAGTTCTATAGTAAGTGGGGGAATGTGCCTAATGAGGTAGTCATTGGGTTAGTATCTATGTGCTGTAATGTAGATATCTGAGTATGTAACCGACCTCGACAGCAGATATGAGTTAGTTGTGACAGTGATTTTACAAGATGTCTGCATGCTGCATGTCACATATTATATTTTGAGTTCTGCTAAATTGTCTTACTACCATAGATCTTTGTGATCAATTGGAGCCAGATCTGATGCCTGCAATTTGTAATCCCAATAGCTTACCTCCCATCATTCAAGTATTGTCAGTGCTACACTTCCTGGCCACTGAGTCCTTTCAGAATAATGTGGCCCTATCTGCAGGAATGTCTCAGCCCATGTCCAGTCTGGTGTTGAGGGATGTACTGTGTGCATTGTTAAAACACCTGGATAGCTGCATCTATGTGAAGGCAGAATTTTATGCAATGGTAGACATTCCACATGTGGTTGGAGTCCTAGATGGCACCCTTGTAGCCTTGGTTTTTCCCAGTGCCAATAAACAGGTGTGCAGGAACAGGAAAAACTCCCACTCAATCAATGTTCAGGTGGTGTGTCTGGCAGACCAGCACATTTCACAAGTTTGTGCCAGTTATCCTGGATCAGTCCATGATTTCTTCATCATACAGAACAGCAATGTCTCACTGCTTATGACATGACTCCACACAGAGAGGGCCTGGCTGGTTGGTAAGTTACAACTGAAATATGTGTTTGCAATGTATGTCTCCTGCCATCACAATGTAGCATGTCCCACATGTATGTATGTGTTGTTCTACCTATTTGTTTACAGGTGACTCTGGCTATCCACAGCGTCCTTGGTTGTTGACACCAGTAGGTACCCAACCACGCCAGGGGAAGTCCACTATAATGAGGCCCACAGGAGGACAAGGCATGTAGTTGAGCAGACTTTTGGGCTCCTTAAGGCAAGATTTCGGTGCTTGAACAGATCAGGAGGAGCCCTCCTCTATTCACCCAACAAGGTATGTTAAATAATAGTTGCCTGCTGCATGCTCCACAATCTGGCCCTGAGACAACATATACCATTCAAACCAGATGAGGTGGAGCCAGCAGTCCCCGTGGATGTTAATGAAGAATTGCCAAGTCATGAAGAGACAGAGGAAAATGAAGTAGGATACTCTAGGCAAGATCTCATCAATCAGTACTTCAACTGATCAAGAGGTATGTGAAGTAGACATAATGTTGTGGGTCACATCTGCAACCTGAAGTTGATGGGCAGCATGTCACCCCCTTCATTGCATTTTCTGTTGGGTTGTAAATAGCTTCAATGCCTATAATTGAGTTATGATTGCAAACTGTAAATTATATTGTGAACAGAACAGAGTGGTCTTCATTATCATGTATTGTTATAGCAGATACTACGTAACACTTCTGGACATGACTTCTGTGAACTGAAGTGTGTATACTGCTATGTTTCAACCCTCTTCTGTTAGAAACACAGATGTCCCTAGATCCTGTTTGGCTGATTGACCTTGGCAAATGACAGATAGTGTCAGAAGCAGATGGGAATTGCAGACAGACATGAGAAGTGAACATGGCTGATAACAGGTACTATGAGTGTTGATTATGTGAAGTGTGACTGACATTGTTAGACTATCACAACACTGGGGTGGTAAAGTGTTGTCCCGTCAAGGTAACCTGTAGGGTACATAAGGTTGTCTAATGCTGTCATTTGTTTCTGAATATGTGTCTGGCTCATGTGTAAATGTGGGACCACAGCTACTCCCTGCACAATGGTAAACATTTTATGTATTCTGGCTTGAATCTAGCTGTCCCCTCTTTGCAGACCAATGTGCATGTCATTGTGGACTGACATAGGAGAGTTACAAGTCTACAGGTATGTGGCCAAAGTAAGTGAAGGTTTCCAGGTATAGGTAGATCAGTACTGATCTGTGTCTGTACCATGGGATATGTATAGTTGGAAGCTATGGTATGGGTATGTGATAAGGCTTTACCAGGTGATACATAGTACCAATCTGTGTGGCTCCAGCCTTGTTGGCAAGGTGACATGTCCCTATCCTCTGTATCGTGTAGTTTAGCATTGTGTTACACCTTAGCCGACATCCTGGTGCTACTGTCAGTCATGCTCTTCATGCTGTTAGCCTTTCTGTCACTGATTGTGTGTAGTTTACAACCTATTTGGTATCTGTCCAGTTGCATTCCTATTATAGTGGGACTCCTGCTGATGGTGTCCACGTATGTCATGTACAATACAGTGGGACATGATCAGACTGCATGCATGACTATTGTACATGGTTGATAAATAAGACATACACAGGACCTGTGATTAAGTGTGATTTATTATGGATAAACAAAACACATGTGACTAAGAACATTGCACTGACACAAAGAAAGTAATAGGCGTAGTCATGGTGGATGACATCATCAGGGTACCTGCTATACCATTTGGGAACACAGGTCCTGTGTCCTTGCCCCATGGGAAAATGGATATTGGTTACAGAAAAGTCAACAGCGTGTATCTGTGGCACACATGGGGAACAGTTCAGGAGAGGTTTACTTCCTGAGAAGGGCTTTTGTTTTGGCATCTGCTCCTGCAGGATGTCTCGGTGGATGTCCAGGTTTGCGGAGGGGTCTTCAACTATAGAGGGTGGAGTGACTGAGGCATGTCTTTCCCCTGGCAGGGCCTCCATTCTACTAGCAGCCGCAGATGTAGAAGGGCCTGATGTATCATTGCTAGTGGAAGGGGCCAGATGTTGGGTAGTAAACCTACTCAGCGTGTTATTTGAGTCTCTCATCACCCCTACAATTGAAGCTGAGTGGGCATTTTATGCCTTCCACTGCTGCATGACTTTCTGGTGGTTGTCCCTCTGCAGCTTTTGGATATCTCCCAACATGATGATAACTTGGCCCATCATTCCTTGGGAACTTTGGTGGGCTCCCAAGACTTGGGAGATGGTATCCTAGTTAGTAGTGTCTTTTGAGACCCATCCTCTGGCCCAGAGCCTCCTTCCCACACACCCTGCCCACACGTGCCTGTGCCCCTGGCACTGTGTATTCACTCCCAGTGATGGCAGGTCCATCATTGTCAGGGGCGGTAAAGTGAGGCTCAGGTACCTGTACTGGGGGTACCCAATAGATGATACAGTCATTCGGACACAGGTTAGGAGCAAATTGTTGCCGGTAATGTAGATGCTACAGGGCTGGGAGGAGTTGCTGTGGGCAGGGTGAGGATGACAGTTATTGACTGAACAGGTGACCCAGATGGGTTAGGTTCTTTGTCAGTGTCCAGACATCTAGGGGAGTTGTCCTCACTGGGGCCTTCATCCAGAGGGCTAGTGGCAGTCTCTGTTATCCTCTCCATGTTGAGATTGGCAAGGTTACCTGTGGAGGGAGTGGAACACAGAGTTCTGGCTACAATGGAGGTATCTTAGCAGTTGTGTGAGTTGCAGGCAGTGTCTTGACATGATCCCCAGCAATGACATTGACAGCTTATGCACTATGTAACTTGGATACAACATGAGACTCTGTAACTTCAGTTCCATTCACTGAGTTTTATGCAGGTAAACCATGTTGGTAGTGATTGTTCAGCTGATGGCATCTGGTATTGTCAGATAACTGACATGGCTGTTTACCTCTGTTACCTAGTGAACTGTCTGGCAAGATAGCTGGCACAAATTAGAGCTGTGGAATGCACACCGGTGACCATGTAAGAAAACAGTATATGAGTTTACAATGGACACTGACCTGTATCTGGATGTACTGCATGTGCATCCACTCAGCCATCTGACTTTCCAAGCCTTGGTAGTACATTTCTAGCTTGGGATCCTTGATGTCTGGCCATCATACATGGGTACTCAGCTATTGCAGTGTTTGGTTTTGGATGTTGGTATGCGTGAGCCACTGCATTGCTGTCATTGTCATGTACTGTCCCACACCAGTACAATCAAGATGGTCTAGATGGGATATTGCTTTGACATGCATGATAAGGTATATTTTGTGCAGTGTACTGGTGTTGGCAATGTTGGGATTTAGCATTCTGGGTGTTGTAGTGCTATGATTATCCAGTGCTTAACATGCCATTTCTAAGGGCTATGGGGCCAGATGTGTCTAGTGGACATGTGTCATACCAGGGAGAGATATTGGGTGATTAGGTGAGAGTTGTAGAGGGTGGAATATAATTTGGGGTGGGTATAGGGGGTGAGAGAGCATGCAGGACAAGACAATTGCGTGACATGAGCGTTGTTGGTACTTACCAGACTCTACTCCCCCATGTATTTCTGTCAGGCCCTCATGATTCAGTATATCCAAGACCTTCTTCTCCCAAGAGGTGAAAGTAGGGGGAGGGGGTGGGGGCCCACTGCTAGTCTTGTGTACCCCGAGCCGGTGCTTGGATGCCATGGAACATACCTTCCCCCTGAGGTCGTTCCACCTCTTCCTGATGTCCTCCCCTGTGTGTAGATAACTGCCCACAGAATTGACACTGTTGACTATCCTTTGCCACAACTCCATTCTCCTGGCAATAGATGTGTGTTATACCTCTGCTCTGAACAGGTGTGAGTTTACCCTGGTAATTTAATCTATCATAACCCTCAACTCCTCATCAGTGAAATGTGGGTGTTTTGTGGGGACATGGTAGTAGTTGTGTAGACCATGTTGTCGTAATTTGACTCTTGCTCTAGGCAAGACTGCTGGTTTAAAGATGACAGTACTTATGTTTGTAGGTGACTAGGCCAACCCTGCAATAAGTCGCAACTACATCCCAACCATCCCGGCTCACAAGCAGTATTTCACCAAAAACCCAAACAATAAAAGGTGATTTGTGGCAGCCTTTCTGTGTGGACTCAAGAGTGTGACATCTCAGGGCGGTCATGAATAAACGGAGATTACCCTTTTCTCACATGAGCAACATGTCTCAGTCACACACAGGCAATGCAGGAGATGCAGTGAAGTTTTCAATAGGTTTTATTATTAAGACTGCAATAAATTACATGGGCTGCAATGATTAAGATAATGAAAAATGCAAGAAACAGGATGGTAAAAACGAGAGTCATGAATACAAAACCCCCACCATCTTGCAATAACATGTAATGTGAAATAGATTTAAAGTAGGCTATAACACCGTAGCATGATGAACCTAATCTCTAACCTAAAGAGAGCTAGGTGTGTTAAACTTAATCTGCCACTACCATGTCCATGAAAAGAGCCCCCCAACCCTTGTTCCCTTGGGATGAGGTTTCTAGATCAGACTCCGTGGGGACACGAAGGCTGGGTCAGCATCAATGCAACGTATAGCATAGATAGTGTTGATGGCATCTGTTGGAATCCCTCTGATTATCTTGTCTGTGTGAGATGTTTTTATACAGATTTGGTAGGACCCCTGAAGCAGGTATGTTCCCAAACAATACATAAGCTGGCATTCTTGGGGTGGCAATTATATAAACAATTCCCTGAAAAGGTACATTATGTTACTGTCACACAAAAGAGGGAAAGTCCATGATGTGAATACCTACGTATTTCATTTATCTTTGATAGTGACGCCTTTACAGAGTGGCACTGATAACATGAAACTAAAATATCTTCCTAACAATAAACATGGCAGCCATTTTGGAAGAAATAATTAAATAAATGCGCTAAAACAGAGCAAGCTAAGTAGGTTAAAAGTCACTGGGTGACGGGGGCACAGGTCTGCACGCCAAAGGCTAAGCTAAACTCCTGAGTCCCATTAAAACTAAATAGGATCCACTACACCCTCCTCATTGTCGGAATACGTATGATGCCATAAGTTAAATTTAATGGTGTTCATCAAAACTTCTATTTACTGCAGATTTGCAACATCTGAGCACAGTTTACAAAATTAGCATGTTCATTTCTATTTGTTAGAAATGAATGGCTTACTAATTACACTGCAGAAGAAATATGGAATGCTAGCCAAGAGAATAATCATGTCACACAAAAAAATTACTCTATTGAAGAATTATAATCTATGCCTTTGAGATTCCTAGTGTCTCTACTTTTTCAGTTGAAATAAATTAGATGTAAAAGAAATATTAAATGTTTTACCAATGGGTTTACTCAGTATGTTAGACTGTATCTTATTATATGACACAATACATTTTATGTACTATGAATCAGATTTCAATATTGGTAATAGGCATTAATTTGATATATCTGAGACATGTTTTTTTTTTTTTTTTTACAGTCTTGATAAAGAGGATCCACCTCATAACACGTGAAGGCTGTCTGTTTTTTGGATGTTTTTGAATTAATTAATGGAACAGATCTAAAACAAATGACCATACAATTTTATGAACATTATATAAGACCCTTTTTTTTGTTTTCTAATTCAATGGTTCTTTGTAAGACCTCTTGATGCTACTTCTAAGTTATGTCATTGCTTTAGGGTTCGGTGTAGTTAAATAATCTTGTCTTTGAGAACTTTCATTACTATATATGGTAATACATATCATTTTATTAGCTTTAGCTTTTTTGTGCGTTTTAACATTCTTTGTTCTTTGTATCAACTCATGTCTCTGATTGTTTTCTTTTCCATTTGTGTCAGGTTAAAAGACACAGTTAGACACAAGAGACCAAAGACACAGCAAACATGGAAAGATGGCACACAGGACTATTGACAATACATGGCGCTATAAGTAAAACTACATTTCCTAGACACAGATGCACACCCACAGCCATTACAAGTCCAGACTATTTAGGTACATTTCCAGGTCCATAGTGGCAACTGGCACTGAGCTCCCTGTCTGGCAAGAGCGGTTGTTGTAATTCCTTGCTACTCACATTAATTCACAATCAGCTTGACTTGTCTTTCACCTTTTTGCTTTCTCCTTTTTTTGGTTGCCCATTCCCCAAGGTTACCTTGATTCTTTCCCTATTGTTATGCATTCCTCCCTTATTACTTTCATGATAGTTTTAATTCTGTCCTCAGCAGCCCTCCCTCCTGATCCTGCAGTGTCTCTATCATCGGCTGCTGAGTAGGTTTAGAGGTACACCAAGAGATAACTATAGCATTCAATCTGCTTGCACCAGGTAAGTCCTGAACTGTGTGACTTTAGTAATTTATTTTCTCTCACTCTTAAGTAGGGATATCATTTTGATTTTTTCGGATGTTTGATTTTGTGCCTAAGGAATTCAGTCCACATTTTATGAATACTAAACTACAGGAGTATCTCTCTTTCTCTCTTCCTCTCCTCACACCTTTTCCCATAGTTCGCTTCTTCAATACTGCCTTTTGCATAATCCAAAGGTGTAAGTTGACATCTCGGAAGAGATGGAGGTATTTGACTCGACAACTCATTCTGGCAGTGCAGTCCATTTTGTTAGCGGCTCTCAATGATGTTTTTGTGATTCCCTTTAAGTAAGATAGTTGTTGCTTCATTATGGTAGCCTGACTCCAGACTACAGAATCGTCTACCTCTTAAACTTCCCCATAGGAAATATTATTATTATGCTGTTTATAGTTAGTAATATTGCATACAGTACATTATTTTCTGCCAGGCTATTTCTGTAGTTTATGCTTTTCACTTTTTGCTCAAAGACAGAGAGCTCAAAGACCACAACATATACGAGCTACTGAATTCCAATGCCCATTCAACATTCACACTGGTGGGATTTTCTTCTATACCTTTCCAAAACATAAATATATTGCCACCAAGGAAAGCATAAAAGAGAGTAAACTGTGAACCATTTGTTTGAACAGTTGATTTCATAATAAACCTAGTTATTATTCAAAATAAATTGAGCTAAATCCATAAGCACATTGGTGTTGGATAATAGGTTGACTGAATTTGTAGTGAGGTTTTTTCCCAATGTGGGCAACCAGTCATTGACATATCTGTATGTATAGGAAGATCTGACATTCATTATCACAAACAACAGTTTAGAAGTCATTAGCATTGTTCATATATCCAGGCCAATGGGCCTATGAATATATTAAGAAACTCTAAGGTCCAATCTGTAAGAGAACAATACCTGTAACTATGACTCTACCTGTAGAGCTTTTGTGCCTTATATTGTTTAGATACAATGTGTAACAGAGGGACTCACACATGTGTGATAGTAAGGTAACAGAACACCTTGGGGGTGATTCTAACCCTGGCGGTCGGTGTTAAAGCGGCGGCCAACCCGCCAACAGGCTGGCGGTAAAAAAAATGGGATTCTGAGCCTGGCGGGAACCGCCAACACAGACAGCCACCTTAACACTCCGACCGCCACGGCGGTACAAACAAACAGCGCGGCGGTCACCGCCAACAGACAGGCGGCAGACAATGTACCACCCACACTATTCCAACTCACCAATACGCCACCTTTTCCGGGGCGGGAGCACCGCCGATAAAAACACGGCGGAAACAGACTACGGACGTGAAAACGCTCACCACTACGCACTCCAGGAGGAAGGAGGACAGCATGGAACCCGAATTAAACATCCTACCTGCTCTCGTCTACCTTCTCATCTACCACGAGTACGAAGTCCGGCGCAGACGACAACGGTGAGTACTGCACCTACGACACACGGGAGGGGGAGGACGAAAGGTTACGGGCACACACATATGCGACCCCCCCCCCCCAACTATGTACTCACCAATGCAGAGCACCAAGTCACAGTGACACCACCCAAAGACCCCTGAAAAATGCTAGGACATAATCATATTTGGAATAAATATTTATGTACCAAAAAGCTCCAGAAAATTATCGTACAACCATGAAAGATATTCACAACAAAACTAATGACATACACATCAGTGTATAACTGAAGTACCAAGTCCTGCACATCCTACGAATTCAGCATGTCCGTGGGCCAAAGTCTTGAGAAATAAGGGCAAAGCCCACACAGGAGACCTGAGTCCTTTGGAGAGAACACTGCAGGGGCATCAGATGTAAAAACTACAGGCACCTCAGGGGGAAGGGAAGGGGGGGGCACTACAGCCACATGAGTCCACGACGCCAGATCCACGAGGAGCCACCATGCCCACTGGACCATCCTGGGAGTGCAAAGCCACAGTCTCTCAATGTCTCTACAGTGGGTGGGCTGCCCACTGGACCATCCTGGGGAGTGCAAAGCCACAGTCTCTCAATGTCTCTACAGTGGGTGGGCTGCCCACTGGACCATCCTGGGGAGTGCAAAGCCACAGTCTCTCAATGTCTCTACAGTGGGTGGGCTGCCCACTGGACCATCCTGGGGAGTGCAAAGCCACAGTCCATCAGGTGGATGACAGTCTCCACTGGTCAAGGAGGAGGCATGGTGGGCACAGTGAACCATAAACGGTGCTTGAGACGGCGGTGCCCAGCGGAGCGGTGCTTGAGATGGCGGTGCCCAGCGGAGCGGTGCTTGAGAGGAAGGGCCCAGCGGAGCGGTGCTTGAGAGGAAGGGCCCAGCGGAGCGGTGCTTGAGACGGCGGTGCCCAGCGGAGCGGTGCTTGAGAGGAAGGGCCCAGCGGAGCGGTGCTTGAGACGGCGGTGCCCAGCGTAGCGGTGCTTGAGAGGAAGGGCCCAGCGGAGCGGTGCTTGAGACGGCGGTGCCCAGCGGAGCGGTGCTTGAGACGGCGGTGCCCAGCGTAGCGGTGCTTGAGATGAAGGGCCCAGCGGAGCAGTGCTTGAGAGGAAGGGCCCAGCGGAGCGGTGCTTGAGATGGCGGGGCCCTGTTCAGCGGTGCTCTTCTCCACGGCGGGGCCCTGTTCAGCGGTGCTCTTCTCCACGGCGGGCCCTGTTCAGCGGTGCTCTTCTCCACGGCGGGCCCTGTTCAGCGGTGCTCTTCTGCACCGCGGGCCCTGTTCAGCGGTGCCTATCTCCACGGCGGGCCCTGTTCAGCGGTGCTCTTCTGCACAGCGGGCCCTGTTCAGCGGTGCTCTACTCCACGGCGGGGCCCTGATCAGCAGTGCTCTTCTCCACGGTGGGCCCTGTTCAGCGGTGCTCTTCTGCACCGCGGGCCCTGTTCAGCGGTGCTCTTCTCCACAGCGGGCCCTGTTCAGCGGTGCTCTTCTGCACCGCGGGCCCTGTTCAGCAGTGCCTATCTCCACGGCGGGCCCTGTTCAGCGGTGCTCTTCTGCACCGCGGGCCCTGTTCTGCGGTGCTCTTCTGCACCGCGGGCCCTGTTCAGCAGTGCCTATCTCCACGGCGGGCCCTGTTCAGCGGTGCCCTTCTGCACCGCAGGCCCTGTTCAGCCGTGCTCTACTCCACGGCGGGCCCTGTTCAGCGGTGCTCTACTCCACGGCGGGCCCTGTTCAGCGGTGCTCTTCTGCACCGCGGGCCCTGTTCAGCGGTGCTCTTCTCCACGGCGGGGCCCTGTTCAGCGGTGCTCTTCTGCACCGCGGGCCCTGTTCAGCAGTGCCTATCTCCACGGCGGGCCCTGTTCAGCGGTGCTCTTCTGCACCGCGGGCCCTGTTCTGCGGTGCTCTTCTGCACCGCGGGCCCTGTTCAGCAGTGCCTATCTCCACGGCGGGCCCTGTTCAGCGGTGCCCTTCTGCACCGCAGGCCCTGTTCAGCCGTGCTCTACTCCACGGCGGGCCCTGTTCAGCGGTGCTCTACTCCACGGCGGGCCCTGTTCAGCGGTGCTCTTCTGCACCGCGGGCCCTGTTCAGCGGTGCTCTTCTCCACGGCGGGGCCCTGTTCAGCGGTGCTCTTCTCCACGGCGGGCCCTGTTCAGCGGTACTCTTCTTCACGGCGGGCCCTGTTCAGCGGTGCTCTTCTGCACCGCGGGCCCTGTTCAGCGGTGCCTATCTCCACGGCGGGCCCTGTTCAGCGGTGCTCTTCTGCACCGCGGGCCCTGTTCAGCGGTGCTCTACTCCACGGCGGGCCCTGTTCAGCGGTGCTCCACTCCACGGCGGGCCCTGTTCAGCGGTGCTCTACTCCACGGCGGGCCCTGTTCAGTGGTGCTCTTCTGCTCCGCGGGCCCTGTTCAGCGGTGCTCATCCAGCAGGTCAAGGGAGCCAGACCTGGCCTGGACTCCCTGCTCAGTCGCCCTCGGACCGTGACGTTTCTGGACCCTTCGGGGACGGACTCCTGGCCTCCTTAGTGTCCTCCTTCCCAGCTGGGATGTGGCATGTGGGGTCCACCTTCTCTGCGCTTCTGCTGCCCTTCCGCTCCTTTGATGGGGCTCTCGGGCCCTTGCCTCCCCTAGATGGTGTGGGTGGTGAAGTGGCCGCACATTGCTCCTTGGGGGCAGCCCTGTCGGTTCTCGCACGGCGGCCCTTGTTTTTGCGGGTCCTCTTGCCGGGGGGGGGGCTGGACGTGTCCTTGCTGCTGATCGATGTGTCACTGCTGGCAAAGGGTGGGCTCCAGAACCCAAGCACAACAGTGACACCCGAAGCTGGGCTGGTGGTGGCTGCGGTGCTCTTGGGACTCTTTGAAGATGGATGGGGGAGCTCATCGGGGGGGAAAGAGGTTAAGGTTAGCCAGGAAAAGTTTTTTAGGGCCAAGGTAAACGGTAGGAGAAGTGGAGATGGAAGTGGAGGTAGAGGAGGTGGTTGTAGGAGAGTCAGGTGTGCTGTCATTGGGTGAACGTGCTGGTGCTGTAGGCTGTCGTGAGGTGGATGGCTGTTGGGTGGGTGTCTGCCTGCGTTTGTGTGTCTTGGAAGAGGGGGTGACAGACACAGTGGGAGAGGACACAGGGGACGTGTAAATGGCAGTGGGGGTGGTGACTGCACGAGTGTGGACTGTCCTGGAGGGTGAGGTGGTGATGGAAGCACTGGCTGATGTTGGGGTGCATGCAGGTGTGAGTGTAGACGTCACAGGGAGGGAGGAGGGAGACGAGGAGGAGGGGGACACAGGGGTGGCAGTGGCTGTTGGCATGTCTGCATCTGGGTGTTGCTTGGGTGAGTGTTTGTGGGATCTGTGGTGCTTGTGTTTGGATGAGCTGCTCTTGGGTGTTGAGGTGTGTGCAGGCTGGTCTGATGGTGTGGATGGGATAGGCTGAGGAACAGGAGACAGAGAAAGGCTGGAGGCAGTAAGAAGAGGGAGGCTGGAAACAGGGACAATGGCTGCCGTCAGTGCTGAGGCCAGAGCAGTGAACGCTCGTTGATGGGCAGCCTGACCCGAATGAATGCCCTCCAGGTACGCATTGCTCTGTTGCACCTCCCTTTGCACACCCTGGATGGCATTCAAAAGGGTCGTCTGCCCAACAATGAGCGTCCTTACCAGGTCAATGAGCTCCGCACTGAGGGCAGCAGGGGCAACAGGGGCAGGGGCTGAGGTGCCTGGGGCGAAGGAGACGCGCGCCTTCCTGGGCGAACCGGCACGGAGCGAAGACTGAGGGGCTGCTGGGAGGGCGGGGCTGGTGCGCTGGGTGGCGGCTGTACCTGTAGAGGCAGGGGCACGGATGTTGCCGCCACCCCTAGGGAGCTCCCATCCGAGGACGTGTCGCTTTCGCTGCTCTCACCAGCGGTCCCCGTCGTGGTGCTCCCCTCGCCCTCCGGATCACTGGTGCCCTCGGTGTCTGTTCCTGGGCCCACCGGGGCCTTGTGTCCTGCAGCTCCCTCGTGCTCCGATGCCAAATCTCCTCCGCCTGATGATGCTAATGCACACATGCACAAGAAGATGAAGAGAAAGGGTGGGGGGAGAAAAAAGAATACCAGGTTGAGTGCATGCAATGTCAACACGTTGGCGGAGAGGACAGACACAGGTGCCTAATGCACTAAGCCGCGCATTTGGGGTACACTACTCAGTACTACTGACTAAGACAACAGGCCAAGAGACGTCAAACGCGCACATGGGAGATGCTGGACCTTCAATGGCTGTACTTGTCACCCTACCGAGGTGGGGGCCGGGGGCACAGGGCCATGCCTAAGGGAGAGGACTACACTACAGAAAGCGCCCTGGCCTAATGTCACCCACAGCCCTCCTCCCCCACCCAGACGCCTCCACTGCGCAGAAAGATAGGAGAATGTGCTGATACTCACCCCCTTGTGTCTGCTGTGATGTCTTAAAGCGCCCATCCAATTCAGGGTAGGCCACCGCCAGGATCCGGGACATCAGGGGGGTCATGGTGCGACTGGCACCCCTCCTAGGTTGGGAGGCCATCCCCAGCAGTGTTTCTGCGGTCTTCCTTGTTCCGTGGCGGATGTCCTCCCACCTCTTGCGGCAGTGGGTGCCCCGTCTGTTGTGGACCCCCAAGTTCCGGACTTCCTTGGCGATGGCACGCCAAATCTCGATCTTCTGATGGGCGCTGACCTATTTGACATGTACAGGGTGGAAAGGAGGAAATCATGAATGACCTGCATGTTAGATGTGATTGGCCCCCCCCACCAACTTTGCCATATGGCACATGCTCTCATCTGTCGGGCGTTGCACTCCTCATTCGCCCCCCACCCCACCAACTTACATCCACCCCAATCCACACAGGCATAGCCCATTCCATGTGCACCCGGTGTACTCACTTGTTGGTCTGGAGGACCGTAGAGTAGCGCATACTGGGGGAGGACCCCATCCACGAGCTTCTCCAACTCTTCAGACGTGAAGGCAGGAGCCCTTTCCCCAGTCGCAGCAGCCATTGTATCTTCCAGACCGAGGTCACAGCAGCACTTGCAGTATAGGTCCTCTCCTGTGGATGATCAGGTCTCGAGTGATTAAGCAGATAGAAAATGGCGGTCATGCCCGCGGGGGTGCGCACCGCGGCGGTGCGTACCGCGACCGCCGGCGCACTTCGTAATTGGCTCCTGAAACCCATAAGCTTCAATGTTAACCAATGCGGCTTTGCGCCGCGGTCTTCGACCGCCTACCGCCACGGTGTGCCCCGCCAGCGCATTGACCTCACATCCCATTGTCCCACTTCACAGGTCAGGCAGCCGCCATTTCAAGGGCCTACATGGCTTAATTTTGACTGCGACACACAGGCCTAGGCCTTGCATTGCCACACATACACGCCTTTCAACCCATTGCCATTCTTTAACTGTGCAAGCTGTCTGTACGTACCTGTGGTTTGGCTGACTCTGTGCTCCATGTTGTCCTTCCTAGGCACCGTCCGCTGGGACTTGCGATGAGAAGGAGGAATCCTCGCGTGTACCGACCGCTGGTGGACCTGTCGACAATGGAAGAACGCCATATAATACTTCGATACAGACTTGACCGTGCCACTATCCATGAACTGTGTGCCCAGCTGGAGCCAGACCTGATGTCCCCCATCCGCCAACCCACAGGGATTCCCCCTCTGGTGCAGGTTTTGTCAGTCCTCCATTTTTTGGCCAGTGGGTCATTCCAGACCACAGTGGCCATGTCATCTGGAATGTCTCAGCCTATGTTTTCTAAGATTTTGAGCAGAGTGTTGTCTGCCCTGATGAAACTCATGCGGAGCTACATCATTTTCCCAGAGGAGGGTGACTTGCTTACAGTGAAGGGTGATTTCTATGCCCTTGGACATATCCCCAACATCATTAGTGCCATTGATGGGACCCATGTGGCTTTGGTACCCCCAAAAGACGATGAGCAGGTGTACCGAAACAGAAAAAATTATCATTCGATGAATGTCCAGGGGGTCTGTTTGGCTGACCAGTACATCTCCCATGTAAATGCCAAGTTCCCAGGGTCAGTGCATGACGCGTATGTGATGCGAAATAGCAGCATCCCCTATGTGATGGAGCAGCTACAGAGACAACGTGTGTGGCTAATAGGTGACTCTGGTTACCCCAACCTGCCGTGGCTACTGACCCCAGTGAGGAATCCCCGGACAAGGGCAGAGGAACGCTACAATGAGGCCCATGGGCGTACTAGGCGGGTGATTGAGCGAACCTTTGGCCTCCTGAAGGCCAGGTTTAGGTGCCTGCATATGACAGGTGGATCCCTAATGTACTCACCAAAGAAGGTGTGCCATATCATCGTGGCGTGCTGTATGCTTCACAACCTAGCTTTGCGACGCCAGGTGCCTTTCCTGCAGGAGGATGGTCCAGATGGTGGTGTTGTAGAAGCCGTGGAGCCTGTGGAGAGTGAAGAGGAGGAGGACTCAGAGGACGACACAGACAATAGGGACAGAGTGATACAACAGTATTTCCAGTAACACCCAGGTAAGAATCACCCACGCCATTTCACAATTGCTTCTAGCCTCCTGCATCTGTACTTTCTGTAGTTCCCACCAGATATTTTTGGGTAATTTTTGAATTTCCCTTCCCTTCTCAGTGCTGTATGACGCAGTGCCTGACTTCTGCTTGGTTTGCCCATGAACTACAGCGTATTGACATTGGTATGTTGTCATCACTAATTGACAGAACAGATATTGAACAGTAATATGTAATACATTTGCTAATAATACAGCATGACTCCAAACTGATTTGTGTGCAATATGTGATTTATTTACAGGGCTAGATATTGGTACATGTGATTCTAAGGGTGATGGGTGGGGGTGGAGTAATGTCCATGGCAGAGTCCAGTTCTCAGTCTCACAGGTGCATTGTCCTTTTGCCTGTGGAAGGATGGAGCAGAGGCAGTTCATGGTTGGACAGGGTGGCAATGTGGGACAGTGGGAAGAGTTCAGGGGGTATGTCCTGCTGGCGGGGGTCTTGACATCCTACTCTGTCTTTTTTTTGGATCTCAGGCTCCTCTTACGGGGTGGTTGTTCTTCAGCAGGAGGTGGGGTTCTGGTGGCCTGCCGTGGTGTTGGGGCCTCCTGTCCACTAGCGCCGGCGGAGGTGGTAGGCTGTTCCTGGTCCGGGCTAGTGACAGGGGCCCTGTGTGGTGCCACATGGTCCCGCAACGCGTCTTCTATCCTGTTGAGGGCCAGGACGATGGTCCCCATTGCGGTCCCGATGATTCTCAGCTCCTCCCTGAACCCCATGTAGCGTTCCTCCTTCTGTGCCTGGATCTCCATGAACCTGGCCAGTACCGTCGCCATCGTCTCTTGGGAGTGGTGGTAGGCCCCCATGATGGTGGTGAGGGCCTCTTGGAGAGTGGGTTCCCTGGGCCTCTCCTCCCCCCCCTGTCGCACAGCAGCCCTCCGAGCTGCCCGGTTTCCCCCGGCCTCTGTCTCCTGGACGGTGTGCCCGCTCCCACTGCCCCCAGGTCCCTGTTGTTGTTGGGGTGTTGGGTTAGCCTGGGTGCCCTGTAGTGGCAGACACACCGCTGATTGACGTGTCCTAGAGACAGAGGCATGGGCCCGCTGGGTGGGAGCTGTGCTGGTGTTGGCAGAGGGGGTCGGGTCTGGTGTGGCCTGTGTCTGGGTGAGGGGAACCGACTGCCCAGAGGTCCCCGATGGTCCGGGCTGGTCATCAGGTTCAGTGTCGACAGAGCTGCTGTCCTCACTGTGGGCCTGTTCCGGGGGTGGGATGGACATTTCTGGACCCTCCTGGCTGGTGTTTTGGCGTTCGGGTCCTGCATGGGGTAAGAGAGTTTGGTTATTGTTTCTGTGTGTGCAATAGCGTGCGTGTTATGGGTGCCCTCGTCCCCCAGTGCAGGCATTCCCTTGAGGGAGGTGTTGTGAGGGTAGTTAGTGGGGGGGGGGTAAGTGTGGTGGTCATGCTTGGGTGATGGGTGTCCATGGATTGTGTTGGCATGCAGGAGTTGGTGTTGGGATGGGTGGGTTGTGCTGGTGAGACATTGTCAGGGAGGATGTGTGCTGGGGGGTTGGGGGTGAGGGTGGGGGTGTGGGTGGGGTGGGGGGGATCTAGTAGTTGAGATTGGACTTACCAGAGTCCATTCCTCCGGCTACTCCTGCGAGGCCCTGAGGATGCAGGATGTTGAAGACCTCTTGCTCCCATGATGTAAATTCGGGAGGGGTGGGTGGGGGTCCGCCGCCAGTCTTCTGGACCGCGATGTTGTGCCTGGAGACCATCGATCGGACCTTTCCCCGTAGGTCGTTCCATCGTTTGCGGATGTCCTCCCTATTCCTGGGATGCTGTCCCACCGCATTGACCCTGTCCACGATCCGCTGCCATAGCTCCGCCTTCCTAGCTATACTGGTGTGCTGCACCTGTGAGACGAAGAGCTAGGGTTCCACTCTTAGGATTTCCTCCACCATGACCCGGAGTTCGTGGTCCGAAAAGCGTGGGTGCCTTTGGGGTGCCATGGGGTGGTGTGGGTGAGGTGTGGGGTGGTGTATGTGATGATGAGTATGTTGGTGTGTGGTGCTTTGTGCTACTATGTGGTGTGTGTGATGGTGTAGTGTGCCTCAGTGTGTATTGCTATGGATTGTCTGCTGTGTCTCTCTCTCCTTCTCTCAGTAATTGTGGTCGTAGGGGTTTGTGGGTGATGTGGGGGTGTGTTTTATAGTTGATTGATTGTGTGGGAGTGGGTTGTGTATGTGTATCAGGTGTGTGTATTTGTAATTGTCCAATGTGCCTGTGTTTTGGTGCTGTGTGTGTATTTTGACCGCAGCGGTGTGTACCGCCAATGGAATACCGCGTTGGAAAGCCCGCTGCGTTGATTCGTGGGTCGTAATGGCATGGGCGTTTTTCTGTTGGCGTGACGGTGGAGGTTTGGTCATCTCCAGTTTATCGCTGCCCGCTGATGTGGCGGCCTGCAGTGGAGGTCGGATTTTTGGAGGTTTGGCCGTTGTGGGTCAGAATGACTGTGGCGGCTTTCCGCGGCCGCGGCGGTGTTATGGCGGTCTTCTGACCGGCGGTAAGCGTCTTTTACCGCCGAGGTCAGAATGACCCCCCTTGTCTCCAAGCATACCTCGGTCTCTCCATCTTGTTGATAACACATTCAAATGAAGCTCAGACATCTTCAAATCTTCATTGATTGCTCTTATATAACAACAGTCCTTGTAATTGTTTATAGACTTCACAATAATAACTTTCATTATTTATAAATACTATCTCTTCCTCCTGTGGGCTGCTCTGATTCTTATATTAATGTGCTCCTGTAGTGATTTGATTGCTACTAAGGGACTGAATATGAGTTTGGCTTCTGACAGGAAGGCTACCGCCTTACTGGCGACCTCCCTGCTGGCCCTATTACGGCCTATTACGACTTTCCCGCTGGGCTGAGGGGTAGAAACCAAGGTTTCCGCCCATCAGCCCAGCGGGGAAGTGATAGCAGCATTGTTGCTGGCTCATAATAGAGCCAGCGACCATGCTGCCACCTACAGGGGGCACCAGCACACTTGTAATGCACACTGTCTGCACACCTTTAGCCCCCTGCACCTGTTCTCTGCCATCCTTTTCAGGGAGGTGAAACTGCCATGAACAGGCTGGCAGAGAACCAGGTTGTAATTAGCAGGGCAGCTCTGACTTCAGTAAATACGCCGCATCACACGTTCCCCCAGAGCTGGCACTAAATATAGCTGCCGGCACCAATGCAGGCATCCTTGCACCAAACAATCTACAATGGTGATTTGGCAATTCTATGTGTGCTGCACAATGCAGCACACATAGAAGTAGCAAATCGTCATTTTTGAATTATTGTTTATGTGCAGGAAGGTCAAAAAAGAAGAAACGAGGAGGAATAAAAGTATTCTTCCTGTTTGTGCCATGCGAAAGCCACCCCTGATGTGCCATTAGTTGTTAGCGCTGTCACAGATTTGAACTTCTTTTAAATTTGGGGCAGCGTTGAAAGCAACGGGGGTTGCGGTGTAACACCCACAGCAACACCCATTGCACGCCGCTCTGATGCAGAAAACTGTATCAGAGAGGCCCATGTTTCCAAGGTGGCGTTAACACAAAAGTGGCTTGGTGATACCTTGTATATGTGGTGCACTGCACAGCGCCACCAAAGTGTCACAAAACAATTACACTCCAGTGACACAAGAGCCCTGTAAATCTGGCCCATAGAGTCTTTTGTAGTTTTTAGCCCATTTCCAGCACCAGTAGACTGAATATATTGGCCTGATTCATAAAGGTAAACTTAGACCAAAAGTCTAAGTTTAGATCTAAAGTCTAATTTTACTTGTCTAACTTTACTTCAAGTAAAGTTAGACTTTAGTTATAAACTTAGACTTTTGGTCTAAACTTGGAGTTTTGGTCTAAGTTTACCTTTCTGAATCAGGCCCTTGAAGTTTAACTTTAGACACCAGTTGGATTAGGACATGTGTTGTCCAATAAACTAGCACCCAGTGCCCTCCTCCTTTCACCAGCCACTGGAGTTCATTTTACAAGACACTGGAACCTTGATTTCAGCCTTGTCAATTTGAGACCCTAAATTGATTATTATGGCATTTGTCTGGCTATCCAGTTTGCATCTGGGATGTTGAGTTGTTGAATACTAGGACAAAGAACAGATACAGCATAGTTCTCTTGATACATCTGTAGCACTATTTCTGGAACCTCTTTTCCATTGGAAGGAGGAGAGTAATGCCATAGCGAATGAAGTATTATGAAATTGGCTTCTGCTTGTTTCTGAGTGTCATGCACATAGAAAACATTGCTAAACCTTAACTGTTCAATTTGCCAACTGTGAGGTACAAAACAAATGCAATACAATCTGAGGTTCTGAGAAAAAAAAACAGGGGGATGTGATGCTAATCCCTTGGAATATTTCCACTGATTTTTGACTGCTTCTGTACCACAAAAAAAGACCGTAATGGGATATCACTTAGTTTGAAGAAGAAGTTCTTTGGTGACTCTTGTGAGATAGGCATCAATGGGTGGTGATTGATTGCCATAGGGCAGGTGTAGGTTTTACTTGGACATTATGTGTTAGGCTTAAATAATACATCGTGGGATTACGTCTTTTGTGAGGTTCAGATAAATATATTTTTCCTTCCTAGTGACTATTCCAAATGTTAGCAACAGTTATTCACTATAGTTTGTTCCTTGTTTTTCTACAGGTAATTGGCAGAAGGTTTGATGGAGAAGTGGAATAGAAGCTCAGTCACTGAGTTTGTGCTGCTGGGACTAACTGCAGATCCCAATTTGCAGACTACCTTCTTTGTCTTATTCTTAGTAATGTATATTGTAACTCTCATTGGAAACATGATACTGATCACAGCCTGTATCACTGAGCCTAAGCTCCATACTCCAATGTATTTTTTTCTGGTCAACCTCTCTTTCTTAGATGTCTGCTATTCTTCGGTGATTGTCCCTAACATGCTGGCACAGTTTTTTCTTGTGAAGAAAACAATGAGCTTTTCCAGGTGTGCTGCCCAAATGTACTTCTTCTTTCTCCTGGGGATCACTGAAGGTGTGCTTCTAGCAGCCATGGCTTATGATCGTTATGTAGCCATCTCTTTACCATTGCGTTATAACGTTATTATGAGCAAGTCTGTTTGTATCACCTTGTCTGTGTTCTGCTGGCTCAGTGGTAGTGTGGGGGGGCTCCTTGACACTGTTTTCCCACTAACATTGTCTTTTTGTGGTCCGAATGTTATTGACCATTTCTTTTGTGAAGGCACAGCTATCTTAAAGCTGTCATGTGTAGATACCTTTGTTACAGAGATGGTCATGTTATCAGTTGGGACATATGATCTGCTTATCCCAAGCCTCCTCATTCTTATCTCCTACGTCTGCATCATCATTGCCATTCTGAGGATCCGCTCCTCCGGTGGCAGATACAAAGCCTTCTCCACTTGTGCCTCCCATCTGATTGTTGTCACCATGTTCTACAGTACCGCCATCTACATGTATATGAAACCAACATCAAAGAAGTCAGCTAATGTAGATAAAATAGTCTCTGTGTTTTACACTGTGACCCCCCCAATGTTGAACCCCATGATCTACAGTCTGAGAAACAATGATGTGAAAATGGCCCTGCTTCAAGTTATTCGGAGACGCGTTCTTTAATATGTGTGTCTTTTATATGATTTTCATACAGCACATTCTCAACCGTAAGTAAAGGTGCCAGAGCATTTACACTTTAACAGAGACAATTTCACAAGATTAGGTTTGAGAGGGATGTTACATAAAAGACTAATGGGCGCATTTATCAAAAAATCATGCAGCACAGCAAGCCACGTTACTGCGTTGTGCTGTGTGATAGGGAAGGGCAGAAAAAGGCTGTATTTTACATTATATGGCACATTCTTGGATTTCCCTGTGCTGGTGCACAATGTGCTGCCTAGCTCCATGCAGGCACCCTCAAACCGTGGTGAAAATGATGTTTGCATTGTAGACAGGATTATTTTTGCGCAGGAAGGGGCACCGTCCTGCACAAAAAATGTATCCTTTGAGGCTTTACCTTCTTTCTATATGTACTGCAGAATGCAGCACACATAGATAGAGGAAAGACAAGGAGATATAAACATATGTCTCCTTCTTACGCCTCTTCTGGGGAGGCATAGCATTTTGACACATTCCCAGATCTACCACTAATAGTAAATCTGGGAAGGTGCTAAAACCCATGGGTGGATGTATAGGACCACCCACGCCCTAAACATGGAACACCTTTCGATTTACACTGCCTTGCATTACTTTGGATTTATCAAGCATTCAGGGCTACGCAAGGTGGCCTTATGTGGCTTGATAACTGATTTAGGATTTGTGTCTCCCTTTTACCCCCTTGAGTGGCGTACGGGCAATGTAAAACTTTCATAAACATGGGCAGGAGTTTAGAATAGATATCAAACATTTTTTAGGATTTCCAAGGTCTATAAGTTGGAGAAGGATGTGTTCACCATTTACACAGCAGATGTGTTTTTTAACTCAGATATGAACAATATGAACGATGATTAAGAAATGTGGTTTTCTTAAACATGGGTTGTTGGGCAATAAACCACTTTCACTCTTAGGTGTTTGCACTATGCAATTCAATCAGAAAAATACAAATTATGAGGCAAGATAGCTCAAATAGTAAAGCATCTACTATTGACATCTCTGTGTAACCTGCAAGTCACAACTTCAACTTCTTGAAGGATAAACTCAGGGTTTTAAGCATCCAAGGATAATAAATGGAGTGCCTATAAACTAGGTCACACTAACACATTGTATTTACTCCTCTAAATGTATGTGTATCTATAAATGGCAGTCACATAGAGATGACCACATCCCTCTATAAAACACCTAGGGCCTGATTCACAAAGGTAACTTACACTTTTGAGTGATTTACACTTTTGAGTACTTTACTATGTTTTGCCTATTCACACAAATCACAAAATCTATGTTTTTGTAGTCTAGAACCACACATGATACTGCAAAACTGTTTTACAGAAAGTTATGTAGCTAGGGAATTAATGTTAAAATAGTTTAAAATATAAAAAATACTCTATTTTGAATTTAAAAATGAGCATAACAATGATGTTATTAAAATGTACGAAAACGAAATGTATTGTCATTAATTATGGACACCACTTTTTAATAATTAATGTGTAATAAAGCATACTTTTTTATTAGCTGGGTGTTCATTTTTTAATTTAAACTTCAGACAAACAATTTTAATTTATTTCAATATATTTCTATTAATTCATGACATTTTAAAATTAGGTTAACAGATCTGTAGCATTTTTTTTTATTTTGCTCTGTATTTAAAATAAATGTATGAAATTAACTTACAATGATGTTTAATATAAAACTATTTCAAATATTTATTTTCGGGTTAAATACAGTTACCTGTGTTTCAACTTAGGGAGGCTGAAGTTGGGGTGGAACTCTCCACTTAATAAAGTATAGAGGAAGAGGCTCTCATAATTTTTTCAAAATGTCAGGTCTCCAATAGTATTTAACACTTTCAGAATCTGGTGTTTGGCATAAAAACTCCACAATTAATATAAATGCTTGAGTCATTAAAACTTTGAACGTTTCCCCCTGTAGGCTAACGCCTACTTTTGGAGTTAATTTCTAACATCCAGGAACAATTCCAGCAAAACATCCTTAACACTGTGAACTTCAGAGGCTCCTGGATGTACTTACATGCCTAAATGTAATATTTGCAGATTCATCCATAAGCATTAAGAGGTGGATTTGCAAACAATTCATACAACACATGTTAAGTTACTTTGCTTCATTGCGTTGCATGAAAGGGCAGATCTGCACCATATTTTCCGGGAAATAAGGCTGTGCTGCTCTCTCCATGCACTGGCCCATTGTGTGCTGCCTAGCACCAGAGTGTACTATTCATTTTCTTTCACAAAGCAAGGCATATCAGTACTTGCTTGGCTTTGTAAATACCAAAATGAATTTTGCACCAGATCTTGCTTCGCAAAAGTGAAGCAAACCTGAAGAAAAATATTTTAAAACATGTGGCTTAATCTTTTTTTCTTTCATCGCGGGGTAAATGTTTTTCCTGTGGGAGATCCTTTCAATTCACACCAAGGGCTGCATGTATGTAGCATTTTGCTCATCGCAAACAGCAAATTGGGCTGTTTGCAACGTGCAAAATGCTTTTTGGCATGTACAAACCCATTTTTGAGATTCTGTAAACAATTTACCGAATCGCAAAAAGGGATTGCGAGTCGCAATTAGGAAGGGTGTTCCCTTCCTAATTGCGAGTCGCTGTCCCATGTATGATTGTTTTGTGACCGCAAATGCGGTTGCAAAACAATCACAGTTAGCACCAGTGTCACACTGGTGCTAACCCATTCGCAAACAGGAATGGGTCCCCATGGGACCCCTTACCCTTTGTGAATGGCAGTAAAAACATTTTTTGTTTTTGAAATGCTTCTCGTTTTCCTTTAAGGAAAACGGGCTGCATTTTTTTAAAAAACTGCTTTATTTAAAAGCAGTCACAGGCATGGTGGTCTGCTGCCTCCAGCAGGCCACCATCCCTGTGCGGGCGGCCATTGCAAGGGAGTCGCAAATTGCGACGTACCTCATGAATATTCACGAGTTGGGCATTTGAGACCCCCTTGTGCCTAATGATGCTAATGTGGCTTTGGAATGGCGCTAGGGGCTCTTGAATACTCACCTTAGAGTGAAAACTGCACATCCTGATTTATGAGCAGGCCTTTGTACTTTGGCCCCATCTTTTCCCCTGAAAAGTGAATTATATTCAATAGACTTGTAATAAGGCAGATGGGATATCCGTCACCAGTGTGATGGAGTAACTTGTCTGCTGATGTCTAAATTAGGCCTTAAGCCTTTGATGACCTTCAGAGTGGGAATATGACTGCTAAATATAGAATATATATATATAATAATAATACATTTGTGGATGTTCACCTTCAAAGATAGACACCCCCACCTAAAAGTCCACAAGCCGACCTTGCCAGTATATTTCATCACACACAATGTTAAACTATACCTTCCCATTTTAAATTGCCTGAAATTGATAATTTGACATGAAAGTAAAAGTGTTAAAAAATGTAATTGTGCCTGTTAAATGACTACTTGCAGTCTTCAGTTTAGGTATCTGCGCAACTAAGACCAGATTTAGGTGTCTGCAGTGACTCTTAAGGGAATAAGTTTGAGCTGTGCTTGTTTGAGACAGTTAACCTCTACTACACATGCTGTTTGAATATCACAGCCTTTGAAGAAAAAGTGCTGTGAGGTTTATCAGTGCAATCTACGCACCTTTGCCAGGCAGGTCCAAGAAACAAAGACTGATGTGATCTAGAAAAGAAATACAATAAATTGTGTGTTATGTTAGTGCCCTTTTTATTATTGAACAGTGTTATAGTTGCCTGATGTATGCTCTCAACCTAAATGTTGTCTTACTCACAACATTTTCACAATGCTGACATCCTACAGGACAAACATATTACCACTATGGCCTTCATTGCAGGTGTCCCTGAATAGTAACAATGCAAAGATGTCCCACTCCAAACCATTCTGAGTCAACAGATATTTCCAGAGACAGTAATACTGGCGGGTAGATTTACAGGCATTTTGTGCTGGGTTAGCGTCACAACATTGTTGGTAACCAGCACAACATGTTTTTTTCCTAATTTACATTCCAGTGCAAAACTTGTTTTGGACTGAAACGTACCCTAAAAATCATTCAAAGCAAAGCTAAGCAGTGCTTTGCATTACTTAGTGTCAAGGGGGCATTACATGGGTGGTACAGGGGTGTTCCCATGCAACCACCCATGCATTTTGACACACAACCCTATCTACTAACAAAAGAAGGTGGGGTTTTGCACTATAGGTTAACGACATTTGAAAGGAGGTGTTAAAAGGAGAAATGTTTTTATTTTCCTTTCTTTTCCAACTTTGCATGCATGTTGCATTGTTCAGGACAAATACAACGTAGGAAAAGATTGAAAGTGTGTCTAGATGTAGGAGACACACTTCCAGTACAACACATATGCTAGACTCACACATACAACCTTGCACTATGACACAAAGGTGTGTGTGCCAGGAGGGAGAGGGGAGGAGAAAGCTCTGTATATATGCAATCCTGAGATGAGCAAATCCTGGGCCTGATATTTCTGGGCCTGGACTAGGACCTAGATGCAGAGCTGCTAAGGTTCTGGGTACCTGCATAGCCCCATCCCACACACACCCTTCTTTTGTACAATGGAGCAAGATGCAAATACTCCCTCCAGCTCATGGCTGCTGCCCCAGGCCTCAGACAACACCATCGTGCGCCTCGCCCTGTATCTTTCTCTGCTACAGTTTACCACCTCCTCCTAGCAGATGGTAAACTGGAAATGAGCCCACAAATAGCTACAGAAAGGACGCGATAAAACTAAGTCTGAAGGTTAGTCCCAGACCTGGGCTCATTCTTTCGCAGTAGATGTATTTTGGTGGCTGGGTAGCGCAAGCATCCAAGTTCTTAAATAAAAACTTGATAACAGGTATCTGTTCTTTGAAAGTGGAGTTTAATCAAATCAGCTGAGAGACACAACTTCAGTGTATTCATTGAACATGTAACAAATTCGTCCTGGTACATTTCTGTAACTCCAGTGTTAGAAATGGGGTCTCTATTTGGCAGTCGGTTTACACTCTGTCCAAGTAGGGACCCTCACTTTAGTCAGGGTAAGGGAAATATACAGGTTGGATAAACCCTGCTCACCCTCTTGGTAGCTTGGCACCAGTAATCTGGCTTATCTCAGAGGCAATGTGTAAAGTATTTGCACATATAGCAACACAGTGAAAACACAACAAAAGGACTCCACACCAATTTAGAAAACAAGCCAATATTTATTGAAATCAAACAACACCAAAACAACAAAAATCTGTTTTTAAATTAAAAAGAGTTTTCATCCACAGAAATCTATAGATGTGTTTTTTAGCACAAAGTACCTGGTATGTGTCAAAAATAAAGCCACATGGGCGAGGGTGTATCAGAAAAGCAAGAGATCAATCGATTCCTTACTTGCAAGTTAGGCAATTTGTTGATTCTTTCCCTGTCCAGTAAGCGATGTGCTGATTCTTTCCAGAAAGGAAGGGATGGTTGATTTTCAAGCAGGCAGCCTCAGGTTCCTGTGGTGATGTTACAGTTTTGGCACCCAGGGACGATGCGTGGAAAATCCGGATGCACAGTAACAATGAAGTTACGCTGAGCTCATGATGCGTTGATTTCTTCAGCTGCAAGGTGGGTGGTGCATCGATTTATCTGCCACTCTGCTCAGGTGCGTGGATTTGCACTCAGGATTTACTAGCTTCTCTGTCCAAGGCCCTGTGGACTGGAGGGGCACCACTTGTCAAGTCAGGGATCTCAGCAAGAGTACCAAGGTGCTGGCAGATGAAGTCTTTGATGTTCCCTGAGACTTCTCAGCAGGAGGCAAGCTTAGTCCAAACCCTTGGAGAAACTTCACAAGCAGGATAGATAGCAAAGTCCAGTCTGTGTCTTCTCTAAGGCAGAAGCAGCAACTGCAGGCCAACCAGCAAATCACACACAGCAAATGGGCAGTACTCCTCCTCACAGCTCTTCAGTTCTTCTCCTTAGCATAGGTTCCTCTTGATCCAGAAGTGTTTTAGAAATCTGGGGTTTTGGGTCCAGTACTTATATTCATTTCTGCCTTGGAACCAGGCAAACTTAAAAGGAAATTTTTATAGTGCACAAGACCCTGCCTCTTCCTTGCCCTGCCCCAGCCACACTCTAAGGGATTGGAAACTGTATTGTTAGGGGACAGACACAGCCCTTCCATGTGAAGGTGACAGCTCCTCCCTCCTATTCTAGCCCAGGGAAACTCACCTCAGCTCCCTTTGTGTTACTGTTTAGAGTCCATTCATAAACATCCTATCAGTCTGACCCAGACGTGGATTCAACAGCCAAGCAGAGGCACAGAATGCTTAAGCAAAAAAATGCCCACTTTCTAAAAGAGGAATTTCAAACAGACAATCTAAAAAATAAATTTTACCAAAATATTTATTTTTCAATTTGAGTTCAGAGACCCCAAGCTCTATATCTCTATCAGCTCCCAATGGAAAATTGTGCTTAAAAGGAATTTAAAGGTAACCCCCATGTTAACCTGTGGAGAGATAGACCTTCAAATAGTGAAAACCGAATTTGGCAATATTTTACTCTCAGGACATGTAAAACACACTAGTACATGTCCTACCATTCAACTACACTGCACCCTGCCCATGGGGTTACCTTGGGCCTACTACCATAGGGGTGACCTACATGCAATAAAAGGGATGATTTGGGCCTGGCAAGTGCCTACACTTGCTGAGTCGATTTAACAGTGCAAAACTGCACATACAGACATTAGTGTTTACAGGGCTAGTCATGTGGGTTGCACAATCAGTGTTGCAGGCTGTAGGAGGTTGGCCTGGTTTGTAGTGGGTACCTAAAGTACTTACACCTTATACCAGGTCCAGTTATCCCTTATTAGTGAATTGTAGGCAGTGTCTAAAAGCCAGGCTATCTAAAGGTAGCTGTAGCTGAGCAGCCAAAGCCAAAGCTTATCTAGGAGACATGCAAAGCTCATGCAATACCACTGTAGTCACACAGGACTCACACACATGAAAGAAAATACTCAGTGTTACAAAAATAAAGGTACTTTATTTTGGTGACACAAATTCCAAAAATACCATAGAGACTATACTCCCTTAGGAGGTAAGTAATATACAAGTTATATACACTTATATACACTAGTATGCAGACATGTGCATAAAAACAGTTAGAAAACAGTGCAATTAGTGAAAATCACAATAGTTAGAAATGGGCCAAGGGGGAACACAAACCATATACTAAGAAAGTAGAATGCGAATGTCGGTTTCCCACCTAGGCAAGTTTAGTGTGTAGAGGGGAGATGAAAGTACTAGAAAACACCAAAGGTAAGTACTAGAACCCACCCCAGAGCCCAGGAGAGCTAGAACACACAGAAACACGAGAAAGAAGATTATGCAAGATCAAGAGACTGCAAGACACCAACAGGGGATTCCTGGACCTGAAGACCTGTGAAAGAAGGGGACCAAGTTCAAGAAGCACTGAAGAATCCAGGGAGAACAGGAGCCCCTGATAACCCGGATGAAGGTGCAAAGGAAGAACCACTGGTGAAGAAGAACAGTCAGTACTGCACCCAAGAAGATGGATTTGGGTTCCTAGTTGGTTCAGATGATATCCCACACCGGATGGAGGATTGCAGTCTGGTTTGCATCGCTGGAGTCCGCCAACAAGCCTTGGCACATGCAAAGCTTGCGGTTGGCAGAAAATGGCACTGCCCGGGACCTGGAAGAACCGGGTGGACTCTACCCAGGAGGGGGAGTCAGAGGGTGCCCTCATCAACTCAGAGGCAGCACACACAGCAGTCCCACAGTACGGGGACAAAAGAGGTGCAAAAGGAGGCCCATGCAGCACTACGACAAAGGCTCCCAAGCCGCCCGAGAACCACTCCAGAACTTCTGCCTTGCTGGATAGAGTGCTGGGGCCGGAGCTGCATGATGCACAAAGAACTTCGTGGATGGATGCCAACAAACCTTACCTCCACCAATGTTGGACAGTAGGACGTCAGGACCATTGGGACCACTTCAGTCCATCACCTGTGATGCAGGATCCACATAGCCCATCAGGAGAGGGGATCCACACAGCCGGTCGTCGATGAAGTGACGTGCCTGCTGAACAGAGGAGTGACTCCTTCACTCCAAGGGAAATTCCTTTGCTCTTCTGGTGCAGGCTAAAAACAGGCTGTCCTCTGAGGATGCACGACCAGTTAACAGTTGCAGTTGCTGGCAGGAGCTGAAGATACAATGTTGCAGAAGTCGTCTTTGCTTCTTTGCTGCAGTTTGTGGAGTTCCTGGAGGGTCCAGATGCAATTTCTGAGAAGGTGAAGTAGAGGATGCAGAGGATTCCTGCTGGAGTATTGCAATCTGAATCTGAATAACCACCTAAAAGAGAGACCCCAAATAGCCCTAAAATTGGGATTGGTCACTATAACCAAGTAAGCACCTATCAAGGGAGGGCTCTGACGTCACCTGCTGGCACTGGCCATTCAGATGCAATCTCGAATCCAAGATGGCAAAATCCAGGGACCCTTTGGAGGAGCTCTGAGCACCACCTCTGGAATGGTGATGGACAGGGGACTGGTCACTCCCCTTTCCTTTGTCCAGTTTCATGCCAGAGCAGGGACTGGTGGTCCCTAAACTGGTATAGCCTGGATTATGCAAGGAGGGCACCAAATGTGCCCTTCAAAGCATTTCCAGTGGCTTGGGGAGGCTACCCCTCCCAAGCCTGTAACACCTATTTCCAAAGGGAGAGGGTGTAATATCCCTCTCCTAAGGAAAATGCTTTGTTCTGCCTTCCTGAGCTCAGCTGCTTGAGCAACAGGAAGGCAGAAAGCTGTCTGAGAGGTGGCAGCAGCTGGGGCTTCCTGGAAAACCTCTGAAGGCTGTAATGGCAGTATTGGGGGTCCTCCAAGGAGCCCCCAGAGTGCATGGAATCATACAACCAATGCTTGCAAAAGCATGGGGGTATGATTCCTACATGTTTTATACCAAACATGCCTTTGTTTGGAGTTACTGTTATGTAGTTGGACATAGGTAGTGACCTATGTCCAGTACATGTGTAAAAGGGCATCCCCGCACTCACGAAGTCCAGGAAAATGGTCCTGGAGGTCGTGGGGGCACCTCTGCTAGCACAGGGGTCTCCTCACACACAGGTACTCTGCACTCTGTCCTCAGGGCTTGAGGGCCAGTTATAGGGGTGACTTATAATTGACCTGGTGCAGTGTAAATGGCAGTGAAAGGGTGCATGCACCGTTTCACGCAGACTGCAATGGCAGTCCTGCAGAAGCCTTTGCATGGGCTCCCTATGGGTGGCAAAAGATATGCTGCAGCCCATAGGGATCCCTTGGATCCCCAATGCCCGGGGTACCTCAGTACCATATACTAGGGACTTAAAAGAGGGCACTAGTATGCCAATTGTGGGTGGAATAATGAGCTACCAGTATGCAACAACCACATTTAGAGGTGAGTGAGCATAATCACTAGGGTCCTGGTTAGCAGGATCCCAGTGAACACAGTCAAGCACACTGACATACAGGCGGCCAAAAGTGGGGATAACCATGCTAGAGGCTACTTTCCTACACAGGCCCACTACTAGCATTTATTTTATAGGCCCTGGACAGCTCTATTGAACTTTACTAGGGAATTTCTAGTAAATCAAATATGCAAATCCAGGAAAACCAATCAGAATCACAATTCACACATGAAGTACCTGCACTTCAGCACTGGTCAGCAGTGGTAAAGTACCCAGATTACCCAAAAAAATTTAATTTAATCCACAACTACAGGAAGCAGAGGCACAGGGACAGGGGAAACCATACCAAGGATGCCAGTTCTAACATCCAGATAAATGTGCATCCTCCTCTCTGTGGATACAATTTCAGAAAAACATTATAAATGCTGCAAAAAGGACGTCATGCCTTACTGCTGTACTCACCACCAGACTCTGCAAAATAGCATTTTATATCATGTTATGAAACTCCGAGAGTGTGTGTGTCAGTTAGTTTAAGTGTGCACATTTAGTGAACATGCACATGGCTGTTTATGACAAGGGGTCAGTTCAGCTTCTTGTTTATATATTAGTAATTTCACACTTAAGCATTTTGCTAGCGTCAAAGTTTCAGTCCCACATGCAACCGTGGTATCCCTGCATGAAAAACTGCTTCTCTCATAATGAGTCCCTAAGAAGTTGGCAGAATGCCAATTCAGTGTATATAATTTGTTTGCCAGATGTATTTAAACATTTACTCATGGAGTGTTGCAATTGTCATTTTTTAGACAAAGGTAACCTCTCACCATGGCCTCAGGAACTACACGTTAGGATTGTTAATGAGAAGATAGATAGTAAATTTCTGCAGTAAGAACACCTGATGGGAATGGTATTCAGATAGATACAACAAATACAAGCTCTTCGCTATCATGAGGGATAATGACAGTGCAGTGCAGATTAAAATGCATTTGTCCATCATCCAATCGTATGGAACCGCACAAATGTGCACTGGTCT
Organism: Pleurodeles waltl; assembly: GCF_031143425.1. Classification (NCBI taxonomy): domain Eukaryota; kingdom Metazoa; phylum Chordata; class Amphibia; order Caudata; family Salamandridae; genus Pleurodeles; species Pleurodeles waltl. Next base: position 4,503,927 of record NC_090444.1, on the reverse strand, counting down.
TGTGGGAGCTGTGGAGATCGGAGAATCAAGATTGGATAACTGCTATGAGCGATCACAAGATCAAATGATATATAGGTCTGTATATAATAGACCCAGACATAAGTTGATTTCTTGGGACCCTGCAGGCTGTACCTAAAAATGAAAAGAACAATCTTGTTTACATTTCATTGGGAATCGTGACACTTAGCCCGATTTAGAGTTTGGCAGACAGGGTATTCCATCACAAACACACACGGATATTGCAGATAGACAGAGACGCTTAAGATGTTTTTTGTAGATTTTTTGTTCCTTTTTCAGTTTTTTTACAATGTGAACAAACACCCCAAAAAATAAAAAAAAGTGCTAGAAAAAAAAAAAAAAAGTTCCTGAAAAGAAATCAAAAAAAGATTCTTTTCAGAACCGCCTTATCTGGTTAAAAGAAAGGTTAATTATATGTTTTTTGTTCAGATGTCCTTGTATGCACTTGTTAGTATCTGTCTATATATATGTTAGTTTAAATGAATGTTTAAGTGATTGTATATGTGTGACTTAAAGGGTACGTGAGGGATTGCATGGCTCAGTGGGCTGTAAGGGGGAGTGAGTGACTATGTGAGTGGTTGTATGACTGAGTGATATAACACAAATATGTTCTTTACTCACATTCTGGCAACACAATCCAAATAACAGTGGAAAGTGAAAAGAAAAAAAGCATGATTGAGAGGCAAGCTATACATGGGGTTGTCTGTTCAAGAACTGTGTACAGAAATGCCATCAAACATATATATTGTTCCCTACATGTCATTAACAAAACTATTGCCCCCTTAGGTGTAAATATTTTCTATCATTAACTCCAGTGGGGGGATATTTTAGTAAATGTATTTAGGGCAAAATTGTAAGGCAGACAATAATCTGACTATGATATTCAAGTGCCACACCCAGGGATGGGCCAGCTCTCTACTCTGTGGATGCTGAAACAGGCCCACACAGAGGAATGAAGAACTTTTGACACAATTATTATTGTCTGGAAGCCCTGATACCTACCAGACACGCTGCCGAGATGCAACAAACTCTGGAAAGTACACATTCAAGTTTAGAAATTGTTGCCAATTGTGACTTCCTCTCACCCTCCTAGCAATGAAAACTGTGATTTTCTTCTCTTTTCTGCACTGTTTCTGAATAGTTGTCAGATGCTATGTACACTATGTTTCTGAATGGTAATCCTGGTGGGTGGCTTCTTCCTGCCATAGGATGCATTTATGCAGCCCTACACCATAACATGTAGGCTTAATTACAATCCTGTATTCAAATGCCAGCAACGCTTTAGCGATTAAAAATCCTGTCCATCTGCTCAGCTCCCACCTTAATAGAGTCAAACATATCCATATAAGGGATGCATGCCTGCTGCACTTGACCCATCATCTGTGATCCAACAGTATTTCCTTGACGTTCATTCATTCAGACACACGGTATGCCCATGGGCAGCCACCTCGTGTGTGTCATTTCCTATTTTGAAATCTTATTGCATGCTGATTTTGTCCTATCTCACTTTCTGAACTGGAATGCAACAGATACTGCTCATCTTTCTATTATGTTCTGAAGCACCACCCGCTTGAATTGGAAACATCTGCCAGAGTCTTTATGGTGCTACATTTTCCAGGCTCCACAGCTCTTAGGTGGGGGATCTCGAGCCTTCTAATTTTTAAACAGAATGTGTGCACTCGATATGGAACCCTCTCCCTTTTGCTATCAGCAGAGTGACTGTGCAGTTTTGCAGCATTTTCCCTTAGTATCTTGCAGAAATGAAGGCACACAATATTCTGGACTTTTTGCTTCCACATGACAGGTCTATCTGACTGTGCAACTGACTGCAAGAGCTACTGTTGCCAACACTTCCGCCTATAGGTAGATTGGGCCTAGGCTCCTCCTCAGTGGATCCTACTATTAATTCATACTATTGGCTGTTTGGTATATCCGTCCACATCCTATGGAGTGCTTGCATTACAGTGTACGAGGGACTCAATTACATCTCCACAGCACACTAACTTGTCTTGAACTAAATGAGTTAGATCATACATGACTTTTATACAATAAGCAATCCTTTTCCCTTTTGTTTTTTAAGTACAGCAGCATAATTATATGAAATAAGTGAACTATGAAAAATATTGTTCATTTAATTTCAGCTTTTTTGATTTTTTATGCAGATGATTGTTTTACAGATGCAGGGTTCATTTTCCTAATTTTGTTCAGTTCAGGGTCAGATGAGTTATACTCTAAATCACACTCTGTAACAAGAATAATCTGTGCCTTACTGGTTGATGGAGATGAATGCACACTTTAGGTAAGATCAGGAGGCTTTTATCATACTATAATTGGGGCAATCAACAGCTCTCACTCACCCATGAGACTTGGTACTCTGTGAGTAAATCCAAGGAGCATTGCAGCCTCTCTGTCCCATACAAATGCACATGTGTACTTACCACAGTCATGTTCTTGTGACATTTGTGCCTTACAGATGCTATTTTCCTATGTGGAGAGACACATATCCTGGATTCTGTCAGCACCTGATTTCTCTTGGTACCGCATGACTGTGCACTATGCAAGTTGCCCTGTTGCACTGATCACACATCGGGCGCTCCTATTTAGGTTTCCGCTCATTACCCCGGAATGTTGAGAGAATTGGTTTGACTCATTTCCCAAAATGTTACTATTAAAAATAGGGTCTCTAGTTGGTGGAGGTATACACACTTGTCCAAGTAGGGACCAACACACCCCAAATTATCCTGTGCCCACCCTCCGGTAGCTTGGCACTGAGCAGTCAGGCACAGACACAAACAGCTTTAGAAATATAGAGAATATTTATCTAAATCACATAATGTTGGAACAATGAAAATCCAATGTACACAAGCAAAGTTATGAAATTTTAAAGATTAAATCCCACTAAAGTGCCTAGAAACACAATAGCTCCAACTGGGGCTATCACGGCGACATTGACAGAGTTGTTCCCAATAGTCTGACGCCACGGGTGCTGGTCACGAAGTCGCACAGACCCCTAGGTACAGTACCTTTGCAAACGAAGAAACAAAGTCATGGAGGTGAGGCATTGCTGTGGCCGATGCGGCATCAGTGCCTTATGGCGCCAGGGAGATGAGGCATTGGTACCATACTGAATAGTGGTGATTTGGTACTTTTTAAGCTTATTAAGAAAATATACAAGGTCAAGATTGGAGAATCCATATTTATATCACAAAAAATTGTCAAGGTGTCCAAAGGAGCAGTCTTGATTGATGGAAAACTCTGGTGGAGCAGGCAAAACTTGGAGAAACCGTAGACATGATCTGGTCAAGGGTTCTTGGTGGACTGACACGACTGGTAGTAATGATGGGTCTTCAGTGGCAGAGTTTTCTGCTGCTTCAGACGTGAGATCTATGTCCATACCTGTACACAAGACCAATATACCAATCAGACTTAAGGAATTTGACATGCATTAACATTTTGTTCCTGCACCTTTAGTATGTAGCTTAATGGTTTGCTAGTAATTCACTTAGGGCCACATGTACGTAGCATTTTTCATGTTGCAAACTGCGATTCGGGCCGTTTGCGACGTGCGAAATGCACTTTGGGATGTACAGACCCATTTTTGCGATTCGGTAAAACTATTTACCGAATCGCAAAAAGGGTTTGCAAATCACAATTAGGAAGGGGTGTTCCTTTCCTAATTGTGAGTCGCAGTCCTGTGTATGATTGTTTCGTGACCGCAAATGCAGTTGCAAAACAATCGCAGTTAGCACCAGTTTCAAACTGGTGCTAACCCATTTGCAAATGGGAAGGGGTCCCTTTGTGAATGGCAGCAAAAAAAAAATTTCAGAGCAGGCAGTGGTCATTTTTAGGGCCGAGTCTGCGCCGCATGCGCTTGGGCATGCGTATCGCCAGTGAGACGCTTTAGGAATTAGAAAAGGGCTCGGAGCCCCGTCCACGTCACGTCAGTGTCTTTCATTGGTTTGTGGGCTTGCCGGTTAGAATCTTCTTGCTTTCATTGGTGGAAGGCACGCATACATCATGCCTTTTCCGGTGGTTAGCCCTCCTCAAGCGCAGCGACCAAGTACAGAAAACATGCGAGGCTCGCTGTTTCCCGTTAGGTTTGTGGACTATTTTTTCTCTATTTTCGCAGCGCGATCTCATTTATTCTTGGTGCCCTTCCCACTAGTGTGAGACAGCCATTAGAAAGTTGCATCTGTAAGTTTAGTGCTTATTCCTGACATACGTCTTGGTGTGCTAGTCATACCTCTTTCTTTTTTTTTTGGCGTGGTGTTAGGCAGAGAAGACTTGCATTCTAGTGCGCCTCACCTGGTTGTAATGTATTCAGGTCGGGAAGATGTGGTTGGTGTTTGTTTAGTACGGGAAGATGTGGCTGTGAAGAGCCAGCGTATCTTCCCTGGTATTTGTTTAATCAGAGGCACGGCTGTGCCTGGTGTTTCTTTCTTCAAGGCCGGAAGATGCAACTGTACAAAGATAGCACTCCTTTCCTGGTTCTTTTTTTTAGTTTATTCAGACGAACGCTCATCCTAAGTGTTTTTCTTAGCAGAGGAGACATGGCTGTGCAAGAGCCTTGGCATCTTCCTCATTATCTATATCTTTCATGACTCAGGGGGTACGGCTGGGCATAGCCAGTGAGCCTTGCTTTTTGCAGTCCTTGTAAGTGATGAGTTACCTACTTAAATGAGAATAGTTAGGCTTATTCACTATTAATATTGCTCCTTACTTGGCATGGTTCCACTTGACGTAGCTTGAGGCGTTTCTGTTGATATGGCAAATTTTTAAAAAAGGTGTGGGTATTTAAAAGCAGCAACATTTCACGAGATTTCATCTTGCGTGAAATTTTGTTGCCCACAAAATAAGGGAAATAGTAAATGTTCCCCATTTGGTAATATTCCTACCAAGATGAAGGAAGTAGAGTGAAAAGTAGTGGAAATAAAAGACCTTTAGAGGAAGGCCCTAAGTTGGTGATTGCATGTCCAGAGATGGCTGTCAAACATCTGTATCCTACCCAACATGATCTGTAGGATATGAATGGTATGCAGGATGTGAATAACAAAACAGGATCCCCTGGTGTGCCATCTCCAAGAACGCCATCTTCACGGGAACTCCAGTTTTGCCATGGTCCTCTAATCACTTCCCTGTATGCAGACGACATCCTGTTACTTGTCCATGAACCAGTCACCAATCTTGCCCCACTGATTGTGAAGGTGATCCTATTTGGAGTTTTTTCCGGCTTGACCAATAATTGGAACAAGGCAGAACTATTCTCTCCCACAGACAACACGTCTCCCTGTCAACTACCTCACCCCTTAATCTGGGGAGAAGACTCCGCTAAATACATCTATATACATCTCCATAGGAGTACCACTGAAGTCTTTAAGGGCAAATACGTCCCTGCCATTGATAAACTTACTGTCCAAATTGAACGATGGATCGCTTTGCCCCTGTCACTTGCTAGGCGTGTCACCATAATCATGATGGTGATACTCACACAATTTCAATATTTGTTTTTAAATACTCAATATTGCTCTTACTAAACACTTCTTTGACACGTTGCGCGACCTTCTTATGTGATTGGTCTGGGCTGCCCCATGGCCTCGCATGCGCTAGTCCACACTAACACTCCCGGTTGAGAAGGGAGGCTCTGGCGTCCCGGACTTCTGTCTTTACTGCCTAGTTGCCCAGAATCACTATACGTACTACTGGTATCATCCTCATAATAGGGTCCAATACCTTAAGCCGGATGTGATCTCAGACCTCTTCTGCACCTCCTGCTGTCCCATTGCCTCTGAGTCTATTGAGGAATCGAGCCAAACTACAGACACTTACCACAACCTATTGGGCATGGACAAAATTGTTCAATTACTAGGGCTACAACACCCTTTATTCCCCGCGCCTTCCCCTGACCTACAACACATTGCTTCCCCTCACATGAAAGAGGCTGACCCAGAGCACCCTTGCTTCCCTTCACTTACACACAGTCAGGGACCTGTTTGCAGACTCCATGCTCTGTTCCATTACGGTTATGACCGAAGGACATCAAGCCTCATATATGAACAGATTCATCCTACAAAGACTGCATGGTACATTACACACAACATTGCCCACATACCTCGGAGAACCTAAGGACATTCCCCCTCTGTCCTTAGTTATCATACACCTGACTGTGCACATTTAATTTCACAACTTTATCATTCTTCTCTCTTACTTAGTGGACCTGAAAAGTCAGGGGCTGCCTGGGAAAGGGATTCTTGGGTGCTCCCTACCGGACAAGATTTGGTATTTTTGCTGTACGCAGATTAAACTGGTGTCCAATAACTACAATCATAAACTTCTCCAATTTAAATTCTTACACAGAATATACACCACTTCATATGGTCTCATAACCCCTTCGCTGCCAGGCCTTTTCCCCCTCCTATGCCGAGCCTTTTTGTGGCTATTTGGGGCAGTTCGCGCTTAGGCCCTCATAACTTTTTGTTCACATAAGCTACCCATGCCAAATTTGCGTCCTTTTTTCCAACATCCTAGGGATTCTAGAGGTACCCAGACTTTGTGGGTTCCCCTGAAGGAGACCAAGAAATTAGCCAAAATACAGTGATTTTTTTTTTTTTTTTTATGGGAAAAAAGGGCTGCAGAAGGCAGCTCGTGGTTTTTTCCCTGAAAATGGCACCAACAAAGGGTTTGCGGTGGCAAGATCACCATCTTCCCAGCTTTCAGGAACAGGCAGACTTGAATTGGAAAACCCAATTTTTCAATACAATTTTGACATTTTACTGGGACATACTCCATTTTTACTATTTTTTGTACTTTCAGCCTCCTTCCAGTTAGTGAGCAAAATGGGTGAGAAACCAATGCTGGATCCCAGAAAGCGAAACATTTCTGAAAAGTAGACAAAATGCTGAATTCAGCAAAGGGTCATTTGTGTAGATCCTACAAGTGTTTCCTACAGAAAATAACAGCTGAAATAAATAATTATATTGAAATTGAGGTGAAAAAAACAGCCATTTTTCTCCACGTTTTACTCTGTAACTTGTTCCTGCAATGTCATATTTTTGAAAGCAATATACTGTTACGTCAGCTGGACTCTTCTGGTTGCGAGGATATATAGGGCTTGTAGGTTCATCAAGAACTCTAGGTACCCTGAGCCAATAAATGAGCTGCACTGGATTTTTATTCTATACCGGGTATACATTCATTTGCTGAAATATAAAAAGTGAGAAATAGGTATCAAGAAAACCTTTGTATTTCCAAAATGGCCACAAGATAAGGTGTTGAGAAACAGTGGTTATTTGCACATCTCTGAATTCCGGGGTGCCCATACTAGCATGTGAATTACAGGGCATTTCTCAAATAGACGTCTTTTTTACACACTGCCTTACATTTGGAAGGAAAAAATGTAGAGAAAGACAAGGGGCAATAACACTTGTTTTGCTATTCTGTGTTCCCCCAAGTCTCCAGATAAAAGTGGTACCTCACTTGTGTGGGTAGGCCTAGCGCCCACGAAAGGAAATAGCCCAAAACACAACGTGGACACATCAAATTTTTTCACAGAAAACAGAGGTGTTTTTTACAAAGTGCCTACCTGTGGATTTTGGCCTCTAGCTCAGACGGCACCTGGGGAAACCTAGCAAACCAGCGCATTTTTGAAAACTAGAAACGTAGGGGAATCCAAGATGGGGTGACTTGTGGGACTCTGACCAGGTTCTGTTACCCAAAATCCTTTGCAAACCTCAAAATGTGACCAAAAAAAACACTTTTTCCTCTCATTTTGGTGACAGAAAGTTCTGGAATCTGAGAGGAGCCACAAATTTCCTTCCACCCATTGTTCCCCCAAGTCTCCCGATAAAAATGGTACCTCACTTGTGTGGGTAGGCCTAGCGCCCACGTAAGGAAATGGCCCAAAACACAACTTGGACACATCAAATTTTTTCACTGAAAACAGAGGTGTTTTTTACAAAGTGCCTACCTGTGGATTTTGGCCTCTAGCTCAGCCGGCACATGGGGAAACCTAGCAAACCAGCGCATTTTTAAAAACTAGACACCTACGGGAATCCAAGATGGGGTGACTTGTGGGGCTCTGACCAGGTTCTGTTACCCAGAATCCTTTGCAACCCTCAAAATGTGACCAAAAAAACACTTTTTCCTCTAACTTTGGTGACAGAAAGTTCTGGAATCTGAGAGGAGCCACAAATTTCCTTCCACCCAGCGTTCCTCCAAGTCTCCCGATAAAAATGGTACCTCACTTGTGTGGGTAGGCCAAGCGCCCACGAAAGAAAATGGCCCAAAACACAACGTGGACACATCACATTTTTTCACAGAAAACAGAGGTGTTTTTTACAAAGTGCCTACCTGTGGATTTTGGCCTCTAGCTCAGCCGGCCCCAGGGGGGGCAGAAATGGCCTAAAATAAATGTGCCCCTCCACCCCCCTGGGGAGCGACCCTTGCCTACGGGGTCGCTCTCCTTGCGTGACAGCGCAAAAAAAAGATCCCTGGTGCCTAGTGGTAGATTGACCTAAAATCGGCCGATCTTCCCCCAAAGCGGGCAGAAATGGCCTAAATACAATTTGCCCCTCCAGGGGAACGACCTTTGCCTAAGGGGTCGCTCCCCTTGCGTGAAATTCATGAAAAAAAAACTCCCTGGTGTCTAGTGGTTTCAGTCCCCCTTGGGGGCAGATTGGCCTCATAAAAATAGGCCATAAATATAATTTGCCCCCTATGGGAGCGACCCTTGCCTAAGGGGTCGCTCCCCAACGCTAAAATAAAAAATGTAAAAAATTATCCCTGGTGCCTAGAGGTTTCTGCCCCCCCTGGGGGCAGAAAAGGCCTTAAAAAAAATGCCCCCACTGGGAGCGACCCTTGCCCAAGGGGTCGATTCCCTCATGCCAGTTTCATTTAAAAAATAAATCCCTGGTGTCTAGTGAGCGTTTCAAAAGCCGGATTGCTTTACAATCCGGCTTTTGAAACGCTGAGAGAGACTTCAAAGGGACGGAAATTCCTTTCCTTCCCTTTGAAGCCTCTCTGGCCTCCCCCACGTGATCGGAAGAGAAATGCGTTGCATTTCACTTCCGATCGCGCTGGAAGCAGAGCTTCCAGCGCAATGGGAGGAGGCCTCTGTGACAATCAGCGCGCGATAGAGCGCTGACGTCACGGGGGGATTGGGCGGGTCGGGGTGGAAGGTCTTCCCCTTCCATCCCTGCCTTGGAGGGGTGTGGGGGAACCCCACAGATGGAACGCTAGCGCTCCCTCTGGGCTCTGTGCACAGGACGTAATGGTTACGTCCTGGGCACATGAGCGCTGTGCCTCAGGACGTAACCATTACGTCCTGGGCAGAGAAGGGGTTCAAATTAGACCCCACACGTTCCCACTGCTGCCCCAAATGTGGGGCAGAATACGACAGCTTCTTACATTCGGCCTGGTCCTTTCCTATTATGAAAACATACGAGGCACGATCCGCACACTGCCCTTCGATGTGATTCCCCCTGGATGAGTTGCTAATGCAACATCTTTCCAATTTACTACCTTGTCCAGGCCCAGCTTGTGCCGTACTGCTCAAATAAAATCTTGCCTCCCATATTTCTTCTCCAATGTCACAAACCCAGTTCTTTCTTACTCCTGGAAATGTAGTTATGGTACACAGGATAAGGTGCTCCACCCAATATCTGGTATAGACAAGAAACACCCTTTCAAGTGGAAGTTTGGTCAAATACTGTGTGATTAATTGGGCTGTTGGTTGAGTGGAGTGTAACCCTGCCTAAGCATCAGCCACAATCCCTGTCAGGGTGAACCACTAAAGTCACAAAATTAACCCATACTTAACTCTCTGGTAGCTTGCCACAAAAGAAATCAGGATTAACATAGAGGCAATGTGTAAAGTATTTATTCAGCAAACAAACATTAATAAAGTGAAAACACAACACAAGAAAAATCCCACACCAATATAGAAATATAAAGTACATTTTTATAAACTGAAGGAAAGAGGGGTATTATGCAGTGAGGCTAGTTAGGATGCAATGTGTAATACCCTCACATTTCCCCAAATAGGTCCTTTGGATTCACACTAATAAATCCCTAGCTTGGTAGGGTGTCACAGAACAGTCATGCGTTACTAGAGGAACATGTGTGACATTTCCGAGTACCAACATGGACGATAAGTAATTGACACAGATCGTAAAAAATCTGACACCAATTTATAAAATTAAAGCATCGTTTTATAACATTTTAGACCCCAAATGAATACCTTCAGTTGGGTATGACTGGAGTTATAGATTTTCAAAGGAAAAACTAAATCAGTGTATTTATAAGTTGTAAAACAGTAATGTGGTCAATTGGAAAATGGATTAGTGACAAACGTCACTTGCGGATCGAGTTCAGTGGAACCTAATGACGGTGAAGGTGATGCGGGACCCATGACCAGGCTTCAACAGTCAGTTGAATTTCACCTGGCTCGTAGGGACCGGGTGCAGTGAAGTCCTGGCTGTCCTGGTGCTGAACATGAGAGCTGCATGGCCTGAATTTGCTATTTAGACATTGCTGGTGATGAAGGGGATGCCAAATCTTGACAACAGGGCCACTCGGGCATCGGGTTAATGATGCTGCAGGGTTCCCTTTAGGCATAGCGCCAAATAAATGTAGTGGTAGCCTGGCTGGCCACCAAAAAGCCTTGGTCACAGCAAACTTGGGGGCAGATTAATACTTTTTGCCGCAAACCTGGTGAAATGTGAGAAACACTGCACCATACCCAACTGAAAGCACTTGTACCCAACTATTCATCACAAAACACATTTATTAGGGGTGGGGTAGCACCCCAAACAACCCCCTGAAGCTGCGCCCGTGCCCCTCTCACTGCACTTATTACTGGACACTTCCTTGCAGTTATGGAAAGGGGCACAACTCCCTTTTCACCCCTCTGCATTGGAAGCTCCCCCTCTGTGGGGAACCTGCACTTCTCCCAGACTCGCCACTTTTTGAGCTCTCTTCTTGCATGGATTTCATTTTTAATCGACTCAAAATACAAATTTTTCAAAACAGTGTGCGTTGAATTTCACAAAACTTGACGTGCCTATAAACTATATCTCCAAGTTATTAGAGAGTAACAAGCATTGGCAAAGCCAATAGGATTTGCCTATGCAAAATCTATTGTCTTCATCAATGTTTTTAACAATGTTTACATGCCCTTTGTCATGAAGAAGGACTCTGCTCGAGAGCTCTATTTATAAGATAGGGATTCGGTGCTGATTAACAAGCAACTGAGTGATGCAGAATGTGCTTCACATATTTTTCTTTTTTTATTCTGAATGTTAATATATATGCTGCAGACAAAGAAAAGCTAGAAGAGTATGCAAAATCTATGCCTCCACGTCTTTAATAAAATTGCACATTTTTTGTACACAACAAGCCAAGAAAATCAGTTTTAGATAACAATAGCCTAGAGAAAACATTTCTGAAATCAAAGTTGGATTGCAAGTGATATGGGGCCAGATGTACAAAGAGAAGGAATAGCAATTTCCAAATAGAGATTTTATCTGAATCACTATTTGGTAATCGCTATTCCTTATGTATGAAGCATGTTGTTTCATACTTGAGATACCTAGTGGGTCACAAATCAACCTACCTCATGAATATTAATGAGGTAGGTCACAAACTGCGAGCCATTAAGAATCACAGCCATCACAGGGATGGGGCCTGCTGAAGTCAGCAGACCACCATGTCTGCGATTGCTTTTAAATAAAGCAATTTTTTTTGTGATCAAATGTCGGTCACAGAACCTTGATACATAACATTGGAAATCGCTATTTGGAAAGGGCGCGCAAAACACTCCCTTTACAAATAGAAATTTCTACACCCAAACTGCTACCATGGAGAATCGCAGTTTGGGTGTTTTTACATTTGGAAAGGCATTTTTTACATTGCAAACAGCACGATTTTAGAAATTGGGCCATTTGAGAAGGCAAAAATGCATTGTACATACGGCCCAAGCTTCTTAACACAGACTCACACGCAGGCTGGTTCACATGGTATTCCCTCACTCAATACAAATACAAATCAAGGGGGGATTGTTTAAATTACGGAATAAATTTAAGTAAGAGGGCCTCCCTTTCCCACCATTTAAACATACACAGTTAGGTCTCTGAGCCCCTGAACTCCTGTTTCACGTGGCAAAGGGGAGAAGGCTAGTAATCTGAAACAGATGTTCCCAAGATCACAAGGATATGGAATGTGCCAAGTTAGAAAGCTGGATCCACAGCCCCTGAACCTGCAGTAACCTGAAACACAGGGAGACAGGTGTTCCCAAGATCACAGGACTGTAGAATCTGCCAAGTCCGAAGCCTGGATCCATAGCCCCCTGAAGCCGCTTCCAGGCATATTCTATGAAGGCACACATTTTTTAACTAAGAACTGCCATACGAACAACACTTTTCCAGACTCACACAATGTGCAACTTCTGATGAAAACAATTCAATTCATGCAAACTCAGCCCTGATAAGAGCAATGCCCAGAGCCCCCGATGGCCATCCGTCATGAGAAACAGAAGGGAAAAAGGAGTGAACTGGCCCCGGGTGTGTTTTATGAGGCACTGGTCAGCTGTGCAACACGGCTCCAGTGAGGAGGTGAAGGGCAGCTTGTAATTAGGGGCAGAGTGGGTATGCCCCACGAGCAAAAACAGAACAAAATCCACTGACCTACCTTAGCAGAAGCCTCAGTGATGATGAGTTTTGGGCAGCAATCTGGAACTCAAGGGGATGCAGATGTGCTTGGCTTCACTCGCCCTGGAGGCACCAGGCAGTGTTGTGATGTCAGGGTGTGGGGGTGGCACTTTTTAATGCTGGTGTATTCAAGTATTTTGGGCGTTTAGTTCTGTGGCCAGAGTGGGGTCCACACAGCTCTGTGGACAGAGAGCAAAAGTGTGAGCCCTCCACCCACCCGATGCCAGTATCGATTTGAACTTTTGTTTAGAAGAGGAGGAACTGGGGGAACAGCCATCAGTGCATTTGGCACATGTGAGGGGAGAAGAGAATGGAGCACCCCAGGCCCTAAAAAGGAAGCAGCTTTTAAAAGGTCACTTTCTCAAACCTGGCTTAACGACGAACTACAAACTCCACAAGGACACTGGGTGTACTCACCATCCGAGGGGCACCCATCACATTGTCTCCTTAGTGTGCTTCCCCAAGTGTGCTTCGAATACCGGCCAAGGTGATGCTGTTTGCAAAGCACTCCATGCTGATCTGCGGAAAGTGCCGCCCACCCTAAGATGCCAGTGCTCCACAGCACACCCAAGTTCCCGAAGTGCACTCAGAGGAATAACTGCTCTGTATAGCGCTTTGAAGCTGCAGCCTATAACCAGGTACTGTATGGGCCATGCAAATAAGATGACGTTTCTATGATATAATGTTGATGATGCCTGACAGTCTCGTTTAACACTCATTGGTCTCTGCTACAACCTGTTGCCTGACAGGAGTCTGCTGACTGATGAGTTTCCTACCCCTGGACCATCCCTAGATTTTCTCTTTTCCCAGTATGGAAAGCAGAAAGATAAACAGTAGTTTTTTGCAGCTCCTGTGGAAATTGGCATGAATTCGGAGCAACTCGTTTGAAAACCCAAGTGAGTCATGGGCATTATTGAAAAGACGTTTCTAAGGCAAAAGGGATGCAACTGTTCATTTATAGCTTTGGTTTGCACAAGAGACGGCCTGTTGCCAGTCACAGGTTCAAATGATAGATGAGCCAACTCAGCCTTTCATTCTATCTGATGGAGGTAACACAAGCACCAATTGGGTATTAAGGGTCTATATACAATGGGCTAACATCACCAATCATACTCCAGAAACAGTCAAATAACTATAATTCAGACTAGTAACAGAGCAGCCTTCTTTCATAGTGCCTGGACGTTGATAGTTATTAGCAAAGCAAAAGCATACTATCATGATAATTAATAGCTCCCCTTACCATTGTGGTAGCGCTGCCCGCATGTGAGTGGGGAAGGAAGGAGGTCTGATAGGGTATCCTCCTGAGCCCTCTCTGCTGAGCCAATTCTTGTGTTTGCTCCCCTCCGGCAGATTCTATCTCTTTTCACCATATTAAGGCAGGCTAAGTTGGAAGCACCCTCTCACCTTTTCTTCAACTGAAAGCTTCTTCTCAAGATCCCTCGGCTTCGCATCTGGATTGTTCCCGTTCGCGTCTCCTGCCTTCAGGTTGTCTTAATATATCAGCCTCTCACATGCTCCTTCTGTCAGTAAAGACGAATTCCTCATGTGATGCTCAAAATGTTCACCTCTTGATATCCCAAATTGCTCATCAATCAATCAATCAATCAATCAATTCTTGTAAAGCATGACTACTCACCCGTTCAGGTCTAAAGGTGTTGGGGAGAGGGAAGTGCTGTGTTCACCGGTGGTTCTTAAAAAAAGCCATGTCTTCAGTTCCTTTGTGAAGCTGAGGAAGGAGGTGGTTTGGCTGATGTAGAGAGGAAGGACGTTCCAGGCGGTGGCAGCGAGGTAGGAAAAAGAACATCCTTCTGTTCTGGGTTTCCTGCCGCAGGGTACTTCTGCTATAGAGAGCTGGGCTGAGCGTAGGGTCCTGTGGGGTACGTGGAGGTTGAGTCTCTGGTTCAGGTGGGCTGGTCCGGTGTTGTGGAGGGCTTTGTGTGCGTGGGTGAAGATCTTGAAAATGATTCTTTTCTCTATGGGAGCCAGTGCAGTGTACGCAGGTGTTGGAGATGTGGCAGTGTCAAGGTATTTTGAAGACCAATCTGGCGGCAGTGTTCTGGATGTTTTATAGTTTGTGGATGAGTTTCTTGTTGATTCCGGCGTAGAGTGCGTTGCCATAGTCCAGTCTGCTGGTGATGAGGGCGTGTGTGACAGTCTTTCTGTGTTCGAGGGGGATCCATTTGAAGGACATTTGTAGGAGGCGGAGGGTGCGGAAGCAGATAGAGGTGACTAAGTTGATTTGATGGCTCATGCTGAGATTGGAGATCAGGATGATCCAGAGGTTCCTGACTTGCTAAATTCTAAAATAGTGCAGAATATGGAGGTGATCAAGAGAGAGGGGGAGGACAGGAAGGGGACAGCTGGGAGGGAGACCTGCAAGGAATCTAAGATGCCTTCATCAAATCTTTATCTCTTGACTACATTCTCATTAGAAATATATATGTAGCAATAAAGGTTTTTTATGCCTGTAAAGTAAAAGATTATGATTTGCTTCGTAGATTGTGTGCCTCTTCCAATAGTCAAATGTGCACAGATCTAAATGAATTATGAAAAAGCTTTATCAGAACAAACCTGCTCTTCCTAGTGTTCACAATGTTTGAAATGTCATTACAAGGTGACGCCTCTATTAAAGTGAGAAGGCATACCCAACTAATCTGAATGTCTTTTCTTCCGTTATCAGTTTTCACACAATTGTTAAAGTTCTGTTAATCAACAGGATTACAAACTTCTTTAATTATACAAAAACATAACAATGTACAGAAGAAATGCTTTTTCATAAAGGAATTGTACAAGGCCTCTAAGGTTCAACAATTTGTGCGATCACTGTGACTTTGTCTTTCAGTATTCAACCAACCACTCATTGAACATATGTGTTCTTGCCCTTCCTAAAATAACACTGAGTTATACATCACATACACCAAACACATTGTCTCAAAACATGCATCTAAACAGATTGTGAATTCCTTTTATCAGAGCTCAGCCGTGTAGTTCAAATGGAACTCGTACTTCAGAAAGGAGTCAAACGACTTTCTTTGTTAAAAGTCTCAGAGCAGAGCCTACCCTCTTTCTAAAATCAAAATGTGTGTCCAATAATGAAACACTCTCCTTTTTAAATGACAGTGCTCACTCACCAAATAAGGCTCTAAGAAAGCACAGCAGGAATTTCATTGCAAGTGCATCCTTACCGCACCAGGCTGCTGATCCCGGCAGCCAAATCAGCGAAGGAGCAAAGAGGGAAGTTCCAACACCCAGGTTCTGCTGCTCACTGCTGACCCATTGAATAACAAACATCAAGCAGAAGGGCGGGGCTGCCTAAATACAGCTGGCCCACCCTAGAAGGAGAACTACACCAACACTCAAGAATTATGGGAGTTGAAGAACTTCCAGCAACTACAACAAAGTTCAAAGACTCATGGGAGCTAAAGTACTTCCACCACCTCCCATATCACGTAAAAACAAAAGAGGTTGTTAAACATTTCAGTATTTATAGTTCATCACAGATTAATATCATTCTGCCAATATGCTTAGATTACCAATTAGTAAAACACTATGGCCCTCATTATGACACTGGCTGTGCAGATCACCATATTACGACAGTGGTGGTTTGGCTACTGCCAAACCACTTCATCCCCGCCCATCCTGACACTTTACCATGGCCCGCCAGGCTGGAGGTTTCCACCTGCAGCCTGGCGGGAGTTGGATTTCCACCGAGGTCATTCCGACTTGGGACGCCACCAGCATTTTCCTCGCGGTCTCATTGCTACAAAATGCTGGCGGGAAGGTATCACGATGACAGGAACTTGCATTTCTGTCACCAGGATACCCCACCAAACACCTCCACAAACACGCATGCATGCACCAACACACACAAAATCACACACAGACACACTTCCACTCACACACACACTCACAACATTCACCCCATAGACATACATACATACCAATACACATCACACATGCATACATACACTCTCCATCCCCCACCCCTTCCCTGCAACTACATGCATACACATACCTGGGTGCACTAACTCCCATCCTCGTTTCTCCTTACATATTCACCCATGCACACACCCCCACCCCCCACATATACACATGCATTACCATTGCCACATTCACACACAGCCGCACACGCACAAATGCACACACACAGACACTCCCCCTCACTCCCCCTATTCATGCATACACACAATGACACACTCACACACACCCATTTACACACAAGCAGGCTTAGCGCCATTATTTAAGGCCCTCCTCCTCCCGTGCGTGATTTTTGCATAAAAGATCAAATAGGCGCTAGTGCCTTTGAGGCATTTTTTGCCCAGGAAGACCTACCTTGCATCTCATTGACACAAGGTAGTTTGGCGCAGCCAAAAAATTTCGTTAACTCCAATATTTTGGCGCTAGACATGTCTAGCGCCAAAATATAAATATGGATTTAAGTTTGTGCCAGATTTGCATAAAAAAATGATACCTATCCAGTGCAGAGTATAAATATGGATCTCGAAGTTCTGGAGTTCAGGAGAAAACAGTAGCCACCTAAAACTCTGAAACTTGCTAGAGGCCAGGACACAATTTCCCACTATGCACTAGACCATTTATTTTTGGGCGATCCCTCGACCGGCCAGATGGCCAATGAGTCTTTCATTACGGATGTGTGATTTGCCAGTGGCCTGCAGGGGACCAGTACCTCTAGTCCAAGGGAGTTCTGGAGTTGCCTTTAGCTTGCAAAGTGGTTCCTCATTTCTTTGGAACTGGCTTCTGGTACAGGATGAGTTGCAGGGTGGTTGCCACAGGTGCAGTTTATCATGCTTTTGCTTAGTGCAGGTCCTGAAGGCGCAGACACGGGTCTCCTTTTTTTTTCCTTTGTTGTAATTCAAGCAGATTTGAGTTTCCGGTGCCAGGAGTGCCCATTAACACCTAGATTTGTGGGAGTTAGGGCTTGAGTTACTAGTAGTCAATGGACTACTATCCCCAGTGGCTAATCCACCCTTTATTGACCAGATCTGGGAGGTGTGCCACCTTTTCAACCCAGAAGTCTCTTTTCTGCCACTTCTAACAATGGCAGAAACCGTCCTCGGCTGTACAGACCAGGTAGCCCACCCTAGGGGTATGGCTAGCCTTCTGTGGGTGTATGCCTTCTGACTACCTAATCTCCCACCTGCCCAGGTTGTATATGTGCCTGGGGCAGGGGCCTGGCATGCTTTCCTCTGGGGGAAGCTTACTTACACAGCAGAGTTGGTGGAAGGTTTGAAGCTCACCCCTTTGACATGTTCCTTCACTAGCCATCCTGTCAGGGAGGGCAGTAACACCTCTCGCCCAGGTAGGCCATTGTTTCTGACTCCTGCGAGAACTGACACCTCCAGGCAGGGGGTCACATTCGTGTCTCAGCGTAAACAGCTGCAGGCTGCCAGCCAAGGCACAGGAAAGGCTGGAGCAATCAGGTGGGCAACCTCTAAGGTTGCCACATGGACGCATGCCACATTAAATCTGACTTTTGGAAAAAGCAAGATTTTATGTTATTTTATACCAGACATGACACTTTTCAGTGGGACCATAATGGAGCTGGCAACTTCGAGGTGCCCATGTGCCAGCCCATGTTATCCTATTGCCCACTGAACACTTATCGTAGCCCTTAATGGAAAGAGGCTACTACAGAGACATATAAGCTTGCACTTATATACCCACACCATTAATGTAATGCAATCTACCTCCTGTGCTAAGAAGGTCTCTCTTAGGGGTGATTTACATATATTAAAAATAGTGCTTGACCTTGCCACACATGGTGAGTGCAAAGTCCAGTTCGAGCAGTTTGCACTGCTCATGCAGTCTTTAATGGCAGTCCTGCTGTCAACCTTTTACTTTGGTCACTCAGGGATGCACAACTAGTGCTTCAGGCCCTAGTGACCAGTTTAAATCCCCTGCCCTGGGTACCCATGGTACCACTTGCCAGTGACTTATAAGGGAGTTAAAGTTTTTGCCATTTGAGAATACCAGTACACAGTAATCACATTTTAGAGGGAGACCACTGGTATTGGAGCCTAGTTAGCAGCCTCCATTGCACTTTCAGAGTCGAAAACCAGCAGCTAGTAGTCCAAATGGGGACAAAAAGTGTGGGAAAACCTGAAAAAGCCTGTTTCCTTACATAAATTATTTGATACCAAAACAACAAAATTTAAATCAGTAGAACCAGAATTATGAATTTTTAAAGTTTAAGGAAAACACTAAAAATGATCAAAGTGTCAAAAAGCAGACATCTAGTCGTGTGGGACAGAGTTGCAAAATATAGCTGGGCACAATGCAGTGTAATTCAACAAAAAGCGGATTGGATCCAATCGGTGCTACACTTTGGAATTTAGGAAACTTGAAGAAAAAGTCTCTGAGAAGGTGGAAGTTCAGCAGAGCAAGACTGCAGGCAGACTTGGAGGAGGAGGCGATGTCAGCAGGGAGCACCTGGACAAAGTTGAAGTTTGCAGTGAAATGTCTACCCTGGGCCTAATTTAGATTTTGGTAGACAGGTTACTCCAACACAACGGTGACGGATATCCCATTCTCCGAAATATAAATCCAATAGGAAATATTGGGATCGCTATTTCAGCAGACGGGATAACCATACCGTTGTGACAGAGTAACCCATCCGCCAAAATCTAAATCAGGCCCTTAGTCTCTTTTTTAGAAATCTAAAGACTCCAGCAAGATGAAGCTGCAGGCTGTAGCTGTTGGACATCCCACGAGGCCAGATACCCCTTTGGTGAAGGATCACTGCACAGGATTTGCTGCAGAGAAGAAGAACGTAGCTGGAGAATTGTTTAGCCAAGAGTCCCCAGTTTGGAGTTTGTCTATCTGGGCATCCTTGACACCACCAGCATGGGTCCAGGACAGTAGGAGAACCACGTGCAGGGTTAGGACTCACTCAGGTTGGATCCAGGCATGGGTTTGAGTTGCTTGGAGCCATTTATGTCCCTGGGGCTCTGATCAGGAGGCCATCCAACCAGCCCTTGGAGTCCCTCTGTTAGTCTTGGGTTCAGCAGTGGAACAAGGCTCAAGCAGGAAGGCATGCCTCTGAGGGATCAAGGCAGCCTCCAGGCAGCAGAACAGTCCTTCCTGGTGCAGCAAAGCAGTCTTCTGTAGTGCAAAGCAGGCCACAGCAGCAGCTAGTCATCAGGGAGTACTTCCACAGGTCCAGAAAGTAAAGAAGGGATCCATTATTATACATGGTGCCTTCCCTGAAATAGACATTTCTAGAGAATTCCCTTTGAACTCCATACATTTTCCATCTCTCCTTCACAAGTTCCAAGCTGGCTGCATGGCCCATGCAGAGTGCAGTGGTGCAAGTCCTTTGTGTGAGGGAGGGCACAGCCTATTGAGTTGCAAGTGGGTCTGTGCCCGGCTCTAACCCCACCCGCTTCCGGCCAGTGACAGCCAATCCAAGCACACCTTCTCTCTCTATTGTGTGGCTGTGTGGCAGAAATAAAAAAAGTCCAGCTTCCAACTACATCCGGTCATGTGACCCTGGAAAAGACAGCAGGCACCAAATAGCTAAGGTAGGAAAATGTCAACTTTCTAAAAGTGGCATTTTCAAAATTGTAATTTAAAATCTGACTTTTCCATTAAAGAGGGTTTTAAATTACAATTTCTCAGACACTATAGTAGAAATAGTCACCTTTTGCCAAACAAAAGTTAGCACTTATTAAAACATCATATCGCAATCCAATGTTATCCCATCGGAGTGATAGGCCTGATAGTAGCGAGAAACGGAATTAGGTGTTTTTAAGTTTTTAACTACCATGATATGTAGAACTTATAAGTACATGTCCAACCTTTTAATTGCAATGCACAGTGGCCTTTAGGCTACCTAGGGCCTTCTTCATGGGTTACATATTTAATAAAAGGGAAGTTTACGGCTTGGCAAGGGGGTTATTTTGCCAAGTCAAATTGGTAGTTTAAAACTTCATTCAAGCTTCAATGGCAGCCCTGGGACATGTTTTAAGGAGTTACCTAAGTGGGTGATAAAATAAGTGCTACAGGCCCACTAGTAGCATGTACTTTACAGGCCCTGGGTATATGGTATACCACTTTACTAAGGACTTATAAGTAAATTAAATAGGCCAATCAGGTGTAAGACAATTTTCCCATTCTTCAAGGAGTGAGTATGAGCACATTAGCTCAGGGTATCAGTGATAAACTGCACGGAGTCAAGAGTCCAGCAAAAACAAAGTCAGCCAAATATAGGAGGGGTGAAGGCAAAATGTTTAGGGGTGCCTTGCAGTGAGGGTCAAGTACAACATTTGGGGCCAGATGTAGGAAACACTTTGCGAGTCGCAAACGGCAAAATCTGCCGTTTGCGACTCGGAAATGCGTGTTTCCTATGCAGAAATGCATTTTGCGAGTCATTACCGACTCGCAAAATGCATTTCCGAATCGCAAATAGGAAGGGGTGTTCCCTTCCTATTTGCGAGTCGCAGTGGTATGCAACTCCATTTGAGTCGCAGTTACCATCCACTTCAAGTGGATGGTAACCCACTCGCAAATTGGAAGGGGTCCCCATGGGACCCCTTCCAGTTTGAGACTGGACCCCAAAACATTTTTTCAGGGCAGGGAGTGGTCCAAGGGACAACTCCCTGCCCTGAAAAAAACGAAACAAAAGGTTTCGGATTTTTTTGAAATGCAGCTCGTTTTCCCTTAGGGAAAACGGGCTACATTTAAAAAAAAAAAAACTGCTTTATTTAAAAGCAGGTCGCTAACATGGAGGTCTGCTGACGTCAGCAGGCCTCCATGTTAGCGAGTGCCTATACTCGCAATGGGGCCGCAATTTGCGACCCACCTCATGAATATTCATGAGGTGGGTCATTGCGACCCCATTGCGAGTTGCAGTCGGTGTCTGAGACACCGTACTGCATAGCAATTTGCGACTTGCAAATTGCGAGTCGCAGGGACTCGCAATTTGCAAGTCGCAAATTGCTTTTTTGCTACATCTGGCCCTAGGTTTCTAAAATGGTTAGTTCACAATCTCCTGAGGCCTGCCCACCCTGTGCAAAGCTTATGGCATTTAACACTTATACTCTCACTGTGGTAGATTACTGGTATTACAATCATCAATGGTCCTTAAGATATCATTATCGAAAAATCCACTCAAAGAGACTTGAGAGTCCAAATTGAGGGCTGGAGATATAAGGAAAATAAATGTTAGGAGCTGGGCCACCCCTGATGGGTTCCTTGCTATATGTTTACCATATTGAAAAGGCCACCCATATGGGCAATCCAGGCTGACAGATCTCCATAAAGTGCCTGTAACATTGCTGAATTTGGGCTGGTGTTTGCCGGTGCTTGCCACTGGTACTTAATTATCAACATGTACTCTTATGACAGTCCAAGACATGGTGGCATTGTTTATTTTTGTGGTGAGCCAATCGAAAGAGGCTTTGATAATTCAATATACAACAAAAATGGATAATACCAGCTGCCTATGCTATTCTTATACCTTTGGGTGGCCTGGAATAGTCTGAATTTTTAGGGGTGGGATGGTTTGTAGTTGTGTTAGTGCTGGCATTGGCAGCGCCGGCAGGGGCAATGAGTGGTGCAAGCTGCAGTGGTCTCCTGAGCAGGGCTATGTCACTTCCTTTTTTCACACATTAAGCACAGGCCTGTATGCTTGAAAGAAATGTGGGGCCAAAGCTAATGACAATCATAACAACCCAAAGAAATTGCCAGGAATCCATGTTTAATTATTTTTTCAGCATCCAGCAGGACCATTCCGGCGGGATGAGCTGGTGTACCAGCTGTGTCAAATACAACTATTGCCAAATTTATGAGCAAGGTACTGGTAGTAGGGATCAACTACATCAGTTACTATAAAGCCCAATCGGTTAGCTAAAATTCTAATAATATTTCAGAGTTGGGGTTGATTACAGAAATTGGCTGGTAGGAACTAAATAGCAAGGGATGTTTGTCTTTCTTTAAGAATATTGAGATATGTGTATCTTTCTGTCAATGCAGTGTTCCTTTTTCTAAATCTACAGCGTTAAAAAGTTAATGCATGATTTATATTAGACTTCTCAAACAAGGACCAGCAGCCTTGCAAAATGCTTTCTAGTTGATTCTCCTTTTATATTTCAAGAGAGTTTCATATAACAAGAAATAGCATAACGGAAAGACTTATTGAATTCTTACTTGCCCAGTAGCCTCCTGGCCTTCAAGATTTTTAAGACAAATGATTGAATTCCTACTAAATATTTTCCCTAGCTTGAAAAACCAAGCATTAATCCATGTCTTTACTATTATCGTTGGCTGTAATTTGTTGCATATGAGCCCTTTGGCAGGCTTTGTTATATATTTTCTTTGTGATCAACATTTGCACATATATTTACAGACTGAAGATATACTGTTGTATATGGTATGGATAGTTCAGCATAATACTTTGTGCATGAGCAATTACTGATTGTAGCAGGCTTTCATGTAAATGTTTGTCATTAAGTTGCTTGTTCTAGCTCTTTTGTATCATGTAAATAAACCACAAACTACAGCCTTGGGGGCATCCCATACCATCCATATTAAGGTGGATCCCTCATTAATGGTAATAATCTCACTGATGACGCATATTACTTTGGAAATTGATGTCTAGTAAGAGTTTATAATCCAATGTCCAGTGCCATGGTGAAGCCTCCGAGCATTTTCCCAGTAGACTGAAGGCATTGGACACCGGTTGTGAAAGCAGAGGGCAACCCCAGTGCCACATTCCTCTACACCCTGAAGATAACTGCAACAGACACAGGGGGGATTTGAGAGATAAGATAGAGAAAAGTAGAGGGAGAGAGTAAGGGGATGAGAGAGGTAGAAGAGTAAGAGGAGAGACATAGGGAGAAAGCAGATGGTTGGAAAAATAAACAAAGAAAAAGAGTGGGGCTAGTATGATATTTTTTGCCAGGGCTGCTTCTGGTTCCTTGTCCTACCCTGGGTTTATTCACCAACTCATCCAAACGTTTTGATAAAAGTTTAAAATGAGGTTTTAGAATTGGATTTCCATTTCTAAGATCACTCTGTGGGTTTGATTAAAAAAGAAGCAACTATTGAATGTGTGTTATGGACCCTCACCGGGATATTCTTGGAATGACTGGAATTCCACTATTTTCAGCTTTCAATTAATCTCATTATAATTAGACCATGTAGAGTGCCATGTTGCTTTTTGTCTAGGTTCACCCTATAGAAATAGTGCATACATAAATACATACATGCATTCATATTGTACAGTCATTTTTCTCTATCACATAACAAAAGCCATTTCAAAAGATGGAGCAGCCCTGAGAATTGAGTGAGGACAGATGGATACATTTGATTATCCACAGACTGTATACAGTAATCAAAATCTCAATCTAACCATTTTGTTTTCCTGCCAGTGATTGGCAACAGGGGAATAACATGTATTAGTGTTCTGGAGTAGGAAATGCTTCTGAGATTTGAAAGGTTCTAAGGGACAACCTCCCTAAACAACATTTGTCTTGCATCAAGAGCAAATTGTAAACACAGGGAAGAGTTATAAAAGGCACTGTTGTCTTCAAATTAAGATTTAGAGCGACAGGGTATGTGTGCATGGATCTATCACTGTGAGATGATGATGCTCTGTGTAGCTAGATCTTTCATCCACTCCTAATGGGCGACTTCCAGATGAAAGAAAGATAAAGATTAAATTGGGGGGTGTCCTTGAAGCTTGTAGCCTCTTAGAAACAGAGAGTGGGGTATTTAGCAAGTGGTTAATATGGCTATTAATCAGAGAATAATTTGGGTCCTCATCTTCTTTGAATTATTAAAGGATTTGCAGGTCCCAACAGGTTATTTTCTGTAAGCCAGTAGACGGTCAGAGGGCACTGGAAGCATGAACATGAAGACAGGGGATTTAGAGACAGTCTCACTGCTTTCAAACAAATGTCACCCATTGTCTTCTCTGGAGTAAAGATCCTGTTACCTGAAACCTTGGACTGAGCCAAAGCCAGTGCTGTACGAAGGTTTGGGAAGACAGATTGTCAATCTGACATTGCTCTTTCCAGCTCCTTGTGAAGGTAAGACTTTTTGCTGCTCGTCTGAAACACATTAAGCTTTATGCGAGAGCCTAAATGTCATCATGTCAGTCCTGAATTGATAAACCTCCATCGCCTGCTTCTAGGAGCGATGTCAAGATGACATGCACTCTTCTTAAGGTATCGACAGTCTTCACTTTACCACTAGACTGCACATTGGCTGTGGGATTTACTTACTGGCCCCCTTACGTTTATACCTCCACAATAATAACACTTAGAATGAGGACTCTGTGGTAAAGCCTCTAAGCTGCCAGATGGGGAAGAAACATCCGAGGTGATCAGCCAAGTAGTGCAGACTACAACTAGTGTCTTTTCATTCCCCTTTTGAGCTGTTGCTGTTGTCTACCTGTGTGTAAGATACAGTCACCCACCAGTTTGCTGGGAACTGTGCCTCTGCATGGCTCCCACATGTCACTGAGTGTACACACCATGCTCCATTCCACAGCTTTACAAACACCAGTCATTAGCCCAGGCTTTAAGTCTGCTTACAGACAACGCTAGTTGTCTTAGAAGAAATCTTTTCACCACTACACACTCTACACAATGCATGACAAACACAAACATGCATAGTTACATTAAGAAAGGTTGCTTTGGGTCAGCCCTCTTCTGACTCTGGCTTGTTTGGGCAAGCCCCCTTCAGGCATCGGCCCCTGGACTGTCCATCACATTTTGCATCAGCCCCTGCCATTTTGTGGATACTTACACTTTTTTCCTCTGCTGTAATAAACGTGATCATGAGAATAAACATTACCTTAATTTATTTAATTAGCTGTTTACATTTTAATACACCATGAAACTGGAGATAGTGTGGTTTACTGCGGTCTCATTAGTCAAGGTGTCTAATTACAGGCCTGGGAGATTCACCGCTTTACCACGGTGGGGGGCGGGGGAGCATCCAGCTAGCGGCCCGACTCTGAACGAATCCCTCCCTTCTCCAGGGGCGTAGCCTGTTCAGTAAGACTGCAGCATGTAAGCTTCAGATTTCCTAACAATCACGCTAGCACAAAATGTTAAAATACGTTATACGGCAAGCAGGGAGCACAAGAGATGCTTAATGGGCAGTGGAAAGGGAGAGGAATGCAGATTGGTAGGGGTAGTAGGTGAGAGAAAGCATTATTTTGTGAAATAGCCACAATTTTTTAACTCTTTCCAAGCAGAGAGAGGGAGAAAGTATGTGTTTTAATGTGTGTGTGTGTGTAAGAATTCCTGGTGAAATGTGAGAAACACTGCACCATACCCAACTGAAAGCACTTGTACCCAACTATTCATCACAAAACACATTTATTAGGGGTGGGGTAGCACCCCAAACAACCCCCTGAAGCTGCGCCCGTGCCCCTCTCACTGCACTTATTACTGGACACTTCCTTGCAGTTATGGAAAGGGGCACAACTCCCTTTTCACCCCTCTGCATTGGAAGCTCCCCCTCTGTGGGGAACCTGCACTTCTCCCAGACTGGCCACTTTTTGAGCTCTCTTCTTGCATGGATTTCATTTTTAATCAACTCAAAATACAAATTTTTCAAAACAGTGTGCGTTGAATTTCACAAAACTTGACGTGCCTATAAACTATATCTCCAAGTTATTAGAGAGTAACAAGCATTGGCAAAGCCAAAAGGATTTGCCTATGCAAAATCTATTGTCTTCATCAATGTTTTTAACAATGTTTACATGCCCTTTGTCATGAAGAAGGACTCTGCTCGAGAGCTCTATTTATAAGATAGGGATTCGGTGCTGATTAACAAGCAACTGAGTGATGCAGAATGTGCTTCACATATTTTTCTTTTTTTATTCTGAATGTTAATATATATGCTGCAGACAAAGAAAAGCTAGAAGAGTATGCAAAATCTATGCCTCCACGTCTTTAATAAAATTACACATTTTTTGTACACAACAAGCCAAGAAAATCAGTTTTAGATAACAATAGCCTAGAGAAAACATTTCTGAAATCAAAGTTGGATTGCAAGTGATATGGGGCCAGATGTACAAAGAGAAGGAATAGCAATTTCCAAATAGAGATTTTATCTGAATCACTATTTGGGAATCGCTATTCCTTATGTATGAAGCATGTTGTTTCATACTTGAGATACCTAGTGGGTCACAAATCAACCTACCTCATGAATATTAATGAGGTAGGTCACAAACTGCGAGCCATTAAGAATCACAGCCATCACAGGGATGGGGCCTGCTGAAGTCAGCAGACCACCATGTCTGCGATTGCTTTTAAATAAAGCAATTTTTTTTGTGATCAAATGTCGGTCACAGAACCTTGATACATAACATTGGAAATCGCTATTTGGAAAGGGCGCGCAAAACACTCCCTTTACAAATAGAAATTTCTACACCCAAACTGCTACCATGGAGAATCGCAGTTTGGGTGTTTTTACATTTGGAAAGGCATTTTTTACATTGCAAACAGCACGATTTTAGAAATTGGGCCATTTGAGAAGGCAAAAATGCATTGTACATACGGCCCAAGCTTCTTAACACAGACTCACACGCAGGCTGGTTCACATGGTATTCCCTCACTCAATACAAATACAAATCAAGGGGGGATTGTTTAAATTACGGAATAAATTTAAGTAAGAGGGCCTCCCTTTCCCACCATTTAAACATACACAGTTAGGTCTCTGAGCCCCTGAACTCCTGTTTCACGTGGCAAAGGGGAGAAGGCTAGTAATCTGAAACAGATGTTCCCAAGATCACAAGGATATGGAATGTGCCAAGTTAGAAAGCTGGATCCACAGCCCCTGAACCTGCAGTAACCTGAAACACAGGGAGACAGGTGTTCCCAAGATCACAGGACTGTAGAACTGCCAAGTCCGAAGCCTGGATCCATAGCCCCCTGAAGCCGCTTCCAGGCATATTCTATGAAGGCACACATTTTTTAACTAAGAACTGCCATACGAACAACACTTTTCCAGACTCACACAATGTGCAACTTCTGATGAAAACAATTCAATTCATGCAAACTCAGCCCTGATAAGAGCAATGCCCAGAGCCCCCGATGGCCATCCGTCATGAGAAACAGAAGGGAAAAAGGAGTGAACTGGCCCCGGGTGTGTTTTATGAGGCACTGGTCAGCTGTGCAACACGGCTCCAGTGAGGAGGTGAAGGGCAGCTTGTAATAGGGGCAGAGTGGGTATGCCCCACGAGCAAAAACAGAACAAAATCCACTGACCTACCTTAGCAGAAGCCTCAGTGATGATGAGTTTTGGGCAGCAATCTGGAACTCAAGGGGATGCAGATGTGCTTGGCTTCACTCGCCCTGGAGGCACCAGGCAGTGTTGTGATGTCAGGGTGTGTGGGTGGCACTTTTTAATGCTGGTGTATTCAAGTATTTTGGGCGTTTAGTTCTGTGGCCAGAGTGGGGTCCACACAGCTCTGTGGACAGAGAGCAAAAGTGTGAGCCCTCCACCCACCCGATGCCAGTATCGATTTGAACTTTTGTTTAGAAGAGGAGGAACTGGGGGAGCAGCCATCAGTGCATTTGGCACATGTGAGGGGAGAAGAGAATGGAGCACCCCAGGCCCTAAAAAGGAAGCAGCTTTTAAAAGGTCACTTTCTCAAACCTGGCTTAACGACGAACTACAAACTCCACAAGGACACTGGGTGTACTCACCATCCGAGGGGCACCCATCACATTGTCTCCTTAGTGTGCTTCCCCAAGTGTGCTTCGAATACCGGCCAAGGTGATGCTGTTTGCAAAGCACTCCATGCTGATCTGCGGAAAGTGCCGCCCACCCTAAGATGCCAGTGCTCCACAGCACACCTAAGTTCCCGAAGTGCACTCAGAGGAATAACTGCTCTGTATAGCGCTTTGAAGCTGCAGCCTATAACCAGGTACTGTATGGGCCATGCAAATAAGATGACGTTTCTATGATATAATGTTGATGATGCCTGACAGTCTCGTTTAACACTCATTGGTCTCTGCTACAACCTGTTGCCTGACAGGAGTCTGCTGACTGATGAGTTTCCTACCCCTGGACCATCCCTAGATTTTCTCTTTTCCCAGTATGGAAAGCAGAAAGATAAACAGTAGTTTTTTGCAGCTCCTGTGGAAATTGGCATGAATTCGGAGCAACTCGTTTGAAAACCCAAGTGAGTCATGGGCATTATTGAAAAGACGTTTCTAAGGCAAAAGGGATGCAACTGTTCATTTATAGCTTTGGTTTGCACAAGAGATGGCCTGTTGCCAGTCACAGGTTCAAATGATAGATGAGCCAACTCAGCCTTTCATTCTATCTGATGGAGGTAACACAAGCACCAATTGGGTATTAAGGGTCTATATACAATGGGCTAACATCACCAATCATACTCCAGAAACAGTCAAATAACTATAATT
Source organism: Pleurodeles waltl (assembly GCF_031143425.1). NCBI lineage: Eukaryota > Metazoa > Chordata > Amphibia > Caudata > Salamandridae > Pleurodeles > Pleurodeles waltl. Next base: position 4,474,799 of record NC_090444.1, on the reverse strand, counting down.
CAGACTAGTAACAGAGCAGCCTTCTTTCATAGTGCCTGGACGTTGATAG